>NC_045158.1:11181893-11891893 GCF_900700415.2 Clupea harengus | reverse complement strand
CTGTGGCGTCCTTCAGCATCTTGCGGGAGATGCCCTCGCACTTGCCCATGAGCTGCTGCACCACCTGTCTCTCCTTCAGCACCACGCGGCAGCCCTCCAGCAGCCCCGGGGGCAGCCCATTGTCCCGGTCAGACAGGGCATCCTGGGGGACACACAGGCAGACATATTAAAACAAACAGTACACACATCAAGGCAAAGCACAGGCCCCAGAATAACACGGAACATAAGAGTAAATACACACATGGGGACAAGCAATACACACACAAAATATAGTAGGCTGTCTGGATTTTTGTATATATATGACCTCTCACACACCTTATCAAAGCCTCTCTCATCTTAAGTCAAGTTTTCTATCTGTCAAAACCCTTCAAAGCCTTGTAATCAAGTGACAGCTAAGGGAGAGCCAATTTTAACCGCAAGTCAGTCAGTTCATGCCTGTAGACCTTTGTGTTTCATTAAAAATAGAAGTCAGTCAGTCAACATCAGTCACACAGACAGACACACACATACACACAGCTTTATCAATGTCATACTTTTCTCACACCATCACACCCTCTTTCACAAGGCATCACTTCCCATCTACGTCTCTCTTGCCCCATCACTGGAAACACACATTTCAGAGATACCAACCTGACATTTTCCATTTTCTAATCTTCCATCAACACAAAAGTGAATAAATATTGGCACAAAATGAGGGCATTTTACCAACATCTCAAACTGGTGCCGAAGAGGTAGCGGGGACAAAAGCAGGATAAAAAGTAATATAAACACCACCTTATTGTCCAGGTAATCTCACCCCTGTGGCAAATATTCAGACACAAAACACTTGAGATCTGTCCAATTTCCACAAGATCCTTTAGAAACGCAAGACTGACAAAAGCTCCGCTTGTCGCAGGGAACTGCATTCCTCTTGCTCAAAAGCAAGTGTTTACTCAGTGACAGACCACCCCCTCTCTCCTGAACACACACACACACACACACACACACACACACACACACGACTGATGCAAAGGCAGCAGTAGTCAGATCTTGCTGACGGGCCACAACGGCACACCTGGCCTGCTGTTGAGAGGAAACACTGTTTGACTTGGAGGATGAGGTAAACTCAAACAGATCCCCTCTAACAGCTGGCTGATGGAACTCTGACCAACTTGTTTTTTTTCCCCTCTCTAGGTAAATCCTTTTGGGACCGTCAGGGGCATACGCAGACAAAGACGACGCAGTGCACAGATGAAGGAGCATTCTGATGGGGAAGACACCACCACAGCACAATCTGTTTGCCAACGAAGACTGATATGTTGCCCAAAGAAAATGTTTAAGATCTACAGAGCTGTACATATTTTTCAGAAAGCTTTCATCACACAACCAAAAAATACTAACACCTCATCATGTGCACAGGTACAGACCTGCTTCATCATTCTCCCCTTTTCACTGAGCGTAGGATGAGTGTCAGGGAGATATATGACAGAGGGCAAAACTGACAAAGTCGGCCCTTTTAGTTACAGTAGCGAGCATACTGAACTGTGCCATCAATCAAAAGCAGCAGGGACTCCATTTGGCCAAGGCACCCCAACATACACAAACAAAGGATTATAAATGGGCTTCATGCTCATCTCAGTGGATGTTGAACAATAAGAATAAACAAATTAAAAAAATGGCAACGCCCTTGAAAATGGACAATTAAAATATTCAGTCTTAATGTAGATTTATCAGGTAGGCTGAAGTTTGTGTTTCTGATTCTCAACACCCACACACTCACTCAACCCACCAGGTCTTTCCAGGCTTTGAAGGGCCTGAGCGAGACAATCTTATCGGCCCTCTTGACCGAGCAGCCAGAGATGAGTGTCAGCTCGTGCACAGCGGCCTCCTGGAAGAACTTCAGGATCTCCCGCTGCTGCTCAGAGCTGATGGGCTCGTCCTCGTCCGAGTTGTACCCGTCCGTGAGCTCCTCTTCCCCCTGGCTGCTGAGCGCCTGCTCCTCCTCCTCCTCATCCTCAGACTCCACTTCAGCCTTCCTTGCTGGGGTGGGCTTGGCCGGCCTCTTCTCAGCTGGCTTCCTGTCTTTGGCTTTGCTGCTCTCGCCCTGCTTGGCCTTGACCTTCTGGGCCCCAGAGGGCCCGGGGACCTTCCACAGCCACTGGGAGAGGGGGGATGTGCCGGCCTGCTTGCTGCTGCTGTTCTTGGGATTAGATTTGTTCGGTTCACTGCTGCCTTTCTTTGCCTTTGAAAAGATGGAGTCCTTTGGTTGGCTTGACTTCTTTTTTGAGGAGCTAGGAACTTCTATTGTACGACATGAGACATAAGAAAACACACAAATATCTGTTACATCAATTATTTTGTGTGGTATCAGTGACCATGCAGACATCTTGTCTAAAAGTGAATCCAGGCCTCATTAGTAACAGAGACCAAAACAAAATATTAAGAAAACCATTCACTTTGGTCTTGCGTTTCCATGGTGACAGTCACGTTGCTTATTTATACCGCAGACAAAGCAACAGCACAGCAAAACATGTTCTCCTCAAAAGACTCAAAGCTATTTGGCAACTGAAGTTTATATTAATAATTTGGTTTAATTAATAATTAAAAAGGGTGTTTTGTCATGGCAGAGCACTGCAGCCTACAGACCAGCAACAGGTTAAACTAGTCTTCTTCCTGGCAGTATAACCAAGTTCCCTCACCTGAATCAGCGAACATACGCAGTGCTCCCAGAGCATCCTCATAGTGCCATTCATGTTCCTGCAAAACATCCCTTAGCACCTGCAAAGCAATAAATGTAATTTACCTTCAACCATTCAGACCTTCATTCAAAATTGCTTTCAGCACAGTGATGTTGCACATTTCCTCTGCACTTTTGCCCAATTGGAACTGAATGCGTGAGCTTGTTTTTCGTCACCATACCGCACCAGTCCTGATAAGGGAGTGAAGTAAAACCACACCAAACTATCCACCCCATTTAAGGAATAATATACCAAAATATGGTTGGTCCCATGACCTTCACGACTTTGAAGTAGAGAATATAATGGGTCACTAGGCCTTACCTCCTTGTCCAGGTCTGGGAGCTTCTTCTTCAGCCTCTGCACCAGATGCTCCTGTTTCTCCCGGTTTGGCTCAAATGACTCATCTTCCGAATCAACCGTATCATCTGATTCGGACTCAGCTTCCTGGGAATCGTCAGATTCCTGGGAATCCTCAGACTGCATGAGGGGAGAATGCACTGTTCAAACTGACTCAAACCACTACACAAATGGAATTATACAGCGACCTAATGGAAACTGAATGAAAATGTATTTCTTTATCACTGTCACAATTGGCACAACTGGGATTTTGCCTGGGTAAAGCAGTTCCAGGATTCAGGAGCCAAATGTTGCACAATCCTTCCTGCATTTCCTACAGTATGAGATGACATTTTTTTTCAAATGCATGCAGAAGTGATACTGATTAACCTTTGTTCAGCTGTCCAGTCAAGCAATTTAGGCACGATAACAAATAACACATGGTATATGCTGCCTGTAAAAGTCGTTGTTCCTTTTCATAACAAGAGTCACCTGTGAGTTACCAGAGGCTATGTGGGACTCATATACAGTGAATACAGGGTTTCTGATGATCCAATTGCGGAGATGTTTCTTACCAAATCAGCCCGTCTCTTCTTTGTCGGGTGAGACAAATCTCCGTCATCCTCTTCATCATCCTCACTGAGGACATCCCTCTTTCTTTGCCTGGGCGTACCTGGTCAGAATGAGTGAGCGTTATACAACAGGGTATTCTGTTTTTGAGCATGTGTATATATATATATATATATATATATATTAGGGCTGTCAGCGTTAACGCGTTAATCTATGCGATTAATGCCGCCGCGATTAACGCGATAAAATATTTTAACGCAGTTAACGCAACTTTTTTTTTTTTAAACTTTAGTTTAGTTTAGTTAGGGCTGTGTAGGCTACGGTTAACTCGCCTTGCTCCTTTATTGATGTCAGGTGAAAACTTATGAGAAACAATAATACACAAAAAACAGAAAATACTTAGAAGGTATCTTAACGAAACACAGCAAGTTACTACTAGATTCATTACACCAAGAATCAGAGCAACAACAGATTACAACACAGCTGGCTAATAAGTGCTAACGTCTGCCACCAACTGAGTTACATTTACATTACATTTACATATTTAGCAGACGCTTTTATCCAAAGCGACTTACATATGTGCGACTTACAATGTATACACATTTTACATTTACACTGATGGCACACTGCACATCAGGAGCAATTAGGGGTTCAGTGTCTCGCTCAAGGACGCTTCGACAGGGAATCGAACTAGCAACCTTCTGCTTACTAAATGACTTATTTACCTCCTGTACCACTGTCGCCCCTATGAATGAATGGTATGCTAACGGTCACATATTAGAACGTAACGTATCTAAATGAATAATAATTACATTTTACGTTACAACGAACTAACACAGTTCATATAATTTAAACATAGGTCACTTAAACATATTTATCACAGTGTGAGACAGCTAAATAACTTAGTCATTGTTTTTGAGCGTGCGACGGAAAGCATAATTTAATAGAGGCTTACTAGACATGTGCGTTACTAACTGTCACAGTTGTCAAAGTAAAAGTCCGTCAACAGAAAGAAATACAATACTGTGTGTGTGCAGGGATGGATTACCGAACGGGCTGAACGGGCCCAGGCCCAAGGGCCCCTGAGCTCAGGGGGGCCCTAAACCAGAGCCTCTGCGTGAAGTCGCTGTTATTAACTTTGCTTGCTGTCAATTGTTTTTAGACTTTGTATTTGTTAATATCAGAAGTGGCTTAAATGTATCTCTTATTTGTGTTTGGAAGCGGTGTATTTTGTTACACGTCCTGACCAATGGTTTCATAATCCGTCCATGTGTGCGTGTCCATAGCAACAATACACTACAACATGAAACATTAAATCACTCCAAGCAATATACATTTGCTGACCTAAATAAGATGCTATTTGTTATTACTTGAGGTTATTTCAATAATTGACTATTTTAAGCTTGGCCTACCATTTTATGGGAGCGATGAGGGACAGGTGGGGCTTGAAAAGCCCCCCTTGTTCAAAGTGGGGAATGACAGAAAAAGTTTGAGAACCACTGCGGTAGTTGAAGATGGAGAGAGCTGAGGGATTGTTGGGCGGAAAGTCTCTGTTTAAGAGCCAAAATGACTGAACAAGCGACAAAAGTTGTATGTAGCATTTGTCAAGCTGAATTTAGCTATCACAGAAGCAGCTCGTCTTTACACCTTAATGCAAAGCACCCGACAGAAAGCAATCCCAGGTTAGATGATCGATTTACCGTTGAGGGGCACCATTGTGTTTAAAAAAAAATACAATTAAACAACAGTGTCTTAAATACGCGCTGTATGAAGTGATTACTCGTGTGATTACTCGTTTCAGTCTTAAGAAGAAAAACAAACTTTTAATCGCGATTAATTAAAAAAAAAATTTTAATCGATTGATATATATATATATATACAAAACCACATAAACCATGTTAATGTATAATTCAAGTTAAACAAAATCAGTGATCATGAAGTAAAAACAAGGTTTTAACCCAGGCCATACCTTTGTCTCCATATTGCATCAGACAAAGTGCTACAGCTCCGTCTAAAGTGCCTGTGCATCTGATTAACTGTGAGAAGGCAAAAGCAGGTGATGGTTACATGGCTGCAGGGAAACGTGGAGTTCCTGAGGAATGTATATACGATGTACATGGAAGGTGCACACGTTGACTACCTCTAGCAGCTGGTTGCGGTCTCTCTGAGGAAACATCTCCTGCATTGTCTCAAGTTTCTGGTTTTCTTCACCTTCTTCATCTGAATGTTCATCGTTTTCTTTCTTGTAAGGCTTTGTTTTTCCCTGGGACAATCTGTCAGTACGTACATTGATCACAATCAAACAGTGCATTCAAATTTCCACTTTGCATCTTCACATGACGGTCATACATTTACAGTCCTAATAGGCCTGTTGTTTACAACCAGAATATCATGCCAGCACCAATACAGAATAAATGTTAAGTCTTACTTTCCATTCTGAGGAGTGTCATCGTCAGAATCATCACCTCCGACTTTCTTCTTGAATGGTCTTTTGAAGGCAAGTTTGTGGTCTTGTTTGGTTGACTCTAAATGACAAAGTAACGACAGAGAGGTTAAGCGACATTAGTCCAAGGTACACAACACAATACCTTGGACTATGCTTTGAGATTTCATGTTACCGACACGACACGACAGTACTTCTGTAGTTTACAAAGGTCTTGATGCAACAACCAATCTTGACCATGGTTAGCCTGCTACAAGAAGCTACACGTTGGCAATCCCAAAAATGATGAAATTGCAGACTGTAGTGACAGTGTTTCGGCTTTTTGACTCCATACAGCTGACTATCACTTCATCGAACAGCTACTGGAAAAGTTAGCTTGCTAGTAAGTAACTGAGGTAGATTTCATGGAAGACATTTAAAGCACAGAACATTTTTAAAGCTACGAACAAATCTCAGGAGTAACGTGAGTTTGTAAACGGATCATTAGAATGTCACCGTAGAGATAAACGTAAGTTATTTTAGACCAATTAACTAAGAATCAACTCTACTTCTCGTAGCAAGCTACACCAGCTACTGTTAGCAAGCTAATAGAAACAGGAGCCAATTTCAGCAGGTCAACGAATGAGAAGAAAGCAATCAAGCTTGCTCAGTAATGCGACGTGCTAGTAGCTGTTAATGTAAGGTAATGGTAGCGCAGGCAGTCCTACCTGGTTTGTTCTCTTTATCTGAAGTGGGGCTCGCTGAGTCACTGGATACGTCCTCTTGTGTGGATTTCTTTGACTTTGGGAAAGATATGGTCCCTTCATCCCGTTGGAAACGGAACCTGTCCAAGTTAAATAGACTCATTCTTGTGCAGCTGAATAAACTAGCCGGCAGTCGCTAACAAGCCGGTTAAAGAACGTTAGCTAGCTATCTAGCTCCCTTTGTTCCCTTGAGAATGCCACTCTGAAGCGCAACAGGAATCACAAATGCTGCACTCAGTCTGACGTTAACGAAATCATTAGCTTGATTTCAGCACATCCAATCAAGCCATGTAGCGATGCTTATTGATCTGAAACAGACAAACATTACATTTAGTACTACACAGCTTAGTACACAGAGAGCAACCGGGTTGACGGCCTTTCCCGCCACATGAAGAGAGTGCACCCTTGGTGTTTCCTATTCGACATAGCGCAGCATCCTGAGAAGCACAAACCAATAGGAATGGAGGAGACGCACAAAGATGAAAAGGGGGCGTCTACATACTGATGGCCTGTGAGACTATCTATCTAGCTTGACGACTATCTGTAAAGAATGAAAATAATAACATGAAAATTCAAGCCACCTTTGCCATTTTGCTTCCAAAATGGGAGAAAAAAATAAATGAAATAACTCAATAGCCTTGCAAAAAGTGTTGACAGTGGATTTCAACATCTCAAACAGGACTAAAAAAAAATACTTTCTATTATACCACCTCAAACTGTGAAAATTATATATATATGGTCTGACCATTGGAAAACCAAATATTCTGTGTGCCGCCATTCCGGTACAATGAAAAGTATACGTGAATTCAGGCACGTATTACCGCATGGGGTCCAAGAGCCCAGGGGGCCCGAAGGGGTTAACAGGTGAATGCATTTCTTGTTGGGCCTATGTGCTGCTGGCTTTAATTCACTATGCATGCACTGTAAATCCTGGGTTGATACAGGTACATTTATTTCTCGTTATTGCGTTGTTCGTTTTTGAGTGTTCAGATGGCTGTGCTGTAAATCCTGTTGAGATGCAGGTGAACATCCAAGTTAGGCTATTATGCTGGCCTTATTTATGCATATTTATGCCGTCACGTCATAATCGCCAATGCGTGAATTAAAGAAACAATCTGCGATTCTGGCTCTGTATGAGAAACAAACACAGTGGCTCAGACTGAGCCACATATTCCAGCCAATCAACACGTTGCATCAGGAGCACAAAAGGGAGGGATGTCATTTGATTGGCTGCAGAGCTCAATTATCAACCCCCTTTTGCCAGAATCACATAGTGTATCTTCAAGGAAATTTGTCTTAGCCCTCCAGCCCATGCACAAATGTGCTTCGCCTGCGTTCATCAATCACAAATCAAACTGACTTCAGCCTACTGGCCAAGTAAATGTAAACCAATACCCTTTTAACAAGTGTGATCAATTGCAGCCCTTAGTGCAGAATTGATAGATGTTGATCAGTTTTTTCTTAATTGAGGGGTACTGCCCCTGACACACACATTTACACACACACACACACACTATTGATTATCAAATAGGTCTTCTTTTAACTCTTCTCAAGTTTCTTCATGAAGCAGATGTTATTCCTCATCTTTAAAATCGATTTCCTTGGATCCTAAATGAAAAGAAAAACAAGAAAAACAAATCCACTCTGTCTTGCACTTCTAAGGTTATGTATAGGATGATAAAATGCACATAGGGACAACTGATAAGAACAAGCTGGATACACACAGCATGATGTCAACATGCTTTAGCTTGGTGGATCAGCTCAGTGGGTCCTAAAGCCATAACACTTATAAATCTGAGTCTGTTATTAGTGTTGAATTATTTGCAAGTAAAGCATTGTATTAATAATTTTTTTTGGGCAGACTCTCTCAGCATTTTAGAGTGACATCGCTGTACATTAAGTAAGTGTTGAAATCAGAGATTAAGCTTAGTTTGTCTGTTGTCCTTAGTTTACCAAAAAATGCTTTCTTGTAAGTTAATCAAGTATTAGTATATTATTTTCCTCTAAGCATACTATCTTGCTTTAAAAAAATATCATCATGTTTGCATTAGTTATACAGTTACATTTCATCAACACGTCAGACCTAATTCAAGTAGCCTGTCTCATACTGAGCAGTGACATTAACTGTTACAACAGACTGTCCACAAGGTGACAGGCTTGGGCAACAATGCCAGCAGTAAGTGGTCTTATCCCAGGTTTATGTGAGCTGCAGGAGGCACCATATCTGTCTTACCCCAACAGAAAGAGACAATTTTCCAAATTATTTCAGAACCGTTGTCACTTGTTTATGTGTTTATGATGACCAGTATTCTCCAGTACCCATGCTACTACAATACACCATCATCAGCTGCAGTTCATATCACCACAGCAATTTTCATCTTATAATATTTGGTAGTTGAACAAGAAAAACGTTTTTAAATGTGTATTTTATTGACAAATTACTCAGTAAAGCATGTGTGTGTTTCAAATGAGTGACTGTGTATTGAATTATCATAACAAGTATCCAATTCCTCAATTACTAGCTAGAGTAAATGCAGGTTAAGGGGAAGTCACAATGAATATGACCACAACAGCTCAACGGTCTTACAAATATTTCACATAACCATTTGTATCTTTACATGTTTTATATGCCAAGATATACTAGTGCCAAAGATGAATATGGCTGTTAATGAACCCAGAGCACACACTACTCTGACTAAGACAATATTTATATTAAAGTTTACTCTGGAGTTTTCACATTTGTATTGCACAAGTCCAATCACACCTCCTCTTAAGAGATTAATCCTCTTAATAGGGGATTAAAACTCACTCCTTATGATGTGCTGTAGTCAAGCACCACAATTGTGTCCTCCCCCTCGCCATATAAATGTCTCTGTTCCTCAGCGCTGTGGGAGATGGTGCAGAGGTGGGCTCCGATACAGTAATGTACAGTCCTGACTTGTGTCAGCAGCCTCGCTCACTCTGTGTCGCCACTCTGTCTCCCGGCGGCCATCACTATGGAGACCTCTATAAGTTACACTAGTGCCGCAGGGGGACAATGGGCTGCACTGACACTGAGTTTGATCAGAGGCCTGACCCCCAGGCAGTGGGATGCCACGCCGTGGCTCCTGCTCAAGTTTGCCTGCAGTTTTATTCTACACATAAATTGATTGCGGAACGCCCTGTGTGGTGGTAGATGCTCCTGTAAATTAGGCAGACCTGACATTTATATCCTTCCCAAAGTGAGGCCGCTTGGTTTTTTTTTCCCGTTAATGTGAAATACTACGCAGCCAGCCAAGAAGCCTCATAAACTGGAGAATGGAGTTCAGTCTAGTGCGTTTGCACACCTCGAATGTTTTCAGGACATAGACAGGAGATGTGAGAATGTTAGGAATTGTGATGCCTTCGCTTTGAGGTTTGAGCAAAAGACTGGAATTTACAGAATAAGAATATGAGGCTTCAGGGCATGATGTCTTTTTTCTGAAGAGACCATATTTAAGTCGACAGTGTTGAGCACAGGAAAGTTTGTGAATCACGGCTCAAGGTTGACCCGATATCTCAGCGGACTTGTGGACACTGTGTCTGTCACCATCCAGTCGCCATGACTCCCCACATGTGCGAGACCCGACGGCGGCAGGGAGTACCTTATCACCGTGGCAACATGTCTGGGATTTGACCCACCCCCATTCCATAAATGCACAGTAGCCCCTCCCTATTCAACCCTTTCAGCAGACAATAGCATGACAAAATTAATTGCCATTGTCTAATTTAGATGCCATCATATATTTATGATAGATTAGATGTTAATGGTGATAAGGTAGATTTCACAAATTATGTTATATATTTACAATTTGAAATGTATGGTCAAGATACTGTTTTTTGGCTAAAGATCATCTTATTTACAGTTTTACATGACTGATGAAACTTACTTTTATGACTATTTAATGTCCATTATATATTTTAAAGGTTACAGAAGTTTGTTCTTTAGGGTAGTAATACATGGAATAATAAATCAGCATATCTGTCAAATAAATCTCCATATCTGATGTGTCAGGGCTGAAGATTCCGTAATGAGTGTCTGATCTCAGGGCGTGTGTTATTGTGTGTGTTGAAGCGACATCAAGAGCTCGGCACAATGGTGGCTATCATGAGTACATCACTTTCTCCTTGTTCCCAGCGTGGTGTGTATGCGTGGGTAGGGGGGAGGGTCTGCTGTGGATGACACACAGTCTCCCTGCGCCCCGGCAAGGAGCCGTACCCTGGCGAGCTGAGTCCCGGGGTGGTGGAGGTGGCGGAGACTTTAATTAAATCAAGTCACAATGAGGAAGGTATGGAGGAGAAGGTGGGGGTGGTGAGTGTAGTGATGGTGGCGGCGGGGTGTGGGGGTCGGCAAGGGGGGATCCGACCATCTCCAGGGTAAAGCCAGTGTGGGAAGAGAATGTGAAGCTCCTGCCTCTGTCTCGTCTTTGTTGTCACGCCGCTCGCTCCCTGTGTACTGTGGGAATTCCCAGTGGGACGGAGGTGAGAGGCTGACGCACAGGGATGACTCTGATAGTAGTTGTCATATTGCTGTTGGTCTAATGGAGCAGCGGTTTAATAGCATCATGTGCAGAAACTACGTTCATTGGTAATTACGCCGCTGTTGTCATCCGTGTAATGTCTTCATGGTGGTTACCAGGCCTCGCCTCTAATCATTACTGCCGATATAAAGTATCAATTTGAGGATGCAAATGGGTGTCATATAATCACTAATTACTCACTGTTTGTGTGAGACCAGAGCAATTTAGTGAGCTCAATTAGTTTTGGGTGGGGCTGTTTGTTACATGAGCCGTGTCAACCTATCCTCGCACAACAGAACATAATATATGGCACTGCCTGAAAGCAGAGCTTGTTAAAAACAGCTGCTGACAAGTGTCCCACTATGGAGTAAACTGGACCACTGGTTGGGGTTCAATTACCATCACCTCACGTGGATGTTATGTGCTTTTGGCGCTTTTGGCGCACTGTCGTACGTGCATTCATGATGCTGGCAAATGTCATGACTGGACTGTGAGATTACCTGGAGATGACTCAGTGCTTAGTCATTGAACACTGAGCTGAACTGTATTGATTTCCTGACAATCGTTTGACTTCTTTACTAAAAACGCTGATTCAAAGTATTTATCCCTAGTATAGAATTTATTGTCGACTTGCAGTTCCTGTCCTTTAAGGTTTTTGGCACAACAGAATTTCTTGAATGTCACAATAAAGAAGCATTTACCCTTAAATACTGGACAGTACTCCATTACTGAGCGAATCCAAAAGGAGTCCATTGCCTTGAGTTGGTGCGACCAAAACAGATGACATTTTAGAGCAGCTCAGTGGTTTAATGTTTGTTGAAGGAAATGCCCAATCCAGAGGTTATAAAAACCCAAATGAGTGCTTTTGTGAGTGACTTAGCTTTTGAAAATATCAACTGAAAATAAAACAACTGAGCCTTCTTTGTCAGAAACAAATTACCGACGTGTCCCCTTTCTATCATGGCCACAAAGAGAGTGTGAGGAGAGGAAGTCATTCTGCTCACAGGGTGCCCTCTTTTAATCGTCCCACACAGTGAGCGAGAGAAAGCGGCAGCCAAGATGGACCGAGAGACAGACGCATGCGGGGGCTGCAGGGTTAGGGCCTCTCAGACAGGGACGAGGCGGTTGAGAGATGGGCTCTCACCGGCTCCCTCTCTCTCTCTCTCCCTCCCTCTGTCTTTCTCCTGGGTGTTTATGGATGGCAGAGTCGCAGAGATGGCCTGGGCTGGGAAATATAATGGCGGGAGCAGCCCCCCTGCAGCTGAGGACTGGTGGGGTTGAGTCTGTGTTGGGACGAGCCAGCAGGGGGGTGGTGACAGCTCTGGAAGAGGAGAGCCAGGAGATGGAGCTACGCAATGGGGGCCGATGTCTGACATGACCCCTCCCAGCATGGGCCCGGCAGGGAAGTAGGGAGCCCATCGCCAGAGCGAGGCTGGGGCGGTTGCCATGGTTTCCCTGTTGCCAACATTCCACCTCTGTTAGTTGGAGACTTATACACTAAACCTGTTGAAATAATAACCAAAGGAAAGCTACCTAATCGCATGGTAGACCCAACAGAAGGAATTATGCTTAGGTTATAATTGTGGATGTGCAAGTTTGTGAAACAGAGAATTATGTCTTTTATCCATCTCCATCCCTTTGGATTTCTGAACTGATGTCCGCGTGAAGTGATCATTATGAGTAATGAGCAGTTCCTCTTGTGTTGCCTCATAAATCTTGTCCTGTATTTGCACTAATAGATTCTCATAATGATTAACTGGCAGACTATTAAGAGCTTTTTAGAGTGTGTCATTGTTCGACAAGGAAAGTGATTTATTTCGCCATAATTGTGGAGTGAAAATCCTTGGCCTGTGTAGCTTCAGCTTTAAATGAAAATTATATTTGAGATGAAAAACTAAGGTCAGTTTGCAATATAAAACATAATGCACAAATTGGTAACCAAATAAGAAATGTAGCTTCTCAGATTTAGCTGGCTATTCATCATCATCATCACCATCATCAATTCTTTATGTAAGCCTTTGGAAAACACAAACACACTATTATTGGCTGGTTTAAATATCTATCAACATTCTGTAAAGAATCAAGTAAAAGTGTCCTTCAGATCAGGTCTTTTTGACAAAACTGCTGCAACACTGCAAGACAACTCTTGTCATGATGTCTCTTTATGTCCTTGTCATTGAGAAATTGAAGTATCTGTCATAAGAGACATAAGTGTGTCACCTGAGAACGTTTATACCATCTAATGTAACCAGCCTTTTACTGTTTGTTCCATGTCTTGCCTTTGACGCATATGACTCATGCCTCACAATGGCACCATGAAACTAAAAGAGTCATAAACTCTATTTACTTTCATAAATGACTCCAATCACCAATTACTGTCACTGACACAACTCATTTGTGACACATTTCTTACAGCCTTTAAGAAGATAGCATACAATCTCTTCCAGAGCTCCCCCATGTTCTCGTATCATAACATTATGACAAAAGGTTTTGTCGGTGGGAGTGTTTCCCAGTGTTCAGTGTGAGCTTGTGTTGTGCGAGGGTTCGTGTAGCGATTGTGTGTGATTCCTGTGGACCACAGACAGGAAGTTCCTCAGACACTTTCTCTCTATTCTCAGCGACTCTCTCAGACTCGGGGAGGCTTGATGGACATGACAGGAGTGCTCTTGTGTAACTGAAGCCTCCGAGTCAACACCCCCCGTAGACATGAAGTCTCTGGGGCTGACCTTCTCACTCTCTTTCTTTATGCCCTCTCTCTTCTATCCCCCTCTCTCTCCCTCCTCTCTCCCTCTCTCTCTCTCTCTCCTCCCTCTCTTTTTCTCCCATGACTGTGCACTCAATTTAGGAATGTGACCCAGGACTATTTTGCCCGTTGCATTGCATGCATTGGATGTCCACCTCGTCTCAACGGTCCCCCCCCCCCCCCCCCTCTCTCTCTCTCCTCTGCCCCCCGCCTCGACTTCATCCGTCCATGCGCTCCGCTGTGCTTTCTCTCCCCACACCCCGCGTACTTTTTCTTTTTTCGCACTCCTCCCTCTGCCCGGCCGTCCCTGCAGCTAACCTGTCACAAAGCCCCCACTGTGTCCCCTGCCTGTCCTTGGCTCCTTCAGGAGTAGCAGAGCGTGAATCGGGGAGGGAGGAGCCACTTATCTCCCCGGTCACCAACCTCCTCCTCCACCCCTCCCCCTCCTCCACCCCCACTCCTGCACACAGCACAATGGCCATGGCTCTTAATGTCGGACAATGATGCTGATCTGAGAGACTACTAGGCCCTGTGCAAACCCACCGACCCCCAACCCCCATCTGCCCCCCCCATCTCACTTCCCCACAGCAAACCCCCACCCCCACACTCCATCCACCCCCCCTTACCCCCCCGGCATCAAGCACCATGCATGAAAGAAACTCTAATGGTCCTTGTTAGCCACTCCAGCGGCCGCAGTGATCCCCCTTATCTTCTCATCAGTGTACCCAAGATGTCTGTGTGAATGTCGGAGAATCTAGGCAAGGGTCATGTTTTTATTCGCCCAATCGGCCGCAGTCTGATAAGACAATTTGTCAGGAGAAATCAGAGATGGCTATGGCCATTAGGGTTCCCTGTGTGATCCTGGAAACCTGAGGGAGGTTTTTAGAGAGAACCTGAGGGTTTTGTAGAGAAGAGCTCTTTTGGGGGTTCGGCCCTCTCCTCTCCGTTTATTCTCCCCAGAAGCATTCCCATTCCTCCCTGCAGGCTCAGGGAGCCACTTAAAGTCAAATGAGGGGAATTAGTGGTTGGGTTGATTTTTTTCCTCATGCCCCCCACGATTTGCCATTTACTAAAGTGCTTATTCTCCAGTCCTGTCCCTTTTCTTGTTCCAGTGACTCTGTAAACTGTCAAAGTAGTTTTTTGAGGGGGATTATCTAATAAACCAAAAAAACTAAATGAAAATAGTCTTTTCAAAAACATTTTGGTTTAGACTTCAAACTAAGTTCTACTACAGTTAACTCCAAATGTTGTGAACAGCAAAATCAGTGCATACAGAAAAAAAATGTTTTTACCAATGCTCCAGTCTTTCATATATTGTATGTGAGGAAAATGTCTACAAACCGCATTTGCACTCCGTCAACTTCCCTGTGGTCCAGACCCACCTTCACAGCCTGTGGCTTAATTCACTTTAATCTGGGGAGGCTGTTATGGTGAATTGCTCCTCGCCCAGCGCTGGCCCCCGATCAGTATGCGGCCCTAGCGGTGTTCCCCCTACTAGCACAAGTTCTAATCCAATCCCAGTACGTCCACATAGTCACCGAGGACTTTTGAATTTTACTCTCGCCCACCGAGCTGAGTTCTTAATCGACGGTTATTGCCTGGGATCAAATTTGCAGAGAGGAGCCAGGTCTTTAGTGATGTGATTAGGGTTGCCATAACCCAATAGGTTGCCAAAGCCTCTCTTTTATTTTGTGTCTTTCATTTTACAACGGAGCGATGGCATTTTAATTCTCATTCCTGCATTATGCTTTATTTATTTATCTGACCGATTCCTGCTAGCTTGGACTGAGATAATAGTTGATATTGGTCATTGACAATTCTATTATTGATCTCAGAGGAATTGTATGGGCTGTGTTTGAGCCTTAGATTCAGTTATAGGCGAACATCCTGTGGTTCATGGGGTCATGCACAGAGAATAACTGCATGTGATGGGAAAACATTTTTATAATTCAGTAACTGAGTCTGTTATCAGACTAGAAGAGCTCGACACCTTCGACAATGAAGCTGAGAAGAGTTTGGCTAAAAGAACGCCCATAATTCTGAGGAAAAGGTTTTTGCATAAAACATGACATAATCTTAATCTTAAAAGCCATTCCGTATTCACCCACATTAAGCATAATATTAAGCCATGAGCATATATGCACAAAATATACTGCTTGTATTACATAATTCTAAATATGATATGAACATTGTAGGGGAGAGCGGTAAATTGGGGACGGGTAAGTTATGAACATTGTAGGGGAGAGCATTAAGTTATGTACGGGTAAGTTATGAACATTGTAGCGGAGAGTGGTAAATTGGGGACGGGTAAGTTATGAACATTGTAGCGGAGAGTGGTAAATTGGGGACGGGTAAGTTATGAACATTGTAGCGGAGAGTGGTAAATTGGGGACGGGTAAGTTATGAACATTGTAGGGGAGAGCGGTGAATTGGGGACGGGTAAGTTATGAACATTGTAGGGGAGAGCATTAAGTTGGGTACGGGTAAGTTATGAACATTGTAGTAAGTTGTCACAATGCTGATTTCTCCAAAACTAAGGGCCCAATCTCAAAACTGAAATAGTTCTATTGTGTGACACCTCTGAGTCAACATGTTGTTTACCTTTAATCAAGATCACCTGATGCTGATCTTAACACAATTTCAACACTTTCCCCCCTCCAAAGTAAAACAATGACATACCACAGTTCATGCAATAAACTTGTTTGACTTTTGGTATTTAAGTTTTATCTTTTCTATGATTGGAGGTGTTAGTACTGTGTGTTAGTACTGGTGCTTTTACAGCAGTCTTAGGTTGACTTAGTAATTAGTTCATTAGTAGCTTGGGGCAAATTGTTACAGTGACCAGGGGGCACATTCTCGCATGTGTTGTGTTCGACTATTCCAAGCCCTTGCAGGATTCCTCCCCTGAGTCGGAGATGCAACTGGTCACTGAGTCAGCAGACATTTACTTTGGTTTATTGCAAAGAGGTTCAGTGTCTATGGGCAGAGAAAAGTAATGACCAGTGCAGAAAGGGAAGAAAGTGTCAAGTTTGGGAAAGAAAAAGAGGGCAACAAAGCATTAGATTAAACATACAGACAACTCATCATCATCAGACGAGAACAGGTGTTTCTGCCTTGTGTGAGTGGAACTCTTTTCAAACAGCCTGCCAAAGGAAAATGGCCCATGCTGCATGTAGGCTACCTAAGAGAAGGCCATTTATGTTTTGCTATAATTATGACTGAATAACACTGGCAGACCACAGGTCTTTGTCTGAGATTTAGTCTGTGATCCTTATTTTTACTGACAGGCATGATATGGCATAATATTTCAGAAAGGATTTATTTTTTTATGTTCACTTAAGGTGTTGAGTTCAGTTTCAGATACAGAATCAAAATAAATCTACATTTACAATGCATTCTTATTTGCTTAATGATTCAATGTGTCAACTTACTCAAGTTAAAGCAGAATAATTTTGCACTGAAATATTATATGACAATACAATAAATACAAAATATGTGACTTAAATCTTTCATTTGGTATAACATTTTCCCCATTATGATGTATCATTTATGATGTATCAGTCTTGACTGCATACTATGGTTTATATTATTCATATATTATGTGTTCAAAGATAACCATTCAGACAGAATGAAATTAGTCTGTCAGATCTGTCGCAACCTTTCTGTAGAACTGGTCAGAGATTACCTATCACTGATCTTCAGGGCACAGTGTCACTTCAATACGATAGGCATGGTTGTTTTTTAAATGTGTTTATTTGCAGATTTATGAATGTGAAAACAAAAATAAGAAAATGTTTCCTCCCCTCTGCTGTCTAAGTCTATGTAACCCCCTTAACCCCCAACTGCAACTTTGTTCTGAGAAACTTTCCTCATCATAAGAGCTCAGTGCCATGACGTATTGTCATTGTCACAGGGTCATAAGTGATGGCAGGGCATCAGTGTGAGAGAAAAATGGCATGTACAGCCATTCCCAGTCATGACAGGACAAAGTGCAGGGGCAAACTGGGTGGGAGTGAAAGAGACAGAGAGACTGAGAGAGAGAAAAAGAGAGGGAACAGACTGAGAGAGGGAGAGAGAGAGAGGGAGGGAGAAAGTGAGAGAGCAGGCCAAGAGACAGGGCAGAGACAGTCTTAACAAGCTAATGAAATATGTCAGTGTGTCATTTTCCGCCCCCTGCCTCAGCCGGGCCCAGTGAAAGGCCTCCTGCTGGGGGCGGCCATTGTTGAACCCCTGGATTAGTAGAAGTCCCGGGGGTCCTGCTCCACTCTGTCTCCATCCGTCACTGTCTCCAGCGAGCACTCTTTCACACTCCCCCACTCCTACCCCCTCTCTCACCCTGAACACACACACACACACATACACACACACACACACACACACACACATACACACAGACACATAAACACAAACACATACACAGATACGCAAACACATGCATACACATACACACACGCACACACACACACACTCCAAATACTCATAACCTTATACACTGTATGACCCTGCCAGCTCCAGGATGCCTTCCAAAATTGCATCCCACAAGCCAATCCATGGGGGACTGTAAATGTGAGCGGTCAGACACAGAAGGTGGGCACGGACGGAGCGCAGCCTGTCAGGTGGCCAATGGGGCATGCTCCGTGGCACAGCTTCTCCCTCGGAGAGGAATGAGGGACAGCCCTGGTGGGTCAAAGTTCCCGACACGGTCATTCAGGGAGTGGACTGGGGTGGTAATTAACTAGCTGATTGACAGGGATTTCATGGAGTCAGGCAAAGGGGAATGAGCTGTCTGTCCCGTGTCATATTCACAGGACCAGATGGAGGAAAGGGCAGGTCTTTCCCATCAGTGCTGTTTCAATGACAGGACAGGACCGCCGGTCTCCCATCTCGATGGATCACGATGATGTGATGTGATGCAGGCAGCCTGATGCGATTTGTTTCCATCAGAGAGGTGGATTGAAATGCTCGAATTCACTCGATCTGAAGCTGGGTAGCTCCATGCATGGCAAAATGAGAAAACAATAGGCATGTGTATCTGTCAATACATATTAGATTACTTTTTCAGACATATTTTTATTTGATTATTCATCTCCTGGTATTTACTATTCTGTTTTGCTTGTTCCCTTCTGTCTCTTTCTCTTTTTCTGATTGATGTATAGATAGGTTAGTATAGATTGATCTAAAGGGAAACATGTTATACAGATCTATATGTTTCAGGGGTGGTTATGTTTTTTTTCTTCTCTCGCTGCCCAGAATCTCCTCAGCGTTTTGATAAGAAGCTTACCCTGCGGAAAGATCTAGATCCTACATGCCGTTAATCTCGATCTGAATGCATGTTTGAAGAGAGGGATCTCGCCTGTTTTGAGAGGTACCATGGCTCTTTTTTGGATAACATGTTCACCTTTGAAGAACGCACTTAAAAGGGGAAAATCTGAGGAATTAAATGGTGTCTCTCCTCTTGATTCGGAAAAGCGTTTTTTTTTTCTCCGGCACCACAAAGAACCAGGGATCGTGTTGCGCTGGTGCATTCACTGGGCCACTTTGTTTTCAAATGGTTTTGTTAGTTGTGACACTGCAGACATCCAACACCTTCCAAGAATCTGAACAGTAAAAAGCTCTTGTTCTCGCACAGGTAACCCAGAAACAAGAGGGCCATGAGGGGGCCTGCGAGGGAGGCTGGAGGGCTCCCCCCTCTGGTCCCTGGTCCCTTGCTCTCCAGCCTCTTCCTGCAGGGCTCTCCTCCTGAAGCCCTAAGCTGCTTAGCCTTGGCAGGATCAACAGCCTTAGTGTCGATTAATACTCAACTTACTTGGTGCTTTTCCCTGTTCCACTCAACTAGCCCATTGACCTTTGACATAAGAGGATGTTATGCTCTTAAGGAGAGCGCACATGCAGTGCACCCGCTGAAGACGACACACAGATGGGGATGTGAGTGTGCGAGTGTATGTGTGTGCTCGCTTTCATGCGCACACATTTCGGCGACGCTTGCAAAGAAACACACAGACTCATAGGTTAACATACTCATTCACACCCCCCCCCCACACACACACACCCTCTTACTCAATGAGTTGAAAAGACAGAGGCTCTGCTGCCTACTCTCTCTCTCTCTGCACGTTCAGCAGATCTCAACGTGTCAAAAGATCATCCACTGAGAGTAACCTCTTTGACACCCCACACCCCCACCACCCCCTCTTCTCTTGCGTCTCTGTGTCCTGGGCCAGGGATGTCAAACGCGCAGATGTGGGCGTCAGAGGAGGGGACGGGCAAAAAAAGGGTTGCGCGCCACAGCCACCAGGAGCCAGGAGCCGGTGCACGGCGCGCAGGGACACAGAGGCACAGGGGGCCACGGCACAGGCAGGCAGGCACAGAAAGACTATCCGCTACATTAACCTTCCCCAGCACTGCCAGAGCCTTTCTGCACTCCTCTTTCAGCGGGACCCAGGGGAGGGTAACTCTGCGCTCGGGCCATTCTCCCGCACAACTTTGATTTCCTATTAGGTTCCTGCGGCGGAGGGGGACCTGGTCGTCTCACATTCGGCGGCAGGCCCTCGGCGGGACAATGGCCGGCCCCGGCCTGGATACAGCCCCTTTGTTATCCGTGCCATTTGTTGCCCTGTCTCTCTGGCAGCTAAAACCCCTCGCATCACATGCTCTTCCCCAAAGTGAACACTTACTCACCGGCAGCACCGGGGGTAAAGTCAGGAGAGAGAGAGAGGACCTGAGTGAGTGTCTGTGTGCCAGAGACAAAGCTCTCTGCTCTCCTTACCCCCTCCGCCCGTTCCCCCCCACCACCAGCCTGTCCACCCTGCCCACCCAAAGAAGAAAACCCGGTGGCAGTTTGAACTTTAGACACAAAGCAAATTCGCTGCTTGTTTTGTAATCTACTTTTCTTTCTTTCTTTCTTTTTTTTTTTTGCTTTTTCGTTTCAGTTGCTCGATTCCGTTCAAGAGCAGGGGAGTCTAGCTGGCGAGTCCACTGTGCCAGGCTCTCTTTTCAGGCTGAAAGCAAATGGCTGATTCTGCAGATAAAAATGACCAAGTCCAAGGGAATCGTTGAAATTCAAGTATATTTTGCCTGACCGTTCAAAACATAGTCAAACAAGAGTGGTGCCAAGACCGCACACAGTAGGGTTTGTTAGGTTTGACTGGGCCAACACCATTATGAGGAAAAGCCATGCAGTTGCCATAATATACGAGCAGCCCTTTTAAGAAGCCACTTTTTCCTATTCAGATGCACATCAAGTGAATGTGCAACAATGGGCAATGACTGTGGTGTTGACACACTGTCACATGGTATAGTTTTCACCTGTACTGCCTATGAAGGTTGTCAGTGCAGTTTTGACAGCAAGAGCCCCTTTCTGAGCTAGGAATAGGACGCCCAGCTCAAAAGGACGGCAGGAGGAGGAGGAAGGCCTTTTGTTTTGGCTCTTAGTGGAGCTCAGGCTGACAAGATCAAAGCCTCTTTTTGTGTGTGTGTGTGTGAGTGTGTGTGTGTGTGTGTATGTGTGTGTGTGTGTGTGTGTGTGTGTGTGTGTGTGTGTCTGCGTGTGTGTGGACCTCACCTTTGCCTCCCTGAGCTTCTGTCCCTGAAGACCCCACCAGGATCAATGGCGGTGGCCAGTAGTCCTTCATCTATTCCTCTCAAACCCCAGCATTCACAAACAGGTGTGTTTAGGTGGGCCTTAGGTAAGGTGAGGTTTTGATACATTTGATATAGTTGATGGATTTTCTCTTGCTGTCATGAGATAAGAGTGGCGGGATTCATTTGTTTTGAGGAAATCTCTTAACTGAGACCAAGACATGAGTAATGGCTTTGGTTTTCTGTACCTTAAAAAGATTTGGGATTTGCAACATTCAGAGCTGTATCTGCTTCCTTTAATTAAAACACACACACCAACACACACACACACACACACAAACACAGACACAGACACACACACACAATTACATCCTTTCACACACTGATAATACTGACACTGACAATATAGATACTGAGACAATCACCCAAGTGCTCAATCCATATCTTTAATGTCAGTAGTCCGTAATAAAGACTTCTGTGCAGTCTTTACAGGACACACACTTTGTAAACACCGAAAGTGCAAATCCAAATGCCAGAGCTAATGATTTTTTGATGCTAGTCTAAGAGCAATACGTTTACTCAACCAATTTATTGAAAACATTTCTCTGTATATTTGAGGACCTTTTGGTTTTATGTTGTGTTAGATGGAGATAAAATGCTACCGGCACATTTTGAGGATGATGAACATATATTCATGTTGAAAACTATCATCCCTCTAGATTATTGCAAGTTTGTCATTTAATTCACTTCATTAAAAAAAAACATGACAAAGGATCTGAAATACAGAATCTGAACCCCACACATGAAGTCTAATAATAGACTCATGTCTACAAGGGCGAGACCACCAAGGTCAGAGGAGGAGATACAGTAGAGTGAGAGAAGAAAGCAGGCAGGCAGAAAGAAAGAGGGAAAAAGAGGGAGAGAGAGAGAGTGAGTTACCCGTCTGATTGACGTGTGCACCGAGGCAGCACTGATCTCTGCGGTGGCCCCCTCAGGAGATGAGGGATATACATTGGGGCCGATGGTGTGAAAAACGTGAGATGTAAGGACTAATCTGGAAGGAGTGGCAGATAAGAGAAGCTAAGGGCTGGAAGAAGGAGGAGAGGGGGGGGGGCTAGGCTTTCCCACGATTGTCCCAAGACAAAAAAAGAAAAAGAAAAAGATCGAGACATTTCAAGTGCTCCACTCAACATGCAGACAGATCTGCCGGTGCTCGTACTAATATCATCAAGATTTCATCTCGGCATCCTGAGTGTAATGGAATAATTAAAAAGATACGCGGAAAGTTGTACATTTTATCAGATAAAATTCACGAGCAACTATTGGGTTACATTTTCATTGCCTAATTTAGCAGGCTAAAAACATGGACTAAAAGTGACTTAGAGAGTCCAGAGGAAAATGGGAAGTATTGGTTACAGAGGAGGGCTACTGCCTGGTTAACTAATTACTCGCTTTTCTTTGTATCCCCAATGGGCTCAGGCTAAGATAATGCAATGAGGAAGTGGTCTTGTTGGAATGTTTTGATATACACTGGTTTAGTGGGGGGGGCATGTACTCTAAGAATGCCCTGCAGGCACTGGGGACACATTCCTATGTCCCAAGGCTGCTTTCTAGGCTCATGTTTCTGTGTCAGGGACAAACACACAACAAGTGTTGATGAAATATCACTAATTCTCTCCCTAAAAGAAACAAATGGCTTCTTGAAAACCAAAAACAATTAAATCCTAATTTCATGACTCATGATGGTTTATTACAAAGGTCTCCCTGACTCACCCTGATATGGAAATGTCTCCTTTATTATCCCTCTGTCCACTTAAGCTAATCGAGCTTGCATAATGCAATTTAACACAAGGGGGCCCAGCGATTAAGAAGACCCAGTTTGGGCTAACGGCGCACCACTGCGGTCATTCAATACTTCTGGGGGTTTATGCGACTGGCCCCAGGCCTGCATTTCATCACCCATGTGACTCGGGACGCTGTCCCACTACTCTGCCCTGTCGCTCTTCGGTTTACAGAATCGCTTTCCACAACTCTGCATTGTTGGGAGAAAGGTTTTTCAGAGTGTGCGCAGTGAATAGGCATCTCGGAGGGAACAGAGAGAGCCAGGACATGCACCTCTAATTGGGAATTGGAGTGAAGATGAGGACGGGGTGGAGGCTAGGTGAGGTGAGGTGGGGTTGGGGTGGCGGTGGACTGGGAAGGGAGTAGGGGTGGTGGGGGGGGCACGGTTTGTCTGTGCGCAGCTGAAAGCGATATCCTTGTCTGTTCCTACCTGCCCCACTCCCCACTGCTCCACCCACACGATACCTGAGAGTGGGGGTCTCCAGGGAAAAGGACCAGGGGAGGCTTTCAACAGGCATGAAAGGGAGCGGAATAAAATACAAGAAAACTCCTACAATATACAGTATCCCTCTCCAGAGCCCGGCGACCAGCTGAAATATTATCTGTGTGGCCACTGTAGAATGGGGCAGAGTCCTTAATAGATGCAGAGCTTCACAGGTGAGTGGGTGGGACAAGTAATACTCTCAACACCACTGCTTTTTATGGACTTATGAAAATGAATGGAGGAATCAGACAGGTCTTTGCACAGCCAATTTAATTTGCTACGATTTTCACTGCCCTGCAAGTCTGACTATATGATTTGTGTAAGAAACTGTACTTAAGAAATTTAAATCCAGATGAAAACCTATTCTATAGATTGATACGGTTTACCTCTTATCATTTCCGTTGAAGTGAAATCGAAGTGTGTCAGTTTCAGCAACTGTCCTGTCTAGTACTGCTTTGTACTGTGTTCCATAAAATAAATGTTGGTGAATAATTATTAGTTCTTGAATTCTTAAGGCTTTCTAGTAGAATTCTTAAAGCTTTCTAGTAGAAAGCTATGCATGCCATATCATTTGCTGAACAGAAATTATCCTCAGTACAATGACTTACAGCTGTATGTTTGTGAACAGTGACGATCACAAGTAACAGTGGAGTCCTAATATTTATACACAAACACACGTGTGTATGTGTGTGTGTGTGTGTGTGTGTTCGTATGTGTGTGTGTGTGTGTGTGTGTGTGTGTGTGTGTGTGTGTGTGTGTGTGTGTGTGTGTGACAGCTCTCTGACAGAATTACTTTTCAGTCCCATCAATCTCCATCTCTCTTCCCTGTAATCCATTCTGCAAGGTGGGCAGGTGACTTCCCGCATAAAAAAAACGGAGGGAACCCTGATTTTTGGAGGTGAAAGCCGTCAAAACTGCCTGGAGCAGAAACACCCGCAAATTTATGGCCCTCATTCAGGGCGAGCCCAGCTTTAGCCCTTCACGCCTCAGATCGGGGGCTGCGTGCTGGACGTAACCCAATCTGGAGGGAAGTCAAAAAGAGTAAATACCCATACAGTTGAGGTGTTTCCTATATGTATACATATACACACATGCTTACAAAGAACGAAACTGATGCTCAGAGAGCATAGAGCATCAACGTAATTGGCCCCGCCATTGTGCGGTTTTCAATGGGACGGTTACCCAAGAAGCCTCATGTTAGTCTATGTACGTTCGCTTTGAACATTCACGGACACAAAAGGGCAGCCAACAGATGAACAAAGCCTAGAGGGCTCCCTTGCCCTCACCCCTAATCTTTTATGGTGTGCAGAAAGACAAATGGACAACACTGTCAAACAAGTGAAAATCTGTCTATGGTGGCAGCGAAAGGCGTAACTAGATTTATGTTTCTTCTTTTTTACGTATTCTCCGCATTGCTCTTCCTTGTCATTTTTCACGTCACTAAAATAACCTTTCATACGACTTCATTCAAATGCAACAGAGGCGTGCTCTCTTCGCTGGTTACACATTTTAAAAGCAGGAATCTGAGAAGCTGCCTATAAAAGGCTTCCAGATACACCCATGATCTCTTAACAACAACTTAGTGTGATAAACAAGATAAGATATAAGGGATACATTGATATGTATCATCAGAGGCAACAAACCCCAGTGTTCATAGGAAGCTAATACATTATTCATAGCTCTTATTCACTGGCTCATGTGACATTTTCTATTATTTTCCATCCCTGCTTAGATAACAATCTTTTCAAAAAGAAACAAGGCTCACAAACCCATACCTCCATGCAGCCACAGGTGTGTGCAGTGTTTCAGCACGAGCACTTCACACGTACTGTTGCAGCCATTAATATTTCAGAGCGACTCTTTTTAATTCAAGCTCCAAGAGCTATATGACAGGTGCTATATGAGGCGCAGCTGTGGGATGCACCCTCACTCGGATCTACACTCTCTGACCATGCTTGAGGGGGCAGCAGTTAAGAGGCATCTATGGGCATTAACAAACAACACATGCAATACAGAAACTGGGAGATAACCATGGGGTTTATTGTCCCACTGTCGGAGTTCTCGTGAGTCACAAACTGAGAAAATGATTTGATAAAACATCATTCTAAACAATATTACGCAACCCCATAGCTGTGCGCAAACTGGACCTTCTGAAAAGACTACATGTTGGTGTTGGATAAACAAACCAAATAATCTGTTAAACCCTGATGAACCTTTTTTTTCTCTCTCCTGGAGTGTGTCCCCTCTTTACCTCTGTGCTCTGTGTCGAACTCACTCCCCTTAGTACCTCCTACCCCTCCCCAACACCCCCTCTCTCTCTGTCTCTGTCTCTCTGTCTCTCTGTCTCTCTCTCTCTCTCTCTCTCTCTCTCTCTCTCTCTCTCTCTCTCTCTGCTTGCTGCCCTGTCCTGGAGCAGATGGGAAGTACGACTGAGTTTTATCTTTTGTTCAGAAGTCCCCAGAGAGCCCAAGCCTTTTTTTTAGGCTCCTATGACTTGCGTTATCTTTTTACAGAAACTCAGGGAGCGCCCTACGTGAGGTTGAGAAGTGTCAAAATTAGCATGAGTTTCAATAGAACTGTGACTTTTCTGCATAATTCACAATGATTTTATAACTTATAGACTTTTATGACTTGTTTTGACAGTTTCCTCACTCTGCTTTGAGAGGATGGAGTATGGGTAGTGTTGTTAGTTAAACCTAGTGACTCATTAAATAGCACAGGGGTTTGTTTCTTCTTAGTGACATCATAAGTACAACTGCATGTAACAAGTGTCTGTGCATGTCGTGGTACATAAGATTCAAACAAATAAACTCTAACACTTCATCAAATTTTAATTAAATGTGCAGACACAAACCAATGATTTAACCAGAAACCTCAGAATAGACTAAATTCTACATCTGGTCTGAGAAAATATATATAAAATATATATAATGCAGTAATGTTCAGTGCAAACAATTATCAATCTAAACCAAATAATAAGGTGGATTTGAACCAAATAAAACTATTTAAAGATAAATGGAGAAAGATTAAAAAAAAAAACATCTGCAGTTGTGGACATTCTTAACATTTAACTTAGGAAGGACCATTCTTGTTTTGTTTGCACTTGGCCGACAACATTAACGTTATGATATCCCTCCTGAATATTATAAAAAACTAGAAAAGCCATCACTGAATATTTGGAACAGGTTTGAGTAATCAGTTTCCCATTCATTCTGATTCTATTTAAATAGGTTTTGTATAATGATTCTCAAATACATTTTGATAGCATCGTGACAGAGAAGTTACATGCACCTGCACACTAGCCTGACCCATGCCAATGCACTGTATAGAGGAGGAAAGAACTGAAAGGTTGTTTTTATTTCCCTCAACGCACAAGATCAATATTTAATGAGCTAAATATTTAATCAGTTGCTTCGTTTTTAAAATAGGGAAGTTGCGAGGTTTGTGGAGAGCAAATACACGCAACACGAAACCTGAAAGTGACTTATTGTTCCAGCTGCCTCTTAGTCCTTGGGGATAACAGAATGAACAGAAGATAGAGCTATTTTCTATGGAACTGACCTGAAAAGTTTTAGATACTGATCATTTTGGACTCTTACAATCCGGCTGCTGAGTAGTTCATGTGCAACTTAAATTTGATTGTAAGGTATACAAAGCGATGGTATTATGAGTTATATTGCCCGCAAGATAAAACTTTTCATTCGACAAAAACTTTTTGTTACATGAGAAATTTCGATATTTGTATCACGATCTAGTGAAGCATGTATGTTTATAAATGATACAGATAATTTCTAAATACAGTCACATGGGTGGGTGTCAGAATGCATGCGAACTTTTGAGGGCGCGAGCTACTGAAATCTGAGATCGTGGTCGTTTGGGAGGGTCGCATGTGTCACCAGGTGGCTGGTTGTTCATAGAAAGATAAAGGTATGGAAGGATAAACGCTGTAAATAATTGAACACAGAGCGCGTGTACATGATATTGCCTATTATTCTCTATGTTAATCTGCGGAGGCGATCGCGAGGACATGGCAGATGATTGGTTAAGGGCGTGGGCGGGACGCAAGAGGCAGGTGCAGCAGCACTTTCATCAATAATTCCTGAATCTCCCAGTAACGCTTGAAATTGTGGGCAAAACCAAACTAACCGTCAACGCAACACTATCTTCACTAGACTGCAGTTTGTTCAATTTGATTAAATGGGTGCACGACTGTAAGTCTTAGTTAATTTACACGTGCGGTAGACTCCCCAGGCTTTCTTGCTCGCGGCATGCGTGAATGTGTGTCTGTGTGTTTGCGCGCGCTCGCCGGCGTCAATGCCCGCTGGTTGTGTATCGCTGTACGCGTGAGCGTGTGCGTGGCAGGCTTCCTTAGCAAGTGTTCTTTCTGGAGTCTCGTCCTGAGGGACCTTGCGCTGTGTGTGTAGGAGAAACCTGCGCGCTCACCAGCTGACAGCACGTGTTTCAATGAGGATACCCAACACCCCTTGCCACGGGTCTGCCAACAATAGCACGCAAATTAATAAACACTCCGATTACCATCACACACGCACACACACACACCAACAACTCAGTCTTTTGATAAACTATCGGCAGACAGTGTATGTAAGTAAACGAAAATGTACCGCAACCAGGTATCTTAAAGTGGCAAACTGTACTTTTATCAATGTTTGATGAAAAATGCTGGCCTCGCCCGGCACCAAATGGAGGGCGTACCACTGAAAGAACATTTGAGCGTTTTCAAGACACTATATCAAACTTTCTCTAATTAAAAAGTTATTGTGGACGATTGTTGCCAGCTTGACCAACACCAACTCTTACTTCGGCCGATCCTCCACTCGTAGCAGTCCCTTATATTATTAATAATTATTTTAATATTGTAATACAGTGTTCACCTCAAATCTCAATTGAAATATATCGAGAAACCTCCAATTTCTCACAAAACAATTATCAATCATATTACATAATTATATAATGTCTACTTTTAATGATTAACATGGGTCTAGGTTTGTTTGAAATTTGGAAGGTTATTGTGGCTGAAAAATACAGATGAATATGAAATAAGATGAAGACATAGCGCCCAAAAGTCACATTTCAAACAGACAGCACATTCTTAAAGTGGGCATTTAGGAGATTATTATCATCATTGTTATTATTGTTGTCATTGTTGTTACATTGGCAGCACAAAAAAGTGTTAGTTCTAGCTATATTTATATTTCGCATGAACAGAATTGTGAAGGCTATTTTAAGGCCTGTTGATGAATGTTATTATTATTATTATTATTAGTAGTAGTAGTAGTATTTATAACAAGAACAATATTACTATTATCATTGTTATTATTATTATAATTATTATTATTAATAATAATAATAATAATAACAATAATGATACTATGCTAATAAATAGGCTCATGTCAAGTCATGCTATGACAAAAAGAGTAGGGTACGCCTGTCTTTACATTACTGGTAATATTGACTGAGCAGCATTCCAGCGTACCGCCAGTTTACTGTCTTAGATGCTGTGAAATTAAATTGGTCAGCATAAAAAAGTAAACTGGAACAAATAGTTCTATATAAATAAAAAAGTCATTAGGCAAGACATAGTTATGTTCAATCATTTTATTTTCAAAATCAATGAAAACGTTACCAAATGGCAGATTTCTAGATTTCAGCAGTGTAACATCTCAATAGAAAAGCAAGACAAACAAGACCATTGAAAATAAATACTTAAATCAGCTCCTCCAAATCAAAGCAAAATACAAACAATTTCGCCTTGAAATTAAATGTTCAAAAACAAACAAATGTACAAAAAGACTAATGGCTATTTTAAATATGTTTATCAAATTGGCAGTAGTCTACTACTTACATTAAGACGCTATTTGTTCCATGACAAACGCATGTCTCTCAAGCCTCTGGCTCGTTTTTAAAGTGCACATAACCTTTAGAAGTTGCAAGCAAATTCTTACAGGGAAAAAATCAAGACAAAATCATCTTCATGAATTCAGTATTCTAAAACATAATTACAAGTATACATAGACAAAATCAGGCTTTTTTTCTTTTTTTCTTGGAAGACATGTTTTTGTATGACATTTGAGAGCCCATGGCAGTCGACATGGCAGAGGGGTCCTATCAATGTCACCAAGAGGCGCATAAATTCTATTGGCGGAACAATACCTTAAAAATAACATTTATCTCAAGGCTATTTAATATAAATCTGATACACCATCATATCAGCTGTCATAAAGCAAACTATTGAAATGTATATGCCAACTCCACATATGATTGACACAACTTAAGTAAAGTCTGTTTTAACGTGTTAGTATGCATGGTGGAAGTTTCAGTTCTGACAGTTCGTCTTCGCTCTGAAGCTCAAGGTGAGTCTCATCCGAGTCGCTAAAGTGAGAATGGGGGGAAAACTCTCCATCGCTTCGGTTCGACCGTGGTGTGTCTTTACTGTTCTCGGATTCGGACTTCAAGGTCCCCGTAGGTGACTGCATGTTTTGTTCCATGAAAGAGGCGAATGATGCATCCTCATAGGGGAATGGCATTCCGGTTAGCTGGGTAGGGAAAACCCTGGTTGTCGGCGATCCCCTGGGAGTGTTGTCCCCCTCGTAGACGGTGGCAGACAAACTGCGGTTTGGCGAATCTACTTTAGCACCTGGACTCTCCAGAAGGTCGGAGAGAGCGTTGATGTAGATCTGAGCCATCTGCAGAGTGTCGTATTTGGAGAGCTTCTTTTCGTTGTCGAATGCCGGGATGACGCTCCGTAGCTCGTCAAAGGCGTGGTTCAGTCCGTGCATACGCCGCCGTTCCCGTGCGTTGGCGGCCGAGCGTCTCTTTTTTTGCACCACGTTGGTCGTTTCGCTGGACGGAGCTCTTTGCCTTCCGTCGTCCGTTGTCAGCGAGCCCTTGAGTCGACACAACTCACGCACTTTGACAGGACTCTTGGAGTTCTTCCTAAAGTTGGAGAGGTGACCCGCTGGTGGAGACACGCCTTCCACACTTGAGCCGGGCGAGTGCAGCAGGTAGTCGGCGTGTGGCGCACAGGTGCCAGGCTGTACGGGAGCGAGCCAGGCGCGTGGGTCACTGCTGTCCATGAGTGCCAGACTCGGTGGGTACTCGCGCCGCTCCCTCCTCCCCAAACCAGACTGTTGGACTTCGAATCCACTCATCTCCTTTGCGTCTTTGTTAAAGCCTTCCAGACACAGTCCATCCATTTCAGGTAGGATAAATCACGAAACCGTAGCAAAGAGCAAATGGAAAGAAAAATATAGAAAGTATAGCCGTGTGTCTCCTTTTGCACCTGTTGCGCGCACTTAGTCGCGTGGTGGTTGCTTTACTGATGTCTCAGGGCACTGCGTGGCTTTAAAAAGCGGCACGCGCCTGGGAGCCCCCCTTCTCATATGGTCGCGTGGCGCTTTGACCAATAAGAGCACTTGGGGCAGGCGCGTGTAGACAACCAATGAAAACGCGCGGTAAACCCGAGAGAGGTTATTACGCCCAAACTGTTTTTGATAATGCCGCGGTTTAGGGTTGTTTAACTGGGGTGTTATTACCACAATGAGTCGTCCCACCGGACGCACGTGGAGATGCTGGTCAGTAAGCGTGGATAGCGCGGGCTTCAGATAAAAGACACCATGATGCCCACGCGCCAGGTGTGGCACCTAGAAGGACATAACCTGCGTGAAACAAAGTCAGTGACATGAGTTCTGACTCATCTACTCCAGTGGCCTAAAGCCCAAATGGTTGAATAACTCTTGATAAGATGCAAAATCCCAAAAGCCTATACAAGCAACACTATCAAGGCCCACAATGAACACTACTACCGTTGTCATATTTATCATTGTCATATTTATCATAGGTTATCATCACTTTATGGAACATTTAAAAGAGCTATTACAATTTCTGTAATGTATGCATTGAGAAGAGAGCAGGATCACTTGAGTTTATGACAACTTGCTGTAATTGTCTGTAATTATGTCCAGGAATTCGTTTCTGTGGCCTTCGCTTGAATTAAATCATCCCAGGCTCACTTTTAATCAGCCAAATTTAATTTTAATCACTGAAGATTTGGGACAGAAAAAGGATGGAAAATTAATCGGATTCCTATTTTGCTCAATGACCATTCATCAGTCGTCTATGCCGTGAATGTTAATGCCATCTTAAATTTCATTTCCTTTTGAACAAGTTCAAAACCTTTTGATCCGACTTAAGGAACGCCCTGCTGGTAAAAAGGGCTGCACCAGGATGAGAAACATGATCAGGGAACGCTTTTACTGTCCAAAGCAATGACAAGAGGAAGATATAGACCAGGAGCGTGTTACGACCATTAAGGTCTTTGACAACAATCCCCTCTATACAAAATCATATTGTTTAAAACCGTTGGCCACCTTTATTCACAAAAGTAAATAGCAGACGACTAAAATAGACAATGCCATTATGTTTAGGGTCTTCAGATGGATAGACAGAGAGAGAGATCAACATATTTTATAGTAGGATATCGGAAATAAATAGACGTATGTAGGCTTATCCTCGCTTGTGAGTTTAGAAAACATTTTCAACTTACTGCATCGTTTATGTATATATAGTAACAAAATGAATGCAATAAAAAGTGAATTGCCATAGGCTACTTGCACTTTATACCATAAATCAGCAGCCGAATGAATAATGCGTTGTATAAATTCTTCATTTCTGAGGAAAATAGCATTAATCTTTTTGCATTTATTCATGAATTCATAGTGCGCTGAGGCTCAGGGGCTGGCGCCTGACTCTGTCCTAGTGTGCGCCCCGTCCCGCTGTCCTGCGAGTCTTGGAAAGACTCCTAAAGCAAACAACAGGTTGGATATTGTAGCGGTCGATTATTAAAGTGTCTCAGGCACAATGGCGACTCTATGTTCCATTCGACACGCTCGGGGAACCCTTTGGAAAATGTGCACAAAATGTGTCTCGATAGGGGCTCCCAACGTGAGCGAGTCTGCATGCTGCTTTCTTCATTCCAGTCTCCGGGGAAACAGGGAGAGCGTACTTTTTACCATGTAGACATGAAAACATTGTTACTACTACTAGTACTACTGATAGTAGAAATAATAGTAGCAGTAATGTGTAAAACTTTTGTAGCCTACTATAAAATCGACCGTATAGTTTTGAATGTAATAACTGAGTTATAGCTAAACTATAAACCTTAAGATATGGCTATTGAAACGCTTTTTATCTGATTAAATTAAATTATTGTAAAATATATCTGTCCTGGGAATGTGAGTAATTCCTGAAAACTCATTGAACTGTATTGATTTGTTCTGCAAGAGTGGTGATCTTTGTGGGGTTGGAAAAAACGATGAATAGAACTGCCATATAAGCACTGCAAAAATATAGAGCGTTTCACTGAACTGAGTCCACCAGGTCAGCCATGCAGATGCAATTGTTTTTTTTTTTACCTCTTCAAATAAATAAAATAAAACCCTATCAGATTATGAGAATGTGCATGCATCTCATGAGAATATGATAACGTTTTGTTAGATTGTGTCAGGAAAAAAGTAGTCCTGAAATGTTTTTTTTTCCTGCAGAGCAAAAGTGACTTGTTCAGTTTGATGAAATATATTGATTGATGCAATCTGCTGTTATTCAAATAAGATTGAATGCATTCCTAATCTATGTGCTCCTGTATCTGAAGTTGAAGAGCAAGGCTGTGGGAATGCCAAGGTCAAGCAGTAGACTCTCAGGGAGCACACATACTTGTAAATGGTGTTCCTGTCCCTTTATGTTCTTTTAGATACAAAAGAACACATTGAAGATGGCAAAATGCCAAATGCCTCATTAAATGGACTATGATTTCTATATTTGAGAGGATTAATTGTGTCATACTGGTTTGAAGTTTTCTGCCTCAATATTTTTTCAGCTGCATGGAAATCAGTGATACGCCGTATTAATTAAGGCTGAAAGATTATACATCGTTGCAATATGTTTTAGTCACCAGAGTGTCATACACTCATTATCTACTTTACACCAGTTTCACACCATCGCTCAACATTAAGCCCTAAGCAGGAAATAACTAAACCCACTAAACTAAATTATTTGTTTTGTTCAGATTAATGCTTTCAATACATCCATGACTACAAATTACTATTACCTAAACATGTATTTGGCAAGCAAGACTTTAGCCATAATATAAAATAAATTCTGATAAACTTAAGTCCACTCTAAAGTTAAAGTAACTCAGACGAGTATTTCCATTGATAGTAAAAGAGAAGGGCGAATCTCTTAACAGAATCCAATTGAAAGAATGAGGGTGTGTGTGCCAAACCAGATGGAGCAGTAAGTGTAGATGTAATCACTTGAATAAGCCAGTGTCCAATTCAGTGCCGATGTAGCATAATTGCTCGATGGCTCAAGGTTTCAAATATGACTGATTGCAGTTAATACATTTAGATGTACTGTCAGACTATTTACTAAGTGGGATTTTTAACTAAATGGAACACAAATTAAATAGTTGAACTTAAGTGTTATCTTATGTTATAAGTAGGCTATACATTTCAAGCACATGACTGAATTGAATCATGACTTTACACGTGGTCTTATACCACATCAACAAGTTGTGGTTAAACATTTAAACATGTTATCAGGACTGGTAAATTTGCAGGGTTTACAATAACGTGAATGCACTTTGTGTGAAGAGAACAGCCAGAGCCGAGTAGTCGCTCTGTTGATCTTTGCTGACTGGCAACAGAGTGCTGTTTAATTTAGTATGCTTATCTTAACTCTTACCTCTACTCTGCCACTGTTTAAGGATGACACTGCAAGATATTTGAGAAGCTGATTCACTCAGTGGGGTTTTCTGAGGTGAATGTCGCTTTGATGCCGTGTTTGTGGTTGCCACCTACTGATCATTTACCGTCATTACACTTACTGAACCGAGCAAGAAAAATAAATAATACCCCAGGGACGGAGAAACTGAATGCAATTTTTTTCTGTAGCTCTTCATTCAGATAAAGGCAAATGTTCACATGCGACTGTATTTGGATTTCAGGTCTCCAGAGACAAATGGATCTGGATGATTAGCTCCATGGCAAATTAAATTGACAGGACAATTCTGATAAAAAAAAATTATAAATCAATTGCAGGTGGAAAGAGACAAGTGGACAACAAGGGAGTAAACTGGACCACTCTTTTTCTCTCTCTCAAGTAACGTACGGCACGGTAATGTGCCGTAGGTGCATAAAAAGAAGCAGTAAAAATAAAAAATGTTTAGCTCTGTGACGGAATGCTTAAGCCATTCTTTGGCTCTTTGGCGTTGCAGTCAGGGGCACTGGACACTGTTTATGTCCACACAGACACACCAATACTATTCAGAGTTACTGTAGTCATATGCAGGCCCCTCCTGTTAGTCCAGTCAGTTAGGGTGTGCCTGGGCAACAGCAACTGCATGAAAGTCAATGTATTCCTTCATATCTGACATGTGGATCTTCCTTCCAATGGCAATGGTGTAGAACAGTACTAAGGTGCTGAGGGCGTATTGACTATTTTTTCAAATGACTGTGGGGGGAACCATGGAGCCTGAGGAGGCTCATTACTGCCTCTAGTGGTCACCAGTCTGCTACTGCTCACAGAAATGCTGAGGCTACAAATCATCAAGTTAATAAGAAGTTTATCAACAACTAGTTGATCTACATAAAATAAGCATAAAAGAAAAAAAGGAAATCAAAGACCAAGAATACATACCACTGTAGAAAACATGTTTATTAGACAAATTATACACAGAAAGCTTTGCCACTTGTAACAGAGGCCTCAGTTTGTTCCGTTTGAATAATATGCAACACATACAACAAAATAGGCCTATATTAAATACTGTACATTATAATCAGTTGAAAATGATCAAGTAATCCTGTACATACTATGTATGAAATTAAAAATGTTACAGGCATAGCAAGTACTGCATGCTTCTTTTACCAGAAAGAACTTGCCTCCTTATTTTTAAACGAAGCAAATAAAATGGTATGCGGTCAGAATGGAGAGGGTCAGAAGGATTCGTGGAGAACTGATAATGTATGATGACAGCTAACTGAATGCTAGGCTCTTATGATATACGTCTTTTTTTATCCATAAAAAAATCATCCGCATGTAAAATATACATTTTTTAAATGGTTCTTTGTTTATACTAAATAAAAATTTAAATTTTATACTAAATAAACTTTGATTCCTATTGTCATTCGGTAGCCATAGCTCAAGAAAATTACATCTAGAAGGCTTGCGTCAAACACTGCGGCTGTTCTCTACGCACAACATCTGCAATTTAGTCTGAAGATAATGAACTCAAAGCTCTGTCTAAACAACTAACATTAGTAAATATTAATACATTGTTAGTGAAAAGGTGGGATTTTTCCATTACCGCAAAAAAAATGTCGATTTTTTTTTCCTCACCACCCCTGGATGAACTTGTCGAGATAATTAGCACTTTTAAACGGTTTGACAAATAGTATAATCCCTTAACAATGTACAAAATGAATCAGAAAGAGATTTCAAATGACCTCAAAAAAAAGGATAGCCATTTTCTCTCGTCTTCTCAGGTGGCGATGAGACTGGGGTGAGGACTGATGCTGGGTAGGTTGAGCCCTCCCTCTGTAAGGCCTAGTCTGACCAATGTGTTGGAAAAATCTCACCCTGATGCAAACTCAACACATCAATCTGAAGAACACAGCAGCTAGCTGGTGGCACTTAAAATAATTAGAAAAAAAAAACAAAAAAACAAACAACAACAACAAAAGAAGAAGAAGAAAAAAACTACTGTACAAAATGCTTGTTTGTTGAGCCCTGGTGTGACTAGAAAAAAAAAGTAAAGACACGGGGAAACAACCTTAGGGGTGAACTTATGATGCAAACCGAAGAAAGACAATGGCACTCTATCAGTTAAAATAAAATAAAAAATAGACAGCTCAGAACAATTATTATAATTTCATCTTTTTTTTTTCATTATTGTTTTAGCTCTCTGACCAAAAAACCCCCACATTCCACGCATTAAGATTTGTTATACTTAAAACAAAGTCAATAAAAGAAAACAGCCTTAAACTGTATTCTCTGTTAGATGTCACTGTTTGTCTGTCAGTTTGTCTTTTTTTCCTATGGATGAGTCTCTGTCTCGAAGCATTTTTTATCACAGCGTCTTGCATTTGGCTAGACGTCACAGCGTTGGTGAGAGCACACCAGGGCCACAGTCCTACTCTGGTCTGTGAACATTGGTGCAGTGCATTATAATCAATGGAGTCTCACGGGCTTCAAGATGGAACCCTGCCTAGAAGTCAAGAGGTCAGCCGGGTCAAAGGGATGCCACACAGAGTTGAATTGACACCTCGGTCCGGAGGTATTTGTTGAATGTAACAGAGCGTTGCGCTCATCGTAGCACACTGAAAGAGAGACGAGAGATCTTTGAAAGGGAGCCTCACGTTTTTTTTAAATGTTTTTTTTTTCAATCTGTGGGGCTTTAAATGTTGTTCGGAAAACAACAAAAACAAGTTCCCACTCTTTTTTTCACCATGATGGTCCTGATCCTGGGTGATTCTGTTAGTCTTTCATAATCTTTAGTCTCATTTTAAACGGCACAAAAAATGCGTTCTTGAAATGCTTGGTAACATAAAAAAAAAGAAAAGTTCAGTCATTCCCTGTCACAGCAGAGATCTTCCTGACTACCACAAACAAACGACAATAACACAGAACACCTTCCTCTTAGGTTTGGCGAGTTCAGGCAGCACACACTCTCCCCCACTGCATCCCCTGTCCCAGGCGAAAAACAAAAAAAACATAATAAGCCAAAATATTTGAACCCGAAAACAACATAAAAAGATTCTGTATGTACACATAATCTTTTTTTCCTTTTTTTCCCTTTTGTATTTGTTTTTAAGGTTTGCTCCTCTCTCCACCCTACGCTGCTGAGCTCATATGGATGTGCCCCTGTCCGGGTCATTGCCATAGCCGAAGTTAGGCCCCGGGGTGGGCTGGTACTGCATGCTCTGCATGCCCTGCATGGTCTTTATGGGGCTGCGGAAGAAGCCTCCGTTGGGGGCGCGCTGCCGGAAGGTCCCCTGCCGGTGGTCCTGCACGGTGCCGTAGGCGAAGCCCCCGCCGGTCTTGGCCGAGAGGCTCCGGCTGAGGGTCTGAATCTGCTCGGGGATGAAGGTGGTGGTGGTGATGTGCGTGTTGCGGAAGTCGCTGATCTGCTCGAGGGCCTGGCGTGCGGCGGGCATCGAGTCCATGTCCAGCGGCGTCAGGTCGATAGAGGAGGTGGAGAACTGCTTGTGGGGGCTGTCGTCCTCCGTGCACAGGCTGTTAACCCTGTGGTGAAGGTGCTCCAAGTCAATCTCTTTGTCGTCCTGCGAAAGGAAGAAAAAAGAGAGGGAGAGAAGAGGTGGTGTGGGAGGGGGGAGATAGAAGAAGAGCGAGACCGAGAAGAAGAAGAAGAAGAAGAAGAGGGAAAAAAGGAGACGGAGAAAAGGAAAAGAGGAGAGGAGAGAAGAAGAAGAGGGAGGGAGTGCGGGTTGTTAGAGGAGTAAAAGGGTAAAATAGGTCGGGACATAAAGTGAGGCGAGAGGGTGTGTGTGTGTGTGTGTGTGTTTAACACGTGTGTGAGGTGAGAGTGGGGTGTTTTCACGATGAGTCAGACATTCGGGAGGGATGCGAAGAAAAGGAAAAAGGAGTGCAGGTATATCACAACAACGAAGAGAGGAGATGCACAGCGCCAGTGAATGACAGCGAAGAGCAAGAAGGAGGAAAAGGGTGATGAGAGCGAGAGTTTCGGAACACGTTAGTGATGGACGATGGCGCGGTGAGGGAGGGAGGGAGCGAGATGAGAGAATCGGAGAGAGTGTGGGTGACGTGTGGAGTTCGGTTGTAACAGGGGAGAGGAAGAGAGGGAGAGAGGGAAGGAGGGCACAAAAAGCAACAGACTAAGCTGTAGTGAGGTGAACACACAAACGGACACATTTCTGTCAGGGAGACGGCTATAGGAATGTTTTTCATGGACCAACCTGTCTGAGACTATGAGGGTACAATCGGGATGATTACACTAAATGCCATTCCTGTTTAATGAGAAACTAAGACAGTGTACACATTGGTGGAGGCTGACTACATCTTAAGTGTAGCGTTGGATATTAATTATTCCAAAGCCAGGTGATTAGGGAAAGTAATAAGGTTTTGTGCTAATGGTTACACTGCACACAAATAAAATGCAGGTGTTTTGGAACAGGTCCATCTCCAATGCTTACCTAGACTGTGACTAAATCTACAACTAAACTGCTATCTCTAATTGAATCAGATTGTCTTCTGTTTCCATAAATTCAGCCAACATAAGATTTGAAAAATGTATATCAATATAGGTATATGAAATAATAAAGATACTCATTTGTTTGGAGTGACCTTCCTCTCGCCTTTAATTATTCAGACCAGCTTTTTACTGTGGTCAATATTGAGTGGGTATGCAGAACAGGAGAGTTGCTGAGTACTCTATATAGATACAATGATATATATATATATATATACATACATATTTACACTCACAGAAGGATGCGGAATGCTTGTGCCAAGGGGGAGCACAGTTCAGTAAGTGCATTGGTGTTCCATTGGTGGAGAAGAACAAAGGGGGGCAAAGAGTGGTTGCGGGGGATTGTGGGGGGGACGGGACGGGACGGTCGGGGTTAAAGTGAGTTTTCCATCCCCTGGGTGCAGTTGGCACTGACTGGGTGCAGCGCCACCACAACTAGTGGGGAGGGCCCTTGAGCGTGCCAGCAGTGCGGGACAGAGGTGGCATCCACGGTCACCCGCTCCCTCTCTGAGAGCATGGTGTTGACCGAGGAGGGGAGCTGGAGGGGGGTGCTGTTGGTGTTGGTGGCATTGGCAGAGATCTGGTTAGGCGTGAACAACACACAAGCACAGGTAGGTGTGTGGATGTGTGTGTGGAGCGGAAGGATAAGGAGGTTGGGAGGTGGGCAGGTTTGGGCATTGAGGAGGCGGGGTGTGGGGGGTGTTGGGGGGGGGGTTGGCAGGGCGTCAGGGCAGCGGGTAGGAGAAAGACAAGAGAGAGGCGCACGGGCGGAGGGAGATGAGGAAAAGCATAAGAGACAGTCAACGAGCAGCAGTGAGTTAATTGCACATAAGGAGAGCTGCTCTGCTGTGGACAATGCAGTTAAAATGACATCAGACATTAGGAGCGGCTGTTTGCTTGTTTGTTTTTTCCCCCATGTCAGATAGCGATATGCAGAGTGCTAGCCGTGAGCAGCTGTCCAACCAACCCACCAACACATGACGAAAACAACCCGTAATGAATGCTTATGGAAATGTACAGTGGTGATCATTGTCTTGGAGCTTGACTGGGTTGAAAGGAACCAGGAGCAAAATGGGGGAAAGGGCCTTTCCCGGGTGCACATTCTGATTCACTAAAAGCCATTTTGCTACTCCGTCCTGATGAGAGCTGGAAACAGCATATTAGGCACTTCACAGTTCTCTGCAAAGATCTTTCCTCTGAGCCTTGCTGTGAAACCACAAGTGAGCAGAACTGACATCAATAACTCCTACATGAATGAAATTAAATTCACCCACGGACTATTAAGTCTCTGTACTCTTTTATGTGTGTGTGGGTGTGTGTGTGTGTGAGCACTCCTTTATGGCACTAAGCTGGCCACTACTGGAATTTCATCACATCACAAGTTTGCTTTAAGGTTGTAGATGTCACAGTGAGCAGCAGGATTACGCTTGTTTTGTTTTAGAGTTGCATCTTCAGATGTGTGGATTGGCTTAAAGGAACTCCCTGGCCATCGCTACCCTGATTCCTCAGAACAGAGTTTTGGCTGGCTGTGCTGCTCTAATTGGCTAAGCGTCGACACTTAAATATACTCTAGCTGTCCTCTGACAGTGTCTCCATTAGCGGACGCAGACGCTGCTGTCCCTGCCTCAGGCTTTCAGGTCTCACTTGGACTCTTGTCGGAGCCGCTTCCCAGCTCAGGCTGGCCCCGACTACAAGTTGGAACAGAGAGTTGGAATGCGACAGCCAGAAGGCTCCTGGCTCTCATGCCAACTCTAAGTTAAAGTCTGGGCAATGAGTGGGGTTGAGTGGCTGGCTTGCGGTGGATTTGAGGTTGAGGGTGGTGGTGGTGGTGGAGGTGCTGGTACTGGTGGCAGGTGACAGGTGTTTTTTTTTGTGGTGGTGGTGGTCATGGTGGAGAGGGGCGGGTGTCAGGAAGGGGAGGGAGGGGAGAGGAGAGGAGGAGGAAAAAATTCATTGTTGGCAGAAGATAGACCGAGGGGGGAGAGCGAACGTGTGTCTGAGGGTGGAGTCCAGCGGGCCGGAGCAGCATGCGGGGGTGAGATGGTTGGGAGCGCCGCGGAGCGCCAGCGCGATGTCTGTCCGCTTCTCGTGGAGACACGTCTCCTCCTGCCTAACAGACGGCCCCTCCGACTGCGTCTGTGTGCGCGAGTGTTACGTGACGTGGCGTATGGATGCGTTAGTGTTTAGTGTGTCCGTTAGAGAGAGAGGAGAAAAAGGGGGAGAGAATAAGGGACAGAGTAAGGGAGTCAGAGAGTGAGAGAGAGGGAGGGGAAGGCAGACAGTCAGACAGACAGACAGACAGACAGACAGACAGACAGACAGACAGACAGACAGACAGAGAGATGGAGCAGGCAGACGAGAGAAGGATGGAAGAGAAGGAGAGGGAAGTGTGGAGAGGCAGGAATGAATAGAAAAGACAAGTCAGCACACAGAGGGATTTTTTTTTCGTTTTAAGGTCTGAGGAGCCAGATACCTGGAAGGGTGAGATGTAAAAATGGCATTTGTTCTCCCACGCCTGCTTTAACCCTCAACACAGAGTACTTATCTACAAAACAAAACAAAACAAAACAAGGAAACGAAAGTTCGTTCAGCCAGTGACAGGAAATCAGACATGACTTTGACAGGAATCAAACAATTTTGAGATCAGAGCAATGATCAAACATGGACATTGTGTAGAGCCCAGTGGTCTCTCCTCTTAAACAGATGTGTGTACGAGCCCTCGCACACACGCATGCGTGGGAGCACACATGTGCGCGCATGCACGCATACACACACACACACACGTGTGCGCACACACACAAAGCTCCACATAAGTGTTAGGTGTGTTAGTCACTGGAGGACCAATTGCTCTCCAAACAATATCTGTAGCAAATGACACAGCAAAAGATGTACAAAGTAATACAAAAATAAAATAAAATAGAAAATGGTAATTTTTTGTTTATTTGGTCTGTTCCGTTCTTGAGGAACGGGAGCGTGAGCGAAAACCCAGGCCCTGTGGCACAGAGTCGGAACAGCGTGTGCTCTCTCTCTCTCTCTGCACACCGTGACGAGCCACGGGGACGTGACCAGGCCCTGGCAGGTGGCGAGGTCACACCACAGTTCAAGCACAGCCAAGGAGGTTGGGAAGCCCAAACTGGTTGACGCGTGGAGGAACTCACTGTGACGACCTGTCATATCGCATCATTCCACACCTTTTTTTTTTTTAACAGTGCGACACACAGCGACAACAACAACAAAAAAGTAACGCCAGTGAGATCACACAAAGGCTGGAGTCGACAAAACTGACAACATATGCACAGGGTGTCACCAAGACAACACACACAAGCCAACATGGTGATAAACACTAATGTTTGTGTGTGTGTGTGTGTGTGTGTGTGTGTGTTTGTGTGTGTGTGTGTTTGTGTGTGTGTGTGTGTGTGTGTGTGTGTGTGTGTGTGTGTGTGTGTGTGCATTATAGGAGGGAGTTAGGGAGACAGAGACACAAACACAGGTCATTCATTGCTTTTGTTAGTGTGCAATATCTTTAAGCGTTAGAAGTCTATTTGATATGAGTAGAAGGGAGAAGGTGATGCATGAATAAAATGCGAGGTGGAGGATGTTTCCAGGGAATACAGAAGACAAGCTGTGCCATGCTAGTGAGCGCGAGCAGAAAGCAAATATTTGAGAGGCTCTGATTGGAAAAAAAACAATGAGAGATGTGAAAAAGAGGACTGGAGGTACACAGTCTCAGCCATGTGCTCAGCCTGCCAGCAGGCATGTTTGAGAGGCTTCGGCAGAACTGAGACGATAACACCTCCGGCACCTTTCAAACACACTGGGAGACATCAGACGAGTCCTTTATAAGTCTTGCAATGATTTTTTTCCCATCTTTCCCTCGTTTACTCGATTTATGCGGCACCAAGTGTCGGTGAGTGTGTGTGTGTGTGTGTGTGTGTGTGTGTGTGTGTGTGTGTGTGTTGTGTGCGTGTGTGCTTTTCCACCAAACTGCAGCCAGGCCTGAAGTGTTCCGGAGGGTTTTGTCAGGCCGGCCAGAGCCCAGCGTGGGTTAGCCACGAGAGGTGGGAGGTTTGAGAGTGGATAAGTCATGCGTGCACTGACCCATGCAAACACCTTTTCACATAACATCAATCATAGTAATGAAAAAACATGTCTGTTTAACAGCAATGTCATGGAGGGATGAAGGGGTGAGAAAACAATATGACAAGGACCCTTCAGTGCAATTCCCTAATTAAATGCATTAAGGTAAATTTCCACTGTTCCATTGTGCCATGATGTATAAAGGTGGCATAACGACTGATGAAGCAGAACTGAGGTCTACTTTATGTAAGCCCAGCACACTTGGATGCCAGGATGCATAATTATGTGTGGGCATACCATTCTATCTTTTTGTGACTTCATCTCTATTCTGCTCAAAGGCCGTTACATTGCTCAAAGGCAGTTGCATTGCTCAAAGGCACGGCATCCATTGATGAATCCGGGGAATGAGCAAGGTCAGTCTTTCATGCCAATGTACAAGTAACGGGAAAGTCAGATGATGACATTAGCTCAGATGTTGTGAAGAGTACAGAGATCTATAAATTCACTACTTAAATCCTGAAGGCTTATCTGCTGGTACTGATGGAATGACAACCATCAAAGGTGTTTGTTTTAAAGCCCAGCACCTGTGGCGTGCTCAGTGATGACGAACAATGTCCACCATAATGTCTACCGTTCCCTGTTCCTTTTGCCTTCATGTTTTTCGAGGGCCCTGTGTGTGGTGATGACCATGGGGGTGGGGGGGTGGCGGGGGTGCTGTGGTGCTGTGGTGGCTCTTTGTTGACTGGTGGCGGTGACGGCAGGCGAGCCAGTCACACTGACAGATGAAAGCTGGTCTGATTGCAGGGGGCTCGTGCAAAGCAGGGAGCGAGCGAGCGAGCGAGCAAGGTAGGGAGTAAAAGAGAGTGAGAGAGGGAGAGGAAGAGGAGCAGAGACAATGCTTCGCTCCATGATCAAACGCTACTTCGAGGTTGGGCCCTTGTAGTGTTTTTTTTTTCTATTGAAGATGAAAAGTCATTTTCTCTCCTCTACACGCTACCTGCGGTGCGAGGCTCTGGTACAAGGAGCCCAGTGGGATTCAATCGCAGCTGAGAGAGCAAGGAGAAGTATAGAGTCTGAGCGAGCGCTCTGGATGAATGGAGGAGACATATATCATATTATTATGTTTGCTCTCCTGGAGCTCCAGGGTGATCTAAAGCCATAAGCTGATCAAAGCTCATACAGAAAGAAATGACACCCTGGGAGTTTAGGCGCTATGGCCAACTAATGATTTAACGTTGGCCATGTTATCACAAATTACCTCGGGTATAAATTATATGGGCTGACTGACCTTCTGGTCTGCCACCTTCTCCTTTCATAAATCTAATAGTAAAAGACATTTCACAATGAAAGTATGAGTGCCTAAATCTGTGGGTAAAGTCATGTTTAATGTGGAATTACATTTTTGATAGACTGCTATATAATTTCACAGTTAATGTGTGTTTTGAATAGTATCGAGGATTCTTTATGAACTATTGAGTTGATGAACTGCACTGCCAGTAAACTACACTGGAATATAACCACTCTGTTTTATGTAAAAGCAGCACCAGGATATTTGGATACCAATGCTGTTTACGGTTCCAGTTGGGTTCTGATTTGAACAATAATAATGTATTCACAATAATACAACATTTATCATGCAGTAGTACCCTGCCATAGATTTTATGGCAATTGTTTCCTCATAATATGAGGCTCTAACACTTTTATTTATGTCTCTGTCGACAGAATGTTAAAATACCCCCACAAAACTCTTGGCAAGAATTTTAATCATGTGGGTGTGCCCAGACTTTGGATGTGATTTTTCTTTCCAAATCACTCTTACTCTCCATTTGTATTTATTTGACCCCCCCCCCCCCCCACCCCTCCCCTCCATAAACACCAGACAGCCCACCGACTGACATCTCCCATTTCTCCCTCGTTTCTCTCAGGAGCTGCCACACCAGTGCCAGGCTCTACACCACCTCCCTGCTGTTCGACTGTACTATGACCCAGCCTGCCAGACAACCACACCCCACCCCAAAATACTGCCTGCCTTCCCTCCGCCATCCCAACCACCCACCCACCCACATACCCAAACCCACACCTATCCACTGTGTTGGGAAGGTTACTTTTGAAATGTAATAGGTGACGGATTAGTTGTTACCCTGTTCAAAAATGTAACACAGAATGCAAAGTTGATTACTTCATCAAAGTTAATCACTTTTTTAAATTCAAGAGAACCAATCAATACCAATGTTCAAACTTTGAGCGCATACTGCCAAATGAATAGAGCGAAAATAGAAGGCGAAAAGATGCAAACAAACAGAATTAATATTATATTCTACATTTTCTTTACCGGAAATAATATATTCGAATGAAACCCCTTTGTAATCACCAACATTTTGATTGGTAACTGTAATTTAATTACCTATTTTTTCTCAATATCTGCAACAAATTACAATTTAATTTGTTTTGTAATTTAATTACAAAACTCACTCACCACCTCCCACCACCACCCCCCACACACACACCCCCCACCCCCCCACACATCCGCCCATCCCCCCCCACCCACTCACTCACCTCCTTGGAGGGAACTCTGGAGCCCTTGCGCCGGGTCCACCAGGTCTCCACCATGGCGATGAGGCAGGAGAGCACTACGCCAGCGGCCAGCACGCAGAAGACACCGGCGAAGCTGTGGATGTCCAGGGTGGTCCCCCGCTGCTGTGCTCCCACCGCTGCGTGCATGTCGCATGGCCCGTCCCGTGGCCACCACTTCAGCTTCAGGATGTCCATGTCCCCATTCTGCTGCAGCTCCAGTATCCTGAGTCCAGAGAGCAGAGGACAGGACAGACACAGAGAAAACGTCTCGATTGAAATAATTTGGATCATTAAGAAGACAGGGTTTTGTTCATTTATTTATTGACTTAATTATGTGGACTTCAGCTAATACCTGTTTAATTGGAGCTGCCACAACATTAAGGTAATCCTATTAGCGTCAGAGTAACTTAGCTAATGAAGCTATCAAAGCCTACGTGGGCCATTCAAGCCTCAATGATCTCAAAAAACCTAATCATGCATTTCCTTAGCGTGAATCATTTGATAGCTGTGTATGTACAACCATTGTTACCTTTCTGTCCAACCGAAAACACTAAGCAAAGAGACTGCATACCTTGCAGTTGCTGCACGGGGACAAATGTTCCCTGTGAAATCACCCTTTGTATTTTGCTGGTGTAGTGGCTGCTGAAAAATAGCGATCGTCAGGTACAACCAGCAACCACAAGATGTCAATGTCAGGGTAACTGCATGCTGGCTCACCACTGTCACAATTCCACTTCCAAACACTAGAGGGCACTGTTTACCCAGCTACAGACATGCAAGCCTTTGGTTAAAAAATGGCTGTACTTTGTTGTGCAGAGCATCGTTTATAACAGCTGTAATGACCCCATCTAAGGCAAATGAATTATGATAGGATTAAGAATCAAAGGTTTATGAGGCCTACTTTCAGTGACTGACTGTGCATGGATTGATTTGGAGTCCTTGCTGGTCATGCAGTAAAAGAGTGAAATATAACAAGGACTGGAAAGACCATCAGGAGGCCAAATGTGAATATTTACTGACTAACCATCTGGCTGGCTGGAAATCCGATTGGAGAAACAAAAAAAAGCAGGAGGACACAACAGGAATACATCAAAGATGGATGCAAAAGCATTGTATAGCCAAAGCAATAGCCATGTGAACAGAGAAAGGGGGAGAGAGAGAGAGAGCAAGAGAGAGAGAGAAAGAGAGAGAGAGAGAGAGAGAGAGAGACTATAATTTATTAATGGTTGTCACACAACATTGCTTTCGGGGGAATGAATCCTAGGTCAGCTGAATATGTCAGAAAATAATTTGTCTATATAAACTATATCTCGCAGATCGTGTATTCATTTGTTTCTCTCTGAGAAGCAGTCAGTGGTTGACCATGGGCAGGCCAAGTGTAGTGGTGCTAACATGTCCAATCCTGTAACGTTTTTAATATATGAGGTTCACCAAATTGGCTCCTTACAAGTTGACATTCAAAGGCCCCACTGGAGATCAATGAAATAAACCTGTCAGTCATTCAATAGACTTCCCATTATCCCGATCGGTATGAGGTGCTCTTTGCTGCAGGGGTCATTTCCCAAAAAGACATGGGGCGTTTGTGCCTCGTTAGGTGTTTGTTATTAATGCATTGTTATTGACAGTGCTCTTATGTGGCTTATTATTTATTTAATCAATTAACAACAGCGCAGTAATACCGGAAACATGGGACAAAGCAACAAACCAAACCACTATTGATTAATATCCTTCAATATCCTCCTCCAATTCAAAATAGGCTACTTAATAAGTAGAAATGGCAGCATTGTCAAAGTGCACAGCCATCTGCAGAGTTCATAATAGACCTGGGTGAGCTGTGAATTTCTATCTCAAAGAATGAATTACCTAATAAATAATGTGGTTCCTACACAAAAGGTTCTTTAGAAACATGTTTGCAAATACCTGACCATGAGCAAAGCAAGATAATTTCAGTTGGAGAATGGGGGAAACAAAAGGTCAATGGTAATTACCTTTGTAGAGAGGTTTCAGCCTTGCAATAAGTGGTTCAATGCTACGCTTTCAAACTTACTATTCCAGTGGATTCCAACTCTCTAATCGTCAAAACAGACTTTTAATTTAATCCATATTTGCCACTGCACCACCACTGCAGAGCTGGAATGAAGCTGTCAAACATGCCAGATGTCATTGTTGCATGTGATTCCCTCTCAGAAACAAATGAAGTTAGCACAGATAACGGGTGACTAAAAGGGCTAATGAATTATAAGTGTGAAACGAGCGAGGAGAAAAGAAATCCGTAGGAGAAAATCTGAGAAAATTCATCCATTATTTTCAGCAAATGGGGATTTCAAAATAACAACGCTTTCTTCTGATGTGGGGGTTGGGTGGGGGTAGGAGAAAAAGGAAACAATCAGACTGTGACTTAACATTCATAATCGTACATCATTTCTGAAACGTAATTAAGTGATGTGACACGCACACCAAACTCAATTACTGAAACTTTGGAACTATTGACATTCTGAGTAATCTGTAACACACACGCCGTTTGAGTAAGTAGAAATAATAAGATTGTCAGGGAGTATTTTGTTGCTGTGATTGTAATTTTCCCCCCCCTGATGTACCTTTCTCATTATGACTGTTGCTTGTCGTACCTAAATGAGTCGGAGAACGTGCAAAAAAAGAAGTCTAGAAACTTCTCAGGATGTACACTCGTAGGTGGGTGTGTGAAGTTGTGATAAGTGTTTATTCCTTGCTTGGCTAAGCATTAAGGAGATGAATGCATGTGCCAGCACTGAAGGCCGTTGAAGTCTTAGCGGGCTGAACGGGTAGTATTACCACCGTGACAGTTTTTGATTTTATTTTCAGCAGCGTTTCTGAATGTCACTTCTCACGTCAGTTCCCCCTGCTGTTTCAATCAACTCCAAAATGTGCATAGGGTGTTACATTGCACTGGCATCTTGAGTTAGCCTGTTTCAGCTATGACACCTACTTAAAGTTTACACTCTACTCAATTTCTGACGCATCACACATACAAAGTCTTCCAAAAATTAATAATTGTGCGTTGACTGTTACACATAAAAGTAACTTGCTTAGTATTCTTCCTTCTCATCTGCACTTACCTAAATTCCCTCAGAGCTATCCAGCAACCGAGTTCAAGGACACCTAGCGTGGTTCTGTGCTTTTTATATTTTCTCCTTGATTGGCTGTTCATTTACCTTACTTGTTTTGGATACCAAATGACTACATGTAATCAGATCCATGCAGGAGGGCACAAACACATTATCCCGTATGTTCTATCATTCTAAATGATGGCCACACCTGACCCTGGTCACTGAATAGTGTATTGCTGTCAGAGCGATTGGGCTGACACGACCTGCAAAATTGGCCTGGCACCGAGCCAAACCCTGGGAGTGATGGTTTCACAGACTCCACCACAGGCCGCATGTTAAGCCGTGCCCTAATGAGCTCATTTTGAAAGGAAGATGGAGGAAGCCATCATCGCTATCTTTTTTTTTCTTTTTTCCCCCCCTTTTCTACACCTCCCATTAAAGGGGGGCTGCCTGCTGCCGCTGCCTTCATGGACTTGGAGGAGGAGAGGAGAGGAGAGAAAGATATGGCAGGAGCTTTTTGCTCTCAGCCGCGGCTGGGCTCGCAGTTGTAAATCACAGGCAGAGCACAAAAGAGACACTTCCCTGTCAAATTATATACATCTCCCACTCCTCGTGCTCTGTCAGGGCTCTCTCTAAAGTGGAAATCCATTCCATACAACTGCGGCGGGGGCGATAACTAATCATTTAAAAGGGGACAGACACCAGGGGAAAGTCTTTTCAGCAGCCAGCTCACAAAATATACCTCCTTGTTAACTTATTGCGGCCATTTTGTAGTTTTTCTTCTGCGATGGCCCGGGCTCTTATTGATCACTCGTGTTTCGATGGAGCTGATAACACGGCGAGCCCTAACATCAATGGAAGGCTGTGTCTTGTTGTCGTCTTTACTTTACGACTCCGCAAATCACCGGCAGAGCAGTTCAGGCGGCCCGGCAGGCTGCTGAGACTATCGCCAAATTGAGGGGAAGTTTGCGTTGAGAGGCATTGGACTGACCTTGCCAGTTGTCTCTCCAAAACAGCTGGTCTTCAACAAATTAACACCCTTTGTGCTTAATGAATTTACACCCCGCTGCTTGAGACAAATTGAGCCCGCTGTGCACCACATGAGTTAACACCCCGGCGTCCTCGGAAAGAATCAACACCCCGATTCGCCCTTGAGGAATACAGTCCCTGCGATTCAGCAGCCTGAGGTGGAGGGATGACAAGAGTTGTCGTAAATAAAGAGACGAACGAGAGGGAGGGAAGGTGACAGAGCGAGTTCCTGCACGTTTTTCTCTGGGTGCGACCTCCACACTTGAACCGGTAGCGAGTGTTGGACCGCGAGGGCTTTGGAGAAGCTGGGATTCAAGGCTGACACTGACCCTGTGCCTTCTATAGAGTCCTTCACCCACAAACTACTCAATATTTCCGTCATTTCACCCAGGCTTTAGTGCCTACCTCACCCCCTATTTGATTTCCTGATCTCTCTCACCTTCCCCCTCTCTATCTTTCTTTCTCTCTTCTTACTTTTGAAAAGAGCTTCTCAAGCAACACTGCGCAGCACAAGTGCCACAAATATTTTTTTTTCTTCCGTAAGATCTCCCGAAAAAAGATGTGTGTGTGTGTGAAAGACACAAACACTATTTTTTTAAGTTTGTGCACACATAATGTCTCAACACTTACTGGTCTTTTTCAGATGGAGCAAGAAAATCCTTATTGTTGACTTAAGCGGCCATGTATGCGTGCGTGCAGGCCCTGCATACTAAAATGAGTTTTTCTACTCCTATCTCTCAGACAAGCTTGAAGTCACAAATCAAAAAGAGCGACGTGAGCCAAACTGGCTGTGGTCCACAGCCAATTCTACGGGGCTAATCATGGCTAAAGGCCTAATACCTACTGCTAGCACATGACATATCTACTCCCTCTTTGTTTAAGATTGAAGTAAATCTGTTAGTCCTGGAAGGCTGTCTGTCCTACGGTTGGCTAACCTGCCAGCCTGTCTGTCTGTCCGTCTGCCTTCAGGGATCTGTGTGTGTGGCAGCCACAGCAGGCTGCAATGGGAGCTGTTGCCATAGCAACCAAACTGCAGCCAAAAAAAAAAAAAATCCCATGTTATTAGATGTCTGACAGTGGTAGAGAAACTACTTGATAAGAGTGTGAAAAAAGGAAATAAAGACCAGGAGGGGAAAAACAAACGCCGGAGTTTTCTTGGCTGACAAAACGAATTATAACATCAGAGAGTCGCCAGAAACATCACCCTGGTTCAGAGAGACAGCTGTATCTCAGTCGAACACTTTCCTTCCACACACACACACACACACACACACACACACACACACACACACACACACACACACACACACACACACACACACACACACACACACACACACACACACACACACACACACACACACACACACACACACCTACCTTATTTTGGTAGGATTTTAAACGCCATGCCTTCAGCTGACTGCCAAGTTTCACACGGAACACTTAAACACATTCATTAGCTGGAACATCCACTGTACACAATATGGTGCTCAGCAGACGTTCATGTTAAGGTGGAACCCCGGTCCAAAAATGCATTTAGACTCCCCAGTCTGGGACTTGTCACTTTGCCCTGTCCTTTTCAGTATAGCTTGACAGAAATGTCAGAAGGAATTTTGCGCGCTCAGTCACTTTAATCACAACACAACAAAGTGCATCACTTGACACCCTGCTATATTTAACTCTGATATTCTGTGATCCCTAATATTACATAATCCCATGATATTCAGCTTTCGTCTCCTGTGACTATAAATGCCAGACCAATTGAGATAGCCTACCCGAGGGGAAATATGCAATATGGATTAGCCTCTGGTCAGAGTGACATTTTCTTAGCAAAACAAAAAAAAAGGATTAGATGTTTTTTTTCCTTCTCACAGTGACAAGGAAGAGAAAGGCATCCCCTGGATTAGACGCAGCGTGTGCCTATGCTAACTGTTGCTGAGACTGAGGCAGACGCTTGGACAGTGGGGCACTCAGTGCTTGATGGATCTGCAGAAAGTGACTCCCGCAGAGCATGTATGCTAATGTCTGTTGCTCTTCATCATTCCAGACGTTGTTTACAGTATCAATCCTCCGCGGCGGTGGCTGCGAAGCTTCATTTAAACTCACTAAATCCCACAACAGACTCTGACCCTACTACCAGTGCCAATTAATTGCACTGAGTGCTCAGGCAAAGAATATTAACACATAAATCCTCCAAGGCCTGATTTGCAGGACAGCGCTGCCCACGTAAATCTGATGGAGAAACATTTGTCATTGGCGTGATGAAGCTCTGACTGTCTATGAATAGCATTGACTGCCTGCAGACATACCATGGCTGTTTGGATGCTAAGTTGCTAAGTACACACCAACAAACCAGGCGTGTAATTCTTCTACTCTGAAGCGCACATAGCACACTTGTCGAGGAGCATATATCTCAACCATGTATGGATTCATTCAAGGGTGTGGAGAACAACACCCAAGTCAAAAACTGTCCTCGCTAATATGACGGCGGGATTCCCATGGCCAGCTGAGTAGGCAAACGCACCTCACTTTTGTCTGTTTGAGGACTTAATATCAATGTGAGAAATTAGGCAAATGAATTAACCGAAAACACAAGGGCTTTCTAAGAGCTTTCGACCCTGAGTGAATAGGAACAAAATGTCTCTCACAGAGGGAGAGAAAACAGTGATTCACTGAGTGAGGAAATACCAGCAGCGAGTTACAGCTCAGCTCTGCATTCCTCTTGACAGCATAGAGCTGGAGCTAAAGACATTAAACGAACCACATAACCTGACAGTAGCCTACTTGATGTGTCTCATACAATCTGACGTGACAGCCTCCCCGCACACTACCTGATTGCTGCCATGCCTGTATGAAGACCCTATGAGAATGGGTCCTTTACATCAAGGTTCCATAGCCTAACATTCATGAAAAGCAGAAGTGAACCTTTGATATTTGTATATACTGACATTTGTTGTTTACTAATACTTTAGTTACCGAAAGCTTAATTTCAAGCATTACTGAGGGAAAACATCTCTCTATTTATCCTTCTGTCTCCAAGACTCTCTCAATTTCCATCATTGCCTTCCTCCAGCTACTGGTTCAACATATTAATAGACTAAAATTAATATGGGGTCAACACTTCTAAACTTGCATCACACAGCTTCATTAATATGATAAGCAACAGGATGAGCAACCAATTCAAGATTTCAAAGATCCAAAGTGCTGCGGCCGACTAATTTATCTTCCAGAGCCCTTCAGAGATAAGGAGTATGGGTTTCCACGATTCTCATGTTAATTCAGATTTGTCTTGTACAATTCCCTCACTTTCATTCCCCCATCCCTACTTTTTGCAAACACATTTGGGAAGGGCTGAGCGTGTGTTTGTGTGTGTCTATGTGTATGAGTAGGGATGGACTCAATAAAGTGTTAAACAGAATCAATTCTTTTTCATCTCTTCTGATCCTGAGGGTGGTAAACAACCTCAGCAGATACCACTCAGAGGTGTGAGCACAACATCAAATCCACTTCTCCAGTGACTCTGCATATCTCTGTATACAGTATCTGACCAGCATCATAATTCTCTCAAATCTCAGATAATCTGACCAGCATCATAATTCTCTCAAATCTCAGATAATCTGACCAGTATCATAATTCTCTCAAATCTTAGACAATCTGAGCAGTATCATAATTCACTGGAATATATGTATACACTATGTGACCAGTATCACCATTATCTCAAATCTCTTCATACGATATCTGACCAGTATCATAGTTCTCTTATGTTTTTATGTGATATACTGTATAATGTGATTTATATTGTTTCAGTGTTGATTATGTGATTTTTGTGTTGCACTGTTGTTATATCTTCTTAATATAAACAGCAGTTTTCTTAAGTGGATCTTGACAACCCCCCCCCAAAAAAAAAAAAATGCCAGTGGGATATTTAAGCAACAACTATTCAGACCACTCTGACAACACAAAACAAATTATACCAGCGCCGTAACAGCAACACGAGAGGTTATGTTTTAGCCGTGCTGTGACTGGAAACGGCACTGCTGCTTTCTAACCACTGTGACAGAAAGGCAATTTTTCTCCCTTTTGTACTCCAGTGTCTCCTCTCATCCAAAAAGTATCAAAAAGAGAGGAGAGAACAATATGTGTTTTCATTACAATTTCTTAGCAGGCTAATTTCCTCTGCATTGTTTTCTGAAGCCATGGGAATGCTCTCAGTAAACTGCTTTTATGAAAATGAGCAGTGATGGCTCCCTGAGAGGCCAACAATGTCCTGAAAATAATGACGAGGAAGTAAATCTGACTGTCAATTAATAGATTGTTTACTTTAATGAGCGCCATCATTGGCAGTGTTTCAGCAGTGGTGCACATCAAAACAGACATAAACAGATACTGATGGAGCTAACACACACACACACACACACACTTTTCATAAACTCGGCATGACTCGTAAAAACATTAAGGAACCTCTGTGTTTGCACAGGGAAATTAAACGGTTATGTAAATGAGAGCGGAGAGAGGACCCTTATGGAGGCAAGTAGGCCATGCTCAAGTACTAATATCATTCTCAGTACTTCCATAAACATTGCAAACATAGGCAATGCTTATCAGACCTGCCAACCTTGAAGAAAGTTTTTGAGTACCAGGGGAGTTTCAGTTTGGCAGGGCCTTTGCACACGGTCAATTCCCCACTCACCGCCATATCATCCAGTTATTCAACATAATAAATCAGCGGTGAAGAAAACAATACAATCATAATTTCTTGACAAGAATTCCATAAATGAAAAGAGATCTTTACATTTTGCATCATTTAGCACTTCTAAAGAATATATATACAGTATACAGTGTGTGTGTATATACACACACACTGAATACTGTATATATTTTTTTAAAGCTCCTATTAAAGAATCCATCTATCTACTTCCAGTGGCACTTGCTCTTGACTGCTTTGCCTCATAGCTTGGTGACTTGGCCTTTTTGAGCACTGAAGCCTTCCATGTGACAGACAGTCCCCTTAGCAGCCATGCTCACCTTTCTTGTCACCAAGGTGCTTATCATATCGTGTTGTTTTTGGTAACGAGACTGAAAATCGTCATCTGACGTCATGATTATTTTATACCTGCAAGGCTGGTCGGTTGAATGGCTGCAATAGTAGGAATTATTTGCTACGTTAGCAGTCTGTAGTCAAACACCTTTGCAATGGTCACGTTGCCCCAACAGAGCGATTCAAAGTTTGAACAGGGAGTCTCCGTGGCGTTTGAGTTAACGTTACTGCAGCTAAATTAGCCTACTCCATCAGTTATTTACACCATAGGCGTCTCGTAACCAGGCTAATCACATCGTATGCTAGCTACTACGGCTAACTTTTTATACAAATTTATCTGAAGAATATACCCCTTGAAATGCATCATCTCGTTAAGTTACAGAACATATGTTTTAAAGTTTTATATGCTAACATTACGGTAACATTTATGTGCTTGATTATTACTCTCCCACTTCCCATTGTACCTCAGCAATGCATTACGCCTCGGTGGATAATAAAGTAGCAGTATCAGTGGATGTTGAGTGAGTGAGAGAACTATTTCGGGTCGGGGAGGGTTACAGAACCACAGGCACAAGGTCGTAGCATCTTGTCCAATCTGTGGGATGTAGTTTAAATAAATGTACGGTATAGGTTTGCATTGATTGATTTTTTTTTGCGTAGTTTCAGCTGGCATTTCGTACCTGCGTATTTTGACTAAGAATTGCGTGGTTGGTACACAAAATGCGTGCAGGTTGGCAGGTCTGGCTTATGCATAAACATAGCCAATGATAACAGGCTTTACATAATGTTGTTATAAATAGCTTGCTTAAACAAGCTCAAGTGCAATGTAAACATTCATGTTGGGTTACTTCAATATCCTTATGTATCAATCGTGTGTATCTCTTTCCATTATTTATTTATTATGCTGTATACAGGGGTGTGTCATGCAGAGGAAATATAAGATTATCAGAGCGCCCTCCAGATGAAGTGATGCAGTATACAGAATGACTTTCTTCACATTGTTTGCTCAAATGAAAAGAGATGTGACAAGCCAGAAGAAAACCGACCACCTGGTGAGATGAGGGTGGAGACCATTGAGAAAAGTCAGATAACATTTAGATCAGCCGACCTTCCTCTTTCATGCCTGAGTTAGGGCCCGTCGACAAGGAACCTGGATTGCCTGAATCCGGATAGAAATGTTGTCGTACCGGATCCAAAAATGTTTCCGGATTCAGGCAATCCAGGCTCCGTGTAGACGTGGCCTTAGTTTCAACCCTGATCTGACCATATCTCATGCCCCTGGACCCCCACTGTAAACACAAAGAGACGTGTGCACACACAAACAGACTTTCCACTTCCCAGAGACAGACCATCAACTATGGTAGCTTGGCTCATTGCCTCCCAATGTACTGTTTCCAAAATCCCATTCCAACATTTCCCACTCTAAGTGGTTACTGGTTTCTTTTCACTGACTGACCACTAATGCTAAAGTAAAAGAGTGGTGAGAAAACCACCATCCGTGGTCCTGCCATAATGTCTCACAGTACCAAAGGGACCGTGGAAGGTCTACCAGCAGGTAAGTCAACTTAGCAATGAACCTGTCAATAAGCAGGCGTAACCAGACTTATATCACCTAGGCCAACAGAGAAAACAGATTACTGTGTTGAAAGGGTTGAAAGGGTTGAAAGGAGTTTCCCCTGTGGTGTAAAATGTAGCTGTGCGAGGGTAGCCATCCGTGCCCCGTACCTTTGAGAGAAGATGTCCCTGTAAGGACTGCCGTGTTGCATGGCGATGCCGTATCCACGATCCGCCGCGTTGCTTCCCACCGTGTAGAAAGAGCAGTCCTCGTCGTTGATGGCCACGTACTCCAGCACAGCTGCGTCCCACACAAATGCAAAGCGCCCGTACTTCACCTGCGGACGACGAGAGAAAGAAAGAGAAAAAAGAGAGAGAGAGAGAGAGAAAAAAAACTGAATTGGAGAGGAAGCTCTCAGCGGAAGGGACATGTGATTACACTGGAAGACGTGTCCTCTCCGTGCAGCCAAATAAATGGGTAAGCTGTTCAAAAACAAATCAAGTGCCACTGCATTACCATAGGTAGTAAAGAAAACAGAGGAAAGATGGATGGTACACAGGTGCGGAGTGTACCATCTCCAGAGAAGGTACAAAGGAGAGGGAAAAACAAGTAGAGATGCCAGGTGGTAACAATTCAGTGTGCATTTTCATGTGTTACTGTATCGCAACACCTCTCTCCAATGCAGCTCACAACCCACTGTCCCCAAGCAGTGTCTACACACATCAAACTGTACAAAAGGATGTTATTCATAGATGAGTTTCACAGATACTCACTGCAGCACCAGCCGCTGGCTTCTCTATCTGAAATCAGACAAGGCTAAAACCACCTGTGTATAAAGCACTTTCCCCAATGACACTCCGACCAGGTTCAATCAGGGATAATGTTAAAGGCTTTTCTTGGCTGAAAAAAAACCCACAACTTGAGCCTGACACATGGCCAAGAAACTGTCTCTGTAACCCAAAGGCTTTCCTTTTATATTTCCAACTCAAAATCTCTTACACTCACTCTGGTTGACCAGATTGTCCAGTTCCGTTAACTTCTTGTGATGGATCTCTTCACACAGAAAGAGGGTGAGAGAGATGTGGCAGAGATAGACAGGCCAAAGCATTCCTGTCATGTCTATGTGCCTGGAGTGACAAGACGGGGGATTGGTGTATCCTAGCTCTATGGCACAGAGATAGATGCTGCGGTTTCTTCTTCTAATGACAGAAAGCAAGCACCATAACAACTACCAAGTACATCATCCAAGTAATCAAACTCAGAAAATGGCTAAATCGTTGACTGCCATGCAGTTTCACGTCATCACACAGAATTTTCACCAAACCAACATTTACTTTATACTGTTTGCTGTGGAACAAGCAAGGGCTCAGATACTGTAGCTTGCCTGCCCAGTCTGCTGTGTATTTGCTCAAGGCTATGTGCATGCTCGGGCTCTCCACATGGACTAACATCAAAAACATTTTCCCCCCATCAAGCAGAAAGCTGAGAGCACTCATGAAATCACTTTCATTTTGCATTAAGAAATTAAATATGCAACCACCGCCAGGTGTCAGGTTGTTTTTTTTCTTTCAGATGACTTGTGTCGGTTACATTTCACAACAAAATGAAAAAGGAAGCATTTCTGAGTCATATTTTTTTTTTTTTCAGCTGCAAAAAATATCCATTGTCCATGGCCTAAGAGCACAGAAGCACATGGTTATAAACGGACCCAGTGTGACTTTCGGCATGTCCTGTGTTGACCCTCTGAACGTGTTGTACGTGTGTGCATTTCTGAAGGGATACTGAAGCCAAACTAAATCTGTTGAAAAATACTGCAGGAGACTTTATAGACTCTATTTCAATCAGAGCCCGGAGTCAAAAGAAAACCACAAAACTGCAACAACAACAAAAAGAAACAAAACATGGACAAAGTGTAGAGATTACAGCTGTCCTAGTGAGGAGGGGTGTGAGTGGGGCGAGAACAGGCTTCTATAAACACAGCTTTCAATCCGACTAATCGAGAAGGAGAGGAGAAGGAGTTTGCGGACGTCCTTGAGTCGGAAGGGCATGTTTAAGAGTGTCCAGCGAGGCATATCTTTTTTTTTGGGGGGGGGGGGGGGGGGGTTGTGTGTGTTGGGGGAGGATGCTACTGCCTGCAGCCATGGCATAACAGGGGCTGTGATTCAAATCACAGAGAGGTAATTATTTCAAACCATTTTCCTTCAAACACTGCACATGCGCTCCAACGAATGCTAATCAGTGCATTGTTTCTTTTCCGAAGAGGTGATCGTGGCAGACCTCATGAGACTCTCAATCATAAAATTAAAGCAGTTTCCCTATATGCCCAGCCACGTACCAAGCATGTTAAAGAAAGGCCAATTACAGAAGGGGAACCTATTAACACCAAAAGAGAGACGCACATTTCATCATGAACCTGACATAATAGCTGTGGGGGATGGTAACTAATTAAAGCACACAGATGAGTTACATTTGTGTGGGAATAAATGAAGCTGGGGCTGATATTGCTCCAAAAAAGATCCATTATTTCAAGTCCATGGCAGTAACATGGCCACAAAGCGACAATACTCATAAAATGATTACGTGCGGATCACACATTGAGTTGGGGGGTCAGATTCAGTATTAACATCCACTACGGGATTGTGAGGAGGGGGCTGGAGCTGTCAAACAAGGAGGTAAAAGCTGGGTCGACGCCTTGAACTAAACGTCTGTCAGAGTTGCTGCATTTCATCTCAAGAATAGATCACTCAGGCAACTCTGGCAAATAAGCAGCCCCTAATGATGGCCGTTAAACCAGACAGCCAGATTCAAATTTAAAAAGGTCATCAATAAGGGATTATGCCGCATGTCTTTTTTTTTTTTCAAGCGGGAGCCACAGCATTAGCGGTGGAGGGAGAGAGAGAGTCAGAGCGAGCCTTTTACATTTGATGAAAGAGGACTGCCCCCGCTGGGAGAACACCGCACAGGCTGCAGCCATCACTGCGGCCCAATCAGCTCCCATCGAGCTCCTCCAGATGGGATTTCTACCAAGTCGACACCACTCAAGGGTCAGTGCCACAGTGGCGGTGCAAGGACTCGCCATCCAGAAGAAAGAGAGAGAGAGAGGGTGTGCATGGCAAAGCAGAAGATAGCTGTTAAAAGATAGTTTGGTGTAGAGGTCGAGATGTATTTAACCCAAAAGGTCTTGGTGGTTCCTATTTTGCCTTTAATCTCCAACTGTTGTACCTTTTTTCAACAAATGCTCAAACCTTTCACAGAGGTTGTATCCATGCCAAGTGCACACGTTTAGTGTCACTGTTTATCTCACTGATCAGTGTTACCAATTAAATCAAACATCAATCAAATAAATCAAAAATAAAATAAAAATAATCCAAAGCATCATAATCTAACAACAGAAGTAAAGAGCCACCTGTTGTAGATTTCTACTCAGTTCCCAATGTCACACTGCCAGTAGGCTTCTAAACCCTCCCTAACGATACAGCACTCCCCTGGCGCACGCCAGAAGTCTCTCTGAAGCTAAACGAGCTTACAAGTGGCGTGCACCTACTCTTGCACGTTCTCTCACTCTCCCCCCCCCCCCCTCTCTCTTTCACACACACACAAACAAACACACACACAGACACACACACACACACACCGCAGCTGCGCCCAGGGACAAGCGTGTGACAACTTCCTCTCCTGCGTTTGTTTTCCCACCCTTAATTGGCCTTGAGCTGTCATTAATTCATCGCATCTTCAGGAGGAAACAAAACCCAATTAATAGCCTATCACTGGCCATATGTAAATTGGAGGGCCCCTTTTTCAAAGGCGTGTATCTGATAACTGAAAGCAGAATAATGTGAAACAGATGTTCAGGAAACAGTTCAGGACAGCTCATTGAGCTAGAACTACAATGCCTGTGCTAATAGGATAAGTCTGTTTTTTTCCCCCATCTCTCTCTCCTTCCTCTGCATTTCAGAGGTGGTTGTTCTGCTTAGTTGTTTTTAAATGTTTCCAGTAACAAGCCCAACTGTGTTCTAAAATAAAAATAAAAATTAAATAATACAAGGTTTTCATCCCCAACTCCTCGCCTCCTCCTTATCCTTCACTGTCAACCAAAACAACCGGCAGCAGAATTCACCCAAAGCCGACTTCTGAGCTCTTTGTACCAGTGCATAATGGGACACGCACACACACAGTGAGTCAGTGTGAGTTCAATCAGGCCCTTTTTAGGTGGCAAGGGCCTTGATTGGATGCTGCCCATGGAAGATCCTCTGCAAATGATGAGCAGTTGCACAAGTTAAACTACTGACGGAGTCAGTGAGTACCTCATTTTTGTTTTAGATTTCTTTTTATAATGCAACAAAATGACAAGGGTGGAAAGCCAAAAAGGTCACTGAGGATTCAGAACAACAGTGATGTTCTTGAGATGCATTTAAAGTCAAAGGCTTCAGCAAACAGCTTTGCAAGTATAGGAGCATCTGGCAGCGTCTGGCAAGTTCTGAGAACAACATCAACAGGTCAATACGCCATTCTGAGCAGTTCTAATTCATTTTAATAATTTGGTAGGCAGACCATATAGAAAACAAGCCCCTGGAATTTACAAGTCTTTTCAATGTAACCACATTTTAATCAACACCACTTTCTTTCGAAGCAATGGAATGGGAGAGTTACCGACTGCAATCTGCAATCCATTTGGGTCCAACAAACATCGGAGGAGAGGCATACTGGATTTGCGCTGCACTATTGATCCGAGAAACAGATGGCTTAGTTTCTGACATTTAAACAGAGTGGCGTATTTATTTATTTTTCTCGATGGAAAAAAACACCTTTGAGAGGAGAACAAGAGCTCTTCCATTTTTTTGTCTTTCCTTCTTGTTGTTGGGTTGTGCTTCAAACTAGCTGGTGGACCACACAGTGCCTGCACTGTTGCCTTATTCGTGTGTACTGTACATGTACAATAGGTCATGGCATGCTCTGGCAGAATTTACACAAATTGCTCTCTTTGACGGTAGACTCTCTGATCCCAAAGCTAGATGTCAACAACACACTGAAGTTAGAGCCCCATTAATCTCACAATTCAATTAAAGCCAGCTGCCTTGTTCACAGCCACGTGCCTATGAAATGATCCCAGTTACTTCAACTGTCTCTTGATGTACGAAAATTAAATAAAAGTAATAAATAAAACCCATTCATTTCCTTAAATCCCTCTCATTATTGAACTCCAGCTGTCACCAGCTTTCTTTGATCTTTTCCTTAACACACACGGGTGCAGGGTAATCTCAGTTAAGAGCAAGTAAAAGACCAGCTCAACTGGGGATCAGGCTCCTTAACGTCTAGTGCACAAACTGAATGAGATAATCATTTCACTGGAAAACAGCAGAGTTAGCTAGAATGATTGATTATGCTAGTAAACACAGATATTATATATAATATATAGAAATGTATACTGTATGTTAATATAGAAATGTAAATAATATAAATAATAATTAAAACATTTATGATTACATTTAAAAATTAAAGAAATATAAACAAAAAATATATAATATATAAAACTAAACCATATGTATTATATATGGTTTATATAAATACATTATGTAAATAACCTATACCATGAATGATTCAGAGTAATCTTTTTAAGAATATGTTGAAATATCCCTTCAAAAAGATTGGGCCACCAGTGACCAAACCCATGTCTTTCTTCATCCAGGCCACTAGATCTGGAGTGTAGAGTAGAGTCGCCTCAAAAGAAGAAGACGAGAGAGAGAGAGAGAGAGAGAGAGAGAGAGAGAGAGAGTCTCCTCTGATCTGCTGCCATTGTGATCTATCTGAGGCTGATTTGGGCTTTGTAGAATCAGATGGACCGCGCGTGTTCCCCTCCCCTCCACCTCAGCCCTTCCCACCCCACCTCTCCCCTCGTCTTCTCCTGTCTCAGACCCTGTGAATATGTGTTCTTTATGGCTAACACAGGCAGGATCAGAGGGAAGCTCTCTAGCCAGGGGAGCAGCTGGGGATGTGCAGAGCCAAGCTAAAGAGAGAGATGGAAAGAGAGAGAGGGAGAGAGAGATGGAAAGAGAGAGAGAGGGAGCCACCGTGGCACACAGAGAGAGTGTGGTGTTCTTGCCTGGGTCACACACGCCTACCCACACACTCACACACACACTGCAGACACGCTGGCCTAAAATCTCCTTGTCACTCTTCAGAACCACGGCTATTCACAGTCCCTTATTCTGTGTCTGTGTCTGTGTCGTGTGCAGTAGAGTGTGATTCACGCTGACTTGCCCCTACTACCCACACGCACAGTGCCTTTACACCCACCTCTCAGAGACACACACCCAAAATATACATCATCTCTTAAATGTCTTGTCCCGTTGTTCCGACTTCATAAGCTGAGTTTCAACTGTACTTTCTTAAGTGTAAATGAGTGGTAATAGCTATTTGTCAAAAAATAAAGGGAATGCTCTCTCTCCATTTTATCCACTATTGATGCTGCTGCTGCAAACCTTTGATGAACAGTAAGGTGTGTGACTCTGGCCCCTGCATGTAGAGGCTGGGTGGCTGTGTGTTGGCTGAAAGCCAGGGCAGGACAGGGCAGGGTAGGGTAGGGTAGGGCAGGGCAGGGCAGGGCAGGGCAGGGCAGGGCAGGGCAGGGCAAGAGCCGAGGCTGGGGGCAGTAACAGTTCCTGACCTGATCAGATCAGTGGTATCAGCGGCATCAGCAGAAGTGGCAGTGGTGGCGGTGATGGCGGTGGCAGCGGTGTGGGTTCCCAGAGATAAGTGCATGGCCCCCTGGAGAAGCCACTTTAAAAGGCTCCCCTCGCCTCACCTTATTCCCCATGCCACTACGGGCTCGTGTGATGTATTATTTTCTCTGTTTCTCCAAAAGTCCATTAGGGCTTGGCAGACGGCCATCTTGTCTCCCACCGACAGAGATAAAGATGCGCAGAGGTTGTGAGGGCAACGCGGAATGAGAATGAGCCTATCGCTATGACTTTATGGAAAGCCAAGGCTGCTTCTCCCCCTCACAAACGCAAAATTTACATCTACATTTTATTTCTGTCTTTTTTGGTCTTTGGTCACAGAGCCAGTCAGTAATTGAGCTCATGGCAGCAAACTAAGAGGAAAGAAGGTGCATTTCATTTTCTTGTCTTGGTCGCTCTCACTCTCTCCCTCTCTCTCCTCTCCGGGAATACAGATGTGATCCTTAATGATTCAATTTGGGGCCCAAGTTGTTGACGGAGTAGGGAGGAAGAGGAGTGCCAGATTAAACTCATGCTCATTGGGTTGTTCGTCCGCTGTCTGCCACAAGAGTCTGCTCTCAGTGATGAGGATCCCTTTCCGCCTTTCTGAACAACCCCCCCACAAATTTCAGGGTACACTACCAAAAAAAAAACATTGTCACACTGACAGCGCTATCTCTCAGAAGTATAATGTGATAGATAAGATATTATGTTTTATTTTCTGTTTTTGGTGCAGATAGGTCGATGTGTGTTTCAGTGGGAAATGGTAACTAGGATACAACCATCACTGCATATGGATGAAAACAGCTCCAATTATTGTGGACATTCAAAGCGGAGAACATACAGTCCAGATAGTGGAAGGACCTCCGTTGATTCCTTCGGTAAAGGATTGTTAAATTGTTAAGATGCACTCTAATTGTATGTGTTGCTTGCTTTCCGCTACCTCTGTTTAAAAAAACAAAAGCAAAAAAAAACATTTGGCTTAAATGTCAAGTGGAAGGTGCATGCCCATATTAAATATTCAAGAGCACTAACTGGTTTTGATCATATCTAAAATTCAATAAACTAATTTCCCTTCACCCAATTCAAGTGCATAGCCAGGCCACCACCTTCACACAGCAAGCCATCTGAAATTGATCCAGTTTCAGTCAACCACACTGTTTGATAAGTCAACCTGCCTGTTAAAAAACAGGGGCTTCAGGGGACAACTTCAGGGGCCCAAGGTAGGAGCAACCCCGGGGTACAAGCAGGGTACCAGCTGTCATACACCACGGTCCCCCACTACACCATGCCCAGCCTCTTTGAGGAGTGTTCTCTAAGCTCAAGAGCAAGCTGTTGTATTTCCTATCGCTCACGTGCCCAAGCCAGGCTCCACTTGTGTGTTTAATCCTGTGTGTTGAGTAAACAAGCAAAGCAACATTTAATGACAACTAAGTTACTCATCTGCCTGTCAAAGGTGGTTTTAAGAGAGACCCCCCCCCCCCCACACACACACACAGAAACCTCCTTTTATCAAATTTACAGAGCAACAAGAATTTTACAAAACAGATTGGCCTAGCAGCCTAAGCAAGCCTCCTCTTAGGTTTTTGCCCATAGCCTGGACAAATGGGTGGGGTCCCAAAAGGGCTCAGCAGTCTTGGAGAAAGAACCAAAAAAAAAAATATGTACAAACAGCCCCCCACCGCCCGCCTACCCCCAACCAAACACACCATCAATTAGCAGTGGCTCTCTCCTCCTCTCCACTCTTCTCCTCCCCCTCTCTCTCTTTCCCCCCATCACCCTCACTACCAATGCAGTGGCCCGCTGAGAAAGATTACACGGCTGTTGGCAAGACTTAATTGCCATTTCCATTTCTGCGCTCTTCCATTGATTTTCCTATTACACGTTTTCATAATTACAAACCCCCGCGTGGAGAGGCACCCGGGGCAGAAGCCTGTGACAGTTCAGCCCTTTTAGCAGGGGAGAGGAATATCAGAGCAGGTCTGCAGGCTCTTCCACCACAGACACTCCTTCATTAGCCAGGCCGCTATATCTTACCTCCGAAACCGTATTATTCTTTATTCGCTCTTTCACCTGCTTGCTCTCTCATGCTCTAGCTCTTGCTTTGTCACTCTTCCCTCATCACCCTCTTCCCTCCTTTTCCCAACCTCCCTCTCTCCGCTTGGCCGCCTGCTGTCCGTCAGTGGTGCTCTCTCTCTCTATCTCTCTCTCCCGTGCAACAGCCGTGTCCATCAGCTGCCTAGCAACAATCCGCCTCTATATCAATCGGAAAAGCGGGAAAGATAAGGTCTCAGTAGATTTCCTCTCATCAGCGCTCCCTTTCTACCGCTCTCATTGTCCGTGTCTTGCTCTTCGTCTTGCGTCCACTCTCAATTATCCTCATCCTCCCCTTCTCCACTCTCCTTCTCAGAGGGGTCGGGCTGTAATGCGATGATGGTGGAAAAGGGTGAAGTGGGAGTGGGGAGTCATCAAGAAATCTTGACCTCTAAATAAATCAGCAAAGTAAACAGAAAACTTTTTCGCTCCCAACAACATTGAGTTTGAAGGCGGATGGTGAATGTTGCCAGGCGAGAGAGCGTGGTGGTTATTGCCGGAGATTTCCGACATGATTGACGTGCCTTTTCTGGCGACCGTGAATCACTCTCATGCAAATACACATCAATGCCAACGCATCCTTCGCCTACACACAAGCACAGCATGAACATATACACACATGTTTGCATGCACACACACACACACACACACACACACACACACACACACAACCGCACAACCACACATACACACATACAAACACACACACAGACAAATCATGACTCACACACACATCCATCGCAGTTGAAACATCACGTGTGCTACATATCTGTAACGATGGAAACTGACCCCTCTCTAGTTGATCGCGGCAATCATTCATCCTTCAAACCCAATACATGGAATTATAAAAAGAAAATCTTTACCATGACCTTGAACGTTGGTATTTAACTGGCATTTAAGTCTTTCCACGTTCCTCTTGCCATTTCTCAGGTACTCTCCTCTGCTCTTTCTTTCAGTCTTTCTCTTTCTCCTTCTCTCCCACTCACTACCAGCATGGTTCTTCTTGTAGTCTGTACATTTCTGCCAATTTATTCAAAAAGGAAATGTGCAGCTTGAATTAACTCTTAACCTTGCAGATAAGTGTTGTGAGTTGTCTCAGAGCATTTCCTTCTTAAGCCACATATTGAACAAATATAAAGTGATATGACATATACTGAGTACGAACTGTCCACCGGAAAGCATTTTAGTCTCTGTGTTTCTCATTCTGACTGCACTAGACAGACAGCGCTTCAGTCAATGGATCAGAACCATTAGTCTGCAGCATGAGTCATAGCAGCTTTACCCCTGTCCCTCTCCTTCTTTTTCAAGGGATATCTTTGTTATAAAACCTGCGGTTCTCGCAATTCCTGGTAGTGCGCTGCATTTAAAGTAGTATACCGCTTTCATCATTTCATTTAGAGTTAGCTTGTGGCCATCCTAAAAATAATCGTTCTCTTCATCTCTCTCATGTATTCATTGTTCATTCACTTGTTCATTCATTCACTCACTCTGCCACTTGGACACTCTTCTCAGTCTAGCACTTACATTCTCCCTCTCTTCCTCTGTCTCTCTCTCTCTCTTTTCCTCAGATATTCACTCAGTCAGTCAGTCAGCCTATCATGAGCTCTTACTCAAACTCTCCTGTAGTGCTGACTGGACGCAGAGCTGCCATGGTATGGAGCTAAAAGAGAGACTTTGTTTGCCACTGAAAAAAACAAATCGCCATTGTATTATACAATACATTGCGATTTGGCATTGAAACACACATTGAAATTAACTTTGGGTACTGAAAAGATGTTTCGATGTTTTTTTTAACGCTTTTTTCAATGTCAGTACTTTCCAATGTCAATTTACTGACTCTGTTTTGCAGTGGAAAGGGGAGGAGATTGATTGGAGGGACAAGAAATACATTATTAGCATAGATCCAGTGGGCAACAAATCTCTGAACGTGGGCGTGGCCGAACATATGGAGATTGTAAAAAAAAAGAAGAGAAAATCTCATGTAAGCCCGTTCAATGGCACTTCTCATCCACAAACGAGAATATTCATCGATAACACTTGAAGAAAAACTATGATAACGATGCCAGGGTACTCCAGTTCACGTTCAGAGATGCGTTGCCCACTGGGTCTATGCAAATAATGTATTTCTTGTCCCTCCCATCAAATCCCTCACCTTTCACACCAAAACATAGACAGTAAATTGACATTGAAAAGTACTGACATCGAAAATCAATCCCTGACTGAAAAAGGCTGACATGAAGAAACAAAGAAGAGCATATTTTCAGTGGCCAATGTGGTTTCAATGCCAATGTTCTATTTTTTTTTTTTTTTTTTTTAAACAATGGCATTGATTTAGTTTTTTGTCAATGCCAAAATTAAAGTCTCTGTTCTCTCTCCATACCATGGCTGCATGGCTGTGTGTCCAGTGAACAGGGGAGATTGGCCAGATTCATTCTGCAACATGTGATTCAATTGATTCATTGTTTTTCTCATTAGAGAGGCCATGATTACATCCATTACAGCCATAATGCGAGTGACCGACTTGGCATTGGACCATTACCTCCAATGGGATGAGTGAGAGAACAGTGACAGGAAGAAGCGATCTTGGGGTCAAAGTGACGAACAAACCATCACAGCAGTCAGTGCTTATGCACTACTATGAAAACTCATGGATTATTCCAAGTCATGGATGAAACACTGCTATAGGGCCAGGCGGTCTGGACCAGTGTTTAGTTGTGAATGCAGAGTCCAGAGCACTGCGTTGATGAAATAGCTGTGAAACTACAGCCTTCTTTAGAACTACATCTCCCTGTGGGACCACCATTAAAAAGTAATCATTTTTTGCACTTACACAAAAAAAGTATCTCATTTCGAGGAAAGTTCAAACGATGAGGAGAACTTTTGGAAGCAATCATGCAAAATTTAACACACATAAAACGAAGGTTACGTATGTAACCACGGTTCTATGAGTTTCGGATGACCGCCAGAGGCGGTGCTTACAGCACTGGATTTCCATCGCACGTACGTGCAGGTCGAGTGTTAATACCAACAAAGTCACCTGTGACCTGGGGTTACATACGTAACCTTCGTTCTATTTCGTTTCTCCTGACCGCCAGAGGCGGTGCTTACAGCACTGGATGACTAATACCAACAAAGTCACGAGGAAATCTTACCTTACTACCGCTGTAAGGAAGTAGGAAGAACAGCTGCTGCCACTGGGTTATGAGGGACCACTTTAACCCTATAAAACCTCGCAAATGTGCAGGTTGAAGCCCATGATGCAGCTGTACAGATATCTGAAAGGGGGGACACCTCTAAGGGCCGCCCACGATGTACATACACTCCTGGTTGAGTGACCTCGGACCTGAGGGACCGGGAGGCTACTGCTCCTATAGGCACCTATATAGCCTATAGCCGATGTTTGGATAAGCTGTGCCCTCTCTCTTGTCCTGAATGACAGAAACAGTGAATCAGACTGATGGAATTCCACAGTCATATCAATGTAAGCCCTTGGTGCTCTCACTGGGCACCACAGGTAGGTGCTCTGTCCCTGCTCATCCTCCTGTGCTGGGGCTCAAAAGCAGCCAGACTGAGGGGCTGGTTTGTGTAGGATGATGAAACATCTCTGGAAGAAAGGCCGGATTCGGCCACAAGTTACCCCTGTGCCTCCAGGGTTTCAATATAGGCATTCTTGGCTTGGCCTTCGTTTAGCCGATGCCATGGCCAAGAGAAAAGCGGTCTTCATAGACAGCCATTTCAATCCCACCCTCTCAAGAGGTTCAAATGGGGACTGACAGAGTGCATCTAGGACTATAGGCAAGTCCCAAGAGGGCACTGGGCTTCGCTGAAGCGGCCTTAGTCATTGAGCACCCCTAAGGAAGTGGGTCACTAGCGTATGGGACCCCACTGTGCATGGCCGAGATGGTGGCTGCGTATACTTTGGTGGAGGGTGCCCGGGAGCTGTGGATGGTCTGTACAACCACTGGGTCACATGACCCTAACAATGGCTCTGGCCCTTCAGAGGCCAGACCCAAGCTGCAGACGAGCTGGTTTCGGGTGCCAGATTCGACCCCCCCAGCTGTGAGAGGTGGTCCAGCCTCACAGGGAGGCACCACTGCTCCCCGTCTAGTAATCTGTGCAAGATTGGGAACCACACACTTCCCGGGCTTTTGGGGGCTATTAGTAACTCCTTATGGTTCCCTCTGAGGATCCTTCCTGGAGTGGGCAGGATCAGTGGTAGTGGGGGGAAGGCGTACAGCAGCTGATTTTGCCACACATGGGCCAGTGCATCCTGGCCCAAGGGGCTTATAAATTCCCCCCGAGAAAACCAGAGGGGACAGTGCGTCGTCGACTGTGAGGCGAAAAGATCCACCCCTGCCTTGCCCTATCTCTGCCAGGTTGCTTCCACCACTTGTGAATGCAGCCTCCATTTCCCAGGAGGTGGGTGCTGCCGGGATAACAAAAATCCTCGGCCGTGTTTTGAATGCCTGGCAAATGCATTGCCCTGGCAAATGCATTGAGGATACGCCAACAACCACAGCTGTTGGGTCAGCCTCGAGGATTGTCTGGACCTTGTGCTCCCCTGGTGGTCTACCTGGTAGACCACTGATGTGTTGGCTGTTCCTACCAGGACATGCTTTCCTACCAGCACTGGAAGAAACTGTTTGAGCGCCAGCAGAACAGCCTGCAGCTCCAATACATTTGTGTTGTTCCTGCTGCCAAGGACTCCAGAGACCTCTGACAGTCCTGCATTGCCATACAGCTCCCCACCCTGCCAGAGAAGCATCGGTGGCCACCACTTCTCTGCGAGAAGGTATGGACCCCAAGGGGACCCCCTGGGTGAGAGATGTCTCTCCTCTCCACGGGCGTAGCTTTGCAAGGCAACTGGAAGTGACTCTGACCAGCTTGTGCCTGTGATAAGTGGGGTGCAAGCCAAGATCGTTCAGCCGAATTTGAAGAGGCCGCAAATGACAGAAGGCCCAAAGGGCCCACCGATGAGGCCGCTGTGAGCATCCCCAGCAGTCTCAGATATGATCTGAGGGCCAGAGCCCTGCCTCTCCTGAAACGACTGATGAGCTTGAGGGTGTTGTTGACCCGTTGTTGAGAGGGGGTAGCAACCATCAGCCGTGAGTCTAGCTGGATGCCACTAAAGACGATCTGCTGACTGGGCAACCGGGAGCTCTCTTCCTGGTTTATTTTTAGCCCTAGCCTGGTAGCATAGGAGATCAGAAATGCTGATTCTCTGAGGGCCTCTCTCCTCGACTGGGAACGGATCAGCCAGTCGTCCAGATAGGGGAAAATGCGCATCCCCCCTGGCCTGCAGTGGGGGACAGTGCCGCTGCCACACATCTGGTGAAGACCCCTGGTCCCCGCGAGATCCCGAATGGGAGCACACAGAACTGGTAAGCCCTGCCCTCGAAAGCAAAACGAAGGAACTGTTTGCCGAGGTGTGATAGGGACGTGAAGTATGCATCCTTTAGGTCGATGGTTGTAAGCCAATCTCCTTGCTTGATGCCTTGCAGCACATCCGCTGTACGCAGCATGTGGAATATTAAAATCTTGAGATGCGTGTTTAACTGTCTCAAGTCTAGTATTGGCCGAAGGCTGCCGTCCTTCTTTGGGATGATAAAATAATTCAATTCAATTCTATTTATATAGCGCCATAACAATACGATTGTCTCAAGGCGCTTTACAGAGCCCAGAGCCTGAAAATAAGTGGAGTAGAATCCACTGTTTTGTGCCCGCCTGTCTAATGGCTCGATGACGCCTTTCCCATGGAACCTCGATGGTCCACGTCGGAACCATAGAGGGCCTCTGTCTGCCGGGAGCCCCATGAACCAGTTCAGTTCAGTTCATAGTTCACAAATTTTAAAATGAACTAGTTCAGTTCATAGTATATCATTTAGTGCTGTCAGTTTAACGCGTTATTAACGGCGTTAACGCAAACCCATTTTAACGCCGTTAATTTTTTTATCGCGAGATTAACGCGAATTTTTTTTTAATTTTTTTTTTTTAGATAAACATTCTTTTTGGCCTCGCAAACTGTGTAGTAGGCGAACGTTACGGTTTGAGTGAATGGTGAGCGCGATACCGCGAAATGGATGATAAAAAGCTTCTGAATGGAAAGTTTACTTTTAAAAGTTGTGTTGTGCAAAAGAAGCGAGCTTCACTGTTGTCTGAAAATGTCAACAGGCAGCTGGCTGAAAGCAAAGAAGTAGTAGGCTTACCTTTTATTGGTAACCTAACTGTTACGGTTCAATGTTTCTGAAATAAGAGGCCTGACTGCTATGTTCCCAGCAAACTTGAAAAAAAGAAAATATTAAGCCATGGTTTAACTGCACTATAGGCTGAGTCCTTGTTTACCTGAAATGTGCACTTTATAATTTTATTTTGTACCGCCCTGTTTGGCAATATTGGTTTTCAATAAAATAAAACATTTGCATAAAGCAAGCCAATCAACTTTTCCATGTTGATAAGGGCATTCAAATAAAAATAAAAAGATGGAAAAAGTAAATAAACGAAGGGACATTTAGAATAGATACAAATTTGCGATTAATCGCGATTAATTTTGAGTTAACTATGACATAAATGCGATTAATCGCGATTAAATATTTTAATCGTTTGACAGCACTAATATAATTCAAAATCTCGAACTAAGTTCACAGCTCCAAAAAAAAAAATGAACTACCTGTAGTTCAGTTCTTTTTTTTTTCAATATGTTCCGAGCTATAATTTGTCTAAATCTCTATCTGTCTGCAATACCGCTCTCGGCCTCTACGCACTTCGGCGCCCTCACTTGACAGCCATAGACAGTAGAAGAAAGCACATGCAGCGATTGACTGGTTTGGCAATCCTGGATACAGGACTGTAACTGGTGTGTCCTTCGCCTGGAAGTCTCTAGAATCTGCCTTATTGAACGAAAATTTAAAAAGAGTGAACATACCGTTCACAGTATCGTTCATCAGCAGTAATACAGTAGGCTACGTTCACGTTCACCAAAATTATGAACGAGTTCATGAACTTTTGCTCAATGAACGCGTTCAGGTACAACACTGGTCACCAATCAGTAGGTAACCGTAGCCTGCTTCTAGCGTTAACACAAGTCGACAGGAGTAAAATCCTGTTCGTTTACTTAATTGAATGCTTATGGCGAGAACACCGCTTGCAACTTTATAACAACAACGGTACAAAACCAAACTATGCGATAACTTCCAACTTGCTTAACAAGTGGGTTTAATTATCAGTTGTAAGGCGAGAAACACCTATAGGCTACTGACAGCCCAATGCCTCTTAACCCATTACTGCCGTATCCGAGCGTGAACACTACAAACGGCACAAAATAGGAAGGAGGAAAACTCTGTCGGATTATCCGCCATTGATTACGGTTCTAATTACCACAACGGTACAGAACAATTACTATGCAAGGAACTTCTAACTCGCGCAACAAGTGGGTTTAATTATCAGTTGTAAGGCCAATGTATCTTAAACAATTACCCGAGGGTGAATACTACACACGGCCCAATATTAATACTTACCTTTTCCGCCTGTGAACATACTCACCCAATATGGCTGTAGCCTGCCGGGTAGTGTTTTAACTGACCAATACTGAGGGCACTGCACCCAGAGAATACCGGTGAGAGCACCGTTCGACTGGGTTCATTTCAACCTGATGTAGTGAGCGAGGCCGCTCCGGCCCAGGCTACACCTCAATTAAGAAAACAAACTTCGAGTAACGCAGTTTCTCGGAGGGTGAAATATCCACTGCCCCGACCATGATAGGTAACGAAACTGCCAGCGTCTACCTCGAATGAAAATTTGATCTGCTTCCGCGAGAAGATGCAAGAGGGCGCTTCCTGGGTGGGCCGGCCTTTTGTGCTGGTGCACATTGAGGACGTCACCTAGGTCACAGGTGACTTTGTTGGTATTAACACTCGACCTGCATGTACGTGCAATGGAAATCCAGTGCTGTAAGCACCGCCTCTGGCGGTCAGGAGAAACGAAATAGAACATTGATGACGTCATTACCGGTGTAATTTGTACGACTGAAAAGCTCACTTCTCTTCATCTAACAAAAAGAAACTGCACTTTGGGAAATGACAAAAGTTTCTGCTACTAATAACCCTCTTCCACTTCCAAAGCCTGGAGAAACACAATTCATTGCAAGAATGGAAAAGGTTATCGATAGGACATGGTGCATCTCTCAGACAGTAAACAAAGAGTCAGCTGAAAAGAAAAACAGGAAAGGAAAGTTGAATCAGAAACAGACAGCGCAGTAAAATGGTACACCACTGAGAAGAAAATAAATAAATAAATAAATATGTATCTATGGTGAAATCTGTCGCCTCGTTTATCATGGCCACTGTTAGAGCAAACACTGCATGCCTGAGCATGGATACTGTGACTGCTAGTCACCATGGAAACAACAGAGTGTTTAGCATGAGAAGAGCAACAGAGGAAGAAAAGACAGAGGGAGGGGGTGAGAGAGAATGAGAAAGAGAGACTGAAATCTCTGTGGGTAACAGAGGCCATTTGAAAATGAATGACTGCTCACTAGAGGGAGCTCTGAAACCTTCAGCGTACTTAGAGCGAGAAAAAAGCAAACACAGAGAGAAAAAAAAAGACTGTACGAGACAAGACAAGTAGAGGAAAGAAGTGGGTGGAGAGAGAGAGAGAGAGAGAGAGAGAGAGAGAGGGATGGAAAGGTTGCGCAGCAGAGAGGTAGCTGTCTATTTAGTCATATTCATGTCTTGCACTCAAGAGGTGTCACCCTTTCATGCAATATTTATCTAAGCACCTGGGAGAGACGATCACCTCTACAAAATGCTGACTAAGGCTAGGCACGCTAATTAGATATTCACTGCTAATAATCCTCTGGAGACGAGATGAAGGCGTAAACTTGGCTTTCATACTTCCTTGCATTTAGGAGCGCTTTAATTGCTGCTTGAGTTTACTTCAGTGAAGACGTTTTCACAGAGAGGGGAATGGAAGGGGCAAAACAGAGAAGGAGATGTGTTTGAGGTTAACAAATAATGCATTAACCTGGAACGTAATGACAAAAAAAACAAGATTAGCAAGGGAAATTGAGAGCCAAACAACCACACACCTTACAAGCACAATTAAGCCATATTAGCTGATTTCCCAAGATAGTGCCTCTCATAAGCGTCAACAGTTTTCCCACTCGCAGACATCATTAACATACTGACTGAAGTGGCAAATGACTTGGAAAGCAAAAAAAAATAACCAACGACAACCAAACGAGAAGAAAAAACCACACGCACTCATAAATATTTGTGAACGCGAGGGGGATGTGAGCGTTGCTGAAAGTGGTACTCTTCTCACCTTGCGGATGCCTTCCTTTGATTCCTCCACGTTGTTCTCAGCGCCTCCTGTTCGGTTGATCATGCGCCACATCTGAGAGTACATGGGGTCCCGCTCGAAAGGGTTCATAGCCTTGTTGCGCACCTGGTCGTACACAGCCGAGTCCAACACGGTGCCGTACGGCAAGTCCGTCTGTTTGGAAAGGTCCTGGAGAGACCTACGGGTAGACAAGGAGCAAACTCAAACTCAAATTCTGGATCTGTAAATGGGAAACAAAGTGGCTCGGACCGAGCCATACACTATTTCAGCCAATCAACACATTGCTTGAGGAGAAGAAGGCTCCATTTTATATTAAATACCCTTATTACAGGGTATTTATGTTAGTATGTGGTCTACTGTAAAATACTGTGATCTTCTCAAGTATGTTAGCCCATGTTACTAACACAACCACAAATTCTAAAGTCATGTGCAAAACTCAGACAGGCCTCACACAAATAAATGCAGACTCAAATACGAAACCATAACATAAACACATGAACGAACATAAATTTACACACACCCACACACACAGACATGCATTCATGAAACAAGAATAGACATAATTAAGCTTGTCCATAATCACGCAGCAGCCATTTCCAAACATCCATTGCCCAAACATACACACACAAACAAACATGCTGATGCCCACACACACATGCAGACAGGCGCGTGCACACACACACACACACACACACACACAGAATCGTTCACTCAGCACTTTGAATTCATATCTCATAAGCAATTAAAAGTTAGCCAAGCAAGTGACAAGAAGTCCCTGTAGTTGTAATAAAGAAAGGCGAATAATAGGGAAAGGCAATAAATATGGGACTTGTATTAGTCTGAATTCTCAGTCTATCAGTGCCTCAGGGGGGTCGGGGATATTTTAATTACAATGTAATGCTTTGGTAGGTCTTCAAACACACTTTATTTAGAGCGGCAATACAAAACCATTACTGAAACTAATTACTGTTTGTTTGTCTAACTTGCTTCCTTCGGAGTGAGACAGAAAAAACAGAAGATATAATTTGGCCAAGTGTACAGCAAACAATCCCTATCCTTTTTTTAAACAAGACCTCAGTACACCCATTTACAATGAAGGAAGCAAATGCTTATCCACTTGCAAGCAGAGTCGTGACACGTGCCGCTAACCCTAATGTTATTTTATTTAATACCATTGATATCCCCAGACAACTGTCATCTTCCACAAACGCCTCCTTATATCGTCTCCCACTATGACTTAAAGTTCTGCTCTGACCCCTTGGAGGTTTAATGAAAGCAAACCGAAAATGTTTAATCTTTAATAATCTCCCAATTTATCCCGGCTCGTAATCTCTCCCCTGCCCCTGCCCGTCAGTTTAGCCAGGATGTGAGGCTTTTTGCGCTGTCTTTGAGGAGGGATTCACCAAAGCAAACAGAAAAGCGATGTCCAGTGGACTAAAACCGCACTGACAGCACACACACACACACACACACACACACACACACACACACACACACACACACATACACACAGGATGAATTTGACTGGATTTGCCTGAGAGAAACTGTGCAAGAGAGAAATAATGATAGTAAAAACAACAACACACAAGCTTTCTGGACAGGGTGCCTGGTTTTAATTGGTGCGTTCCCCCGCCTTTGCTTGCGTGCGGTGTGTGTATACATGGCGCCGTGCAGTCTGCCATCTGAAGTACGCCTCGTTGAGCCCCCCCACCACCACCACCCCTCTCCAAAGTCCCCTCAGCAGGGCCTCGACAGGTGCAGCGCTCCACCTGAGTGCCAGACATCTGTCGCTACGCGTCCGCTTGGGCCTCCGCTGCGCTCCCTAAGCCTCATACCCGAGAAATGATGACAGGAAAATGAAAAATAAAAAGAGGTTTTGATTTTTTGGGTGGGGCTTTGGTTATGCTAAGCTTACAGTCCGGAGTGGACTTGCCTATGAACTGCCCTTTTATCACCAGAGTGTCACCCCCTGAGGTAGGCAACAGAACGTCAGCCCACTAAAAGTACCTAAGGAGAGCTGGACTGTCCAGCAGTGCTCAGCAGTCATTTCATATTGTACTGCTTCTTTTTTTTCTTGAGCGCTTGAAAGCCGTGATTACTCCCTTCTTGTCGGTGACAAAAGGGAAGGGGGCATGTGCACATGTGGGGTTTAGTGAAGGCTTGACACTGGTCTGCTGTCTGAGCCCCTCTGCCTATAGCAGTGACGTACAGGGCCAATGGTGTTAATTGTGCATATGAGTGTGTCAACTACAGCAGGTGATTGTGACCCAAGGACCACCATGGGGCCGCTGGCCGCTGGTTGAGGACTAATGACCCGTATTCCAAGATGTATATGGTCAAAATATTAGATTCCGTATTTCCGTGTCTTTCATATGGAATCAAAACGCTATGACTATGGGAACTGTGTGTGTGTATATGTTGCAGTGCATGCATGTTTGTGTCTCTATGTGCATTTGTTTAGAGGCATACGTAAATGTGCATGTGTGAGAGTGTGAGGGTGTGTGTACGTGTTTGTGCATGCATGAGTGAGCACAAGCGTGTGTGTGTGTGTGTGTGTGTGTGCGCATGTCTGTCAGTGTCTGTTTGTGTATACACGTGTCTCTGTGTGTGCATGTGTGTGTGTGTGTTTGTGTTTGATAAGAGCCCCTGCTCTCTCTGCTTGTCTCTCAGCAGGCTGTGTATGTCTGACTCGCTGACAGAGAGTGTACTTGGGGCCAGGGCGACCAGCCGGAGCCTGCCTGCCTGCCTCTCTCTGCTCCGGGCGGTGCTGCGCCCGGCAGATGGACGTGTCTCTGGGCGGTATCATGTGCCGACACGGAGGCACCCGCCAGATCTGTTCTGGCATTAAACAGCAAATTTATCTCCCTCACAAAAGAGGGGAGGCAGAGGGGCGGGTGACTCCCAACACATTTGCATCAGTAGAGATTTGGGATGGATCGTGATTTTCAAATATTCAAACAGTCATTCAATTATAAACAATCGAATAGTTTATGGGACTATCGTAATAAAATATATTTTACCTTGTTCTCAACAGTGCGTGGTAGTAAGTAACGTGCTACTACCGCCAACCACCATTAGACAACAAAAGAAGAAGAGCACGTTACTATCACAAACATGTCTGGTGCTGTGGGATCAGATGCTGAACGAAATATTACTATAGCCGTCAAAAAGTTCTGTGTGGAACTACTTCCTAGAAATGTATGAAAATGAGATGTAGTGCAAACTCTGTCAGGTAAAGCGTGAATGGGTCTGGATCTTTCTGTCTTTGTGTGTGTGTGCCTGCAGGGTTGTTGAATAGTAGTCAAATAGTTCCCAGTGATTATCGAATAGTATTTCTGTTTGAAATGCCCATCCATATGGGCATATGAGATAAGAGCGCGACATCAGTATTTTGAGAACCAAGATAGCGGAGGTCGTTCTATGGGTGTTTGTGGAGCTAATGTTACATGTGACCCCCTCCCTATCCCCATCCCTCTGGTCTGTGCAGGTACAGTTGGAGCGATCTCCCGCCGAGTTGGAGAAGACGGCGTGTCGAAACACTAAGATGAAACTCATTCAGAGAGAGGCTGCCACAGATCGTGCCACCTGATTTCATTTCTTTGGTCAGCATTACACCTCACCACGCAGTGCATTGGCATTCTTGGTTCTCCTCGCTTTTATGTTTGACGTGCCTCCGCGCTAAGGATTTACATTTTGTAAAGCTACAGCGACACTAACGAGCTAGGTTCGACAGAATGATCGTGGCTAAATACCTACACCTCCATACATTCTCTGCTATTTTCAATATGGGTGATTAATACAAGACATATAAAATACATTTTTCCTCACTTGTCAGATTATTGTGATGATGTGAATGGTGATGTTCAGTTATGAGGATCGTGATATCTCAGCCTTGCTTTTCGACGGCAAAGCTGTTTATAGAAAGATGAGGACATACTTTCATATATTTACATTCTGTTAGATATTTAAATTGAGCTAATCAGTTCTGCGTGACTCATTGAATCAGTTGGATCCCAGTTGATTTAGGCTGAAATCCTCTGTGCCATTACAGTGTAAACAAGCCTTAAAAAACATCGACAGAAGTGCTAATCAAAAGTTAAATGAGATAACAGACCATCCAAGTATGAGATCTGGGTTTCAATTTCATTCTTTTTGTGTTTGCATTGCTCATTTAATACATCTTCCAGGGTTTCGAGAGAGAATCACAGAGAGAGAGAGGAAGAGGAAGACACATGCTCCTCTTTAATACAACAGACCCCTGGGTGTGGAGGTTAGGTTCTAATTATCGCTGTAAGGACCCCAGTACATTCTACACATGGAAGATAATGCATTGAAATTTATGGAAATCCTAATTAGCTTGCATAGAAACGAACAATCTGAGGAGCAAAGGGAATCTAATGCAAAGGGAAAACACACACACAGACACAGATACACACAAACACACACACACACATACACACACACAATATGTTTCCTATGCTCTCTCTTCATTGGAGTGATCACTGAGTCGAGATGCTCTACAAGCACAATTAACTATATATCTGCTGGGCATTCCATAATCTGATAAACCCAATAATGCGGAGGATTTATGTTTGCGTGTGCAAAGAGGAAAACAAGTATTAGTTCTGAGTGGTATCTCAAGCATATATACAACCTCCATTTCTCTCTCTGTCCTCTCTCTCTCTCTATTCCTATCTCTCTATCTCTTTCTATGATAATGCTGTGTTTCCCAGGAATCTCATCTTTCTCTGTGAGTCTCTCAATCTCTTCACTCTCTCACTGTCGTCTGTTTTAACGTTCTCTCTCTGTTCCGTGTTGTTTTCTTAGTCTCTCTCTCTCAGGCCTTTTACTGTCTCTCCCTGTGAGCGCAGTGGAGCCATCATCATAAAGCGGTTACTTGTTGTGTGGCTGACTGACGTCACCCTCAGTGAGATGGATCTAATTTGTGCCACACAGGAAATTAAAATGGAGGCCCGCTAGGCCTCTGGGGGGAAGCGCCACCCGGCACCACCGCCGTCGCCACACCATTTCACACTCGTACAGGCCCGCCTCCACGGAAATGGAGGGGCCGTGATTGATTTCCGAGGCTGAGAGGACAACAGTTTCGGCGGCGCCAACTCTCGTGGGGGCGTTCGCCTTCACAAACAGTCTGACAGCATGCTGCGTGTGCGTACATCGACTGCGAGTTTCCATGGGAGTGAATGAACGAAACTGTGGGTTTGCATAGGTAGGTGTATGTGTGCATCTGTGTGTGTGTGTGTGTGTGTGGGGGTGTGTGTCTATGTGTATAGTCCCAATCCCCATGTTGTGGCGAGGACCCAGGTGATGGACCCTCAGGTTGGAGTGTACTTGATGACTTCCCATACACCCCGAAGTCAGCCATTTTCACCAGATTAAGTTTGCATTGTGGGCGACAGCTGTGAAGACAGGCGCACTGGAAAGATGTCTCAGGTGCACTTCTCAAGCCCACACCAGCTACCCTGTAAGGCTGTAATATCATTGGTGGCTTATGGTGGCTACAGCTGTGGGTAACAAAGGTAAAGCACTCTCTGTGTGGGTTTAGAAATGGAGGCCATACTCACTGGATGGAGCTCTCGATGCGGGTGATGGTGAGGAAGGCGGCCAGGTTGGCGGTGTAGGAGGAGATGACGATCAGCGCAAAGAGCCACCAGATCCCCATCATCATGCGAGTAGCCAGGGTGGTGTAAGGCACTTCTCCACCTACAAGACAGGAGGAATAATTATAGACAACGAATGTCATAACCTCTATTGTATGTTTTTCTTTCATTTTTTATGACTTTTTAATATTTAAAAACCTGTGTCAGCTAAACAGGGTTATATACTTCAATGCATATGTGTCAAGCGAGAGCACAGGGAGAGCGTATGTGTGTGTGTGTGTGTGTGTGTGTGTGTGTGTGTGTATGTGTGCGTGTGAGAGAGATCTGTTTGTTCCTCGTATAAATGCTAAGCCGTGTGCAAAGCGAGGCGTCTCCCGGGGATAACGCAGTCCCACATCGTTGATGGATCTGTAGCGCTGGCAGCATCCCCTTATTGAAGGCTGTTAAAAATTAGCCTCATTTATCCTTGTAACTCAGCAGATCATTGTGGTCTTATGCGTAATAAGTGCCAAGCATTTCAATCTCTTCAGCGCAAAGACTCAATAAAAACATTTGACACCCCGCTCCATCTGCACTGGGCCTGGGAGGTGATCTATTTTACTAGGAGAGGGGGAATGTTCCCCCTGTGACACCATCTCATATGTCCTGCAGGATGTGTGGGTTTTTCTAGTGTCGGGCTGTTGCCTACAGAGCTCGGCACCGTATGCTATATGCTGTACGCACTCTGCAAATGCTGCTTCGACTCGGTGTTGTTTCAAATGCTTCTGTCTTATGAGCGGTGTCTGTGGGTGAGGGGTAGTGGAGTTATGAAGAAGGGGTCATCTTTTAAAGGTCGGTCCCGGTTCATTTGATGCTCAAGAAAGCGCTGAGTTATGTAGAGCGGCCCTGTGTAAATGTCAAAAGGTTTGCTTGCTCGGCCGGGCTGGAGCCCATTTCGATGCTGAGCTACTCAAACACCTTGAACACATCTGAGCGGATGAATATCGTCTGAATGAGTGTTCTTGCCGACTGTAGGACGTTAATCTTTAGAAAACGAGGCAGACAGTAAGGTAACTTTTATCCAGGAGTCCTACGATGGGGGTGGGGTGGGGGGGTGTTGGTGGTTCAAAGCTACCCCCCTGCCACGCGCTTCTCGAATCGAGACACTCGATTTTCCGCCCTCTCCACAAGCAGGCCTTTGATTTCCAGCCTGGTCACAAGCAACATGCTCGCCTCAGCGCTTACACACATACAGTGTGCACACACAGATGGTTTTTGTGCAGAGGTGCAAAACCACAATGACCCTCTGACATAATCAAAGGAAGAAATCATAATTGACAGAGAGAGCACATTCCTGGCAGTGTTCAAGCTCATTTGGATGCGTTTATTGACTAAACAACATGCTTACTGTTACCGTTTCAGAACGATTATGATAGTTGTGCAATCACTCGCCTTCACAGCAATGCTCAGGCAACACAGGTTAATTAGGAGACAGTTAATGTTGCTCGTTTATTTTCCTGACAGTCATAATCAAGAAATGATTTCTAATTGAACATAGAGGTGATTATACATGAAGGCTTCGGTCATGTTCGATGCATGGACCCAAAGACAATTAAGGGAGAGAAAAAAAACACTCCAATGATTAGAGGGCTGTTTCAGCCTTTTAATGACCATTACACCCTGTGATGTAAAACAACATGTATTTTACAATAAGAACATTAAGAAACTGTGGATGTGGACATATTTGTGCTCAGAAAAAAAAACTGCGAAAGGGCTACGGATTTTTGCTGGCACTTGGATTCACAGCATCAGGGACGATCCCTGGTGTACAGAGCCAGGCTGGGAAGGGGCCAAGGCGTGTGCGGAGGAGCCATCATGCTTGTTAGGATGCATGTACAGTTACCTCAGGGTGAGTGCTTTGGGTCAGATGCTCCCAAGGAAGCTGAGATAAGGGCAAGGTCGGTGAATGCAAATACATATACACTCACACACACACACACACACACACACACACACACACACGCACACAAACCACCCCCTGTGTGAGAATGACTGATGCTCATTTGATGCTCACCTGACGCAACCTGCTGCAACACTGCCTGTGTTTAGCTTGCCAGGTACATGAATGAGGACTAGCTAGTCAGGGTTTTTTCTGTGCACACAATCATTTTGTAGGAACACAATGATCTACACAGTTGGGAAATCCTACCTTCCCAACCTTCAAAGAAAGCTCTAAGATATTTGCTTCCATAGAGCATGACGGGAAAAGATGTCAAGGCGTTACGTCTGATTAATCTCATTTGATACCATTTGTATTAAGGTCTGATGACAGGTACAAGAAATGAAAAGCGAAAATGCATACTTCTGCTGATGTTACTGACGTTCTGCTGTGAAGTGAAGTGGCATGATTTGGCTTTGGTTTCAACTATCTTGGGCCTGAGATAGACAGTGTTGGAGCAGGGCACTGTCGATGAGCTCCAGTCCACTCCACTGGTAGCCCCCAACACACCAGAAAAAGCCTGCTCACTCCCCATTCCTTGGCACTCAGCAGTTAAGGCAACTTCAAATAACTCCTTTGAAGCCACTGGTGCAGAACAGTCAAAGGTTTATATGAAGCTACTTTTGTAAAGGCCTCTAAATCTCTGAGGCACCTTGAGTGCTCGAGATTGTAGCTTCTGATGAATGCGGATTGCTTTTATTTATTTATTTTCCCTACCCCCTCCCCTTTTTTTTTCTTTCGGGGGGAACGTTCTGGTGATAAATAACTTAAGGAAAACACGTCGGGCGTGTCGGTGGAGTTGAAGAGCCGAGAGCGGAGAGGAGAGGTGCGGGGAAGCGTGGCTTGCGCACTGTGTCACCTTTATTTTTCTGGCACTGAGCCAAGCTTCCGGGTTTTTCCTTGGCGCCTTCAATTTATTCAACCCATCAAGTATCCCATTATGAGGCTAGCTGGCAAATAATGCCATCAATTTGCATACAGTTTATGCTTTGAAGCCCAAGCCTCGCTCCCCCACCTGCTATCTCGCCACGCAGCCAGCCCAGGAACTTCCAGCGTTGTAAATCACTACCAAAAAAAAAATAAAGAATTAAATATGGTAGGATTGTAGGAGATCTCTTTAGCTGCAGTCACTGAGCAGAAAGGAGCAGCCCCTCTCCTCTTAAAAACAGGGGGCGTCAGAGAGGGAAGGAAAGAGAGGGGATGGAGGATGAGAGAGAGAGGGGGAGGGAGAGAGAGATGAAAGAGGATACAGAGAAAGACAGAGTGAGCAAGTGTCTACAACACAGGGCAAGATGTGAGGTGTGAGATGCAAGTGAGGCAGTAGGAGAGTGTATCAGTGTCTATTTTTTCCTTCCCAAGGAGTGGAAAGCAAAAAGTCACACAGAACACCTGACATAAATAGCTCTGTATGAGAGAGAGAGAGAGAGAGAGAGAGAGAGAAAGAGAGAGAGAGAGAAAGAGAGAGAGAGACAAAGGCATAGCGATGGAGAAAGAGAGAGAGGGAGGGAGCAGCAATGAGATGTAGCACAGTGGGCAGTACTGGTGCTTTCATACTAGAGGTTTTCATAATTGTGGTTCAATGGTATTCCTTCGACTGGTGCAAGAGCTGCTTTATGAGCAGAAGAAGCACACCAAAGACCAAACCACCAACCTCTAGACCAGATTTGAGTACATATGCCAAGTGTGGGTACAGGAAGAACTAGAATAGCCTAGCCAGATGCTGGGTGCAGGCAAAGGTAAACCAAGGAAAGGCAATATCAGCACACTGTATTTTTGAGTATCTTCTGATCAGTCGGACGTGTGAGCATCATTGAATCAGTTGGACGCCCAAGCATCGTCTGATCAGAGGGATACCTGAGTAAGGGCAGGAACCTGCCCATTGCCCTGCCCATGCAGCCACACTGGCATCATTGGCTTCCAGGGTGCTTCCTTGAGTTTAGCTGACTGTCACTCCGGTCCAGACCGGCCCAGATCAGGTGGATCCACAGCAGATCCGTTCCTCCAAGGAGACCGCTTCCTTGGTGTTTGTGCATGTCGTGAGCAGCACATATTTGAAGGCAGAAAGGTGAAACTGCCTTGTCGTTGAAGTAAAGCAAGACAAAGCAACGTTCTAGCACCCTCTAACTTCAAACAGTGGCAGGTCGATTTGGAGGTGGTGGTGGTGGTGGGGGGGGGTGTATATTTATGAATTCATGAATTTAAAGTTTATGGCGCGATAAGATCTAATGGATTAGTTCAACTCGGACATGAATGAAAGAATAGCCCGGGCTGTTTGGCATCGGCCTGAAGTGGAAGAATGCGTGTTGAGGAATGGGGGCTGTCTGAGACGGGAGGAGGCGGCGGCGGCCCGTGAGAAAGGCAATTTATCTCTCGATAAACGTGTCAGGGAATGCCCTGTCCACAGGACTTATTGCTTTTATTTGGATCAGCCCCTTCTCAGGAAGAAATGTGCAAAAGAGAGGAAATGAATGTTGTGCTCCGACACCGACTTGTCCTTATTCAGGCAGCACACAGTCTCTGTGTGTGTGTGTGTGTGTGTGAGTGTGTGTGTGTGTGTGTATATAGAATATTCTGACGCCTTGTCTCATTTGCCACAAACCCATTCAGGCTGCCTGAGAAGCAGAAATGATCACATTTTTAAAGCAGATAGCTAACTTTTTCAAAGATACTATCAGGGGTAAATCAATTTGAAATATGTCCGTTGGCTCGCAGGGGTCGCTTGGAGAGGCCGTTTGTGTGGTGTGTGTGTGTGTGTGTGTGTGTGTGTGTGTGTGTGTGTGTGTGTGTGTGGTGTGTGTGTGTCTGTTGGCGATTGTTAGAATGGCAGATGTGGGGCCCATCACTTTCTTACCAAGTTAAGAGTTGCCTGGAGGCATTAACCGCTTGCATTAGGCGCCCACACAAAAGCTCTGAGACACAAACAAACACACACACACACACACACAGGCACACATACCTCCCCAAACACACACACACACAAACATTCATGCATGCCAAGAGAGTGGAGTCTGAAAAACCATTAAAAGGCAATCATCACTCTCATTTATCCCTCAGAGAGGTGGTGTGTGTGTGGGTATGTATGTGTGTGTGTGTGTGCGCAAGCAGCACTTTGTGATTTGTGCCGTAAAAGGCACCACAGGCTCCATGTTCGAGCATATTTTTCCATCAGACCCTATGACTCATGTTCATTATATGTTTTGCAAGCATCTCCAAGATCCCCTGAGAGAGCACGGGAGAAATGAGCCTCAGATCAGGAATCTCAGGGACTGTTTAACCACCAGTTTCACATGTGAACGTAACCGTCGATAGGCTAACCCTTCTGAGCAGGCAAAGAAAACCAATTAGATTGAAATTCAAATGATTCAATAATTGCTTTTAGTCTGGGCATTAGAGGATATTAATGCAGAGCAGCCTTTGGAGAGATTATGTTCATTTTCTACAAATACAGATTTTTTTTTCAGCAAAGTCTTTGACTGGAAAAAAAGAGTTCAGTTTCTGGGTATGGATAGATATGGCTATAATTGGAATGGAAACTTCTAGAACAGATTTTTTTTTCCAAGCCATGGCACCACCATAACAACGATGGCCACAATCTCTGGGATTGTGTAATGAAATGCATCAAGAGTAGAACAGAGAGATGAAGTCAGAGGAGGACGTGTTCAATGCTGTCACTGAGCCATACACACACAGGGGGGACAAGAATGCACTGGGGCCTACCCTGCTCTCTCCGTTCCCCATAACGACGTACAGAGATCCAGGCTAAACTAACCGATCTGGCACGATCCAGGCTAAACTAACCGATCTGGCACGTCAACAACTCTTCCTCGCGCGCAGATGCTTCAGCTTTGGCAGGCGTCTTCCATTCCAGTTTGCTTTAAATGCTCCTCTGTGTAATAAAATATAGATAAGTCAATTGATAAATAAGTGTAATGTTTATCTTAGCTTTGCGGCAAGGGCTCCTCCATCAAAGTGAATATGCATTGCTAATTCTAATTTCATTGACTCCGGTATCCACAACATGACTGATGGTGGAAGACGCCGGAACAGCGACACACAGTAAGTGTTGCACTATTGTATTATATGGCTTGGCTTTCACATGACACAACTGCAAAATGTTTTGGTTATTACTTAACCACCCCAACTGCACATCCTCCCAACTCCATATGAGTTCTTCAGTGTTCTGAATGATGTATTGTCTACTGTTGGCTTAATAGCCCACACAAGACGAGACATATTTTGTTCATGTTTTCTCCAGGGAATAACTATAACATGACATGGAATTCATCAGACCGCTGGCTACCTGAGAGCCATCATGAGCCAAACAGGGGCGTGTGTTAAACTCTCAAATAGGCTGAAGAATTCCGAGCATGATTACCACCACATCTATGAAGAAAACATACTCAAAATGCTTCAAATAGAGAGGAAAATGCATTAAATCTATTCTATTGTGTACTGTTTCCCTCCCCAATCTTTAATAACTGCACACAGCCATGAAGGATGTATGTGACGCTGGATTTCATAAAAAGCGACTTAAGGGTATTATTATATCTCATATCAGCGAACCCGCAACTCATAAGGTCCAGGTCGAGAGACAGAGAAATGGTGAGATACAAATAGAGAGGAGGAGATAGAGGGAGCCAGAGAGAGAGAGAAAGAAAGAAAGAAAGAGAGAAAGAGAGAGAGAGACACAATTGAAAGCCTTCACCAATTGTTTATCCCAATACAGGAAAGGTGAGTGTTTGCAATGTGAGCTTGCTGAACAGTGCCTTAGACAGTTCAGTGGCCCAGTTCTGACAGTGCCTCTCTCTCGACTGTGAGCAGCCCACCCAAACCTCTCTCAGCCTTCCACAGATTTGTCCCTAAGAAAGGAGAGGAGGCAGAAAGATGGAGGGGATTTCACATCCGACAAACTACCAAATCCTGCCTGAATCACACAGAAAAGCGCTAATTTCGTTTTTTGAGCACTTCAGCAGAAACGCTGACGCCTTTTGAGAGAGAAAGATACAAGAAAAGGGGAACCACTGACTCAGCGAATCTTTTTGACTTCTCATTGTTGGTTTGTTTCTCATTTTCAAGATCAATAAAAGTTTATGAAATATTATGCCTATTGTTATCACGACAAGGGCTGGGGGGATAAAAAAGAAAAGAAAGGCGTTTTAGATTCACAGTGCTTGGTGTGCCTCCACCATTATGCCTGAAGAGAGATGGCGGCGAACATTATTTACTGCATTTGGAAAGAAAACACACTGGATTTAGCTTCGCTTTTTTAAAACTCAGGCTGTTGATTTCCGCCTCAAACTCTCTCTTTATAAACACCCATGATGATGGCTGATCCTTTTTGACCCTTTGTATATAAATAAAATACACAAAAACAAACTTAAGTGGCAGCAATTTCTCAAGTTATCCGGCATACATGCTAATCGTGTGTGACTTGTTGACAATGTGTTATCTTAGATAATTAGACTTAACATAAACAGCGCTACTTGTCAAACTTTTTTGTATAATACTTGTTTTTATCTTCTGTCCGTGTGTTTGTCACTCCACACATTGCCGTGTTTGTTTTGGTGTGTGTGTGTCGCTCCATACACACTACTCACTCTGCAAGGAGTGAGCAGCTGTCCATGCTTCACAAACCACCTGGTGCAGGAGTGGACAGACGGAGAGAAGACAGCCTTGATGGATGTTTGCAAAGCCATGCGGAGGTTTGCACTAACAGTACCACGCTCCTCTCTCGTACATTTGATCAGAGACCGTGGTTGGTGAGCAGTGGGGGTGGGGGTGGAGGTGGGGGGTTACTATGCTACGCTCCACTATGTTTTGCTGTGAATGCGTTCATGGATTTTTTTTTCCCCCTTTGACAGATGAGAGCTGGGACCGTCCAAACATTAATTCCAAAATATGAAACTGATTGGATTTCTAAGACGGCCTGTCAGTCTTGCTGTGGAGCTAAATGAGTTGCTGTGCAGTCTGTGGTAAAACAATTGATTTCCTCTCTCTGCATATAGGCCTTTCTTTTAAAAAATCATGTTAAGAGTCATGCCTGTAGGGAACAATAATTATATTTTAATAAGATGACCCTGTGAGAATGCTTTTAATTAAAGTACAGTGATATATACGGTGTTAAGGGGATTGGCCGCCTTAGGTCTACAACTACCTTTGAATCTGCTGGCTACTCTGAGGGGACATCTTGAGCAGGAGCTTTTAGTCTCCTTCTCAGAATAAATTCTGCTGCGTGTCTGACTGGGCAATCCCCACCGCTGTTATAGCTCCTTCCCCCCACCTCTCCTTGGCAGCCCAGCAGTAATTTTGTGAAACATATTAATATTTAATTTCCACGTTGTCACAGCCAATTTTCCGTGTGTTCATTTAATCAGACAGTCCATCACTAAGAGGGCAGGAGGGCTCCAGCTTTAATTCCAGAAAGGTTTCATCTCTAGTTTCAGATTATTTCATCATGATGACTCTCTTATAACAGGCGCCAGTATGCATGTCACTCTTACTTCAGTGTAGGGCCCAACGCAATTGAAAAGTCAAAGATATTTGGTGGGGAGGCAGAATAAAGGGGAAACTGACCTAGATGCACACTGACGACTCAGCTTTTGTTTCAAGGGATACTTATCTCGCGGACCCAAGCCGAGCCCCACACTGTGGCTCTGTAGTCATGTTGGCTAACGTGGGTTCAAAGCATATCAGGTTGTAGTCTAACTTCTGATTCGTTCATAGCAGTTCGGCTCTAACGTGTGCCAAATTATAAATTCAACCAAAGACAAAGCCTTTGCATTCCCATAGGCGACTGACTTCTTAAGGAAAAGCCGATCATGTTAACAACCAACAAACAAACAAAAACAACAAACATGGTCTGAAATCAACCACAGCACATTGTTCACCCATCTCTTCTCCACTGCTCTACCCATGGGTGGCTGACATTTCAGAATTGCAAATGCAATGCTCTCGCCCAACTTACATTACTCATCAACATAATGCCTTGGAGTTTTAAGCAAACAGGTGAAACAGAAGCTCGGGGTAAGACCCGGGAGGATTGCTCACCGGAGGCTGGAGACTGTAAGTATGCAATGCTTGCAAGAGGACTTTTCCTACACTCACACAGTGGCAGACACACACACGCAGGTGTGCGCACACACACACACTGCTGCGTGCTAATCAGCTAAACTGTCAGTTGCTTTGTAGTCTGCAAATATATTCAAATCCTGCCTGAATGAAAAGGCTATAGGTCCTCCTGGATCTGTAGAAAAGGCAAGTGTGCACTCTCTACGTAGGAGACACTGAGCCGCACAATGAGGGGAAAGCACACACGCGCACACACACACACACACACACACGCACACACACACACACACACACACACACAAACACAAACACACACAGACTCAGCACAAAAATATTCAGAAACGCCAGTGCTTGTATCAGAAACACCAGGCAGCCAGACATGTTCACATGGCAAATCTCAGGACATGTTTGTCTGCTTTTATTTCTTAAAGTCTTTTTTCAAACATCCAACCGTCCAAAATAACAATTTGACACCTGATCATACAAATTTAATTGGTGGAAGAATTTTAATTAATTCTGAATCATTAAAATTAACCTTAAACGTAATCTGATTCTTCAATACCAGATTGAATTAAAGGCCATAATTGCATCAGTGGCTAATTCAATTTAGCCTCAACGGACCGCCCAGGCTTGCAAAAAAGCTTGCAGGCAGGTTCCTTGCTAAGTGCCTGCACTGCAGCAGGAATTGAAAGGTTGTTTTGTAAGCAGGAGAACTCGTTGGTCACTCAAAGGACAGCAGATTCAGAGAACCAGATTGAACCCCCAATGCCACAAGACCTGTCTCCCGTCTACCGTCAACGTCTAGCCCAATTCACCCTTATTCTCTCTGAGGACATCGAACAAGACATTAAAGCCCAGGATGTGACAAATTAGCATCCATCACCTATTTGATCTAGACTTTTCTTTTCGTTTCTTTTCTCCGAACAAAGCGGAATGATAGCAGTTGTGCTCGTCTCTCTCCTCTCCCAGCCTCCTGATGGGCAGGATGTAGATCCGTGCTCTCATTAGAGGAAACAAATAAGATGTCAGCGCTGCGAGTGGTTCCCTTCCACCAGATGTGACAGGTGGAACCGATCTCCGCTCCTCTCTCGTCTGCCAACTGGCGCCTCGGCTCCCCTCCCCGCCACCCCTCATGCCACTCTCTCTTTGTGGTGTGGCGTTATTTATTTATTTATTACTTTTTTTGTGGCGGGTCAGTTTACGATGTAAAGAGAGCACCGGCGAAAGCATGCTGGGACGCAGAGTCATGGGCCGATGTGATGTGTATAATTACAGCAGGGGTCTGTGGGAAGAAAGAGGGTTGCGGAGGCCACAAAGGTCAGGCGGGCGAGGCAGGCTCTACTGTGGCGATGGTGCCGGCGGTGACTATTCAGCGGAGAAAGGTGAGGTAGGAAATGAGCAATCTGGAGCTCCGGTCTGACCTGGCCCACCGTCTGCCCGTCGGCTTTTTGAGAGATATGAAGTAATCGCCTCCACCCAAATGCGGCTACTTCCTGACCTCCTCCAAAATAAGAGTAGAGTACAGACAGCCAGTGCTCACCGCTCTCTTTGCCATTCCCATGCATCTCAAGCCAGTAATCCACCATTTTGGCTCAAACCACAGATTAATGACTTATTATTTAAAGATCACTACAAAATGTAATTTGCCTGAGTACAATGTTCACATAAATGTTTACACAACCAACAGCGGTAGTGGTCATCAGAGGCATATTTCTGTCTGTAACTCTCATGTTTTTCAATTTGGCAGCTGGCCCTCTCGAGCGACTCTGCTGGGCCTGACTTCTGTTTGCTTAGCTCATGTTTACTGGTTGCCAGAGAGGCCTCCAGTTTGCATGTGTGTGTGTGTTTGTTTGTGTGTGAGAAGTGAGTGTGTGCATGTGTGTATGAGTGTGTGTGTGTGTGTGTGTGTGTGTGTGTGTGTGTGTGTTAGTGTGAATGAGTGTGAGTGTGTATGTTTGTGTGTATTCGTCGGTTTGTCCACTCACAGCTGAACAGATTAAAGGCTAATAGCGGTCTGGGTAAATCCTAGCCTTGCTGAGAGACCCTGACGCAGAGACTCTGTGTGTCAGCGATAAGGGGGAAAGGCCATGAGAGAAAAAAAAATCTGCATGTTTCTTCTTTTCACACTCTAAGTGTCCCACAAAAGGGTCTTCAAAGCTGCAACAAAAAGGTCTCTCTCCGACAGCCAATCCTGAGGACTGGGAGGAACACGGGTTGTGGTTGGGGGTTGGGTTGGGGAGTGCAGTGTTGGAGAGGTTCGGCTTTATTTGCTGTGGTAGCAGAGGTTGAGCGACGATTCCAAAAGTGGCAAAGCTGAATCATGATAGGTGAGGGCAGGTGGGAGGGACGTGGGTTGAGTTTGGAACTGGGATGGTGCTTTGGCGGGGGGGGGGGGGTTGAGATTGCAGATGAAAGAGTGGAGAGCAGAAGTGGGACAACAAATCGATACAGTGTAGTATAGCTATGTTTTTCAATACAGCAGCACCAAGTATTGCGATATTCATTTATTTAATATCATGATTTTCATTTTATTTTGATACGTATGTCTACTCTGATAACAATGCTTCTGAAGTTCACAGGATGGCACAACACCTTGTTCTTCTCTTTGGAAATTGAAAAGGAAGTCAGAGTCAAGAACAAATGTTCCGCTCCAAGATGGCTTCAGAGATATTCCGTTATGAAAGGTAATATACTATAGGAGAAATAAATTGCAATTCGAGGTGCAGAATCGAATCCCAATACTCGCAGTATCGTAAAATGTAAAGAATCACAATAATATTGCATTGTAGCCCAAAAATCGGGATAGAACCGTATCGCCCCCCTCTGAGGCAATTCCCACCCCTAGTGGAGAGAGAAAGAGAGGGGGAGGGAGAGAGGGGGGGGGTTGTTGGAAAGTGAAGATGAAAGTGCCGATAGACAGCCTCTGGCCCAGGCAGTCATTGTTATTCAGTTGGGGAGTTGGTGCATGTCTGAGAGAGAGAGAGAGAGAGAAAGAAAGAGAGACAGTAAGAGTAAGAGATGCTGTCTCAGGCCCGGAGGTGTGTGAGGCTGGTATAGGGAGGCTGTCAGCTGCAATGATGCGAAAGTATGTATATGTGTGTGTGTGAAAGTGTTTGTGTGTGTGTGTGTGTTTCTCCCTCCCTCTTGCTCTCTCTCCCTTGTGTGTTTGTGTGTGTGTGTATCTGTATGTGAAGTGCAAGTGAGTGTGTGGGAGTGTGAAACTGACAGAAGCAGGCAGTGAGAGGGAGAGAAAGAGAACAGAGACAAAGAGAATGTGAAACGCTCTATGCGAATGTGCATTCATGTAGGTGTGCACCTGTATGAGTGAGTGTCTACTTCTGAGTGGGTGAATGCATGCGGGTGTGTGCGCGAGTGTGACTATCTGTGTGTTTGTAGGAGCTCGCTGAGAGTATCTGCCTTTGTGTGTGTATATGAATCCATCTGTGTCTGAATCTATATTCCCCTCTGAGTGTGTATGTGTGTATGAGTGTGTGTGTGTGTGTATGAGTGAGTGTGTGTGAGTGTATGAGTGTGTGTTTGTGTGTGTGTGTATGAGTGCGTGTGAGTGTATGTGTGTGTGTTTGCGTGTATGACTGCATGTGTGCGTTTGTGTGTACGAGTGTATGTGTGTGTGTTTGTGTGTATGAGTGCATGTGTGTGTTTGTGCTTGTATTGACTTTGTGCTCTGCCTGGTCGGGATGGAACGGGGGCCTTTCATTACCCTTCACTTGCGGAGCCCCACTGAGAGCACTCGTAATTGAGAGATGGCGAGCGGGAGCGCCATGCTGACAAGCTAAACCCCAGAGGCACGCTCGCCGTCCGTCCATCCGTCTCACCCCGTTCTCTGCCTCACGCCGCGCACACTCTCTCTGGGCTCCCCACCTCAAATGAACCACCAAATCGCTCTCCGCTCCCCCCCCCCATACAGTGTCATTAATTAAACAGGCCTAAAACTATTTCAGAAACTCTGCTGTCTGGATACACGTTTCATACATACTTGGGGCGGGTAATGGAACAAAGTCATCGCGAACATGGCAGAGGATCCTTTCGGCCTTTGCTGGACACCACCAAGTGTGATAGTTAAACGGAAGAGCCGAAATACAAATGATTTAGCAGTTTTACAGCCCCTGCTGGTTAATTAAAGTCAATCCTCAGGGAGAAAAAAAAGATTAAGATATCAAGATCAGCAGCATTAATTGCTAATGTTTGAATTTGGGTTTTTTGGGTTCACTTAACAACTGCCAGCAGACCAGGGAGCTTCCAGAAATGTCATTCAAAATCACAAAACTGTGTTTAGCCGTTGCCCTCAAAGCTCCTGCGACTGCTTGTGATCAACGTGAGACTACAGCCATGGCTGATCTCAGAAGTGGCAATTTACACAGCTATTCCCTGCCTGACACAGACCAGATGGATTTATCGAAACAACTTCTAGTTCCATCTCCACCTACATCTCTTTAGATTGCAGTGCAGATAACACTGAATGCTATATTTGACGGTTATTCTTTCAAAATGGCAATATATGCTCAGACAGAAACACTGGCGGACCGGTGGAATTGGATTGTGCCGGTCTGGAACAAAGTTAGCAAAAGCGCTATACAAAACAACACCCAGCGTTTGACAAATGACCCACTGAATGCTTTTCAGTCTGCATGAGCCTGAAAATGTGTCAGCCTGAAATGCAAACCCAACAATCATTCGGATCACGTAGCCTCTTAATGCGCTTGTTCAGAGTAGGTGCTTATTTGTACCTCTGGTGTTCGACAACACATCAAATGTGAGGACGATCCGTGAATACATTTTCTCTCCTTCTCTGCCTTTTTGGTTCTTTTGTCGGGCCTAATGACGAGCTTGGGCCTGACGACGAAAAACTGACGGCTTCAAATTGCCATGCCTGCCAGTCAGTTTCAATTTATTTGCCCAACATAACCACAAAATCAGTGTTTTCATTCAAGGCCCAACTCTTTAGGAACTCGGGAGCCATCCACGCTCATCCGTGTCGTGAACGTGTGTGCGTTTGCGTGTTTTCATGTGGCCGTCTCATATCCGCCGCTTTCTCATTAGGGCAATTTGTCATGCACCGTAATTAGACCCCCATTGAAAAGTTGACAGAAGTATCCTCTGCCAAAGATCATGCAATTTGCTTCATTGTTTCTCCTGATGCGTGTGGGTGCATTAATAGATTTATTTTTCACAACGATGATTCTGTTTCAAATGCGAATGATTGTAATTAGAAGAAAAATGGCTCTGTATGACAAGGAGCAATTAGTGCGAACTATTATCTTCATCACCATCATTAGTGTATGTAGATGGAGGAGGTTCTGATTTTGCTGCTAGCTTCTAAATAGCAATGTTTCACATTCAATTCACCAGTGTGTGTGTGTTTTTTATTTTATGAAAGCATACTCAATCACGGCAAATGATTTGCCTCGGGAAAGGGATCCAAGAATCAAGAGGCTTTGCCCGTTTATTTGGGAAGTCAAGTTGTCCTTGTAGCACTCAATAACTCTTTTCCCGTGTGGAATTTCACACTCTTTTCCTCTTCTCATTTCCACCCTCTTCCTACTGCTCCCTTCTCCTACCCCCGTATCCCTTTCTTATCCCCTCTCCTCCCCTGGACTCTCACAAGGAACTCACTCTCAGTTATGACCTTATATGAACTTGAAAGTATTCTGAAGGGATTGTGATATGTCTCAGTTCCTATCCTGTTTCTTCCCTTACTTTTTCTTTCCCTCACTCTTTTTTTCTCTCCAATCTACTATTCCCCCTCTCTCTCTCTTACTCTCTTGACAACTCTCCCTCCCTCTTTCTCAATCCCTTTCTTTCTTAAAACTCTCCCTTGTCTGTGTTTTCTATTATTTTTCTCTTCTCTCTCTCTCCCCTTTTCCACTTCCTTTCTCCCTGTCATTCTTACATTTACTCTCTTTTCTCCCTCACTCTGTCTCCGGTGTCTTCCTTCCACACACCGCTGTCCTCGCTGCGACCCGTGACATGCTCACTCACCCTGCTGGACGAAGGAGCCGTAGACGAACCACATGGAGTTGTAGAGGGTGGTGGAGGAGACGGAGCCCATGGGCAGCCGCGGCGGGTTCAGCCAGTTCAGGAGGTACACCAGGATGCCCACCAGGAGCACGGTGCCGGCAATGCAGGCCCACAGCGAGAGGTCAAAGGGCGCCAGGCACGCGAACATGTCCACTGTGCGCTCGGCCTTGCGAAGCAGCACGCCCACAGAGTAGTCCATGTAGCGCGTGGTGAAGTCCACCACACTCTCGCGCTCCGGGGTGATGGTCAGCGCAGAGAGGCCCACGTCTGCCCTCTGGGAACAAGCACACGCACAAACACAGGGAGACAAGGAAAACATTAGAGCATGGAGGGAAATAAGCAAGATGCAAGGAAATAAAACGCAAACACACTTTTGAATATGAAAATCAAGCTCACCAGCCTGTGAACACATATATATGCACACACACACACACACACACACACACACACACACACACACACACACACACACACACACACACACACACACACACACACATGTGCACACCTTTTAGTTCTTTTGCCAAATGAACTAATGAACTCAAGAAAGAAAAGAACAGAAAAGACAATGAAAAATGAGAGAAGCTGGGGAGTGAGTCATCCTCAGCACACGGTGTCCTGTTCTCAGAGTGCATCATTAACACAATAACGCACCAATAACCACACCTGCTTCTCCCGCCAGTCAGACTCTCTGATGATTGCCAGTGTTTATGCTGCCGTAACACCGGACCAGTGCACGCATTAATTCACATAATTGTCATATTCACAAAAGGCAAGTAGGAGAGTGAGCGCAGCACGTCAGGCTGACAGAAAATGGAGGGAGGATGCAAGAACTCAGAATAACATTTTCGATCAGGGGGGAAAATATATTCTTTTGGTTGGAGGCAATTTTCCTCACCTTATCATAAATGTTAATTTTTTTTAAGAAGCTCTATACAGTTTTTCTTTGTGTCTTCCACATCTGATGGAATATGAGCAGAAACCAAAACAACAACAATAAGAGAGACTTTGGCTTGATGAGCAGGTACGTCAACAGCCGGTTGCATTAGCATACTAAAGAGTGTCCCTGTGGAGTGGCGGGGTGCGGGCAGGTCTCCACCAGCAGCCTAGCCCATTAGCGTGGATGAGCTCTCGGGGAGTGGAGAGGGGACCTTGGCTGGCCCCAGTGTTTGCGCCCGGGTCAGAGCTCCAGTCTGCCCGGCCAGACGGAGATAATGGCTGCTCCCACATCACAAGTGCTCCAATCGGGCAGCCTCCAACCAAACCACCCGCCCCCCTCAGTTCACGACCCCAGGGAGGTAGAGGGGGGGACATGGGTACTAGGGCTGGGAGTGCTGCAGACTGTTTCACCTGAAAGAGATGGATTCACCTCAAGCACCCGCCCTTACTGACACACACGACGCACAGCACAGGCTCGCACACACAGATACACTCACCATATGCACGCACACATAAACACACACACACACACACACACACAAGCGTGTGCAAAGGAGGCTGTGCTGCAAATCCCTCACAGCCCACTTCAATGGAAAGGCACCCTCACCTTCACGCTCCCTATCAGTTGTTCAGGGCCAACAAAGTTCCCTCCTGCCAGAGCACGCACACACACACACACACACACACACACACACACACAGACACACACACACACACACACACACACACACACACGCACACGCACACGCACACGCACACAACACGCGCATACACATATACATGTAAAAGAGATGCTGTATGAATATACCTGAAGCTCCTATGTATATATGATAGAAGAGTACAAGATTGAAGAGTTATCGATTAATTGTTTTCAATGCGTTGATTCCTGTGAATTGTACGGGAAACTGCTGGTTAGAATGAAGCTAACCTCTTGAGTCCTTGTCTGCCTAGACACTAGTGATAGCAGTGGGTTCGGATTGGTTGTAAAATATCTGTCTAATTCTGGTTGGGTTAGAACAGTGGGATGCCGGGGGATTAGAGAGAGGGGTGACCAGGGGATGAGCGACGGAGAACGAGAGCGGTGACAAGTTTCTCGCAAGGACTTTGTGCTCGTTATTACAGGACTTCAGGATGCAGAGGTGTTCAGGTCAAACAGGGTCTTTATTGTGGATGCAGCCAAGGAGAGGGGAATGGGAAACACACAGGGAAGACTAACAAACCAACAGGGTAAGTCAGTAGGGACCTGGAGTCGGAATCCTGGGGACGAGGAGATCGTAGGAGTTGATGACCTGGAGGCAAATCTAGGGAATGTGGAAGATGTCGGAAGTAGGTTGCCTTTGGAAGTTTAGTCCATTCTGCAACGAGGCCAGACAGGGAAGTGAGGGAAGTGAGGAGTATAAGTAGGGAGGTGTCAGGTGTACGCGATTGGGAAGGTGACTGAGGCAGGTGCAGGTGATCAGGGGATTGGGATGGTGATTGAGGCTGTAGCGGAGGTGTGTGAGTTGAAGTCGAAAAAGGGGGGCGTGGCCGGAGCTGGGTTCAGCAGAGACATGACACTCGTTGTGTGTGTTCAAAAGGCTTGTTGGCTAAACAATCCAGAATTTGACACTGACAGCTAAGTGGAGATTGGCCACTCAGGACGGACTCATAGACACACTCGGAGCCAGGTAGACTCACATATTTTCTTTTAGTTGCTCTATGGAGTGAATTGGCCAGTTTAAGCTTTAATGAGCCACAACGTACACAAGCAATTAACCAGGCCTGCTTCATGTAGGGTTGGGAGAGGGTTTACTGGCTAGTGTAAGGGTGTGGACATTGTTATCTGCAGTGAAGCTAGCTAGTAGGCTAACCGCCTACATTGGGCCTCATTCTCGAACGCAGTTAAGAAGAATTTAAGAAGGAATTTCTTCTGAATTGGATTCAGGAAAACATTTGGCATTCATGAAAGTTTTCTCATATGGGATTTGTTCTGAACTTCAGAAGACTTTCCGAACTCGAAATAGCAGTCGTAACTCGGCCAGAGTTTTCTCAAATGCGATTCCTTAAAAAACCACAAGATGGCCACGTGGGCCATCTTGTGGTTTTTTGAGGAATCGCATTTAAGAAAACTCTCCGTGTTAGAAGTGTTAATGAATTTGTGAGAAATCGTTGGTGATTTCATTCACATCAACTCTACAGATCCTCGGATTAAAGTAATTATAACAATAATAATTACGAGAATATTTGTATCATTAACAATTACGTTTCACATGTATAGCCTAGTCGTGATTCTACGAGGCACCGTGATGTCATAAAATAAATAAAAGGACTACACCAGAATGCTGCGCTCGTCTAGTGAGCGTCGTTTGGCACTGCCGTCTGTGCAAGTACGGCAATCCAGAATTTTCATTTGTAGTTCCACATTGGTGGAACGAACTGCCTAGCACTACCAGAGCAGGGGCGTCCCTCTCTACCTTTAAGAAGCTTTTGAAGACCCAACTCTTCAGAGAGCACCTCCCTTCCTAACTGGCACTTCGACTAGTGCTTAACTTGCACTTACAGCAGTTACATTCCTGCACTTCGTTTTTATTTTCTATTTCGTTTCTGCGTTTACTTGTGCTCGCTTTCCGCTTTGACATGACTCGCTTACGAGTTGCTTTCGCGTGGACTCGGTAGATTCCACACATGTCACTACGGTTGCGTGCCCTTATAAGGTGCTGGCGGGCGTGTATGTATGCAAATCCAGGTGCACGAGAACGCGCTTTCAATTTAAGAAAACTCTTCCGGGGGAGCACAGCTCAGAACACTTCTTCTGTGTAGGAACACATGTTCAAGCGTTCATGAATTTGGTGGAGGTCTTTTTCTTACGTTGCTTTTCCGAAGCCCGTAAGAAACATTTCAGAAGAAACTTCGAGAATGAGTCGAGAATGAGGCCCATTGTTATCTGCAGTGAAGCTAGCTAGTAGGATAACCGCCTACAGAGTTAATGTTAGCTTTGGTTATTTGGAGATGGTACAAATGCTAACTTGTCAAAAGTTTTGTTTGTCAAAGTGTAAACTTGAGATTAAAGGGAAAAGACACTTTGTATGTCAACTGTAATGTGAGTGTCTTTTAATTTAATTTTCAGTTTGCTGAATGTGGTTTTATTTATTTATTTATTTGTTTTTGAAAATAATAACTACCCGTGACAAAGAAATCGTTTGGTTGATGTTCCTACTGTAATTGCTACTTGTGAATTTTGGAATACCTTTTTATATAAATATTAGTTATCCCTACTTTGGTTAAATTCATAGTTCAGGGACCCAAGATTTATTTAATTTAAAGGACCCAATAGATATTCTCCCTTAATGCTTAACTTAGTAGGGTTTTGGGAGCGCTACATACACAGCACAACACAACACACATTATAACACACAGACACACACACACACTCACGCCCCCCTCAGAATCACCTTGCAAAGTGACTGTATCTCATCTCTGCCTCTCCTCATTCCCCAGCGCAGGCGACGTGAGAGGCATGCAGCGCTGCGCTATCTGCGCCTCTGCTTGTATCGCAGCCTGTTATGGCAAGTGATGATCACACGCCGCGTTCCGTGTGCAGCCCGCCACGGCAGAGGAAAAAAAAACATCTGGCAAGTGCTCCGGAAACGTAATGAGTCTGCAAATTGGCTTAGGCCTATCACTAGCAAATTAACTTTTTATTTTTTATTCTTCCACTTCTTATTCTCCATGAAAGGGAAAAAAAATATTGTTCATCAAAACTAAACAGGTTTCCTTCTCTGTGTCAGCAGTATGGACTGATGTTATTTTACCCCCCCCACCCCACACACACCCTCATAATGAATTCACAGATGACTAAATCTGCTAATTTCACGCTCTGCTAAGGAAACAAAATATTAAACAGGCAGAAATTGTCATTTATGCGGCATACGAGACATACGCGTGGACAATGATTCCCCGGCATCTTCCTCGCAAGAGGGAGAGGCTTAAGGGTAGCATGTAGGGAGAACACCCAAGTGTGCACTGTAAAGGAACAGAAACCACTTGATGGAACCACTGAACGCTGCAGGGGCCCTTCTAACAGACGGGCGGGTGAAGAAAAAAACTATTGTGCTGCGTTGCTGGTAAACCAAAGAAAAAAAGGAGAGAAAGAAAAATAGAAAGAAAGAATAAAAAAGCACAAGCTGCAACTAGTCACAAAGCGAGTACAACACGCTGGGCACAATGGCTCCGCTTCTGTAATTGAAGGGTAACAAGGGTAACACATGGGTTTGGTTCCACTCAGCACACTCCGCACGCACACACCCGCACACTGTTCAAACTGAGCTTTTGTGAGATGTTCAACACAATCAGCTTTTCCCTATGCCATCAGATGGCAGTATAGTATTAGTGCCAATTTCAATGAGTATGTCTGGCTGTACGAGCAAAAGAAATGTCAGAAGCAGAATTATGATTACATGAATAAATTAGACTGTACACTAATCAACAAACAAAAGTGGCTGAATCATTACTTAATAGAATGTGTATTTAAACTCATATTTTAATGCTGGCAAATCTGCTCCAACTCTCAAAACGGTCAGTTAACTTTAATCTAATGCTTGATTGGGTAAATTCTCATTGTTTTGCATAAGCAAAATGTCAAAAAAGAAAAAAATATATTTTACTGTGACTGAATGCACCTATTGCACCTGGTTCCACCTATGGATGTGGACAGCCAAAGTGACCCCTTCATAATCGGACTTAAAAAAAAAGCTTCTTCGTCCAATAGACTTTATTGACACATCAGTGCGTGGTGGTCAGCATGCTGGAAACCAGCCATGCTCCAAACTCCACAAGTCACAAACGAGAGGAAGAGAATTTCTGTGCCTTGCACCTTTGTTTCTGTGTGCCTGAAAAAGCATTAGCATAAAAAATAGAATCTCAAATAGGCTTGCCTGCATTATATCTTTCATTTTTGTGCGAGTACCAGTGCACCAGTGTGTGAAGGTTTGCACATGTGAAAACAACTATGCATGAATAACAGTACCTCGCCCAGCTAAGTATAAGGTGCTACACTGTGAATCCGAGTCCTCTTTCTGTGCCAAGACAGAAAAAGACAGAAAAATCTACGTCCAACTCCTTCTCATGATAACACATAATTTGCCAGAAAAAGTGTGGAGGAGGACCAAAAAAAAGAGGGAGAACAATTTCCGAGCTGGAATACATTTTCAAAGAAACATCAAGCCCTGAGATGAGAGCGAGGGGGAAACAATGAGGAGAAAGAGAGCAGGGGTTCGTGTGATATGGCTGGATATATTCCTCATTTTATGGATTCAGCTCCGTGTTTTTTTTCCCCTGTGTGTGTCCCCCCACTGGGTCTATCTCTCTGGACATGGAGATAAGCTACAATGTGGCTCTTGTGCATATTCCCGCAGCTGTAATGTTGAGAGGCAGGCTCCGGCGGAGACTGGCGGAAAAAGGGCACCATGTCGGGAGGCTGTAAAGAGTTGTGGAATGGAAAGCAGTGAGGGGTCATGGGTAATGGCTCTGAAAATGCTGCGCTGACCTCCAGCTGCTTACAGATTCTCCTTCTCTGTGTATGGCAGCTGATAGCATTTCCGTTGTGTGGGGCCATCTCTTATCACTGGGTTTACACCACTTTGGTGAATTTCACAACAAATGTGTTTCACTTAAAGCACAAGCATGGCTCTGTCATGTCAGAATAAAAACTATAGTATATGTACTGTTCTGTTGGTATTATTAATAATGTGTAGGCTCCATCATGTCCAAACAAAGCCATCAGTATGTGTGTATTATTACCAGTATTAGCAGTGTTGTACAGGCTCAATAGCATTGATACAGTATTAGTAGTATTAGTAATATTATGTTGGCTCAGTCATGTTATGTAGTACGTAGTATGTATGTAATAATGGGATGGTAGTAACAGTCTTATGTAGTCGTAGTCATGTCAGAATAAAAACAATAGTTAGCAGCATTGTCATCCATTCATTTCTTAACATAACTAAAAATTCAAAGCTGTGAGTTAGTTGAGTGGTTGGTATGGAGCTACACATCCAGAACAGTGTATCATCATAAGGTCTATTTGCTCTTACCTTTGAGACGAGCTCTCCAATCAGGCCATTCCATGTGCCATCTGTCTGCGCGAGGCCGTACTTGTGATCCGGAGCGACGTAGATCTCATACTTAAAACCGAGGTAGTTGGAGAGGGCGTCTAGGACGTCAATGGAGTAGCCTTGGTACTTCTTGGGCTTTCCCAGGACATTCTCTGACACCATCACGAATGGCTCCTCCTGAAAACATAGTATTATACCACATTAAAATTGTAATTGCCAGCCATATTCTTTACTGTCAATTCTCACTGACAGAATTACAGCCTTTAGTGTTCGCTTGAAATAAAGCCGTTAGCCACACAAACTCAAAGCACCACACTGTGACTGTCACTGGCTATACAACACAACTCGTAATCTTTTGCTAACTGCCTGATCTTCCACTCAGATTAAACCTCCACACTCTATTAGTGGTCCCTCACCTCCACGCCCTATTAGTGGTCCCTCACCTCCACGCCCTATCAGTGGTCCCTCACCTCCACGCCCTATCAGTGGTTCGGGGCCAACAAAGCTCCCTCCTTGCCAGAGACCCGTTTCAGTTCTTTCCAGAGAGTAACCTACCACTTCAGCCCAGTGTGATGTTCTGTAATTTCGCAACCATGGATGTTATCTGTTGGACATCAATGGGAGAAATAGTTTGAGAGTGACAGTCCAATATGGTAGGAGACATCTGCATGTCAAATCCTTAGAAAAGATATTCTAGGAGATTGCCTATAACTTTTTTTCCACTTCACTTGGGGTTTGAACATGATGCTGTTCTGTTAGTTTTTTTTTCTGGTATGGCATTTATCAAAACATTAGTTAACTTGGCTCTTGATGTTGCTTGTACTTAATGCATTATTCACATATGGTCCATTTTTGTACACCCAGGGGATACTAACATTTCAAGAATTTCTCCTTTTTTTCTATTTCTGTGTTTCTCACTGCAGACATTTGGGCGATCCCTTTTTTCTTGATGGATGAACAGTGTTTCAAAATCATGAAAAAAAGATTCTCCTACATAAAAATACCAGGGCATCATAATTACCGCTGTGCCAAACACATGAGAGAACAGTATGGTAGTGAACAGTATGGCAGAGTTAGTTTGACCTGACACTCAGACAAGGGATAATTAGTCTTCAAATAGGGGGACACGAGCACCCACTCAACTGTTTTGCTGGCATAGTAAATTGAGCCGAAACTGCAGGATGCCCTCAATCTGGATTAAGGCTCCCAAGAAAGGGAGAGTGCAGTCTGTTCAGAGGGAAGTGATGGTAAAGAAGTTTGACTCTGAGGTTGCAGTATAAACATTGCCAAAGGCTACTCTGATACCTCCAGTGAATTCTAAAGAAGGTCAGCAACAGAAAATGTTCACTTGAATGGTAAAGGAAGCTGACAGTTGGTCTGTAGGTGCAAAACAGGAGTAAACTGAGGGAACATCAATTATTTAGGTTGTGTTTATTCAGAGCAGGCAGGCTGGGAACGCGCCGGCAACAACACTGGGCGCAAAAGGAAATGAAGGGATCCTTATGGTAGCCCTGAAGCAGTCACCTATAAACGCTAGATGATGAGGGAAGGGCTCGAGGGAAGATGAAAGATCAGTCAACAGTAACTGACCAGCTTTTCTTTAGTGTAGATCACAGGTTCAAAACAGAGGAAGAGAAGTGAAAACGCAAATACAAGAGAGCAGAAAAGGAGAAGAGAAGAGAAGAGAAGAGAAGAGAAGAGAAGAGAAGAGAAGAGAAGAGAAGAGAAGAGAAGAGAAGAGAATTCCTGTCAGATTTAAGTCATACCAAAATTTCCACCACCAATAAAAAGCCTTCAATGAAAACAATAAAACCATTCATCTATACATATGTCTCCACAGTGGTCAACTAACACTGCACCCCCATTAGCAGTGTGCAGAAAGCATCCACTTCAATTTCAGCACCAGTTTACCGTGTTTCACAGGTCTACAAAAGCACTCAATGCTTCTAAAAGGAAAACAATGTGGCACATTAAGGCATTGGCACGTTTCGCACCTCGGTTAGTCACAGGGGCGAGGGGGAGGAGGGAAAAACACAAGGGTGCACCAAGTCCTGTGGTAGTAATGGCCTTGTTTAACATGCGACTGACAGCATTAACTCTGAGTACAGCATCGAGAACCCCATTCACACAACACCAACCCACTGCCCTCCCCTCCCCACTACCCTCTGGACTTCCTGAGAGAGTCGGCAAGTTTGGCCACCGCTTACCGCCACCCTTTAATTGTTATGGAAACGTTATGTGGCCTGGTGTGGCCCCGCTGTGCGAAATTTGGGGACTTTTTTTTTTTTTTCTGTCTTTCTCCCTCTTTCTCTTTCTGTCTCTTGTACACTTTAATAAATCCCCACTGATGACGGGCGTGTTTCTGGGAATATGTCAGACAGATTTATTGCAGAGTGGGCGTTATTGACTGCACGCGGTCTGCACATTAAGCCAGTGCCTTCTAATCCTCGCCGGCCCCCGTCGCTCAATAAGCTATTAGCGTGAGAGTGGACATGCATGCCAACTCCCACTGGAGCCGTTAGGGGCCATCCATCAGACCCCCCCCCACACACACACACACCTCCACAAGCACCACTACTTCAGCCCTCCCTATTACAGCCCCCCAGACTGAGCGGAGACCCTCCGTCCACTCACCCCACCTGCCCCGTGTCTCACCTTTCTCAGCACCTGTCTGCCATCAAGGAGCATTTACCCTAGCCCAGCCTAGCCCCATTTCCTTCTGTGCAGGTTTGTTTCTTCATCACTCTCTCCTCTCTCACTCCCCTCCTCTTTCAGACGACACTCTCTCTCTCTCGCTCTCTCCCTAACCTTTTCTCTATTTATTTTGTCAATTATGACGCAGACCTTCGTGGTGTTTGTTAAAATCGAAGGCAAGGAGCAGAAAAGTGGTATTTCCCATGCAGGGCTGGGCGCTGCATTGATCACCTCCTCATTATATAGCTATCCCTTCCGCACAACTACACATGCAGTGATTCAAATTCACACAGATCCTGCCGACAATCTGGAAAGCAGAAGGGGAAATCGATAGTGAGGCATGAGGAACTACAGACGAGCTTGTGTGAAGCATGCTTTTGACATAATCGCCACCTTGTGAGAAGAGCACGCTCCATCCATCTGTGTTCATGCATGTCAGTGCATGTAAGCATGAGACTGTGCGCAAGTGTGCATGTGTGTGTGTGCAAGTGTGTAAGTGTGTGTATGAGTTTGTCTAGGGTTAATGTGTGGAGTGCGAGACTATATGGATGTGTGTGCGGGAGAGAGACTTGTTTAGGTGTGTGCAAGCATTTATTTGCATGTTCGTGTATGGAATAGAGGTTCGACACCTAACCCAAGACTGACAGGATGGTCAAACATTTTGAAATGATAATTTGGTTTGGTCACATAGGCTGAACATATAGGCCCTAATAACTAGGCAGCGAACATTTGAATTTTGAACTACTAATTAGATTGGGCAAGCCTGTTTTGCATGGTGCTTCAAGTTCTTTTAAGTGAAAATACAGTGTAAAAATAAATAACAATGATAGACCTTCTGTCTGTATTGGGCTACTTCCCGTTCAGTATTGGGGTTCATTTGTTTATCTATGTGACAATGCAATGCAAGAGGACTCCAAGGGGACTTGTGATCTGGTAAGATAACATTTTCATTTCAAATGCTGAGTTTTAATGTTATATCTAATACTGGTTCACTATGTGTTAAAATACTTTTCTTGTCTTCTGTGGTGGATGTAATTTGGCCAAGTGACTCTTTTTATCAAGCTTATTATTGGTTAGTTAACCATAGGTGCTGTTAGTGTTTAACACAGGGGTGTAACTGTACTGTAACTATATGTGTGAAGAACTGTCAATGACATTGTGTAATGTGTGTGTGTGTGTGTGTGTGTGTGTGTGTGTGTGTGTGTGTGTGTGTGTGTGTGTGTGTTAAACAATGAACCTAGCGATATAGCCTATATAAAACAATGCGTTTTGATGGCCATTTTCAAGGTGCTCACACGTGTAATCTGGGTAAACAGACAAGCTGTAACCAAGGTAACCACAATTGTGGTTTGTGTGACAGGGTAACAGGGCTTGAGTCAGGATTGGACATAAAAAACACAATGCCTGTTGGGTTCGGGTCGGGCATGGTGACTATGCCCTCGGACTTGCGTCTGAACAAAAATATGCGGCCTCTAGTACAGGAATGTATATACGCCTCTGTTGTCTAGGCATGGCTATGTGTGCGCATGTGTGTGCGTGCGTGTGTGAAGGCGTATCTGTGCACGCACTGGTGTCAGCTGGGAGACCTCCAGGATGTTCAAAGGCACTGGAGCAGGCTGCCGTTATCCATCCTGACAGTGACACAGTCAAGCACCAGACCTGACAAGCTCTCCAGCACCACCGCGGAGAGTCTGCACCCCGTCAGCACCGCTCATGCTTGGAACCTACCCAGGCTCACACAAACCTGGAGAGACTCGGGGAGTGGGGGGATGGGGATGAGGGTGGGGAAGGAAAGGGAAAGGGGGGATAGGTGGCGGGGGAAAAGGAAGCAGAAGAAGAGGAAGAAGTGGGGGGTGGTGGTTGGCAGAGCTGAGACGCTGACATGTGGCGCAGCCCGACACGCAAAGGGGTTTGTGAGGCTCGACGAAGCTACCGGGTAACATAGGGGAGCGTTTCGCTCGATGCAAGAAAGGAGTGGGCATGTATTTTTTTCTCCTCTTAAATGTTATCATATACAAATCAGGCGCATAAATAAAGAAATAAATAAACCACCCTGCAGAATAATATTCTCCCCTTCCACCCTGTTTCACCTCCTACTGTTCTAAGAGTCCCAGCCTCCCATAGCATATGCCTCTCGCAGCACACTTCCCTGTACTCCACTGTCAGAGAGTGATGAAGGAAACATCCGCTGCCATTTTTATTAGTTTTTTCCCCCTTAAAGCAGTTGTTTTCTAAAATAACACCACAAACTGGAAATGGCAATTTTACACCCAGATAGATCACAGCTGAAACGGTCTCTATGGGGAAGGCAGCAAATCAATGGCTGCCTTGTGCCTGTCGCCATGCTTTAAATAACACTCCAGTGATGTTATTATCCTCAAGTCTCAGAGAGAAGCTCATCTGGCTTCTTCAGGCTGGATCATCCATGATATACTGAAAAACACGATCCCACAGCTATCACACACACACACACACACACACACACACACACGCGCGTGTGCACACACACACACACTCTCACACACACACACACACACACACAGACACACACACACACACACAATCACACATATATGCACCTATGGATACACAGTGTTGCGTGCCGCAAAAGGTGCAATGCTGATTTCAATAAGACTTATGCTTTATTACACATGCATAATGTATGAAAGAGTAAGGTCTGTGTGTGTATGTGTGTGTGTGTTTCACACATTAGCTACACACACACACGCATACAATTTCAAGGAGAGACCTCCCTATGTTTTGCCAGCCAACTCTTTGCTTTGAATATAGTATAGAGACCTTAAATTGAAAATCACTTGGGTTCATTTTCTACCCGGCTTGCCAGCGATCTCTGAAGAGTACTTTGGATGATGACAAAGAAGAAGCAGTGTCATTTGCAGACCAGCTAACCTTACAACAATGGCTGCACTTGAGGATGATTCACTAGGATGACACAATTCGGCCCAATTTATCAAAGGTTTTTGGTACTCTAATGGATACATTTGTTGAACCCTTTTGCATAATCATACTGGAGTCTCTTCTCATTTAATAGGATGGTGTGGCTGTGCTCTTCGGGCTATTGGGTTACTGGGTTTAGTCATTTCACTGTTGGAAATCTGTGTGAAATCTGCACTTTTATACGGTGATTTCTATAGTATATTATTGTATAACAGCTTTGTAGTGCATTACTGTAAATCACAAATGCATTATGGGAAATTGTCCATAAATTAAACAGTATCTTACTATAGAATTGATGCCCTGCATAGTGCATAACTGCATTAGGGAAAAATACAACCTTAATGTGAAAAGCTTGCTCTGGGAGGTTCAAGCATGTATAAAGTGCTTTAGGCAGTGTCAATTTTGAGTGGCACTATGCTGTATGAAGAAATGCATTTAATTTGTATTGAAATTGAAATGCAGGAAAGAGCAACAATTTCAATTAAGCTATTGAAGTTAATTAAATAGGGTCAAAAGTCAGAACTGATTAATGAAATAATTAATTTCCCTACTTTGCCCCTTGACCCATGTGCAAAGGTGTTAGCAGCATAGCACTCAAAAGTCTGACAATGTAAACTAATGCACACATATTAAGCTGTATGTCTGATGATGGTGCAGTACAGGTGTATTTGAATGCCACAAATGTCTTTAGGTGAGCTTATATATCTAGGCACAGTACATGAGGAGATAAAGCTGGTCAGGTGATTTCACATGCCAAAGAAGCTACATTGCTCACATTTCCATTTATGGACTTAGCAGTCTATTTCATTTAACAAAGTGAAAGTACAAGTAGCATACAGACTTTATCATTACACATCTCTCAGGAATCAGACCCATAACCTTGCTATTCAAATATTTTCTCATGAATTTGAAATACAAAACAAAAAATACGCCTTAAAATGTTAACAAACATTCCTGAAAAGAGTACAAGAAAAGCTGCAAAAAATAGTTGGATAGTATCTTTTTTAAATTCCTTGGGTGGACTTGACATCCAACTATAGAATGAAATGGCGTACTACATTAAAGTGCTTTGAAATTTACAAAAAATAAACTTCTACAATTCTATAGCTTACTTTTCCTTTTAACTGAAACATAGGCTTTCAGAAGTACATTTCCAAAATAAATATTTGTTTGTTTTAATTGATGTTCATTTTAAGGTGGTACTAAAAGAAGATGTGTGGTGTGTTTTCACCTGTGTGAGGTCCTGTAGCTCAGTTGGGAGAGGAAGACAACAACATCAAGACCATGGGATGCATACATGCTGATGAAAATGTTTGTTGTGGATAAATCTACATAAAAATCTCTGCTGGAGGTTTGTGTCATCATTCACAGTATTACCTCTTATACCGTTCCACAAGTAGTTATTTTTCACACAAAAATCCTTATAAGTAGCTATGAGCTCATACAAGAAAAAAGGACTGACTTTCCAAATGGATCATTTGACACTGAATTCCTTATTGGTCCAATTCCGCTTGAATAAGTTACATTTTCCCATAATGCAGTTGTAATTTACAGTAATTGGACGCATAACAGTACTGCATTATCACAGATCATAAAACCAATTTTGATTTTAGAGGATATCTAATCATAATAGCACGCTAACTACTAGGGATGCACGATAATATCGGCACAACATCGGTATCTGCAGATAAAAGCTTCAAAACTTAATTATCGGCATCTGCAGATATGAACATTTCTGCCGATGTACCTTGCCGATAAGGTGACGTTCGAATTATGCGCACGCGAAGCAAATGTTTTGGTTACTATGAGCGCCAACAACGTAATTCAACACGTCGGCTGTGTGGCAGTACTTCACAGTATCAGAGGATGTTGACATGCTATTTGTCAGGAAACTTTTCAGGAGATGGAAGAGGAGACGACAGCTTGGCCGTACCGTAGGTTGCATGCATAGATGCAGACCACCCGCGTGCAACGCTTTGCAACATTACCTGTCGTGCGCTAATAGAAGTTAATAAGTTGCTAGTTAGCTAGACAACACTAGCTAGTTAGCTTGCATGCTACGTGATACCAGCGAAGTTGATGATCTCATTTGACAGGATGTGAAACGTTATGTCACGAGCCCACGCTATCTGTACATGGCTTACTTTTGCATACCGGTATATGGAATTTATATAGCTAACTTGGTAATAACGTTACATAGATTAGTCTAGAAATCCTAGAAGGGATGTTATTAAACTGTAAGTCAGTTAACCAACGCTAGCTTGCCAAGTTAGCCAAGTTGCATTTCCAGAGTGTAGTTGTTCAAGTTCAAGGAGGTAGCCTACTGTTCAAGTATGAAAATTGTGAAATGAGTGAATGTCTATTTCTAAAATGATACAAATCAAGTTTTTAATGTCCCGTATCTACAGCAATACCCTATCATAATAACAGATTAATTCTAGTACAGGAGAGACTTTTCAATAATTAAAAAGCAAAGGTGTATATATCGGTATCGGCATCGGCAATCGGCCAAAATGAGCTTATAAATATCGGCATATCGGATATCGGCTAAAATTCAATATCGTGCATCCCTACTAACTACCTAAAAGGCATGCAAAAACCTTGCAAACACCACCAACAGCCGTTGACACTGATAGAAGCTTGCCAACACACTAACTGGTGTAATTTGGCAGTATAGATGGCAATGTCATGCTGTGAAAGCTTTTCTTCCAGTTTTGCAAGGTGTTCCAGCTCCGGGAAACACAGAACTACAAAGTGCATACCCTGGATGGCTAGTGGGAAAGACACAGGTGTTTATCTGTCCTTCACATGATCATATGCTATAAAAATTAATTTGAGGATGGTGCCAAAACTAGTTGCCTATAAAACCATATCTCAAAAAGTGTCAAATTGTTGCATAGTGTTACTTTAACTGAAAAATACAAATTTGATGGCTGTGGTAATTTTTAAAGTTCATCAGCAAATGTGAAATCACCAAAAGAGTCAGCTATCTCGATGAATGGCTAGTATGGCTGACTGTCAATGCTTGTGATGGCTAAAGGACTCATGTGGATAAAACATAACACACTAAAGATGTGTGCAGCAAAGAGAGAAGAATTCAAAAAAGAGACTAGAAAACAGCAATCATTGCAATTCCTATATTCTTTCCTAGCTGCAACACACTTTTCACAGCTGGCTCTAATTAGCAGCCAGTTCTCCATAAACAGCATCATTTAAATGAAGGAGGAGAAGCCCTCTGCTGTTCTGCTGTTCCTTCTGTTGTTGCTGTAGTGTTTACACATATTACAGGTGGGGGACAACATCACCCTGCCCTTCCGATACAGCGCAGCGGAGTTCCCCTCAAAACCGCCTCTTAGCCCCCCAACACTGTCCCTGCGGGGGCGAAGAGCACTCCTGACAAACTCAAAGTTCAGTCTGACAGGCCCACGAACATCAGAGTGGGAAAGAGTAAAGGGGCAGAAACAGAGAGTGAGAGAGGGAGGAGAGAATGGGGAAGAGAGAGAGAAAGTGGAAAAAAGAGAGGGAGAGACACACAGAAGGAGCCGCAAAGTGGTAGCATCATCTCTTTCTTCTAGCGCCGACTTCAAAGGGAAGGATATGAAGAATTTAAAGCGCTGAATCTTTAAAGAACTCCAGGGACTCACTCAAATCTGTGCTGGAGGCGAGATAGCTGAACTCAAATCTCAATATAGCGCCGCTCCTTGGGTTTCAATTCATTCCCCCTCCAAATGGCTCGTAATGAGCTGATAGGCCGCCTGGATCATTCCAGTGGCCACTTTCTCCCCTGTGCCAATCAGAGGGGAAAAGAAAGGAAAGGGATTTGGGGATGCTGAGCACCAGGGCGCTAATTGGGATGCCATTCCCAGAATGCCTTGGTAGTTTTGAGAGGAGGATGGCAAACCCAGAGCTGGCGTTGAAGTGAGGATTTTCAGGTTCAGCAAATAGAAATCATCCCCAGCATGGCACCTTGGTTTGCTAATTAGTATCGGAGTCAGGGATCAGAATCAGGAAGTAGACTTGTAGAGCGAGAGGAAACCGGCTGGCTTGGCAGGTGCGGCGCAGTGTGGCGTTCTCTCGGAAATGAGGAATAAACCGGAATAAACTTTTCCAGTGGGGAGGAAGGAAGAGATAGAGTCTTACCAGCACAATTACCACTCGCAGGACCACGCCCCTCATGTTGTTCTCAAGTTTCCTGTCTGTCAGGGTCCCGTTCAGGCCGTGCACAGGGTCCCAGGTGGCCAGCTGAAACACACAGAGACACAAGTAGAAAATTAGCTCACAGGGAGGAGACCAAATCAAAGACCCAGTCAGAGGTCAAATCTTACCAAACCTGCCGTGACAAAACAAATAATGCAACTATACACCCCAGAGATGTCCATCCATACAAGATATGAAAAGCACAGCCAGACATTTAAAGCATTTAAAATGCTTTCTGTCTGAAAATGGCGTCAGTAATTACAATTATTACAGTAGTTACAAAGTAAGAGTTAGGTCTGACTGCATACAATTCTGAGAAATGGCTTTTTACTTTTTTCTTCCTTATCCTTTTGTCATATCCCTTTCGTGAGCAGTGAGATCTGTTGCATTATTTGGTTATGGGACCGTGTGCGTCAGATGTTTGCCTCTGGCTAGGTCTGCTGAGCAGCAGCGTGCAGCTATCAGTCTCTCATTTCTGCCAGTCGGTGCGGCGCCCGGGGGTGTGGAGAGGGTGCTCCCGATGTCCCGAACTCAATTGCATCAGGGCTGTATGAGAAATGCAGCGCATTGCCACATGCTCAATGAGTTGGAACATCTTCACTACTAGGGCCCCTTTTTCTCGCCGAGCTCCACGGGTCTGTGTCAACCCCCCCGAATACCCTGCCAAACAAACGGCTCTGCCTTTAAAATTCTCTTTCTTTCATTCTCACTCTCCCGCTCTCTCCATCATTTACTAGCTCAATCACAAAGCTGTTCAGTTTCATTCAGTGGCGGCTCGTGGAGAGTTTTTGACTGACTAAATCACTTAAGGTAAATTTGAAGACCCATTGAAGGTACCATTTCAACCTATTTATTATACTGTAGTAAATGTGTTATTACTATGTAATAAAGGTACATATTTGTGCATATATGAATTATCCTACGGAGTTTCTTCAGTGACACCACAACTGCTGCTTAGTATTCTGTGTCTTGTCTAGTTTTCCATGTTTATCATTTGAATAATCAAATGTAACATGATCTCAAAAGGATCAAAATTAATATTTATGATAATGCCACAAGGAGCACAAGGGGTTGTGTCAAACTCATAACAAGATATGAAATAAATACATTGCCGATGCATGGCTTGTATACACAGCCACATGGTTGCATAAGCAGAGACGGACATTATGTTAAAACAAATGTTGTCACATTAAAATGCATGACAAAAGGAAAGAAAAACAAGTCTTGAATAAAAAGAAAGTGTGCTTCCCTCCATACACAACTATCCCTGCATTGTGCCACCGGTCTCGGTGCCCACCTCAGGTGGAAATTAAGAGCTCATTATGCAGTGATGTGTTTATCATGCAGGAAGTCTGAAGCGCACATAGTTTTCCATCAGGTACCACTGCAACAGAGATGCAAACTTTAGATCCCCAGATTCCTTGCTATTTGAAATTTACACACACACACACACACACACACACACACACACACACACACACACACACACACACACACACCAGGGTTTCCATTAGCCTCTCCCAGTTTAAAAAAAAAGATAACTTCAAAACTCGTAAGAATGTCCAGTCAAAATGTCCGTAATAATGTAATGCTAATAATGTAATGCTAATTTAGGCTATCCCTAACAGGACATTTGTGTATTGACAGCTTACAGTCTTAACAGCTAACAGTACTTTTATTACCAAAAGGGTGTGACTTCTCTTGAAGTAACAACTGAATCAGCAGCCGTACCTCTCATTGCCATGCGCACCTTTGTTTATTTAGCCATGTGCTTCTGTTGTTCCTTGTGTCTCTGTCTCTGCACAATTACTGTCTGCCTTACTGTGTTCATTTGCCCCTCATTGTATTAAACCGATGATGTTTCCCCTGTTTGGGGCTCCCTGTGTATTTAAACCCTTGGTTTCCTTCGTTCTATGTCAGTCGGTGTTTGTGTCTTCACGCTGTTTCACTGCACTCTGTATCCTATTCTTGTTGGAATCCTGTGTTGTAAGGTAAGACTTCTCGATGAAAAACTGTGTTTTGGTGTTGAGCGTTTGGGTCCAGCACTATAGTAAACATTACAATCGACTACTTGATGCCATGTAGACCTAGCCTCTTTTTTTTAAACAGGCTACATATGTTACAGGTTATAGAAGTTTTGTAATAGCCTACATTTTAGAGGCTAATATTGAGGTTTTTCTCAATTGTTACTGTTCGTTTTGCTTAATTGTTACTGATCAGTAAATAATAATCAAACTGATTTTGAGTCAGTCTTTCATCAACCTAGGTGTACATTATATTTATATGTTATATTGTAACATATGATGTTAAACTATTAAAAGGTATCCGATAAGTTTCAAAGTTGTCTGGACGCCGCACCTAGCAGAAACCCTGATACACACACACACATGCACACACACATAGGCTTACTCATACACAAATGCGCACGCACTTAAAAACACATCTGTCTCTCTATCTCGCTCATACACAAACACATGCTCAGTTTCAATGACTGATTCACCTCATGTACACAGACATGAGGAGAATCTGAGAGACAGAAGTATAAACAAAATGGTTCTCCTGCTTATTTGACCTTCAAATCTCCTCCTAATGAACACTTTACTTCCCCCCCCCCCCCCCCCCCCCCCCCCCAGACGCTTTCTCTGGACAGCCTCAAGAACTTGCTGAATAAGTAGACACTGGTGCAAAGTTCAGGACAAGAAAAGAGAGAAATAGAAGAAGAAGAAGAAGAAGAAGAAGAAGGAGTCAGAGGAAGGGAGACCTTTAGCTAATGCCCATGAGTCATTTGGCTCCATATACTCGCTGAAAGCCAGTCCAGTTTGGCTGTAGCAGACGAGCTGGCCCACAGCGTACCGACTGGCAGGAACCCAGACTCCCCGCTTACTCCATCACACGCCACTAACACTGCTTAAATAACACGTCCTAATACCGCGACTCCACCCAGACAGGAAAACATTTAAAGCTGCTGCTCACTCTTGTCTTTTCAAAATTACAACTGGAGTGGACCATTAAGTCAGATACAATAGAAGTAGTGAATGAATGGGACGATATGGTAAGCCTGCCGCGTGATGGTCTATAAGCTGTTATCACAGAGGGCTATATGTACGGTAGTCGCTTAAATTCCATTAGAAAAGCTAATTTCTCACAGGCGGCTCAAGATCACCTTCAGCGCCTCACCATAGAGCCAAAGAGTGGACCTTGCCATTGTCACACTCAAATCAATTCTAACCACTTCAAATTTGTGAGAGGTTCTCTCACTGCATGTGTGTGTATGTGTCTGCAAGAACATACAGTATGTGTGAATGTGAACATGCATTTGTGTGTTTGTGTGAATGTGTGAATGTGTGAGTGTGTGTGTGTGTGTGTGTGTGTGTGTGTGTGTGTGTGTGTGTGTGTGTGTGTGTGTGTGTATGTAATGATGTATGCACAAGGACATGCACTATGTTTGAGGATCCGTGTGTGTGTGTGTGTGTGTCTGTGTGTGTGTGAGCATGGGAGTTTGTTTGCCTGTGTGTGTCTTCATGGTATTTCCCTTCTGGCTCAACGTGACTGTGCCCTTTAATCTTGTTGACCACTGTGTTGTATTATTAATCAGCCCTGAGATTCTGCTGCCGAGTCACATTTGAAAGGCCTTCACAGGTCGACTTTCAAAGAGCATGTCATTCTCACAACTGTCCTACTGTGTCTTGGGATAGTGTTCATTCTAACATATATCTAATATTCATAGCAGAAAGGAGGAGGACTCTTACTGAAAGTCCATCAAGCCCTGTAATACCTTATTATATTTTTACCATGTAATACCCATTTATTTTCTATGTGTTCAAGTAGTCCTGTTCAAGTTTGACATTTCAATAATTTCACTGTGCGCTATTACAATTGCAGACATATGAACAGTCACTCTTTCATCAATATGTGTATTAGTCTGTGCCATTGTCATTACAAGCCAGCATTAGCTCCCATCACGAACCCCTCTATCACATACTAGCCAATGTCATTACTGAAGCGGTCAACAACCCCTGCAGATTTGCTCAATACCAATCAGTGTGTTGCTTGGACTAGACAACAAAGTTACAACTAATGTGGCGCGCACACACACACACAGCCTCTCCTGAAGACTGTCATTAGTAATTTTCGTGGCTCACAACACAACCAAGGTTTTGTCTTTATCAGCACGGGCTAGCAAAGCAATATCAGTGCAATCGGACGGAGGCCTTTCGGTGTAGGAGACTGATTAGTGAGATTCATTAAGTCTGAAGTTTACAACACTCTGGCTATGCTAAGTGCTTGTGCGCGTGAGAAGAAAACAACCTGGAGCTTGTCTTGTCGATAAAACATTATCCCCGAGGTCATCTGCACAGATATGAGGAGTAGGCCAATAAGGCTGCGGCAGCCTGAATAAACACATCTCCCAATCCCCCCTTCCCTGCCTTCTGCCCTCCCCTTGGACACCTTGACATGCCCCGACAAAAAGGCTAAGCAAATGTGGCTGCACTCACCCAAGTGGGATTTTCATTAATGTGCTTGTATAGGCCAAACCGAGAAGTGAAAGCTGGGGGACAGTGAGGAATAAAAGGAAGGAAGGATGAAAGAAGTATGGAAGACAGGAATAAATAAAGAAAATAAGAAATGAATGAAAGAAAGAAAGAAATAGATGTTGTTACATCCTGTGACAGTTTGGTAACCCTGCACTGTTTTCTGTTTGGTGTTGCACTCGTGTTATTTTCACCACTCAGCAGAGAGCTGCTTTTCCTTTGTCTTTATTCTGGCTGTCACTGTTTCTTGCCTACTTTTCAGTTGACAGACCAAACATCAGTATGCCTTAGTGTTGCGATAGCGCCTTTGATATTCTGAGAGTTGAGCTGTAGAGTCACAGTTTCTATTTTGTTCACATAAAGATATATCTAATTTGATACTATCAACCTACTTTACAAATAGTTCCTTTACCTTCTAGTTTTGAACTGACCTTTTAACTCTTTTATCTTTGTTTATTGATAGCGCAGCCAGGTACGGTTTAATGCGCTTCTTCTTTTCAAGTTATGTTTGCTTGTTGTTTTGAGCCTTAGGTCACCCCGAAGTACACATGGGGACACTCTGGCCTTCACAAATAGGGATTGTTATTATATAAATTGGACCAAAATCGTGATGTCTCCACTTGAGTGTGCAGTTCCTTCTTTTGGAGAAGAACTCATACGATAAGCAAGCAACACTGCATGTTGCATAGAGAACTCTATTCAAAATAAGTCTTGCTGGAAACCTTTCCAATTGCACAATGCTGACGTCCACTAACATGTAAGGTGAACTCCTCACTCCCTCTCCCAAACCCCGGCTACTGAAATCCAAGGCGCAACCCAGGAGAAGCAAAGAGGCAAAGAGATGGAGAGGGAAAGGGGGAGAGAGAGAGAAGCATATCCTTATCTTCAGAGGGACAGATAAGGGCTCATTTCCCCCTACGGATAAAATGATCGACTGTCTGGGCATTCGGGCTAGTGCAGCAGGCAGGAGAAAGGCACTATTAGCATCCCATAATGCTCCTGTGAGCACTGAACGTCCCTTTTGTTCGCTGTATCGCCATCTCCTCTTGACATTTTCACATTTTCGTGAGAAGGGGCGGCTTGCCTTTAATCAGAGGCAGTCCTTCACGCATTGTGCAGCGTTAACACCAGACGTGCCCAGGCTCCAGGCTTACGTGAGAGGGGGAGAAGTGCCTGGGATGAGTGGGGTGGAGGTGGTGGTGGGGGTGTCGGGGGTTCTGTGGTGCCAAGCTGAGGCAGGAGGAGCTGAATCAAACCCTGGTGCAGGGAAATGGAGAGGGATTGGGGCTGGAAAATGGCTCCAGCCAGCTATTATATTGATTAGCTGCCTGCCTCCTTTTCTCTTCTGGCATGCTGAACTACCACACACAACCAAGGACACCAACATACACACACACACACACACACACACACACACACACACACACACACACACACTTGTACACTAACACACACACACACTTTTACACTAACACACACACACACACACACACACACACACACACACACACACACACACACACACACACACACACACACACACACTCACACACAAGGATATATTTATACAAACAATAAAATGTATAGATTTACCTACACATACATGCACACATTTGAACACACCTTCATGGCCTGACAAAGAGTGACAGTGAACACCCAAAACCCTGTATATATATCATGACAATGTTATGCAGAACACAGAACACAGAACACAGACCCTGACTTTAACTGTGAATCACACATAAGTAATGTCACTAAAAATGCTTTTTGCCACCTTAGAAATATTGCTAAACTTCAACCCTTTCTTTCCCAGGCAGATACTGAGAGAATTATGCATGTGTTTATCACTAGCAGGCTAGATTACCACAATGCTGATTTTTTTCCTGGTCTACCTGAGAAAGCTATAAATAAACTACAAATCATTCAAATTGCAGCAGCACTTGTACTAGAACACTCAGATCCTCTGAAAATGTCCTTTTAGTTGAGGACAATGAAATATAGGGAGGCAGTATTTAGTGTCTGTGGTCCTCGCCTTTGGAACCGCCTACCACAGGAGCTGAGGGAGTCACGATCTGTTACCACTTTTAAAATAAATCATAAGACATACCTTTTTAGTTTAGCATCCTCATAATCCTATTTTATAAAAATTTTGTATTGATTTCATTGATTTATCTCTCACTCTCTCTCTCTCTCTCTCTCTCTATATATATATATATATATATATATAATCTTGCACAAAAGACGCTGATTGATAATAAATTCTATCAGTACATTCTAATAAATAATGGAATCCTCCAACTCCGAGTGTAGTACAGCAATCAGTGGTCTCTGGTGTTCTGTTATGCAGGTGCAAACACCATGTTTGTTTGCTGCCACACACAGTTGCTCTGTTCAAAGACTTCAAGTGGCTTTTCCGAAAGACGCTTGACTCCATTATGTTTTCATGAAGTAGAATTCAAGAGAACGAGCGAGTGAGAGAGAGATAGAGAGAGAGAGAGAGAGACCGAGACGAAGAGAGAGAATTATTCCTGACTTGTTCCCCACAACATAAACCCTGCAACGCTACACAGTAAAGAACGGTGAATACGAACAAGGACGGTTTAGAGTTTCAGTTGTGGCATCAGTGGTATTGTGTTTGAAACAGGGGTTGTGGCTTTGCATCGATAGTGTCTGTGTTCTGTAAACACTGAGCCGCAAGTCGATGCAATGTAGTGGTCGAAATCGACAGGAGTGACACGCTGACAAAGCAGAACCGTGCCTTCCAGGCGGAGGCTGAGGCCTGAGGCTGAGGCCTGAAGGTGTGGGCTTGCAGACACACACGAGGGAGGACAGAGAAAAAGGAGCTAATTACCACCGAAACTAATACATGTCTACATTTGCTTTTGATCCAGGTTGTCCAGAAGCATCCAGGTGAACACGTGTCATGGCATTTGAATGCAATGCTGGCATAGGCGGCGGGCTGGTTGGCTGATCAAATAAAAATTAAACTATGTGCAAGTGCAGCCGATTCACCCCAGCCTTTTCTCCCTGCCCTTTTTTTCTCAGTGCTATGACATCAAAAGATCCTTGGAAACACGGTGTTTGAAGAACTCTTTACGACTACTGAACTCAATTCTCTCTCAGCACTGGCCTGGAGCACAGGAATTTCAACATCAAGCGGCAGCCGTGCTTAACTAAGAAGAGGAAGAAAAAAAAAAGATTTGCAATAAATTAGGCGACCACACACACACACACACAAATGCCTGCCAGTTGGATTGCAGAAGAATCCCAGAGATCAAATACTGCACGTCTCAGGTCTCGGTTTCTTTTTATAGTGGCCTAAAACAAATGGAGCATGCAAAACGAGCACGTCTGTGACAGTGACAGGGTGTGATTACACAGCTGTGGTAGACATACGCCTGCACAGGGCCATTCCAGAGCAACAGAGAGAGAGAGAGAAAAAGAAAGAAAGAGAGAAAGAAGGAAAGAGTGCAGCAGCGGCACCTGACTTATCAGACCACTGAGCCCCCCCTTGCACCATGCAGTAATCACCCTGGCTTTGAAACAATATTCACTGATTAAATACAAACTGAGCCACTACCTGAGAAATTACAGATCTGAGATAATCACAGTAATTTGCAAGTCTGAGCAATCTGAGTCTTAGGCATGAGTGCTGTGTTCATTTGCCACAACAGATGGTTACAAATGAAAGAATTTGGTTTCATGTGAATTAGAAGCACAAAACCCATTACCAATGGCAATGGTCATTAACTTTTTTGCAGTGGTCATTATAAAGACCTCTGAACATTGAGATGACCCATTCAATTTAATTAAACCCTTTTGCAACATTCTGAGGAGCTGTAAAATAAGATGCAATAATGCTTGTCACTGATTTACCATAGGAGATGTGAAAATGAACATGCTTCTGTAGAATCATTACATTTAGGATGTGAGAGGAAATAGCCATCCACAGGTTAATGATGAAACCATTGGTTATGTTAGTCAGTTATGTTTTCTCATATATTTATCAGCTGGCATCAACTAATTGCATATGAGAGAGAGAGAGAGAGAGACAGAGAGATAGAGTGCTTTGTTTTGTAGAGAAAAAAATAGCTACTACAATCTGCCTTAAATGTCTGCTATGAGTTACTGAAACTATGTGTGTTGACAAGACAGCTGTTCTTGTTTTGAAAAAAAACATCAGTGGAACATAATGTAAAAACGTATTTGCCGACAATGGGAATGAAATTAATAAAAAAGAAAAAGAAATATGAGAATCATTGGGAATAAAAACATTCATAGTATATTTGTTTAACGAGTTTGACCTTGCATAGGAGGATTGTTCAACAGGCTGTCATCATTAATTAACCTGTACCGGCTGCTTGATTAGTTTCCAATAAAAACATTTACATCAAATCCCCCAGGCACTCCAAACAAAAGTGTTTCAGTGACCTTCAGTTTTTGCCTTCTCTATGTTCTAGTGAGGAGTCTATGACAGGGTTTCTTTTGTTTGTATTAGTTGTGCAGTATGTGCCTTTATTTTATCACTCCCACAGAGTTCAGGCAAACAAGCAAGAGATCACAAAAGTATGTTTTGATCAATTTGGTAAAGTTGAGGTCAACAGTTGGATAACAAGGGAAATCAAGAGGCTGAATGTACTGTACTTGTGCTGGTCGTGTTAAATGCAAATTCAATTACATCTTTTATAAATGTTGTTTAGAAAAGACGGGTTATCAAATATTCACAAAATAGTTCACCCAACATTTGTATTTCAGGGATAATATTGTCAAAGGCTCATACAATGTGGACCACTAGACACTAAAAAGGCCAACAGGGCTGATTCTTTGGCTTCCATCTGTCAACTGGTTGTGATCTTGTGATTGTGGCTGGAGGTCATCCTAAACCAATATCACACAGAGATCACAAATCCCAAAGACAGCCATTATTTTCCCAACAGTGCTGGAGCCATAGCCAAAGCATACCCACAGGTGGTGGGCGTGTGGAAAAAAATACAACAAAAACAAGTTTGAAGTAGAAATGATTGTCAAAGCAAAGTCAATCTTTTTGAACACAACACACTGCATTTTTTTTCAACTGCCCTTGTAGCCTGAACACTGAAAGGTTTGTGTGAGGTGTGAGTAGATGCCTATTGCAGTATCTGTAGGATATGAGACAAATACATGCCTTCCCAGAATAAAAAATGATCAAATACTTCAGGTAGGTTAAAATGGCTGCATATATTTGAAATCCTGAAGGCTGATTGATATTAAACGAATGACTCGTAGAAAACAGGAGCAAAGCAGATTATTTTCATGCAATATGGAATGAAATTGAACCAGACATCGAAGTGAATGGCTTTTTGAGCTCAGGCTTAGGAATACGCAGAGGCCTTCTCACAGTTGGCCCCCTCAATGGTGCTCAGGCACGCACAACACTCATCACGCACCGGATTATGTTTAGGAGAGAACATCGATTACGGCTACGCATTACATGCGATGGCGGAGATGGCTTCTCTCGCCCAGGACCACCCCCCATCTCCCACTCTCTCCTGTCACAAGGTTTCTTATTATTTTAGGTGCCGGCCATTAGTGCGGCTATATTGCAGAGTGATTAGAAAGCATCACTCTGCTCGGCGGGAGTGAGTGAGGAGTCTAACAGGATCTCCCCAGGTCGTCGTGCTGGGATACTGATGGGGAATAGACCCCAGCAGCCCTACGCAATATTTCTACTGGCTGTGGGAGAGGAGAGAAGAAGGGAAGAGAAAGAGAGAGAAAAAGGAGTGTGGATATCCAGAGAGATAGTGGGAAAGAGAAAAGGGGGTGTAGGCAGAGGGTTATAGAGTTGGGAGATATAGGGAGGGAGAAAATGAGACCCACGGAGGGAGGGGAATAGTTTTAGTTTACGGTAATAACCCTAACACGAAAACCAATGGTTTTGGGACATTTTCGTGACCTGAAATAAAACAATTTACCCGAAGAACATGTAAAACTAAAACTACATTAAACTAATATACAGATAAACTGCACTAATCTGTGACAACTTTTGTCCTTAACTAAAAATTACTAAAACTATCACTGAAACTATACTAAACGAAATGGAAATGAGGCCATGAAATAAGGAACTAAACTGAAACCTTGGTGTTTGGGAGAGACAAAGACAGATGGAAATGGAGAATAAAACGAAAGGAAAGGGAGAGACAGGAGGAGCAAACGAGAAAGTGAAGCACGACAGCAACCCTACATTCCAATCTGTAATTAAAGCGTTAAATTCTCTTTAAGGGATCTTTTCAGGGATATATCATGCACAGAAAAAAGATAAAGAGACACATAGACATAAAGTAGAATGAATATAATTGGGCACTGGTCTAGTTGGTGGGTAATGGAAGAGACTAATGCTCCTGCAGCACTGGTGTAGGTAGCCTATTCTGTGGGTGTTTGCTGCATTAAGCATGTATGAAACAGGATGCACAGAAAGTAGCAGGCAAGCATAACAGCTTGTAGATGATGATGGCGGTGTTCTTTAATATTTTAAACTGTGGCTTGTTAAGTGCTCTTTCTGAGGAATATGGCGTGGTGAGTCTGTCTTACTGCGCCTAATGCCTTGTCCCACCCCTGTGGGACACACAATGTCTTGAAAACCCAGTGACCTCGGAATTTAAGCACAATTTAATTAGGCCAGCAGGGAGAGATTCACACTGGTCCTGTGGTCTGACAACCAGCTAAATAGATTGGTAACAATAAATCTTTTTAATAATGAAAAATACCCAATTCTTGTGAAGAACATTAGAGTGTTTAATTAGTGGGGAGCTTTATGTAAGGTGTTCGCTTCTAGGCGCATTCCAGCAGTGATGCGTTTTTGTTTGGCGATTCTCAAAGGACAGTATTTTATGAGACTCAATTTGCTTTCTTGGTGAGTCGACACCTATCATGTTTCTGATGTCAGCGTCAAATCAAGCACCTTGTTCACTTGCTCGCCCCCGCCGTTTATTTTATTAAAAAAGCACGTGTACACCTCTCTTGACCTTTTCCAGGATATAAGTAATCTTCTCCTCCGCCGAAAGGAAGTGAAATGTTAGTGCTCCACGCCCCAGCTTCATCCCCCCAGCCAATTATGGTCAGGGTCGGGGGGGCCAGGGGTCGTTCCTTGGGGGGTAGTTGGGGTGCCAAGCAAGAGGGCCGGGAGCACAAGGCAGACTCTGTCCATTCTACTTGGCAAGGTGCAGGGGGTGTGGGGATGTGGGAGTAGGAGAGAGAGGAAAGACGGGGGCCATTGCTAATCCTCTCGGTGGAGGAACATGAGAGAAACAAGCCACACTGATCCAGAGTGGCATGGAGAGTAGGACGGGGAGCTGGCTGGGCTGCTGTAATCCCGGTGTTTTACACACTGTAATTCTCCTCGGACCTGCAGGAGAATCCAGCCCCAGGAGGGCTCTTGGGTAGCCTCCAGAAGTCTCCAGGTTGGAGGGGGATGTTTGTTTCATGTCAGGAGTACAGGAAATACTGCTGCACAGATATACAAGTCTTGTACAGTACGTATGTCAGGTTGAAGAATATGACCCTTCTCTTGTGTAGCAGAATGAAAAATAAACCCATTCCATCATTTCCATCTGTAGATACACAGAATATTTCCATCAGTTTACGTGCTCCTTGGGTGTTGAACCTGTGTCCTCTGTGCATTGCTATATCAGTTGTGCTGCAGGAGCAACATATTGTTCTGACATTTGCCCCTCAAGAAAGAAAATGCCATGTCATCACTTTCCAAGAAATACACGCAATGTTATTAATGAGACATGATACAGAACATGATTTGCACTTTCACTTCACTGAACCTTCACTACATTTCACTCGTATAAAATTAAGCTAAGGGCACTATCAACCGTGCAGAGAATCTGTCTAAATAAACATCATGGGCAGAAATGGATCTTCCTGACGGTCCCCTTGCCCCTGTAAGTGGTTGTGGCTGACCAGACAAATAAAACAATCACTACTTACAGGCAACAACACTGGACAGCAGTGAGGTGATGCTGGAAGGTGCTAAAGAGTCAATTGTTAGAAAAGGCATCAATAAGCAACCAGGCACGGTGCCATCGCTGGACCTCTGCTGGCTCACGCAGAACACAGCAGGCTAGAAGTTGCAGAGAGACAGAGGGCGTAGTTTAGCCCCACCATATGCTGCCACATCACCATAACATCATAAATAAAAAGACTCAGCGTGTGATGCAACACGCCCAGCCTTCTCTCTAACACCGTGGAGGTCTCTGTTGCACACGGCGGAAATGCTTCAATTTGTCGGAGTGTGGGCCGACACGGACAGAGCGCTGGCAGAGGTCCCAAAGTGCTCCAGACTGAAAGGTGTGAAGCCTACTCAGGCGTCGCGTGGAAGGGCATATTTTGCCACTCTGCCACACGCAATAAAACACAGGGAGACGTACACATGGCCAAAACAAATGCGATATTTCCTGATACTTGGAATGAAAAGCTGTTCCTGGCACCAAGCGGTCTCCCTCCGACTCCTCACACCAGGAAAGAATACTGGCTGTGCATGAGGTCTTCAGATGCTCTGGGTCAGAGCGCTCCCACACAGCTGCACTCCATGCAAATGGACGTTCATTAAGAGAGTTCCGTTTCCATGACAAGAAAACAAAATAGCTTCAAAAATAAGTGATGAAGCTGTCACAGCCATTTATAATTTAACAATATAATCACGATCAACACTGAAGATGAGAAATACCTTGTCATTTATGAATTAAATTATGTGACGGCAATGTAATGCAGTACGTCACATGGGGCCTTAGCAGCTGCTGGTTAAATACTGAAATGTCTGTTTGACTGTTTGACTGGTTTGATATACCTCAGTGCTACTGTATGACTCTCTGCTCCAGTTGTTTAATAGCAGAGTTCCTTGTCTATACAGCCAATCTAGGTTTTAGTCTTACTTCGCTTTCCCCAAAGACGTGAAGAACGTTACACTGACAGGCTGGTCAAGCAGACTTTCTATCTGTGACCTGCATCTGTTTGACTGGCATCCTCCTTCCCAAGAACCTCAGTTGTTTTCCACCTTTAAATGGAGTGTGATGTCTCCTTAAGTAATGACAAAGTAGCAGGAACCAAAGTCTGAATCACAGAACCGTGCTTTATGACTCACACAAACCCAAACACAAACACAAACACAAAGCTCAGCGTTGAATAAACCAGTATAGAGCTGTTCATCCTTTGGTTTTACAGCAGCTTTACTATGCCTCCCATGGACTAACAAAGTCTATAATCATTTCTGACAGCCAGTCGTACACCGCAGCTTCCCATTCAAGGCACACTCTCAATTATGGGTCCCTGTAGGTGTCAGTCTGATGTGGCCACAGTCTCTTCAAAGCGTCTACGACGCACGACCTGTATAATGAACACACAACAGCGGTGGCGTGATGTGGTCACGTAACCGTGCATCGGCTTCAGGGTCCCCGATGGACAGCCAGGGCCTTTCCCTGGGTTGATTCAAGATCCCCCCCCACCCTTTGAGGTGCATGCTGTGCGACAGTCCATAAAAGAGGCGAGTCGTGGAATGCCCACATCAGCAGACCAGACCCACACCTGATCCCATTGGCCTGTGCTACTGCATCCTCCACCACTGCTGTCAAGCCCAGGTCCGGCGAGCTAACCTTGGGCTAGAAACTGGCCACGGTCCACGTGGCTGGTCTGCTGGGGCTTATTGTGCGTCTGAGTGTTTTCAGTCCGGAAAAAGGTTCCCTGCATACTGAGAAATACTAATACTGAATACTGTGAAACACTGAGTAACACCATAGAATATTGTGAAAACACTGAGTTACACTATGGAATACTGTAAAATAGTGTTTTGTAAAATAATGTTTTTTCCAGGTTAGTGCAGTTCCCAAAGAATTACTGTAAACAAAAACGGTTCAGACTTCAGACTAGGCTCAATGAGTTAGTTCCGCAATAATTTTTGCAAATAAACTCATCATTTATTATGATTTTGTTTCATTTTTGCAGAGATTTTCTACCCAAGGTCTCCAGTGTACGCAGCAGGCTTAAATGAAAAAACTGAATGTGATGGCACAGACCTATGCTGGTTTAAATCTTTTGTTAAAAAAAGAGAGGAGGACAGGAGATTACCATTGAATAAAAGAGGAAATAGTCTCTCTACAGACAGAAATATACTCAAAGTGGAGAATAAAAATGTGCATTCACAGTCCCCTGTCAGTCTATATGCTCACCCATATAAAACCTTATTAACAATATTATAATAGCATCTGTGTCAGCGGACAGGGGGAGATGTCCCTCTGGCCCGAGGAAAACTGAAGGAGCCTGCAGCCGAAAATGGAGAGCCCAGGACATTAAACACGTTGGCAATCTGCTGGGAGTTGTACGGGCAGACGTGCAAAGAGAAGCTCAGAAGCAGGACAAATCAATGAGTCTCTCTCTCTCTCTCCCCCCTCTCTCTCTCTCTCTTTATTCCTCCCCCCTCCCTTCCCTGACTTCCCCAAAGGCAAAGACAGGCTCTATAAAGAACATCTGAATCTACCTAATGGAATGGAAAATTGGGGAAAATGGAGGATCTTTTCCCACAGGGATATCCTTTCCTCCATACAGTTTTCACATATTTAACACACGGCCTTACAGCCCGTGACTCGTGACCACTCGCTTGTTCGCTCGGCGAAAGGAAAAACATTTACATGCAGCTGGCGTTCTCGAGGCACTAGCGACATAGGGACATCCACAGGCTCCAACAACAGCAGCTCCTCGACCCTGGACACCACGCTAGCATGCCGACGTGCCCCACAACCGTATTATTCATGCCTTGGCTAACTTAAGACGACACTGCATCCCGGTTCTCAATAAAAGTGGATAAAAACCCCCTTGCCCTTCACTCCAGGGCTTCACTCGTCTCCCGGGCGCCGGCTGCGTTTTGCCATGCTCACCCACTCCTCTCATCTGCAGGACGTTGTGCTCCCATTACTGTGGATTCCATTACATCATGCCTAGGCATCCTGCTCCCCTTTTTTCCGAGGGCAGCACATTTTCAATATCATCGAGAAAAAGGCATTTGAGTCTTGCAGGATTTATGGAAGGGCCATATATGGATAATCAAGCACTGCAGGCCCAAGAGAGTACAGACCCCTATGGTGCAAAGTGAAGCTTTTAGATTGTTGACGTATAGAGTGGTAAGCAGCGTGTAGCCTGAGAAATTAATGGACTGGAAAACTAATTCTTGCATGGAGATAATAATAATTATGACAGATTGCCTCTACATATTTTTATCAATATAGAGATACGGAAGTGTCCCTCTCTCTTGGCCTCTCCCTCTCCCTTGCTCTTTGAGTATGAAGAAAGAGAAAGAAAGAGAGGAAGAAGATGCCTGGAAAAATTGTGTGTCCTTGTGCGCCGGGTGAGCTCGAATCATAAGAGGGCAGTGTTGCAGGGAGAGGCACTCACTGCTCCGAGGTCACCTTTGAGTCAATTACTTTAACAGCTGCCCTGCGCCAGGGCATAATTTCAGAACAAAGCCATTTAAAAGCCCTACCAAAGGAGACGAAGACGTTAAAAGAGAACATCACAGTGGGTTGCTAGTTAAACCCAGACATTTTTAGCATTAATGTTGAGTTTCAGTCAAGCGGTGGACGGCCTGGAGTGAAACCTTTTCTGGGAGTTAAGTGCTATGTATTTAGAAGAGAGTGGAATCACAATGGTACGAGGCATCACAGGGTCAAATTGGACAGGTGCTTGTTCTGGGTCGTGCTCCCATAATTTACGCTAAAAGCCTGCACGCCAATCCTGCTTCTCAAACGCTCAAATGAACAAATGAAAGTGGCCAATCCCCCAAGTTGCACTGGGGCTTCATTAGCTTCTGAAAGAGCCGCTACTTCCCCAAAGTCTTGCGAGTCAGATGCTGTGTAAAACTCGTCACAATGAATCACATTTCCTTGCTGTGCCGTCGACATGACAATTACAAAACGCAAAATGGATGAACAGAGATGAACGCACAGAGCCTCCGAGATGGGAAATTACCATAAGAAAAGGTTGGCCCGTGGTCTCTTTGGAGGATACTAGTAACAACAACAAGGAAGTAATTAACCTGCTTTCCACTTGGATATGGATGCTGTACTGAGCGGGAGACATGTTTCATTTGTCATGCAAGAGCACCGCTCAACGTGATGAATTCTTAAAAACACAGGAGCTTCAAAAAGACCCAATGGCCAGACTATCCATTTCACCACCAACCCTGGTCCTAAATAGCACCATGAGAAAACCCCACCTCTGTGGAGCTTAGGTGGAACAACTGGTCCTTAATTCCTTCAGAAGCAATTATCTGCACTGATTAGGGGAATGTTAGTTAATGTAATTACTTTGCATTTAAAGATTAATTTCATCTTAGTGGGCATGGTACTGTGTGTTTGTGTCAGCTGCCATTATCTAACAAGATCTGACAATTTAATTTGTAATCTAACAGCAGGCGGGGCCCTCTGCATGGGGATCCAGTGCTATCATTTAGGTTTGATGTGGTGCCCGCCGTGGGACGCCAAGGGATGGCTCGCTCCGTGCTCCTCCTCCACGTCAGCTCAAGGCCAGGAGGCGACCTCTTTCCACTCTCATCTCTCGAACTCTTCCAATCAAACTGACCCCTGAGGGGCCCATTCATTTTACAGTAGGGTACCCAGGTCTCCCTCTTTAGCTCCCCAGTAGGAATGGCAGCTGAGGATCTATGCATACAATAATCGTAGATTCCCCACAAGAGCGATTGTAAAACCTGGTGCAACATGTCAGGCCTACTGCCAATGTGGTTTGGGGGATAATTTATCTGTATTCCACGCGGAACAGAGAAGGATGAAATCCTGCATTGGAACAAGCACAAGCCCTGCCATATATGCATGCAGTAATCAACAGAATGGATTAATTACTGTCTTGCGGTACTGATCCTCAACTGCCGCCACACTCGAACAAAATAAATGTAAAAATGAACAAACAATGCAGTGGGAGAAAACTACCTCAGAAAAACAGCATCTGCACAAGGGAGGCTGATGGAATTCATTAGTCTGTTATGATTATCAATTAAAATCAGCCTGCTCCTTAAATTAATGTAATTAACTCTCACACCTGAAGGGGGGAGTTTGGTAAATGAGCGGATGGGCTACAAACTCAAATAGGTGTGGAGGCTTGGGATTGCAACGGAACACATAGATCTCAGGAGCGCTTGAAGAGAGAGAGAGCGAGAAGAGAAAGAGAGAAAAAGAGAGAGGAAGAGTAAGTGGTGTAAAATAAAAACCTCTGGTTCTTCCTAAAAAAAGTGAGTTGAGAGCCTGAATGTGTGTGTGTGCTGTCCAGGGCTGTAGAGAACTGTGAGATTAAGTGGAGATGGCCCCTACCCTGGTCACTCCACGTCCACGGTCCTCCCCGTAGTTAGTGCCCAGGATCTCAAAGTGAATGTTGGGGTTGGTTCCGTTGTCACTGAACTCCAGCCTGCTGGTGAGACCACTCACTCCACCCTAAAGATGAGGAACACATATACAGATCAGAAACCAGTGGTGGAAGAAGTATTCAGATACTTTACTGAAGTAAAAGTATCAATACAGCAATGTGAAAATACTCCATTACCAGTAAAAGTCCTGCATGAAAAATCTTACTTAAGTAAAAGTATTAGCAGCACAATGTTGTTAAAATATTAATTGAGTGAAGTGTAATGTGATGTGACAATGAGTTACAACAGTGATAGTTTACACTTACATAAACATGTGTTATGTAAGTACAGTTATGTGAGTGGTAAATACAGTTATGTGGCTACATAATATATACTGTTAAAAAAATTCAAGCATGTAAATAGGTAAACTAACAAACTTGTCCACATACTGTAGCTCAAACAACCTAAGAGCATGCAAACATAGGCACGTACACAAACACACACACACTCACAGCCTCAGAGACACACATGATACAAGACATGAAAGAGTAACATCATTACAGAGAGACACCTTGGAGAAAAAAAAAAAAAAACTATTTTCTTGTTCACAACTCGCTCCAAAAGAGAGCCCCGGGTTTTTGTTGACTTTTGTTGCCGAGGAATAATCTGGTGGCTATAAGATTGGAATGGATTTGGCTGGCACACGACAAAAGACACTTATTCATTTGTTACGGTTACCCACTTCAGTTGCCAAATATGGGGCGTGTTTCACACACCAAAATCCTAATACCTCACTGAAGAAATGGCTTCATATTTCCCACTTGTTAATTTGTGTGTTCTTCTGAGGGATCTGGCTGCATTAATCATGCCTTCTGCTATCAGCTCATCTCACACACAGGCGCAAAGAGATAAGCGCGCGCGCGCACACACACACACACACACGCACACACACACACACACACACACACACACACACACACACACACACACACACACACACACACACACACACACACACACACACACACACACACACACACACACACACAAATAAATTCACACAAAGTGGTAGCAATATCCCATCTTCAACAACTCGGCACCAGCTCCTAGTGGGTTGCATCCGGAAGCACGTCCTGCTGCAAGCAGGTGCAATTAACAAAAAGATAATTGTAGCAAATGTGTTGGACCAACACTGAGCTGTCAGAATTAATTAGACAGCCAATTATAAAGGCTGATGAGCAGTTTCCAAATAAGTTCACCTAGCGCTCTATTGAAAAGCCAATAAACACAAACTTTCCTTTAATTAAGCCACCGAACAGCACTCCGACGAGGCCACTGCAGGGGGAATAAATTATAAGCCCATTTATACAGCTGGTTTATGGCGAAAAAAACAGAGCACACAGTGCATTAATATGATCTATAGGTGCGATTATGGGCTTCTGGAGGAGGCGTCTGGGGGCTCTGGCTCAGAACCTTCATGCCTATGAGGGATGTGGAGGCGAGGGTGGCAGTTGTGGGTACCAGGAGGAGGGTGGTGTGGCAGCGAGGCTGAGGTGGTGGGGCTCTTGTGGTGGCACAGGTGACAGTGCAGGCACGGTGAGAACAACCAGAGCCAAGAAGAGCAGGTGAGAACACAGGGTGGCTGGCAGCACAAGTATATTCTCTCGCGGTTCCCTGAAGAGGTCCCCATGTCTGGGTGCATATGGATTGATCTCTACTTCCCATTCTCTTTCATTCTCACCCACTCTCTCTCTCTCTCCAACTCTCTTTCTCTTTCTTGCTCTCCACACAGTCTCTCTCTCTCTCTCTCTCTCTCTCTCTCGTCATAGGAGCAAATGTTCAGTAGTCTGGGCTGCTCCCTCCCCAGGCCTCAGGGCGACATGTTTCTTCACAGTTCCACTCGTCTTCACACACTCTTTCTCTGCTTGTGCTCTCCCAATATCCCTCTCTTTCACCCTCTTTCTTCTCTGTCCTACCTTATCCCTCAAAGCATGCACAGGGGATCAAGTCTCATCACACTCAGGGCCCCACCACCCGAAAACACACACAAAGACACACACACTTTTATACAGTGTAGAAAAACTCACCATAACACCACATACACACACAATTTACCCATACTTGTGTATAAGCATGATTAGACAAAACACACTGTATATGCTGCACATACAAATACTTACTATACACTCTACCACTAAGGGTGCATCAAAAGCAACAGCATGTACAGAAATAATTGGGTACAAGAACTATAATAGGTTTCGTCACACCTCCAGCGCTACATTGATCTGTGAGCCCCCTCATCATTACATTAATGCACACTGGGTTAGCACGTGTATTCCACGAGGATCTAACAAGAATCTACAAAACTGCGTTCAAAGTATAGCATTGAGAAGCACTATTTATTTTGCTGATGTAAACCGCTTTTGAGTTGGGCTGTTTTGGCTTCATGCTGTAAGGCCCTGACATATCATGTGCTACTCTATGCATGATATTGCCCATACACACACACCACACATACCAACATACACACGCATAGACATACACACTCACCTTCTTGATAGCCTCCAGCATGGGGCGTCCACCCTGCCAGGGTTTGGTGCCCTTGCGGATGCAGCTGAGGCTAGCCATGCTGTGCCATTTCCGGTCCTCCAGCTTCCTGTGGAAGGTGTTGGCCAGCAGCAGCACCGTGTCATAGATGTAGCGGTTTGTGATCTGCCCACACAACAATAGCAAGAGAGAGGGGAGAGAGAAGGAAAGCAAGACATGAGGTTGAGAGGTGAGGTAGGAGACAGGGCAGTGGGAATAGAGATCAAGAGAAAGACACTTTTCTGACTAGTCTGGGAATAAAGGAAATCAATTACATGTCTCTCAAGAGTCATGATTTACTTACTATATCACATCGGCCTTTTCTGTGCATATGTGTCTGACGTCATCCAATCCGCATATAGACATAAATCATCCACCCATTCAAACTAATTATTTTCTTGGCTTTAGACTCCCGCATCCGATCACACATTACCCTTATTTACCAGTTGAATATCTGTAAGCGGGATGATATGGTAACATATTACACTGAAGAAGACTTGTTTAAAATAAATAAAAGTTTCTTTTTTGGTAAAATGGCAACAGGAACATTGTTTATGACATAGCCAGTACTTGACTCGTCATGGTTAACTATTTCCCTAAATCACTAATACCAGACATAACTTTTTTAACTTAAAAAAATATGTTTTGCCTCCATTGCTGCTTAAGACAAATGGACCCCACAATTGGTGCAATGAAAGTGTAGTCGGCTTATTTGTACCTGACGAAAAATTAAGCTTAAAAAATAGTAGTAAAATAAATAGTTTCCTCATCAATGATGTATTATTTCACCCACCCGCAACCCATCCACCATTAATCAGAATGTACATTTTGTAGACTCAGTCTGCCCGATGCGCGGATATATACGCACATACTCACACACACATACATGCACACTAGTGATGCGTGTATGTGAGTGTGTGCGTATGTATGCGTGTCTCACATTCCACTGGTTCTGTGCTCATTCGCCCTCGACTAGCACTCGACAGTTAGCAACCGCTGTGACAAGGTGGAGAAACAGGAGGCCTATGATCACGATCATAAAGGGCTGAAATATTTTGACAGCTTGCACTGAGTGTGCACCCCTGGATTCTTTCTTTTCTTTCTTTTTTTCACACTGTAAATAACATGCCTCCACGCTGTTTGCACAAACCTCCGGCTCCCAAAAGAGCATGTAAGAAAAAACTACTCATGATGCTTTAACTAGCAATCATAAGGAACTGTTTCTTCTTGTGTTCTTCACTGAGGTTCATGCGGGAAAGAAAGAAAAGATAAAAAACTGATGGAGAACAGAAACCTGTCGACCCCAATCATTGGCACAGTTGTTCCTTTGACACATTTTTTATTTCAACAACGTGGTGTTTTCTTACCCCCTCCACCCCGTGCCGCGCCGCAGTGGTCGTGCCGTGGTGGTGGCGGCTGTGTAGGCGGGAGTGAAAGTTAATTCAGCGCTGATCGATCGCTCTGTGATTTAGCCGGAGTGTTGTCTCCATTTTAATGAGAATGTAATAAATAGAGTGGAGTGGCCATTAGGTTTCCCGTTGTTTATTAACCCGCAATGCTCTTGCGCGCCCAACACAATATTGAATGCCGCCACGCACGCACCGCACTGTCCTAACTGGGATGACAAACGACTGCCTGGCCCTCCCGACACGGGGCGCTTTATCTCCAGTGACGCTCATAAAGCCTCTGCATCTCGGCTTTGACACTTCGCAGGCTGGGGCTGTGTGTGTGTTTGGGGAGGGAGGGGGGGTTCTCTGTTCTCGCCCATGCAAAAATCCTGCATCAGAAGCAGTGTTTAATCACCATGTGTGTATGTGCTCGGTGACACCCTTACGGGTGAAAAGTCCAATCCACAAGTGCATGTGCTGTAAAGGTGATAATGCCTGAGCGTGTGAGTGGTGGTGGTGGTGACAGAGCCAGTTACCATGAGCAAAGTGGAAAGGGAACTAAATGCACTAAGGTGCAAGTGTAAAAGATAGCAAAAGCAAAACTACCTCGCAGCTAAGCAGAGGGAGTACATGCAAGTCGAGCTCTATTCCATTGGGTCACATCAAAGGATTACTTCTAAAAAGGTGTCAAGGGACGAGGAGAGACACTTTATACTGTATATATCCTGGCTGTACGACAGCTGAGGTGTTTGTATTCACAAACATGATAAACACACCAAAGCCCTAACTGCTCCACAGAGAGCCATTCACCGACAGAATAAAAGACTAGTGACCCAGAGAGGGATCCTGGACAGGGAATCCTCTTGACAACAGGGCAACAGCGCAATTTATTTCCTGGTGTTCAGTGTGTGTTTTTCTGTTCTCTTTTCTGCTTGGGAACAGCAAAACAAGCAAGCATATATATACAGACACAGTCTCTGCTCTGTCTGACTCTGTCTCTTCATCTACTCTGTACCACGGAGCCACTGATTCGACAGTGTGGGGGTTGATTTGCAGTTTTACTTCTCCCAGCAGTATCAAAGGACAGAGAGGAAGGACTTGGTCACTGGAGCGAATCATCCTCCAGTCAGAGGGGAGTGTGTGTATGTGTCTGTGTGGCATGGAACAGTGCTAGTGATGGGGGAACAGAAAGTAAGGGGTTAAACTCGACATTGCGGCTGATCATGGAAATCCACTGGGCAAGTCAACAGAGTGGTGCAACTAAGACTGCCTCCCTGGGGAAGACGAGTGATCAGTGGTCCTCCGGGAAACAGCGAGAAGGGGGATGAAGGGGGATGGAGACAGGAGGAAAAGAGAATGAGAAGAGGCAGAGGGAGACAGAGAGTTAAAGTGAGGGGATGGGGAGAGAGAGAAAGAGAGATAGAGGGGGGGTATAGAAAGTGGAGATACAGAAAAAGAGAAAGAGAGAGAGAGGGGGAGGGGTAGAGCAAGTGGAGAGAGGTATGGAGAAACAGAAAATAGATAGACAGAGAGAGAGAGAGAGGAGAGAAGGAGAGAAAGCGCGAGGGAAAGAGTGGTCAGGCTAGCTCAGATGATGCGCTCCATCGCTGTGTGAAATTGGGCTTCTTCTGGGCTCCTCTCCTGACCACTGAGCTGTTCTGCTTCCACACTGTCAAACAAGACTGGCCTAAATGCACCATTCACCCTGCCGCTAAACACAGACACCGCCCCCCTGGCACCAGACTAGAGGTAGCCGCATATCTGCCAGCACCAAATGCCACCCTTGTCCCCACACAACCAGGACCACCTGCTTTAATGGCACCATGCTCAAAAGCAGTCGTGTGTTTTGTGTAATATGCTTAATCATTAATGTTTATTTATTCACTACATCTCATCAATATGTTGCCCTAAGTCTTCTGAGGCTATGGTGTTCAGCCAATTAGAAAGACTTACGTGCTGCTTCATTGGCCTTGTTCCTTCTTACTACATAGTACTGTATTACCTTCAGCAAATTTAGCCAGACAACTTGTTTGTGTGCACAAAAGCAGAATGTCCTCACAAAATCACGGGCCCTTAGTCTCAGAATATGACATATTCCTTACAGCTTTCAATTCAAAGCAGTAAATTATGATATAATATGGCTTCGTTATAGGTAATTTATTTATTACTTTTCCATTAATTTAAAAAAAGTGCGCAATGTAATAGACCACATGAAATAGACATGACTACTGCAATGAATAGTATTAAAATGCTCTTTTCTAGACCCATTCATTTTCATGATGAAATGCAAATTGCACGGCACTGAAATCTCAATTCTAAAATCAAGACGCCCAGTCAGGAATAATAGTAAGTTACCAGCCCAAAGGTTCACCGACTTAAAAGGAAGCATTCTCCCTGTCCCAAATCAGTCTGACTAAAGAGAGGAACTAAAGAGAGAACGCATCCAGAGGTTCTTTTCACTGCATGGAAAATGGCACACCAATGGGGCTTCCCAAACCATGCTTCCTAATTTAGTGCGTGATGTGAATTATTGATTGAAATTCTGATAACTGATCACTCCCACAACAAACAAGAAATGTGTGTCGTTTTTATTCTGTGGGTATGTTTTAGTTGTTCGCTGCACTGCTTTATATCCTCCTCGCACCGTAAATGAAAACTGCATATTCTTGCAAAGTCACTGATGTGGAGAAAACAACAGCCCAGCGGCTTGCTCTCCTCTCAGCACTCAAGTTTATGTGTATTCCTGTAGAAAAGTGATTTTTTAATGTGTTTCCGACATACGCACTTGCCTGAGTGACATAAACAAATTAACAGGGAGATGTCAGATTTTTTTTTTAAGAATCTGCTCCTCTTCTGATGGCATTTCACATTACTTTTTACTCATTCCCCAGAGGGTACTATGGGTCTAGACGTTATTGCAGATGACGTCAAATTTGAATTAGATTGTCCATGTGTTTTCACTTTAGCTTCACTTCATCTTTTTTTCTTCTTGGGGTTCGTATTTAACATGCTTTACAATTACATCTTCACCCAGGGCAGAATCAAAATTATGAACTTTTGTTTGTGCCATGTTCACATTTCATTACATTCTGAGATGTGAAAAAGTACACATTAAACAACACACTCCTAGGCATGACCAATATCCCGTAAAAATGGAAAATAGGACAAATTAAACAAATTAAGAATTATAATTTAGGAGGAAGATATGTGTGTGTGTGTGTGTGTGTGTGTGTGTGTGTGTGTGTGTGTGTATGTGTGTGTGTGTGTGTGTGTGTGTGTGTGTGTGTGTAAAAATAAGTTTATTCTTCTTGGTTTATGTGGATGTATTTATGCACAGCATCTGTACAGTATGTACTGAATATAAATTATCTGTTGTGTCATTTGTGTGTGTGTGTGTGTGTGTGTGTGTGTGTGTGTGTGTGTGTGTGTGTGCGCTAGTATACGTACCTCCAGCGTCTGAGCCCTGGGGTCTTTGGGGTCGCACAGAGATGTGTTGATGCGGTGGTTGCCGCGCACGCAGCGCTGTGTGTTGTTCTGGGGCATAGGGAAGGTCTGCCGCACCAGGGTCAGGCGCCCAATGGACTTCATCACCAGCTCCTGCACCTCCAGGTCAGAGATCTCCTACAGTATCGGGCACATTCACACACACACACACACACTCACATTAGAGTTAGCCATTTAGGAGACACTGGTGTATGCTACACAAGCACTGTGAGTCGTATACAGTCTACAACGGCTCTATTGAAGGTTTAACCCCGTCAACCCTTTTTACATAGGCTATATATAGTTATGGCTATCATGCACACTGTGGGTATACATCTTCATTTTCAACAGTGTTGGTGTGTTTGAAGAGGGAGGCAGGTTCACACCCATGTACTCTTTTCATGTGAATTCACATACATTACTTAGAGAGACAGAGCGTACATGCACGCTCCCATAACCCACGTGGATTTACACGTGTGAACTAACACAGAGAACCACACACCCTTTTGTGTATGTGAGAGTATGCATATACACACAGACACGTGCACACACACACACACACACAAAAAAAATACATACACATGCAGAAACACATGAATTGTCATGACACCACTCATTCAATGGTAAAACAAATTGGTGTTTGTCATTTACTGTTTCATTATCCTTCCACCATTCACCATTTTAACATCACATATAAAGAACATGAGGCCTAATACTGCTGTCATGTGACTGGAAGGAAGGAGGGAGAGAGAGAGAGAGAGAGAGAGTGAGGGGGAGAGAGGGAGGGAGGGAGAAAGAGAGGGAGGGAGAGAAAGAGAGAGAGAGAGAGAGCGAGAGAGAGAGAGCGAGGGGGAGGGGGAGGGCAGAGTGAGAGAGTTGGGACATATGCATGTGCGCGTGCTTGGGTGTCCTTGTGCAACTTAGGTGGAATCATTGCTAATTTTAGCCGGCAGCCATCTTTTCCCACTCTGGCCTAGCGCTGGGAGGGGAGCGACTGACGAGATCAGATCGGACACGGGACGTCCCTGGCCAAGGTAGGCATTAAAAACAGCCAGGCCCACTGCACTTGGCAGCTCTCTCTCTCTTTCCCCCTCTTGCTCTCTCTCCCTGCCTCTCTCCCTCTCTCTCTCTCTCTCTCTCTCGCCCTCTCTCTCTCTCGCTCTCTACATTTAGGCTTTTCAGTTGTGACATGGGGATTGTCACTGACTGTCATCAACACATCATTCTCCTGACTCTGGTGGGCAAGGTCCATAAAACTGTGTCTCCCGCAAGTTCAGGGAGTAAGTGAGTCTCTTCACAATTTAATCCCAAATAATGTCCTGATTTGCCTGAAAATAGTTATCCACTGAGACATCAAGCAATTAACAATGACATGGACATTTGGCAGAGACACCAGATATAACAAAAGCAATTTCATAGTCATTTTTCAAAAAACCTAATTAGATCATGCAAAGAATACCAACTATAGTGGCACAATCAAGGACTTCCAAGAGTGAATTTTACTAAGTGACTCAACAGGAACGACTGCTTTAACCTTAAAATGAGTACACCCAGGCAACATTTACAGTTGACATCCGCCAAAGCCCTGACATTTTTTTGACAGACAAAATTAGAGTGACATTAATATCAGCCTTTGGGGCAAGCGCCTAATTTTGGGTTCCACTTCTGGGATTGTTTACACTCCTGTCAAGTTAGAGCCCCTTAAGTGACATCAGTACTTGGAGTCAGGATAATGTCAAGTGCCAATTTGTTTTTCTACCTGCGGAAAAGCGTCACACAAGTCATTATGTAATCAGGGCCAAATTCCTGGAGACAAATGTTTAGAGACATTTCGAAGCAATCTACATTTTCCAACATCTGAGCAAATACAAAAGAAAATGGCTTCTCTCCTTATGAACCCTTCGCGTTGAGCTTGAGAGCAGAGTAAAAGCACAAAAGCCCCCTTGTAATGCGATTGCTCATCGGAAGCTGAGTGGAAAGTATGGGAACAGACCTGTCATCCCCCATCACACCTGACATTCCGCCCCCCTGCAACCTGCCCTCCCTCCCCGTTTCTAATTTCCACAAGCGACTTTTTTATTTTCCACCGCAAATGCCAGAGACAGTCAGATTCCGTGAACAGGCATTGGCCGCATTGAGCCCTGAGGTGGGGGTGGGGAGGCACAGAATGACATCTCGCCTCTCCATTCCCTCACACATGCACACAGGTGATAGCTAATTAGAACTCCCATACGCTCACATACGACCAACTTCACTTAGGATCAGAATCATGCTATGGAGTCCTTTTTTTTTTCTCCGGTGGAAATATTGAATTGTCACTAGAAACCTAAGCCGTCGTTCTCTTTATGCCATGAGTAAAAGTAACAGGGTGAAGTGATTCCAATCGGCCTAATGCATTGGGGCACTTTCATCTCCGCTCTTCGCCAAGGTCTTTCGGAATACCAACCTCATTGATGATGATCCAGTGGCAGTCAAATGCAACCAGGTTAGTCTCCACAACCTGGGGGAGAGAGAGAGAGAGAGAGAGAGAGATACAGACAGATAGAGAGATAGACAAAGAAAGGGCACAAAAGGAAAAAGAGAAGGAAACACATTTAATTTGATGAATCAATATGCGCAGTGAGTATTAAATAAACATTTAGATATGCCAAAAAGCCCCTTATGTCTCTACACAGTGATGCCCAGAAACATGGGCCTCTCCCACATTCATGCACAGCACCTTTTTTTCCTGTTCTGTTCTTTTCTTTCGGTGAGTACATATGTAGGCAGGCCTAACCGCCGGCGCGCTGCTGTTACTCCTGCTCACTGTGCCGGCACTGTATTTCATTAGGCGTAATTGTGTAGGTGACTACAGCGGGCGTCATAAAACACTCGGGTCATAAACAAACGCAACAGCTGGAGAGTATGACGGCGCTGCGCTAATAGTGTTTTAATCTTCCACAAAGAGCCAATAAAACTTAATAATTACATCGCAGACAAGTCGCATAAAGCACCCTGTCACTCGGAACATGGCTGGGAGAGTTTGATTGAAGAAACAATGGAAGAAGGGAAGGAGAGAAAGGTGGTTGTGGGGGTTGGGGTAGGTTGGGGCTGTTGAAGTAGTTACTCTCTCTTTGTTTCTCCTCTCATCTTTCTCTTTCCTTCCCTCTCTCCTCTTGCCTTTCCTATTCTCCTTCCTGGCTTTGTGCATGTTAAAAAAAAACAGTTTTGCCCATGTGAGTGGACACATTCAGTCTGGGCCCGACACAGCCAGTGAACCAATCACGCGATTACTTGTTTCCATGATCTTTTGCTTCTCCGTGATGAATACGGTGGTGTTCAGTTGACACGGATGCATTGCGTTGCGTTGCGTTATGCATAGCGAGTGAGCAGCGCTATCGCTCACAGCTGCGTGGGTGGGATGGGAGAAGGGAACGCTATCAACACCGCAAGGACAAATGGGGTGACACTTTGACGACGGGCGTTCACGGAGGACCATAGATGAGAGGGGGGGAGGGTACAAGGACACACACATACACACACACACACACACACACACACACACACTATCCAATGACCGTGTAACGTAACTCCTGCCCCCGTTTGCTCTCACCACAGTGTCCAAGGGCAGATGTTCCTGCTTAATTAGCGAAAGGGCCAAATTCTATCAGAAGACTCTGGGCTCTGGGGCTTTTGGGGCTGCCAAGTGAAAAGAGGAGTTCAAGGTTGTTAGCACAGAGTTGTTGACTAGAACACAAGCCTCCTAAAATATATTCAGGGAGGAAAGGGGGAGAGGGTATAAAAAATAAAGTAACTGTGAAAGAAAAAGAAAAAAATCCTCCCTCCTAAGCACTCCCCCAATGGCAGCACCGGCCAGGGATGTGAGTTCTTTTGTGAATCCCAGATTAAAGTTTTGCTGCAAATGTGTGCTGTCCATGGCCAAGGAGAAAAGTATTGATTCTGGCAGCTGACTCAGAGCTGACACACAGACACTCCCAGTGCTTAGGCTCCGAGCTGCGTGCGGGATCCAGAAAAACGGGCAGGATGAGGATGTGGTAAACAACTTTGGCGCAGCAAAGGCCAAAGCCAGCCGTGTTTGCCATTACCTCGGAACAGAATCTGGTGTTTTTATTTTTCAAATCAACTTCCATTCCTGTTCTAACATTACATTACTAAACAAATGCTTTTTTTTCTTTCTCCAGATTTGATATTTTTTTCTTGCAAAACTCGAGCTTAAGACCAGGGTGTGATTAGAATCGTTATTTATATTTTTTTTGCAGTTTTATGATTTTTTTTCCTGCTATTTTTATCTGCTATTGCCGGAGGAGACTGGAACTTAAGTGCAGAGCTTTGGTAGGCGGGCACGTCCTCAGCCTGACAGACAGGGGGGCTCCAGGTGAGGCCTTTATGCTTGGCAGATCAAAGCACACCCACAACCCCGCTCCTCCGCTTCCTCGTGCCCCGTCATGTCACCTGTAAATCTGCTGTCCTCTGACGATTTACGGGGGCGTGGGAATTGAGATCTCGACTGACATTCCCCTCTTCTCCCCCTTCCCTCCTCTCTCTTTCTCCCCAACCCGCATCCATTACGGGTCATTAGAGAGATACAGAGAAAAGATTGAGACAATGGGTTCTGTCAGGAAGTTCAACTTTGTTGGAGGGTGTTGGACGTGGGAGTATACTCAGTAAGTACAGGGTTTTTTGGACAGAAATAATTGTACTTAACGCTTGATTTAAAAATACAATAAAATCAACATGAGTGGTTCTGATTGCTAGCTGTTATTTTTAATATTGCATATTAAGTGGTTGGAGTCCACCTCCACCGTATGCCTGACGTATTGGAAGGGAAGCGTGTTTCTTTGGAGATCTGGAAAAAAAACACCATAGAGGATCCCTGTAGTCACGTTTCAAAACAGGAGAAGGTGTTGAAATTACATGGTGATGGTGATGTCCTTTAGTGTGATGCAGCCTGTCAATGATGACTGTTATTATCCCGCATGTTCCACCTCTCTGATCCCCCGGCACCGAGGAGAGGAGCGTGAGCATAATGATTATACCGCTGAAGATGGGGATGATCAAAATGGAATGGGCTCTGTGACACGGGCCGCTTGGGTTTTCTCTCCAGTGGCCTGGCTCCCAGTTCAAAGCCTCCCGCTCTAGCTTTCTCTCTCTCATGCTCTCTCTCTCTCTCTCTCTCTCTCTCTCTCTCTCTCTCTCTCTCTCTCTCATGCTCTCTCTCTCTCTCTCTCTCTCTCTCTGCACACTTAGCGCTGGCAAGCACACACATGCCTTGTTTTTTTTTGTCCATCAAACAGTGAGGTGGTCCAATTAAAGTGACTCATAATGAAAAGCCAGCGACAAAACAACCGAGGGGCCACGGCCATGCTGGAGTGCGTGTGCGGTGCGTGTGGCTTTGAGTCATCTCATGTGGATAATTTTTTTTTTGCCAAAAATAAGCCCTCCCAAAAAGGTTACGTCCTCAGGAAATGGCTTCTTCGGTCGAGGAGAGAATTATTTCGTCAGAAAGGTGTTCCGTAGCAGCAGTCTCCAAGTTTGAAAAATTAAATAAAACGCAAACTGTTGAGAAGCGCAGAACTAGACAATGAACAATCCGACTCCATGACAGTGTTCACGTACCATGGAGTGGCAAACCTGACAGAGAAACTCACACAACTACTCCTTGAACTCACTCGTGAGAAACCATCCGTGTCCCTTCATCTCCTTCTCTGGAGACACTGGGAGAGGTAATGTTTTTTTGTATAGAGCGGGAACATGCCTCTACGGCACGTTATGTATTTAGCTCACACTTGTTCGAGCGTGAGCACTTTAATACATCATAACTGCCGGGTGTCACATTTGCCATTTTGGTTTAATGTCAGCCACCTCACTCACGGTGCACCCTCCATCATGTTTAATTCATCCTCTCTGTGTGTGGGACTGTCAGGAGACGGACCGTCACACACACCGTTTGAGCACTTCCTCTCTGCACGCTGCGATAAACACACAAGATGTATCATGCACTCCTGTTGGGTGTCGTGGTGCAGTGTCTCCTATAGCAGCCCCTCAGTTAGCACACAGTAACTAACACACATATACACATGTAATTCACATGCACACACACACACACACACACACACACACACACACACACACACACACACACACACACACACACACACACACACACACACACACACACACACACACACACAGACACACAGACACACAGACACACAGACACAGAAGTGTAATTCACATGCACACTTTTGGTACCACAGTTTGGAAACCTTTCAACCAAACTCCACTGTTACAAACAGTAACTCCTGCAGTCAGTACCCTTTCATCTACCAGTGGTGGACGTTTAGCGGACCACTGCAGTGCCGTCTCCTGTGTGCCAGCCATCCCCATGGAAACCTCTTCAGCTGTGTCTTTAATCTGAGGGGCAGTGGAGTGCATGAGAGGAGACGTGCCCAATCACATCATCTCACCGTCCCCGAGCCTAGACCTGACGGAGCAGCCATGCCACCAGCTACACACAGAAGGACGTTTATATCTGTGTGCGTCCGTGTGTGTATGTGTATGTGTGTTTATTGTTACTGTAGCTTTATGCTGTTTGTCTGTATGCATCTAAGAATAACACTTACTATTTGTACTGTATGTGTTGTGTATGCTGTTCTGTTTGTATCTATGCGTGTGTGTTTATGTTATCTTGTATGTGGTAAACGTATGCTTATGTGATATAATATGAGTGTGCATGCTTCCTGTGGGTCGGTACCTTCTCTGTATGTGTGCCTGTATTTGTGTGCGTGCAGGTGTGAGTACAGGCCTCCTGGCTGACTGACACTCGTGCCCATGTTCTTCACGGGCACAGGGGTTTATGCGGCATGCATCGTAATTCTACATCATAATTACCCTCAAAGTGCCAGTCTAATTGGGCCAATATAGCGGCTGTAATGCGTCACTGATTTACCGGCGCCATAAAGACAGTGGGAGCAGCTCAGCGCCCCCAAGGGCAAGCACAAGCACAAGCACAAGCACAAGCTCAAGCAAGCAGAACAGCCCTGCTCTCGTGCTGCTCTGGACCCAAACCCATGTTCCAGGCATGTATTGATCTCTCGTCTTTCGACAGAAGGACGTGACAAAGTCACTCACGTTGTTCAAGTCATGTAGCTGACACAGCAGATCTGTCTTGCCACTGGTCAGTTCCCCTTGGCCTTTGCCGTGATCTCCACCCCCCCCCCCCCCCCCCCTTCTGCACGCTTCCATACAGCATGGAGCATAAGAGCATAATTACAGGAGATTTGTACAGAGCTGCCCCCGAGGCAAGTCTTGGTGATGGGGGAAGGCCAGAGGCAGCGGCGGAAACCACTGGGGTATTGGCCGTTTGATCTGCACAAGGAAATCCCTCTCATCTATCACTGCAATGCTTGTGGTGGTGATGATTGTCGTTCCCTATTAGGTCTGACAACAAACAACAGGCTGGATTTCAGAATGCTGACAAACAAAAAAAAGAGTCTGCTCCTCTTTGATCAACAATTAAAACATCGACAGAGATTTTTCCAGTTCCAGTTCTTTCTCTGTTCTTTTGGCCGGATTTCACAGCCTTTTGGTGCATTTGTGCCCACCGGCAACACTCCTTCCAAAGTCCAGCCCCTTCCCTGCTATCCAGCAGCGCCTTCTCAATATCTGGGAGTCCCTACTGCACTGAATTAAAAGGCTGACCTCTGCTCCATTGTGTCAGCTCCTCTCTACTGTGAAATTGGCTTTAGTGGGCATGAAGCTGACCTTCGGCTGGGCTAAGACATCTTCAAGACGTGTACCATAACACTTACGCTGCTTTATGCTGCTCAGCCTTCCCGTTCATTAGCGGCACTAAGCGCACTGCCACGGCCATGCACTTACGGAAACATATGGCGTAGTTTGCTTATTTACCATAATGCTCAGTGCTCTACTGGACAGTGCTGACTTGTCAACCCTGGCTTTTGTCCCTAGACCAAACTGGTTTGTTTAACATTACGTTTAACATTACGAGTGAGGATAAGGGTGCTCTTTGTTAGCACAGCCCTTGAACTACGGGGAATAGTGAGACATTCTACACATCATGGGTGCAGCAAGAGTGTGGACCTTTTCCACCTGCTCTGCCATGTGACACAGTGTCAACCCGTATCTCTACTGCATAGGCAGACGAGATATAATTCTTGCATGCTCGAACTGGTAACCACTGGCTGAGTTCTTCTCTTACAGACACTATCAGATGTCTTACTGAGAGTTCCACTGTCTTCCTCTATGCTACACGTTGCAGGTTATCAGACAAAAAAAAAACAGCTTTCAAACTCTGCATCATCCTCTAACCCTAACCCAGGAGCGTGACGAAGCTTCTTCTTGCTGTCGTATCTCTGCCAGCATTGTCAACCCCAGGGGCTGCGCGGCGATGTGCCCTGTTCACGTCTGCAGCCGCAGTCCTCCGAGTTGCGGGATGATGGCGGTGTCGGTGTGACCTGGTGTGTGACCCTGCCAGAGTCTCTGTGCATGCGTAACAGAGGAGCGCACTGGGAGAGGATTAGTGGCGTAATCCACACACACTGGAGTCTTATCTGCCAACGCCATGTCTGTGTCACTATTCACAAGCCCAGGCTACAGGAGGAATTTGAAAAGTTATAATGAATAAATGCATGTGCGCGTACAGACACACATCCATGCACACTTGTGCGCACGTACGCACACACACACGCACGCACATACAAAATGCTATATGGGTATACGTCTGCGCACACACCCCTTCACACACACACAGATACAGACACAGAAAAAACTCACATATACACACACGCAATCATAAAACACATCAAAATGAGGTTTTTCAGGCTTTCACTCGCCTCAAAAGAGGACACTGTACGTTTAACACTTACTTGCACCACCATTTTTAGAAGCAAATAGATCTTCTGATTGAATTGATCTTCAGATGCTAGATATCAAAGTGAACACACGGTGCATTTCCACTGATAACAAGACACCCACTAACATCGAGTCCCATGCACACACAACAGAGGAGTAGCATTCTGATCCTTTATAAGAAGCTGAAGAAGCATACAAGAAAAATAGAATAGGTATTGCAGTTACAGATTCGTAAAAAAAAAACCTATGGGCCAAAAAAGTCATGATTGTACGTGCAAAAATGCATTCTCTCCACGGCCAGCAGAGTTGCAGAAAGAGCCAGTGTTTCAATCTGTATCAAGGCAGCCCAAGTAAAAGGAATTAATGCAGTTACCATGCAAAGAGCACTTACTCTGGTCAACCACTCCCCTCCCGCAAGACATTTCCAATTTCACATTCAATACATCTTACACGCTGAAGTTCCATTTAAGTGAAGTGCATGAATGGGGAGAGACACAAAAAAACATTTCAAAATAGCACCCAGTGCAGTTCCATTCTTCATCCGATGGCTGCCTCTAATCTAAAAGCCACTGTACATTTTATTGTCCATTTGCCAAAGACTTTTTTTCTCCCCTCCATTCTCTCTCTGCGCCCATGACACAAATCAGCTCTCGCTGAGGGAATTGTCTGTGTACGTCAGCATATAAACAAAAAATGCTCTTTTTTGCATCCTGAAAAAATGAGTTTGAATTGAAAAATAGAAGACAATGATGAGGGTGGAGTGGAATTTGTAATTGAAAACAGACAAAAGTGCACAGAGCACGCTAATTATCCACGTAATGTCCAACTTGTCATCAAGGAAGTGGCTTGTTGTGGCAGGGTTGTGGGCTGCAACTATTACATCTTGTGGGCTTGAGAGAGTGTGTGTGTGTGTGTGTGTGTGTGTGTGTGTGTGTGTGTGTGTGTGTGTGTGTGTGTGTGTGTGTGTGTGTGTGTGTGTTGTTACCACAGTCTATGATCGATCTGTGGAGCATTCAGTAGATGGATGACGCTGAGGCTCTGAGCGGGGTGGGGTGTCTCTGCATGTGGAACGCATGAGATGTGGAGATAGCACCATGTTCGCTGACAACTGACAACACGACAACTTCTTGAATGAGAGCCGCAGGCGATGTCTGTGAGGAAAATTCACAGACAACCAAGGAGGTGACATCATAACCTTTTTTGTGTGTCTTTCTGCGATACATATGACAGTTCCTCTTCCTCCACTTTCACTAGAGAAGCTTCTCCCACTATTTGGGGGTGAGCATAGTGAACCTGAAGCAAAGAAACGAAAAAGTCATCTCCACTATGCCATGTCCCATAAAAAATAAAAAAAGACCTGCAGTTTCCCTTGCCTCGTCACGCAGTAGAATTTGTTTGAGCAGCAGAAAAGTTTCCTGGAGCGCATGCCAATCAGCGGAAAGGGGATTAAACTGCACTCAGTGCTCAGCTGTCACCTTCCCTTACTGCCACTCCACTCACAGGCACCGTGCATATATCAAATATAAAGCGCAACTTGACTACGCGAAATAAAAACATACTAAATTGGCACGCTCTTTGTCACGTTGTCAGACATGCTCTGTTGCTTCGAGGCACAAAGGCCCTGTCTCATTTTCACAAGTGAGCAAGGCGAGTCGCCTCTTAAGAACTCGACCTTAAAAGTCATTATATAAACTCATGCTCCAGGTGACTCACTGGTCAGTGTCGTTTCTGATAATTATGCACTGCTCTAACTACCCAACACACACACACACACACACACACACACACACGCACGATGACCACTCTGCTCCATCTGCTGGTATTTTCTCTGGTGGTCTCACAGCTCTCAGGGAGCCAGGCGTCACTGATGAGGTGCTCACCCTGCTGTGTTTGTCTTGGACTCTGCCACTCAGTGACCTTGGAGTGGAATGAAAAGGACAAGGCAGAGACCAAGAGAAAGAAAGAAAGAAAGAGAGAGAGAAAGAGAGAGATGGAGAGAGAGAAAAAGAGAGAGAGATGGAGAGAGAGAGAGCGAGTTGTCTGAGGACTGTGTGGGAGTAGGGCTCGTGGGAGCGGGGCAGAGGTGAGAGAGAAGATGAGAGGAGGAGAGTGAGAGGGGAACGGTGAGGGGTGAGGGAGGAGGTGGTTTGCTGCGGAAGGTGAGCACACAGACAGTGCCATCAGTCACACACGTGGTTACCTTGAGCTGAAGTGACCAGCCTGCCTGGCTGGCTGTCAAGGCGGGCAGCTCTGATTCACAGACAGAAAGGTGGCCTGATGAGAAACAGAAGTGTCTGCCTCGACAGCACCTAAAACACACCACCTACCAGCAACACACAACTGCACCCAACCGTCACCACCAACAAAAATAATGTATATTCATTTTACCAAGAAAGAGGAGAATCTATGTAAGGACAGCTGCAGAGAGACATCAGACTGACATCCAGTCACCCTCAGTATTGCACTGGAACTGCTTCGACCTCTATCTACTCTTTTGATTTTTTTCTACTCCTTTTTTTTTTACTGTAGTATAAAGCCTATATATGTATGTGTATATGTATGTTTGCATACGCTACTTATGTCTGTGTGTGTGTGTATCTTGTCCTACATTTTATCATGTATAATTTCTGCTAATATGATGCCAACACTTCTGTCAGTCTCTCCACTGGCTCCTGGCAAATCTCTGACAGAGTCATGGCTGTAGGCGTGTTTCACTCGATGGGGCGGCTTCTACAGATGCCACGGCCACACAGACATGCTGCTGGCGTTACACTCCACTTCACTTCCAGCGCTGCGGCAACATCTCACTCTCTGCCCACCCCAGACCCTCGCTCCACTCTCTCTACAGGCTTCTCTTGCCCGCTACGACAGCCTGCCTCTGTGCTGCTGGTACAGTCACTGGTGATTCTCCCTCGGCCTCTCTCTCTCTATCACAGGGGCGGCGCCAGGGGGGGGCTAGGGGGTGCTATAGCTCCCCCTGGATTAGCCATAGCACCCCCAAGAAAATAATGGTTTATTTATTATTGTTATTAATTTAATTCTGCGTTCTTAATTTAATTTCTTGTGTGATAATAATATTTCAATCACAAAAGAAAATAATAACAGATTGAAATGAACAGATTGTTCACGTAGCACGACGCGCAAGACACGTCGCATGCGTGAACGTTGACGTTTCCTGGCGATTGAAGGAGAAAGAGAGCTAGTGCACTGTCAAAGTCAAGCGGTAGTATCAACAAATTCACAATAATGGATCGGTTTTTGATACCCAAAATTCTACGAGTAGAAGAATCATGTGACGTTGAAGAAGAAGAAGAAATGCAAGGGGTATCTGAATCTGATTTAGAAGAAGAGGAACGTCGTGGTCAAAGAGATCAATCATACACCTCTACTGAGGGTGCTAGCCGTGCTACACCTGGTCTGCTGGGTTGCCCGGATTTTGCTTTTCCAGCATAGTTTTGTTTGCATTTTTGCCTGTTCTTTACGAGTTGTATTGTACAATGATACAATGATCTAGCTCTGATTATTGTGGTTTTGAGTGCCTACTGTTTTGTTTCATTCCCTTTTAAAAGGGGCCTGCATCTTTACACCGTTTAAGATTTAAGGTGGAACGGTCTTGTTAGATGTGTAACATTAATGAATGCGGTCTCTTTTTGGGATTTTTCGGGATCCGCCTTAAAAAATCAGAGCTTCTAGCCTAGGACGAGCAGTCTGTCTGTGCTAGCCAGTTATACATAAGCTTCTATGTTTTTATTGATTGTGACCTGAAATAATATATACTTTTTGAAAGCATTTCTGACTCTTTGACTGTTTTAGTTAATTCTATCTGCTATTCTAATTTGCCCCCTTTAGTTTAGAATGTATTGAACTATTTATGTTTAGTTTAATTTGTCAGACATGGTAGTGGTGACCTGGTGGTCATCTGGCGCCAACTTTAACCCCCAATGAAGTAAGTGAAGTATTTGGGATTGCGGAATCTATAACATGCTGATGCTGCATGCATTTTGTCAGTGACCGTCGCAGAGGAACACGGCTATGTGCGCGTCCGTCGGAAGCAGCCTAATGATAATAATAATAGACCTACGATCGATTTGTATGGCGCTTTTCATGGACCACAAAGACGCTTCAGAGAGCAAACATGTAAACAGATATGACGATATGGTGGGGAGGTGTTGTAGTAGAGAACCATGTGACACGTATGCTATCACCCTAATTTCATAGCACCCTCGGTAAAACGCCGAGCACCCCCATAGCACCTGCAGCAAAAAATCTCTGGCGCCGCCACTGCTCTATCACCAATCACTTTCTCTACTAGGGGAGTGTACTGATAATCGAATATCCGGATAACCATTTGCAGCATAACTATTCCAATACTAGTATCCCTATTTGGTTATTCTGTTCATTGGAACTTATGACACAACATGGAAAGCAACACTTCAAATGATTATATTGTAAATTTGTGGAGATGCTATATACTTTGGTATTTAATTGTGGAGTGAGGTAGGCCTTATGTTTCCAATTCAGGAGAAAATAACAACATTATAGAATCATGGTAAAATTATTTAATACAATTAAGAAACAGAAACATTGAGAGAGTGTTGTGAATTGTGCAACTATGGGAGCCAGACTTTCTTTCCCCAGCCACACTAAACCTGATATGGTTGTGCTACTTTCCCGATACATTTTCCATTTACTGTAGACTTACGGCCAGCCACGAATAACCGAATAATCGTTTGTGGACTGTCCAATCACTCAATCGCTCTTTAGTTCTCTCTACCTCTCTATAATTCTCTCTCACTTTCAAACTCTATCTATCTCTCTCTCTCTCTCTCTCTCTCAAATCACTCCCAGTTCTGGAGATTTTCTACAGAGCTGCAGCTGTCCTCGCTCTGAACAACTGAACGCTTAACAGAGCATGGTTGATTTGTAGAACATATGCTTTTAAATATAACCTGCAAATGGGGAATATTGGCAAGGAGCTGTCGAAATCTGTATGTATGAGATGCAGGGTTTGCTCTTGCCAGCAACTTACCTTCAGACTGAGTACGTTTACTAAACGCTAACCTACAGCTTGAGGAGCACACAGCTACCTGAGCAGCAGACGAGATGTACCCTCAGAATTCATACATCTCTTCAAACTGAGAAGCGAGTTCAGTACAAACAATCCATTACAGGCTTAACTTTCACTGAACTTATATATTTCTTTTTTATATAATATATTTCATATTCTACTAGAGCTATGATTTGGTAAAATAACTGTATCTATAAGCTACACAGCTAGACTCATTAGTGTGTCTCGCTTGTGCTCTCCAAGGTAAATAAATATGATTTTATCAGAACAATAAAATGTCATTCCACATCCCTAAAATGTTGAAACTGCTGCTGTGATGTTTATCAATGTTATTAAAACCGAACCACTCATGCATGAGCAAACAAGCCTTCAGGAAACAACACTTTTGGGAAGAAACCTTTGGGTAATAGAAAACGTCAGCGTGTCTTTTCCTAATTTTATAAAAAGATGCAGTGTGGTATCAGCAGAGTGATGAATATTTGAGAAGGAAACACATAATTAACTTAGCAAATGAAAATATGACACAGCATTTAAATACCACTGGCATGTGTTGGAAATTGGAAAATATGATTAAAAAAGACTCTGGCAGCAGAGTTCATTTCAGGCTGTGAAAGAAACGGGACTGCAAAAAAATCTCTGTTTGACAAATTCCTCATCAAAGAGTAAGAGTATTGTGAAATGTTTACACACTTGAGACAAAATAGTAATGGACCAAGACCAATACACAGGAAAAGACTGCGATTTATAAAAAAAACCCTTTACGTTCTCTTCAAACCGTTAAAAACACATTAACCACAATCAACAAACACTAATGCCTCAACAAAAGGATTAAAAATGGCAGCTGATGGTTCACCATTCATAACCTGCTTGAGTGTGATGAGGTGAACAGACTGAACAGAACCACTACCTATACCCATTCTCCACCGAGACGCCAGACAACCAGCAGGCAAATGAGAGGATTAAATAACCCAGATAATCGAATAAGCCGTTTTTTTATGCGTTTCTGCCCGCGCCGTCTGAAACACTTGTGGGGTTTTTCACGCGGCACTAGGAGATTGCACGTTCACCGTCTCGTAGAGCCGACAGATGTTTAATGGCCTTTCCTGCTGTGTGGGAGAGTAGACTCAAACGAGTCTATAGAGAAAAACAACAACAACAGATGAAGAAACGGACAAAAAAACACTAAGCCATCGTTCCGACTCACTCTCGTCTACGCTCACATTAGCGCAAAGTATTGTTTGTGAGCGGCGCACATATTTTTCAAACACACACGCGGAGGTTAACATCAGGCATTTCGATCCGAAGCCATCAAGTCCTGTAGTGTCATTAGGGACAAACTGCAGACTAGTTCATGAATAAACAATGCCTTCCCCGAGAGCATTTACATTTATCAAAGCCACTGGTATTAAGTGGCTAAACAGTTAGCGCGTGTGGCACGTCTCTGAAATATCTCGGTCTGTAGGCTGCTTGGATAGGAGAGAGATTTGGGAATGGAAGAGGAGCAAGAGCCAAGGTCACAATCCTGACCCTGCTGTGACACCCCCTCTGCCAACATCACTCCCCTTTGATGGACTGCTCCCATTTCGTGCTGGGCTAAAATTGGATTTTGATTGCCTTTTTCTGTGGATATCTTTAATTAAAAGAAAATGAGAATTCTACACAAGATTAAGCAATATTCCTTGGTATAATTCCAAGATATTGTTATCAATTACAGTCTTGAAATAAATTCTTGAAGCTCCTCCCTTCAATGTGTTTTCCATTACGACACTTGACAGGATTAAATGAACTCGACTTTAACCTCGGGATTGAATGAATGTGATGTGGACCTCAGAGAAAAAACCGTATTATCTAGTTGCAACTTCAGTTGTTTATGTGAAAAGTCAAGCTGCTTTGGTGAGTGCAAACGACACATCTGCTCTTTGCTGATGCACATATGGGACTAAAACTGTTATATGTAATCCAGCCAAACAGCAACATGTACAAAACACACACACACACACACACACACACGCAATCTAATTTAGCACATCAGTTACTTATGTAACTGTGCAAGCTAATGTTATTACAGGAAAGTAAATCACAGAGCTCAACTGAAGCATGCCTCCATGAAGAAGGTTAACAGGGAGAGGTGGGCAGGTGTGAGTGACTGGTTTAAATGAATGGATGCTGTGAGAATTGCTCATTAGAAATGTGTGTGTGTGTGTGTGTGTGTGTGTGTGTGTGTGTGTGTGTGTGTGTGTGTGTGTGTGTGTGTGTGTGTGTGTGTGTGTGTGTGCCATCACAGGTGTTCTTATGTAAATTTGTGATGAACCTTGGCAGTGGTACGACAATCGCACAAACAGCAAGGCAGCACTGCAACATGTCCCAGTGGGTGCATCAATGTGTGTGTGTGTGTGTATGTGTCTGCATATACTGTATCCTCTGCCATGATAGCCTTTGGCAGAGGTGAGAGTAAAGAACAGCACCACTTGGCATGTCATACATGTAAGTATGCATGTGTGTGTTGGACCTCTTCTTGCATGTTTAAGTGAGAGTGTGTGTCTCTGTGTGTGTGTGTGTGTGTATGTGTGTGTGTGTGTGTGTGTGTGTGTGTGTGTGTGTGTGTGCACGGTGTCCTGTGTTACAAAAGCCTTGGCAGAGATAGGAGCCATAAACACCCCCACTTGGCACAATACACACCTCTGTGTATGTGTGTATAACGGCCTGCTTGTGTGTCTGTCTATGTATGTTAACATACATGTGCTGTAGGTCTGGTGAGAGTTCAGTCTTGGCAGTAGAACAGCACTTGGCACATCATGGTCCAGCCTGCCTGTGTGTGTGTCTGTGGGTGTGTATGTGACCATAGGCCAGTATGTGTGGGTGTGGGCATTGTGTTTGAGAGTGTGTAAGCACTGGCATGTAAGTGTGTGTATGCGTAAGGAGGCACATGTGTGTGCGTATGTGTGTCTAAGCATGCAGCTGTGTATGTCTGTGTGTGTCTTTGTCTGTGTGCGCGTGTGTGTCTGTTTGTCTGTGTGTGTCTTTGTCTGTGTGCGTGTGTGTGTCTGTTTGTCTGTGTGTGTATATTTGTATGTGTGTGCCTGTTTGTTTGTGTGCGTGCGTGCCCATTCGTCTGTGTGTGTATATTTGTGTGTGTGTGTGTGTGTGTGTGTGTGTGTGTGTGTGTGTGTGTGTGTGTGTGTGTAATGCATCTGTACCTCGGTGATGAAGGCCTTGGCGGTGGTGGGGCTCATGAAGAGCACGGCGCGGCGCAGCGTGTCCCGGTAGCGGTGCAGCTCCTCCATCCGCATGGTGCGGAACATACTGGTGATCATCATGTTGATGTTGGTCTCCACCTTCTGCAGCGACACGTCCATGCCCTGCTGCGAAGACTGGTCCAGGAAGTCCTCAATCCCACGGATATCTGAATGAGAATGAGAAACACAAGCCCGATTAGAAGCTTTCTCCTTTTTATCTGCGTACAGCCAATGTCCTTTGTGCTGATGAGACGATGATTCCCGGTACATACCACAGCTAATCAACGCTGTGTCACCTTGCTATCGTAAACCCCGCACTTGAAATATTACGACTTATAAAAGAGAATAATGACCCACTCTCCTGGCCATCAATTAAGACCACAGTGTCAAGGAGAGGAGATGAGTGGGTGCAGTAAGTAACCATTCAGTCTCAAAGGGGGGTTGTCACTGAGGAAGATGGTGGCTGGGGAAGGTAGCGCTATGGCGAAACATTTGCATTTTTTGCCTGCTGCGAAGCTGAGCGAGACAGGGTGTAGTGCATTTGTCACCAGCGTTAGGGTGGAGGGGTGCCATCCTGGAGCGGAGCTAAATAAAACATGAATCACTGGCAGGGAGCTATCTGACTCCGCTCCGCACACCCCCCCTTAACAGCAATGGCTACATCAACTCCAGTCTGCAACGGAGAGGGTAGAAGATAGAAGGGGGACTGGGAGTCCTTGACACCACACACACACATGCACACGCACACAGACACACACGCACGCACACACACAAACACACACTTCAAAGTGTTGATGGGAGGATGGGACACTGTGAGGGTCTGCACCAGCCGGAGGTACAAGGTTCCCCCTGCAGGCGTGACAGAAAGTACGGCTGAGGGTGGCTTTCAAGAGAGACGACCCGTTGCACTGCATTAGGCCTGGGTGGAGTGAAGCCACTGTGGGAGTCTACATGTGTGTGGGTGGGAGTGGGTGGAGGGGTTGAGGATGGAGAGAGAGAGAGAGAAAGAGAGAGAGAGAGAGAGAGAGAGAGAGACTGGAGGATATTTCTTCTCTTCGTTTTATTCCCTTAGGATTAATTAGATGGGTCAGTGCCCCTAGCAACCCTCGCTGAAGAGCTGCCAGTGGAGCTCTGCTGAGCAGGGGAGAAGAGAGGAGATGGGGGGGGGGGGTCTGTTCACTCTACATACTGTAAGGTGTGTAGGAACTTGTGTGAGAGCATTTGTGAGTATACTGTATGTCTGTGTGTGTGTGTGTGTGTGTGTTTATTTGTGTGTGTATGTCTGTCAGAGTGTGTGTGTGTATGTCTGTGAGAATGTGTGTGTGTGTGTGTGCTGTCTACGTGTGTGTGGGGGTGGTGAGATCAGTCTAATGTTGTCATGTTTTGCAGCGCAGTCATCACCTCCATCTGCGCTGCAGCTCCCACTTAAAGAAATGGGGAGACGCTGCTGCGTGGATGTCTTATAGCGGCCCTGTCTCATTCCCCATAAAGAGAGCCTCTCTCCACGCACACAGCAGCTTGGCTGGGTTCACTGTGGGACGCACCCCGGGCCACAATCCCCAATGGTCTCAGCCCAGGATGGGCGGCAGCAGCTGGGCCTGATGGACGTTTACAAGCGGGGCGGTGGGGGTTGACGGGGCATGGGGGGGTTAAAATGAAAACGGCGAGAGAGGGAGCCATTGGCTTGAATGTGTGGTCCTAATTACGGAGTGTCTGTAGCTCTATAAACCGTGACAATAATGATCCTGGTGATCAGGCTGCCACTAACCCCCTGGTGTTGAGTTATCGCTGAGCACTGAACGCACAATGGACGGGGTGTGGGAGTGTGACCTAGGGATGATCAGTAAAATCGAAAACGAACACACACACACACACACACACACACACACACACACAATTCGACAACACTGGTGCCAACAAACAAATGGGGCACTTTTTAGCCCTGCTGGAGAACTCACATATGTAATTACAATCAGCATTAGCATCTTCATTATCATTAGCATCGGCATGGCTCCCCTCTGTCTCCTCCTCCTCCCCCCCAGCTGTGACTATGAGAGGGTGCTTCCTGCCTCATCTTACGCCATTAAGGCTTTAAAGTGTGAACACACAATTGTTCCAGCCGTAACTGTTAACTGTGTTAATTGTGCTAAGACACATTGTTCCAGGAAGAAGTGTTAAATTACCGCATCTCCAGCAGATAAGGATAGAGAGGGAGGGAGGGAGGGAGGGAGGGGGAGAGAGAGAGAGAGAGAGAGAGAGAAAGAGTGTGTGTGTGTGGGAGAGAAGAATGAAACAATCCCAACAGGTGATATCACGTCAGTCCTCCTCCAAATTGGGCATGGATGGGCGTCAAGGACACTGGCACATGAGGCGGCCCCACACATGGGGAGGCGGACTGGTGTGGTACTTGGACTGGTGTGGTATTTGACGATTGGCTCCAGTGATTCATTCCAGAAGAGAGACAGGGAGGAGTGGGGACACATTTGTAGGGAGTTTCCTCCTTCTTATTATTGCAAAACTGTCACTGGAGCGCTGACTGCATCCGGGCGACGAGCGGGGTGCTAGATCTCAACGTGGTGTCTTCGCCGAGACAAATTCTGAAACTCTGCTAAATTGACTTCGCGCAGCGCTGACAGCTGGCTGGTGCGTCGCTCATGGATACCGAAGCGGGCACTCTGCAATGCAGTGGAGCGCCGCAGCTTTTTTGGGGGAACAGTGTACAAAAATGTACGCCTTAGCTTTCAGCCTTTAACAACATTCCCCACAGTATGAATGCTGTGGTCCTGTGCTATTGCTTGCCCATTTGGAATCATTATAGGAAGTGAGATAGTACAAAAAAGATAGAGATAGTGAGACGGTAAAAAATTATTATTTCGAGCAAGATGGGTGTGTGTCTTTAAAAAAAGAGGGGGGGGGGGGGTAGTGAACCGGAGTTCAAATGCCTGGCGCAGTTTGCTGTGTCTCCCATCATTCCTTGAGTGACTGCAGCTGTGAAGCATAGTAATTCTTATACTATGCTTCACAGCACCTCATAGAGGGCATAAAGAAAGTATGAACACACACACACACACACACACACACACACACACACACACACACACACACACACACACACACACACACACACACACACACACACACACACAGATAGTCATACTGACTGAAACACATACACATAAACACTTTCATACAGACACACACTACACACACCTGACATACACAATAAATCTGTCTGGGAGCCTTCATGAGAGAGAGAGAGAGAGAGAGAGAGAGAGTGTGAGAGAGAGAGAGAGAGAGGCAGGAAGAAAGATAGAGTGGGGTAGATAGAGAGAGACTGAGAGTGAACCTTGAACAGATCTTAAGAGTCTGTGTTGAAGAAGACTTGAGAATGGAGACTTCTGTAGGGGAAATCTCCTCTCCCAGGTGTTGCAGATTCAGTGGAAGCCAATATAATACCTCAGGGCTGCACACAGACTGGCGAATAGGGGCCTCTACTGGAATGTGAAGTAAGCAGTGGCAGTAGACACAGGTGGATCCGGAGAGACAGATCTCAAAGTCCTCCACGGTACAGCGGAGTGACAACAGACAGACTGACATTGTCTTTGATCTTTTCTCTGCTTCTCAGATTTAATGTAAACAGACTGGCATGACCTTGACAGAACCAATTTCACTTTATCAAAAGAAGTGGACGTTCTCTTTCTTAAAATACTTTCTTTTTTTTTTGTTGCAAAAATGCCTTTTGCTGTCTAAAAGCTTTTGTCAGTCAATGCTAGACTTGTCATGTAGTGATTAATTTGGTTATTGCAGGGGGCCCAATACAATAGTTTTCAGTGGAACATCCTGCAACACTAGTAGAATGGAATGTAACCTGTACTGGTAATGATATTTATATTTATACAATATAATGTTTTGACAATAAAATTAATTATAGTTGACAGTAAAGCACAGGAACCAACTGAGCAACAACAGCTAATTTATTTATTTAATTTTAGCAAATTTAATTTAATTAATTTACCAGTAATAATTCAAGCATAATAAATACCACACAATTATACTATACTATACAGCACACTAAAGTTATTCCATTAAAATGCACATGGTCTCAAGGTGTTTGACACAGACTGTTTTGTTACGGTGTGTCTGGTTGGGAGGTGCAAAGAAAAGATGTTTTGTCACAATGTTTAACATTCTATTGTGTTTCCGTTGTGGTTCGTGCGCTTCAATAAGTGTTTTCATTTCAAGTTGTCATTGTACGAACTAAGCCTTAACTGTCAATTCGCGTGACCCTTATATAACTATAAATAAGACAAACGAACTAATCAGTTCAGCCAATTCAAGCGTATTATTTAATGTTCGTGTTATCTACAGCTAACCTGCATACATCTGGACCTTAACAAGGCATCGTTGGTATGTTTTATCCTTTGTTGTGAATTTTGTGAGATACAATATATGTTTATTTAACCTATCGTAACTGTATGCAATGACTATATGTTTATGCTAGAATTGATTTGTCTATGTCTTTTGTAAATTTCAGTTTTACACTTCCTATCTATTATCATTAAACCTGTGGACTACGTACATCTTCAGAGTCGTGATTTGTAGGAAGAGTTTAGCTGGCTGTCAGCGTAGAGCTTACCGAAGACGGCACACAGACATTATCAGGGAGAAGACAAATCACTGACAGGAAAATGTATGGGGAATCAGGGGGGGATTCTGTAACACTGGAAGATGGCAGATTTGTAACTTAAGGTTACTGTATTATAAAGAGCCACATTTTAAGAAGCAGCACATCTGGTGTGTTCTGTTTATTTCCACCATTACCATAGCAATAGCCTGACTATGACCTTTGGTACATGCACAGTGACCAAGTCAACATGAAAAAATAAAGTCATTTTTAGCCTTATTTGAGTGGTTAGGGGTTAAAAGTGGTTAAAAGCGGATTCATGTGATGTGCTTTTAATGTCTGTTTGACCATCCTATGTGGAATTATGGATCTCTGCCCATTCATTTAGATAGGAGCCTCATCTTGTTTGCCTGAAATAGCTGCCCGGAGGTGTTACCAAAATGGCTGCCGAGTGGTGAGAACCTGAGCCTGGGGCCTTACAAAAGAGAGCCAGGGAAAAAGTCGAAGAGACCATAAGAGAAGAGAGGATAAATGGGTGTTTTGCAATCAATCCTCAACAGGCTGAAAGCTAACAGGCTGCACTGTTTCAGAAAACATCACGTCTGAAAAGCTGATGCGCCTGGTAATGGGCTGCATGCTGAGGTCTGCCTGAACTAATGCTTTACTTGTTTTCTGTAGTTACAGATGTTGTGCAGGCAATTTGCTGAATTACTGACACTTAGTCAGTAACAGGCCTTTGGAATACAGAGCTGACCCTCCTCAGCACCACGGACAGCACCATACATATTCTGTGTGTCCTCCACTGTGTGTATCGATGAATGTGTGTGTCTGTTCCTTTGTGTGCGTGTGTGGTTGCATATATATGTGTGTGTGTGTGTGTGTGAGTGTGTGTGTGTGTGTGAGTGTGTGTTTGAGAGAGAGAGAGAGAGAGAGAGAGAGAGAGAGAGAGAGAGAGAGTAAATGAAAGTACTGGCCTCCAGACACAGCCATTTTCTCTGGCCATAATCATTCTCAGCTCAGTGAAATGAGTGTGTCTCTCTCTCTCTCTCTCTCTCTCTCTCTCTGGGCACTGACTGTCTCATTGAAAAGTTTAATGCCACTGAGGCTGCATTTTCATGGGTGGACCTTCAAGGAAAACCATGACTGCAGGTAAAAGAGAACCCCCAGCCCACAACCACCCCCCCCGCTCCCGCCTCCCTTTCCACTCCCCATGTCCTCTCTGCTGTCTGCGTGTTCAGACATGTCCCGTTCTGCCAAAGCCACATCCACAGCCTACAAGGCCTGCAGCCAGGCGCCCCTCAGCCCTCACACTCTTGGAATGACTAGCAGCCAGTGACACGGTGGGAGCATTTCCATATGATTTCCCCTGAGGAAGTGCAACATCAGCATTATGGGAAGGATGTAATACACCATTGGGAGCGTTGTCAAATTAGGTGCACTTCTCAGTTAGCAGTTAATACGCTTGATTTATAAATGGCTGGAATGGTAATGCCCTTATATCCACGAGGCACGAAAACAAAATGTCCTAATCTCTGCTCTGTGGATACCAGTAGTAGACCTTAAAATTGAGGAAGAGGAGAACACAGAAATCAATTTATCCATGTGAATCAATTTGACTATCACAGGGAAAAAAAGGTATTTTCAGAAATTATATAAAAAAGCATGACTAAGGCAATTGGGGAGAACAGTTTTGCTTCTGAAAGACCTGTGGCAGTGTTAAAGCCTGAGAGATCTATCTTCTGAATCAGTGGTCAGACAGAGCTCAAGGCAAGACATGGGGGATAGAGAAGACTCTCTCTCTCTCTCTCTCTCTCTCTCTCTCTCTCTCTCTCTCTCTCCTTCCCTCCCTCTCTCTTTCTCTCACTCTACCTCTCCCTCTTTCTTTCACTCCATCTCTCTCTCTGCCTGCCTTCATTTCTCTCATTCCCTCGGTCGGCCTCTGTCGGTCTGTCTGTCTCTGTGCCCCTCTCTCTCAGGAGCTTCATTAGTGTCACACTGCAGCGGCTGTCACACACGCGCAGCTGATAACACACACACACACACACACACACACACACACACACACACACACACACACACACACACACACACACACACACACACACACACACACACAAACACAAACACACACAGACACACAGACACACAGACACACATACACACACACACACACACACATCCCTTTGGGGACACATGCTTACTTATCCTGCAGCCCTTCTGCTCTTAACCTGCAGCAGTGAGCCATAGTCTCCACAGGGACTGCCAAGAGGATATCCACTGTTCCCTCCCCTCTGTCTCACACACACATACACACACACAGCCTATCTGTTTCTGACTGTAGCTTTCATGTACTGCACACACACACAATCTCTCACACACACCACCCACCCACCCTTCCACTTTGTTTTTTTGTCCGCCTCTAGCTTTCATGTTTTGGAATCATACACACACACACACACACACACACACACACACACACACACACACACACACACACACACACACATCATCATCACCCCCCCCCCTCTTCCTGTCAGTCCATTGCCTTATTTTTTGTTTTTCTCCTCCAAATGGCTGTTGCTCCCTCTCAAACACAAACACACTCCCTCTGACTCATTATTTCTGCCTCTCTTTTCCTCCCAGCCTTTCTTTTTGTGTCTGTCTCTGCCTCTTTCACACATATGTTCACACACACAAACACACACACACAGATGTCATCTTTCTGGTTGCTAATTCTGTTATGCTGCCAGTACAAAAATGCCAAAATCTCTCATCGCTCCTCTCAGTGACCTCCCAAAGACCTCCCAAAGACCTCACGGCAAGCGAATCTCCCCCTCCAGCCCCTCTCCTCCTCCTCCTCCTCCTCCTTCTCCCGTTTCTCACCAAACTGCTGGTCATAGAAGATGATGAACTTCTGCCAGGTGTACTCGGTGACCACGCGCAGGATGACGTCGTTCAGGTAGACGTGCGGCCGCACAAACAGCGTGTAGTCGTCGGCGTTGGGCGCGCGGCTGGTAGGCGGGCAGCTGGAGCGCGGTGTGCCGGCGGATGCCCGCTGGATGAACAGGTGCGGGATGTGCATGGCGTCAGCCAGGGACTGGAGTGAGCCTGCCGACATGCAGCCGATAGAGCTGACCAGAGCCAGGATCCCCCTGTTCATCAGCTCACATGCTGCATAGAGAGAGAGAGAGAAAAGGGGGGGGGGGGGGGGAATAGAGAGAGGAAGGGATGGAGGGAGAGAAAGAGGGAGATGGTGGAGAAATGACAGTAGAGAGAAAGGCAGACAGACAGGGTGACAGTAGAGAACAGAGTGAGGGAAATCAAGAGAGAGAGTGACAGGGAATGAAAGTGAGAGAGGCGAAAGAGAAGATGGACCAAGCAAGGCAGAGAGAGAGGAGGGGGGGGGGAGAGAATGGGGAGAAGATGGAAGTAGAAAGTCAAGGTTAAGAGGAGAAGGTCCGATGGAATGACACAGGAGAGAAACGGAGAGACAAAGACATTGACAGATGCATAGAGACAGGCCAGACAGGAGAGAGAAAGGATAGAGAGGACGGGGGGGGGGGGGGACAGAAGAGGTTGGGGGAGAAATGGCAAGAAAGAAAGGTTAAGTTAGTTCCCAGTGCAACTCATTTTAGAAACAAAACTCTGATTTAACAACATTGTGAGCACCAGATTTAATTTTTGTGTCGGTCTAAAGTACAGTCACGGCCTGACGGCCAAAGCAAGGGATGATCAATGCCCTTTCTCATCTGTTTAATTACAACTTTGGAACAGAGTGCAAATATGATTATTTCTCCTCCATTTGGGGTTCATCCAAAATTCAGTAGTTTTAAAATGTGGCCTTGCCGAATGCAGACTGCCAAACTCTCTCAAGCCAAAGGGATTTGTACAGCACTGACAATGTGGCCTCTCATGACCCTATATGCCAACACACCCAGCAGAACACATCAAATCTCGTTCAGAACACAACGAGACTTTTTGTTTGGGTAAAACTGTTTGCAAGCATAGTCAAGCAAAAAAAAGGACATTTTCCACATCTTTCATGTTTGCTTCCCTTTGAATGCTTAAAATGTGTGGGTAACTACGTTTATTGTGCTGCAAATAACCCCAGTCCCAAGATCTGTTGAACAATGATAGTTCTTAGTAAAACACATTCAGTGTTCTTCCCTGATGAAAAAAACGCCGATGTGGATATACGGTACTGAAATACTGATGCAGTGTTCCAAAGCACACAGAGCAGAACACAGAGGCATTGCATAACGCGTGGATAAAAGACCAAACTGTCAAACAGATTTGATGTGTTTTGAGAGGAAGAGCGTGTTTCCCATACAGCAAAAAGCCTGCTGCCTGCCTGTCTGACTGGATGCTTTCTCCCAGACAAGAATCAGCCCATCTGAGAGCGCAGCGATTGGTCAGATGGCTTTGAACCGACAGCACACCTTCCCCGCAGATTAGCGGCGGAATATTAGCAAGCCTGATTAGCGTTGTGTGCTAAAGAGCTGCCAGAACTGCCACAGCTGTTGCCACGCGTTAGCGTCCTCTCTCAATATCACAAGGGATGATGCTAGTTTGAATTAGCACTGACACACCAACACAGATGATGCACACACACATTGGCACATGCCTTGCAAACCAACACACACACACACACACACACACACACACACACACACACACACACACACACACACACACACACACACACACACACACACACACACACACACACACACACACACACACCAACACACACAACTCCCTTCTGCCACCCCGCTGTGCCCTGAGTCGGGCTCTTGCCCCGGGACAGTCGCTGACGGCAGACACAAACATTCATCTCACTTCTCGCGCTCTCTTTCTTGTCACCGCATGAGGAAGGTGAAACATGAACTCGGCAGCTGAGCTGTGATGCGGAGTAATTTGCCAACTCTGGCAGAAAAATAGAAGTGTCAAGTAAGGGCAGCGCTAGAGGAAGCACCCAACAATGCTGCTGAAGTAGCAAAATGGAGGTGGAAAAAAAAACAGAAAACAAAAACAAGAAAAAAATGTGCACCTGTGAGGGTTGTGCCACTGAATTTGAAGCCTTGTTTTAAAGTCAGCTTGGGACTCAGAGAGACCTAGTCCATCGCGTATACGCCACAAGCATATATAAAAACAAAAACACGCACACTAAATAAATAAATGTACCATAAATAATAAATAAATAAGTAAATAAACAAATTCTGCCCTGATTGGCCTACAGTTTCCTACTAACACACACACACACACACACACACACTGTAGATTTGGAAATTATTCTTAGAATGGAGAACAACAAATATCTCAATGACATAATTATCTGTATTTTATATGCCAGATTTGACGGTAACATTGGAGAAGAGCTGGCCAAATTTTACAGACAGAGTGTTCCTTGTCCTCTCCTGAAGAGGAGAACTTACTGTCGTTTTGTCACCGTGAGCCTTAACATTCATGAAGTTATTATACACAGCCGATACATGATACCAAACACAGAATCCCCCCCTGACATGATGCAGAATATAGGAGATTACAAGGAAAACAAAAGATATATGTATATTATATAAATGAGTATGTTTACAAATATATCTGCAAGAAGTAGAAATTCACATTGTACTCAGAAAATGACAGTTTATGTCCACAACACACACACACAGAAATATATAGAGAGAGAGAGAGAGAGAGAGAGACTTCCAAACACCATTCCTACCATGAATGGATTTGAGCATTTCTCTTAAATCAACAACAGGACGCACAGGCCACGCCACAATGGTGCTCATCGCTCATCGGACGGAGGGACCATAAGAACCTTTTTCTCCCCACAACCCATAGAGAAAGACTATTAGGTGTCCAACCAAAACAAATACAGAGTTGCCGAAGTCAGTAATGGAGAAAAATAATGAATAACACAATACATAATAAAACACCCTTTGAGATTCCACCCATGTTCATTTATTTATTAACATTAATCCATATTCAAACTGGAGGAACTGATGCAAACAGTTAAATTATACCCATTCATCTACATTCATCCCACTGTGGTCTAAAACCCCCAAGAAACTAAACATGCTCCATGAATAATATACTATATGCCATGCAGCCCCTTAACTAATTCTCACCCTAATTTATTCCCTTTATTGTCTAAAGATAACACAAATTAAACACTGAAATACACTTCCTTCCATACACTTCTGTGTCCCTCCCCCCAACATGTACTAGCGTGACTACCTTTAAGCATGGCCCTTAATTGATTAAGTGCAGCAAGTTTTAAGCTGAATAAGCCTGGCTTGTGCTAACGAGATTTCATTCAACATGACAAGCATCCATGGTCCCAACAATTCAGTCCAATGTTATGGATTGGGCCCAGCAGTAAATGCACAGCCTTGCTAATCCTTGCTCATTAGGGCACTTTTGTGAATTAGGCGCTCTCATCCTTCACTCACTCACACACTCAGACACACACACACACACACACACACACACGCACACATATAAACCCTCACACACACACACACACACACACATTCCACTATGGTGTGCATACGCCCCTCATTAATTAATTTGACCAACTACAGTATGTGAGCGCAGGGAAGGCATTAAACGCTCATTATTAGATTAGACAATAATTTCGTGGCTGATATGATCCATGGCCTTGATATGATTACGTCCCCATTACCTTGATGCATCCTATAGTCCATACAAAAAAAAAAAAAGCCTAACTCCCTGGTGAACTGGTATCTGCAGGCGCAGATGGCCCACCTGCACCCTTCCACCCGCCCCCCGCCCCCCCTGCCTCCTGTGCTCCACTGGGAGAGCAGGAGGCTGCACTCCTCTGGGGAGGCCTGAGGCGGGTCTCTCTTGTAAGTCCTCTGTCTCCGGCAGAAGTTAATGCTGCAGTCACACCTGAGCGGGGCTGAAGTGCCTGCAGAAAAGGCCCATTTACTCCTGACAGGTGAACATGAGAGAGCTCAATAACATGCTCTGCTGCAGACAGAGTTCTCAACCTCGCCTTGCAGCGCACTCCCATCCCTTGCAGGCCCCCCTGCCTGTTTACATGTCTGCTGTATCTATCAAGTGTGTATGTGTATGCATGTTTGTGCTTGTAGGTGTTTGTGTTTGTGTATGTATATGTGTGCTGGAGAGTGCATATCTCTGACTGTGCATGCACAGGCGAGGAAAAAAAGAAAAACATGAATAATTTGCCGTGTTTCATTTATTTATTTTGTAATTATCAACGTTTGCCCACAGACACAGCGCATCAAACACACTTAGGGGGTGTCATCATCGGTGCCGCTTCCACGACAGTGTGAAAACAGAGTGCTCTCCACAGCCCAACATCCCCCCTTAGCACCCAGTGCCTGTCCTCAAACCTGCCACTGTTGCGCACAGCAGATAAAGCTCTTACTGGAGAATCCAATGGGCCCTTTACTTTTCTAATCACACAGGATTTTGTTGCTGTCACTTTTCTTTGAAACAGGAAGGGACCTGCGACTCGTTCGCACTTGCTTTGGTCAAATCCCCTCCACGCACTTTCATGGTCATTTCACTGCCATAAAACTGAACCATTATCTCCAGACCAGCTTGATATGGGCCCGATCTGTTAAAACAGCTCTATTCTAAAGTTTATCAGGATTTGACTGGTAGTTTCTTAAATGACTAGAGCGAAACATAAATCTGTCTTTCTCTTGATGACATAGCATGAAGACAATGGACCATCACATCCAATTGATAAAGTTTGAATTGCATGCCAGCAATGATTGATTTCATGCTAGAACACATAACAATTATGGATGTCTTACTTATAACAGAATGAATAACATACAATACTGACAGGCCTTTTTTCTCAGTATAAGAGTGGATGCAAAAGTGAAGTTTTAATAGACAGCTGCATGGTTGGTACAGCAGTCATCACAGACAAATTGTCATTCTGTTTCCTTCTCTTCCTCAAAAAAAGATGAGACGACATACTGTACATCCTCTGCGTTGTCGGGCCAGCTTGCTCAGGCGCTTCTGAAAGATCAGCTAGAGTGGAGCAGAGGGCACGGAAGTATGAGCGTCGTCTTTTACACAAGTCGCCGTTCGCTGTTCGAGCACTCACAAGACGTGTTTTTGCAAAGTTTGTCGCACATCGAGAGAGTCCCTGGTGGCGGCGAGTCCAAATGTCAGGCCGCAACAATGGGGGCTTGACGAGCAGATTGTCTGGTGGCTGTGTGCGTGTGTGTGTGTGTGTGTGTGTGACGAGCAGATTGTCTGGTGGCTGTCAATGAGAACGACTCGTTTGGAGTCAACGTAATGAAGACACACGGCCGCATGGTACCGTACCAGATGTTCTGTTGCGATTTAAAACACACATACACACACACGCACACACACACACACACAAACATACGTACGCTAAAAAAATTATATTTGAGAAGCAGAGACACCTGGTGGAGCACACTTCAGTGTTGTCTTGGAGCTCTCGATAAGACTCCTCGAGTAAAACTGACACTTACGACGGAAAATTACATATCGCTCTTTTACTGCCAGCTAGGGATAAGGAAGTGTGTGTGGGTGTGTGTGAGACTGTCTGTATGTGTGTTGTATGTGTGCAACTGTTGTGCAAATGTGTGCAGATGTGAGTGCATATGAGCAATCTTGTGTCTTGTGTGTGTCTTTGCATGTGTGTGTCCACGTGAGTGTGCATGTGTGTGAGGTGGGGTGTGGCTCCATCCTCCCCATGCCATTATGTGTTTTTTTTTCTCTCTCTCTCTCTCTCTCTCTCTCTCTCTCTCTCTCTCTCTCTCTCTCTCTCCTGCGATTCAGCATGCAAAGTTTCCCCTCTTAATTGAAGCTGCTCAAATTGAGTCATTCATCACAGTGAATCTCCTGAGCTACGCGGGTGGAATGAACCTGTGTGAGCCATTAGACACCCAGGCTCCAGAGTATTCCTCCACCACCTCCACCTCCTCCTCCCTTCCCTCCACCTCCCCCCACCAACCCCCCTTTTCATCTCAGCCCTCCATTCATCTTCCTCAGCTCCAGCTCCATCTCTCTCCTCATCCCCACCTCCATCCCGGACATCCCACTTTCACGTCTTATCACAGTAAAGCCAGGGGTACACCTCAGGCATGGCTACACAACAATGACATTAAAAGAATACTAATTAACAACCAATGTGGCCAGTATGGAATCAAGCTTCTCTTTTTTTCTCAGTGTTTGAAACTATTATTTGAAATATTTTACAAAATACAATTAATGGATGCTATGTTTTTAGATGATGTACTTATCTTTTTTTTATTTTCAGAAGAGATTTGTCCTCTTTTGAATTCACCACCCTTCTCAACCCAATGAGCTACATTACAGCAGGCCTAGAAAAAAATGAGTCAAGCACCAAAAATAACGAAATATATAAATAAAATCTTGTCTTTCAGAGCAAATGGTTGATTAAAAATGTAAGGAAGAAACCAGGGCAAGCTGTGCAGCTGCATCCTTCTAGGGCATTGCTGAACACACAGCCTGAGCGAGGAGCACATGATGCGATGCATTTCACTAACGCTTCATCTTATTCTGAGCTCTGCACTTACAGTGCATTAAGACGGCTCACACTGGCCACATCTGCGATCGGCCTATCGAGGAATCACGTTCAAATGCAATGCACAGTGAAAATCGACTTTGGGGTTGGCAAAGGACTCTCCTTTCTCCATGCCATGATGATAGACCCATGTGTTACTATAGTAACGGCAGTCATGTTTGATTTTGCAACCTTCTCATCCGTGACATGGTGGCTCGGAGTGGGACTGGGCCATCAAGCATGTTAGTCACGTGCCTCAGCGTAACGGTTCAAGAGGAAACCAAAAGGATGGCTCCTGGGATGGAAAGGAAAAAATCAGGACAGACAAAAGGGTTCTGGCTTTTCTATGAAAAAGGTTATGAAATTGCAACCTTTTCAGGAAAAACGTATACAGAAAAGGATGAATCAGAGAGCTTTTGAAGTGGGCTTTTGCTCAGGGCAAAAGTCTCTTTTTATTTCATCTAAAAGGGGGAGGGTAGCAGGTACTTCTCAAACATCACTTTGGTTCCAGGGGACATACTTGCACTAAAGACTGAAATGTTTTCAGGAATCCTATGTGTAGCAAGATTCCTGTGGGATGGGAGTCAATTTCACTATTCATCATGTGACTGGGACAGGACAGGAACGGGAGCGGGCGGGACAGGAATCAGGTCAGTTTTTATGTATAAAGATTTTAATATGAATAAACTCTCTTGTGTCCCGTCTGCTGTGGTGGCTGGTGGCTGGTTGGTTGCAGGCTGCCACCTGACCAGTGCATGGAGTGTATGGCGACGCATGGTGCTGCCACCTGACCAGTGCATGGAGTGTACAGCAACGCATGGTGCTGCCGCATGACCAGTGCATGGTGTGTGTGGCAACGCATGGTGCAGCCACCAAAAAATGCCAACAATGGATTTAGAGTCAGTTTGGGGGAAGATAGTGTTGCAACACAGAGTAAAGGACAATGATCCATGTCGCACACTGACAGATCCTTCGGGCAAGTCTAAAGTTTCTAAAGAAGTTCCTAAGAGTCGAGAATGACGGTGTTAAAGGTCCATACACTGTCTGTAAGACGTGTAAAGCACTCATCAAGTACACCACTGACAGGGTGACAGGGACAAGTGGGTATCAGAGACCCCCCCCCCCCCCCTAAAAAAACACAACATGGGAACGGGATAGGACTGGATTCATTCTTCCGTTATTGGGACAGGACAGGAGTATTTTAGCGGGAATTGGATTGGACAGGAGAGAAGATTCACTCCCATGTCACGCTCTTCTTTGCACGCTGAATTGAAACATGGTCAGGGACTGAGGGAGAAGAAAGGCTGGGTCTGGGGTGGGTTTCCCGAAAGCTTTCTTAATGCTACACCATTCATAAATTAAACCTTAATCTGTACCGTAAGGTTCCAAGGTGTTTCCCAGAACATCCTTCTCTAAGAGATACTTTTGTACGGTTAGTCTGGACCACTATACTTTCACACAGTTTTCTGATTAAACAAAACCAAAAAAAATGTTAAAGCCTAAAAATGTTGTATTAGTGTCTGAATGTATGCACTGACTGAGATATAAAACCAAGAAATGTGTTGTATTACATTTTGCGCCTAATTAAATAAAAAAAAAATACATTCCTATAAATGAATTAGCTGTTACTCTAATAAAAATCCATGTGTCCTTAAGTGACGGGGCACTTGTGTGACCCGCCACTGCAGCCTGTAGGCTGCTGCCTTTACTAGACTGGGTGCAGGTGGTTTGTGTGTGTTTTGCGTGTATGCCGTCACCGAGCCTAGTTACTACCGTGGTGTAGTCCATTTGTTTATGGCAATTGTTTTGAGTATGGCTGCTGTGATCCACAGGTGCATGGGTGCCTGCTTACGACACACCTGTGATTTATTAATTGGCATGAGCCAATTACTGGTGCTTGTCGAGGATACTTAAACGTGCCTTTTCTTTGTTTCGAGAGAGTTGCCAGTTTAATAAGGCGTAAGTCTTTGGAGCTCTCACCATGGACTAGTTACTTTGGTCCTTTTTTATATGGTCTAGTCTACTATGACTAATCTGGTGCTTATTTGTGTAGTGGCTATGATGCCCAATTATTTGTCTTTTTGGAAAGTTTATATTGATTTAGTATTGCTATTGTTTTTATTGCCTTTGAGCCTTAGTTGGGTGAAATAAAAATGCCCATCTTTTCAACATCTTCTACCTCCTGAGTCCTCCTTGAGTTTAACATCTTGCTCTAACCGCAAAGCTATCCCGACCTTTAACACCTTATTTGGGATTTTTTTTATTTTGACTTGTATAGTATATTTGTTGATGTTCTTTCTAGTAATGATCACCTGCACATGCAATCTCCATCTGCTCCAATCTGAGTCATGGCCATTATACTCATCTCCCACATGCTCAAACCTACGCACATTGCATGACAATTATCAATTCAAGAAACTTGGATTCACCCTCTTCACATAGTCTTATTAAGAGATAGTCTGGAAACTTTGGTAAGGTATACCTTTCAAGTCTTCGTAAAATACTAAGAGACACCGTTATCCGGAAACCCACTCCAGGTAATTATGTATGAGGAATCGTGTCTCTCTCTCTCTCTCTCTCACTCTCACACACGCACGCACGCACGCACGCACGCACGCACGCACGCACGCACGCACGCGCACACACATGCATACACTCCACACTTCAAAAGGCACGTTGCCAGCCTTGCCGCTCTCCAGGCTCCACCGGTCATGCAAACCCATCCCCGCCGGTTCTAAATGCCTGCGTGGCATGCTTGTTTGACCCCCACGGGATCCAAAGGCGATCATATCACAACAACACATAAAGTCACTGGTCACCGGCCACTCGCTCAAACGGGCTCCTACTGTGTGGGCTGTGTGAATGTGGTTGTAGCTTCAGCAGATGGAAGCACTGTTCTGGGCCAGTATGCAACAAAAACAAACTGTAAAAAAACAAACAAAGGGGAGGGAGTAGTGGGGAGAAAAAACAGCACAACGTGCTTGAGCCGACATATGTCTCTGCCACCAGCCCACAGGGCCTGATGAAATGCTTCATGTTAATAAAACACGTTGACAGACTAGCACGAGACATGGCATGGGGATTGAGTGAGTGCGGGGGGTGGAAAATGAAAATTGCATGTGTGTGTGTGTTTGTTTCTGTGGTAGGCAGGGAGCGAGAGAGAGGGTGTGTATGTGGCAGAGAGGAAGAGAGGGAGTGTGCGTGTGTGTGTATGTGTGTGTGTGTGTGTGTGTTTAGGCTTCTGTGTGTGTGTTGCAGAGAGGAGAGGGAGGGAGAGAGAGAGAGAGACAGAGAGAAACAGAGCGAGAGTCAGTGTGTGTGTGTTCGGGTTTCTTTGTGTGTGTGTGGCAGAGAGAGGGGGGGAGAGAGAGAGAGAGAAACAGAGTAAGAGTCAGTGTGTGTGTGTATGTATGTGTGTGTGTGTGTGTGTGTGTTTGGGTTTCTGTGTGTGTGACAGAGAGGAGAGGGGGAGAGAGAGAGCGAGAGCGAGAGACAAGAGGGAGGTTGACAGGGGAGCGAGTTGAAAGAGGCCTGCATCATGGAATCTCACTGACAGATGGTGGAGCCCACAGAAGAATGAAAGCGTAGACTTGGGACTGATGCTCGCCTGTACAATATGCTTCTAGTTGAAAGTGATGACAAAATGTGCTATAACACGGTCATAGCCTTGTTTATTCATAATTCAATGAACACATGTTGGAGCAACATGATCACAGAGTAAATTATGCTGGAGGAGAAGGAAAAAAAACACTAATTTAGTTTGCATATCTCATTGTGTCTCATTGCATGTCTCCCCCTAAACAGAGGCCCTTTGAAATTTAAGGTCCATAGTTGATTCATTTTCCATCTGCGCAAGACCGGAGGAAATAATGTTGAATCAAAAGAAGTGCTCTTCAAAAAGACAGGGTCACATCAAGGCATATTTCACTTAAAAAGGGAAAAAAATGTAGCGCTTCCTAGAAAATGCAAAAAAACACAATGACTAAAAAAAACATTGCCACACCACGTCAACAATGGATCTCTACACTGGAAATTACACCTTAGAATGACCGCAATTCATTCATTTCAGATACTCGGAAAAAGAACACAAACAAGGAAAAGGAAGGCAGGCATTTTGATCACAGCGTGCACCGTTGCAATCGTGAGTCATTGTCCTTGGTCGCCTCTGTGCCTTCAGTGTGTGATTGAATGCTCAGGACTTTCTCCCTCTCTATCTCTGTCATTCCATCTCTCTCTTGTTGTTCTGGCTTTTTCAGAGCATCTGTGAGAAAGCCACATCCTCTAGTGGAGAATAAACTGTCGCTTGTTGAGCACCTCGGTGACACAGAGAATTCAGTCTGCTGATCTGTCACAAAAGAGTGTCCCTGAGCTTCAGTGTGAGAAAGGAATCAGTTTGTTTGTGTGTGTGTGTGTGTGTGTGTGTGTGTGTGTGTGTGTGTGTGTGTGTGTGTATGTGGGGGGGAGGGGGGTGTTAGTGTGTGTTTGTGTGTCTTTGTGTGTATGCCTAGAGTCTAGTCTAGCCCTGTGCTTAAATGTGCCCTCATGGTAGAAAGGTAGGAAGATTAGAAGAGAAAAGCAAAAGAGAGAGAGAGAGCAGGTAAGTAAGTACGAGATACAACTTATTTTTAACAAGGATGGTGCAGATGTAAAGAGAGGGAGCGAGAGAGTGAAAGGTGAGGAGAAGGAGAGAGACAAAACATACATTAATTGGCGAATACGGGTGTCTTCTTCAACAAGATCCACAGATATGACAGGATGGAGAGTGAGAGCGAGAGCGAGACACTTCAACGTTTAAAGCACTTCACTGAACCTCCATGTGTGCTTTCATGGAAAGAGAGTGAGAGAGAAGAGGATGGCAAATAGGAACTCCTTCCTTTGCCTCCAACCAAATCCAACAGGGGTCTTTGGTTATGGAGCAAAATGACCCTCCAGAGGAGATGTAACCTCCGTCAACCTTTTCCGAAGGTGCCGCATTTCATCGCGCACACCACGTTTAGCACACACAGAGACTCGCAGTTCGCCGACAGCTCATCTGATAACCTTCCAGCCCGGCACTACTCCGCCCCGCCCCACAGCCCACAGCTGTCAGCTTCGCCACGGTCTCACGTCTGTCACCATTCAAAACATCATCGTCTCAGACTCCGAGATGACGCACAGTGAGTGTGGGTGTGTTTTTTTTTCCTCTTCCTCTTCCTTTCGAGGGTGTAGTTGTTGCTGCTGTCGTTGCTTCGCCACGGAACAGAAAGTCACAGATGGAGCAAGCAAGCACTCCAGGGCGAAATGAGAACTGGGTTTTTTTTTTTTTCTTGAGCAGAAGAAGAGGGACAGACAGACAGAGAGAGAGAGAGACAGAAAGAGTAGCAGGAGAGAGGAAGGGAACTGATCTAATTAGCTGCTCGCTGCTGAGCGTGAAGGAAAGGATCCAGCCAGAAGAGTAACACAGTGCTAAATGGGAAGAGAGAGCGGGGATCCACACCCAGATGTGAAGGGAGGGCCCTGGAAACGAAGCCTGGGTTGTCATGAAGCACGATTTACAAAAATAGTACATACACGTCTACACAAAGCACAGGAATATGTTAAAGGAACACAGATCTACCGCATGTACCACATTTAAGTAGCTGTGACCCTACTGAACCAGACTTTTTCTCAATTGGGCCTATCACTTCTAAGTTCCGAGGATCAGCGCTTCTGGTGTATCCTGTGGCCGGATCGATGCGGCAGATTGCTTTGTCCTCAGCTTACGCACAGAACCTGGAGGGGGCCTGAAGACACTGCTGCGAATACAGTACAGAGAGACTGTTTACTTTGACACGCATTGCTTTCCGATAATCGCTGACACCGCTTGTAATTAACTTGCGAATTCCCAACTGCAGTCGGTGGTCTTCTCCTTCCAGAGGAGATAATAAACCTCTCCTTTCACACATCTCTTCTCTCCCATCTCTTTCTCCAACTCTCTATTTCTCTCTCTCTCTCTCTCTCTCTCTCAGTTCAATTCAGAACTTGCTGCACTCACATAACAAAAATAAATTGGTACTGCCAAGATACCAAGTAGAAAATAATTGTCTAAATTACCTGTAGATTACAGATTAACACTTTGATTAACTTTAAAGACTACAGGCATAACTATGAATCTCTCTTCTTCCTTCTCCCCCTCCTCCCCTCTCTCTTTCTCCCTCTGTCTCCTACGCCTGTAGATCAGAAGCTGTGATCACAAAGTCAGAGCAGAGTACCAACGATTCTCCTCCCAGCTGAGCAGGTGGAGTCAGACTCTCTCAGTCGCCAAACACTCCCCCCCCCACCACCCAGAGTCCCCGCCTGAGATCCTCGGAGCATTCCATCCGGTCTTCTATCCTGCCGTCACACACAGCAGCCCCAACCGCCACCAACCGGCAGAGCTCTACCACAGTTCTACCACAGCACTCCCAGCAGCTCGCTCCTGGGCTATCCCTCGACGGCAGCTGTTACTTGGTCAGCCCCCGCGCCGAGAACTAGCGGGGCGAGAGACCCGATCTGTCGGTACAGGCTTTTCTGTCGGAGGGGAGCCTTGTTTTTAAGGGGTTTGTTTTCGGAGCTCCCAGTGTGACGCCTGAACACAGTAAACAAAACACGGCAGAAGCCCGTGCTGGAGGAGGATGGTTGCACCACTGTGCTTAAAACAGCCCACCTCGGATGGATCAACAGTCACCACCACCACCACACCTACTCTAACCCCAGCATCCAGACACCATACAAGCTCTGATCTCGGTGTGATAGCCTTGCCTCTCAGCACCTCATTGGCCTGTGCTAGGTGAGCCATAGGCTTATAGAGGAATGCAACTGTGGAATGAGCTGTGTGAATGGATGGGAACCAGAGAGTTGCAGTGGGGAGAGGCAGCGCAGTTCTATTCTACATCTCACACGACTTATTGATCTGGCAGGTCGATCACAAGGCCTTCTCTTTCACACGAAGCCCCCTTTTAAACATGTTAATAATGAGCAGGACAACAGAGACAAAAACACAAAGGTTTGACTTCATTTATAAAAAAAACAGCTACACATGACAACGGTGAAAAATATCTCCACATTAACCAAGTAGAATGCAGCTCCTCATGACTGAGAAGTCACTGACTCTGTCTGGCACAAGATGAAAGTGGATAGCAGTTGAATCCCGAGTCAGTGGTTCTCCATGCTGCAGCTATGTAAAAGCGTCCCGACTGCTGCTGCCAACTGCGACAGACGTGTCGGCAACACATACGTCTGCACCGTGGCTAATGCTGGTTAACAAAGCGCTGCACTAAGCTTTTTAGCACCGCTCACATTCCCGGCTGTGCCACACAAACTGCGGTTATGTAAGGACTCCAAAAAATCTGAGGGTGGGAGTTGGGGTGACGTGGGAGGGGGGCAACGGAAGACAAGGGTATGGGATGGAGGGGAAGGGAGGGGTGACGGAAACTGCTTATTTTTGGCTCCCATTCTGACTCAAGGACCTCCCAGCACCCATGGCGGCCAACACTGACGCCTCAGCATCGTGACAGGAGGGAGCACACTGTTTGCGCTGCCGAAAAATGTTCACACCCTGAAGTTAATTTTCTTTGACAGACGATCGCAGCGTGGTCGCGCCGATGCCTCGGCACACAGGCGCATGGCACAGCGCTTGATGAATATTTACCAGTGCTCTACCCCCACCCCCAACTCTATCTGTGCCGGAGAAGCGGTGCTCCACGTGGAGGCATGCTACCTCCATAATTCAAATATGCACGCAGAGCGTTCGCAAATGCCGGGAGTGGAAATTAAGTAAACAACGCTACATCTTACTAATTCATCACCACAGTCCCCGAGTCCAAATATGATGGCGTGAGCGGCGAGCAGAGTTAAAATAAAAAAAAAACATTGACAGACACGAGCGAGATGGAGGATGTGGAAGACGTGACTCATTCATTCATTACTCTGCCGTGTTCTGTGTGTCTGGCCACGGCAGAGAGGTGCCTGAGTGCCAAGCACAACTGTGAGCTCCCAGTTAGTGGAAAGACAGGGATTTTTTTTCTCTTTCAAGTCCTGAAACAGCTGCGGCTCTTCAAGAACATGCTGGTCTCAACTCATCTTCCTTCTTTTCTTTTCTCGTTCTCTCTCAGTCTCTCTCTCCTGTCCTTTTCTATTGCTCTCTCCATTTCTTTGCTGAAAGCTCACCCGATTCCCACTGTTGTGGCTTTGTGAGGGCCCAGACAGATGCTAGGTTTACCGCCTTAATTCTACTCCCTGTCAGCATTCCAACCTCTCTGATACTTCAACACTGATTCCAATTTAAAAGAGACTGTGATCCAATTTAGAGGGGGAACTGGCAAGTTCCCAGCGCAAGCGCTGTTGAGAGGGCCTTGTAGTGCGAGAGTCTGCCGCACATGTTGCTGGGGGGATACGCATACCCACACAAACTTGCATGGTGATATTTAATCAAGTACCAATTAGGTAGAAAGGAGTGGTGTACGGCGTGATTACTTAAGCACTACCACAAGGAGCGTGTATGAGTCTCTCCTTCTCTCAATCTGGTGTTCGTCCCTATGCAATCCACACACCCCCACCCCCAACCACACACACACACACACACACACACACACACACACACACACACACACACACACACACACACACACAATCACCATCCTTCCCCTAGGATTCTGACTAACACAATGAGTAGCAGCAAAGGCAACAGAGAAGCCAAAACATTTAAAAATGACACTTGTGTGGCAGTAATAATGTTACAACAGAGGGCACCTTTAAAACACAATGCAGCAGGGAGGCCCAGAGAAAATAACAGAGGAAAACATGAAATGGTGCTGAAAATCAATGCCACTCTTATGTAAAGGCTAAGTGGGCATAGCTGGGCAAAAATAACTTTGAAAAGAAAGACTGATTTGTCTCTATACACACACCCACACAGTGGCACACGCAGGGCTGCTTGTTCATGCAGGACGTCATGTCCAATGCTGTATCACTTTGACCAACAGCACAAATGCCATTATTGATGGGAATCCCTCGGGGACTATCTTAATTATGCATTGGTGCGGTGATCAATAAACAATTTCCCCAGTTGGTCACTAAAGAACGATATTATTTAAACTAAATGTCAGTTATTGATCAGGACTATAGGCCTGTATGATACTGACAACTTATAGACACACAACAAAGACATTGGTGATTGGTGAATCAAAGTAGTAATCTCAGCTGAACTGCTACCACAATTACGAAGCATAGTCGACGATAGAACGTGCAGAAAAAAAAACAGCTAGTCTATCTACTGTCAATACCAGGGAATGTTGTATTTTCTGAATCTGCCTCATAAGCTAATGGAAATATATGACCTGTCATTTGGGTTTTGGCATCATTTTAGAAGGGACTTGCATCACTGCTTCAATTACCCAGCAGACCTGGTTCTTGCACCCCGCTGATGAAACACTTAGCTGACAGTGATTTACATACAATCCCAGCAGCTTGCTCTACCGAATATCTCAGACTTGGGGGCAGAAAAAAAGAGAAAAAAAAAAACATAGCATGCTCTTTGCCAGTGCCAAAGTCAAACTCCCCCCTGACACCATTAGTACCAACACTACTAGCACCTCAACCCACCACCATCACCCAACATCAAGCTCTCTGTCGTAGGACACGGCATAGAGAGGAGGGCACATACACACACACACACACACACACACAATGCCCAGTCCCACTCCACCAGCTAAATCGGCCCTGTAGGAGTACCAGAGAGGGGATGACCTTTAAAATGCTTATTATGGCTTCCGTACCGTGGGGATCGACATCCAGTACGCCCCCCCCCCCCACACACACACACACACAAACACACACACACACACTCTCATTTACCTCCTCCGTCCCTCCCCTTTACACACTCTTTTCTCGTTCTCTTACTTATGTGTGTGCGTGACATTTAGCATAAGCGCGTTGCCTGGAAGATGCAGATGCCGGCAGTAAATATGGGCGTTTAAGTGTAGAGTAAACAGAATTGGCATACAGGTACTGAAAGGGAAATAACAGGAGAGAGAGGGTTGAGTAGTACGAGAAGAAGAGTCTTGGAGGGAAGACGGAGAAGAGAGAGAGAGAAGAAGAGAAAGAGAGGCCATAGTTGCCATGGAAACACTAATTCAATTCTAAGGCCGGCCATGGGGGGGGAAAGGAAAAAAAAGTCCTTATCAGAGTTGACTTTTCTTCTCCCTTTAAACCAACAACTTGCATGAATAGACAATGTTGTGCTTGCAACACCCTCCTTCTCTCCACGCTGTAGATGACTTCTACATCCTCTCTCCCCCCACCCCCAACTTCTCAAGGTGTCATGGGTTTTCAGGGTTCAAAGGACATGCTGCTAAATAGGAAAACTGTCTTCAACAATGGAGGCTGCTTCAGAAAAAAATTATCTTTATTAGTCTCTCATATTTACTAATTGGTCTCGTTACATCTCTCTGTTTGTTCAGCAGAGGAGCTGTGATATTTCACAAATTAATTACACACACTGTCGTTTCTGTTATTATCATGAGAGTAGGGCTTGCCTGAGTTTGGGGTGAGTGGGGGGCACGCTGCTGACTTGTGTCTTTCTGTGTGAGCTTATGTGTAATCTACTCCATACTGCATGCATGCGTGTGTGTGTGTGTGCGTGTGTGTGTGTGAGTGAGAGTGTGAATAGATCTGAGGGCATGCATCCAGGGCAGAAGGGCGAGCATTACATTATGTGATGCTCAGTGACGCATAGCTTGTGCCTGCACCATAACACCACGGGACTCAAGCAGGGATGTGTCACAGAACACAGGTATGGAACACATACTCCCTCTCATCCCCCCCCCCCCCCCCCCCCCCCCCGTCTCTTTTCCCCCTCTTACACAGTTCCTCTCTCTCGGTCTCACTCTCTCTCTCTCTCTGCAGTCCCTGCCTGCAAAATCCCATGAGGGGAGTGGGGTGGCAGTCTCTCCAGCCCTTTCATTCGGAACAAAAAACATCTGTTCTCGGAGGCAGAAACCATCGGAACGGAGGGAAAATGACAAATAATAGAGACCAGAGCGGCAGAGACGGAAGAGTGGAGAGGAGAGGAGAGGAAGACTGCAGCAGCACAAGCTGAGGATAGGGAGGGAACTGCGGCGAGGGAGACACAGCAGAAGAAGAGAGAGAGGGAGGGAGAGAGGAAGAAAAATGAGTGGGGGGAAAGGAGGAGGAGGAGGAGGAGGAGCAGCGTGAGTGGGGAGCAACAAACAGAAATAGAGAGCAGATGGGAGGGAGACAGAGAGGCAGAGGAAGAGAATCACGAGTGGGAGAGAGAGAGAGAGAGAAAGAGAAAGAGAGAGAAGAGAGAGAGGAGAGAGAGAGAGAGAGAGAGAGAGAAAAAGGGATATAGAGACAGAGAGGGAGAGGAAGAGAATCACGAGTGGGAGAGAGAGAGAGAGAAAGGGATGTAGAGACAGAGAGGGAGAGGAAGAGAATCACGAGTGGGAGAGAGAGAGAGAAGGGGATGTAGAGACAGAGAGGGAGAGAGAGGGAGTCAAAGAGAAGCAAAGCAGGCACTGGGAGGGTGGTACTTGGAGTCTTTGTTTCCCCACGAGTGACTGGGCTGCGTTTTGACTGCTAAACAGCCCCCTGTCAAGACGGCCAAAGGGAAAGGTCTCATTGACCTATTATAACAAGATCTGCTGACACATGAAAGGTCAGGTGAGTAGGGGTTTATCTCTGTCAGACACACAAATACCCCCCATCCACACACACATTTTCACAAACAAACAGAAGTCATAATCAGAAGCAGCACAAACACTGGCACACAACCCCAAGTTGAAAACCCATTAAAACACTAACATTAATGACATTAAGAAATTCTCACCACCAAATGCGCTATGTTCATAATGACTCATCGTCTTTTCAGTGTTCAGAGCAAGAAAGCAGTTGTCCATTTCAAGTTGTATCCAAGTTGTGCGCCTCAAGAGCTAAATCATGTTTCTGGCTACTCCCCAAAGCACAATTACAGGGAAACATTCTTCTTGCCATGGGAATAAATATGATCTTAAATTGGTCTTTTAAATCACAGACAAGATTTCCAATCCAATTAGGAAATAACAACATCTTGACATCACTCACAGAAAAGACATTTAAAGATTTGGATATCATTGATACTCTATTACTCTGACTTGGCAAGGGACACAAATTAGTCTATTTGTGCTGATATTTCAATGCTTCATGGCCATGGCGTGAAATGGACTGTCGCTAAGAGTTAACGGCAGAGGTAGAGAGAATAACAAGTTACATTTGTCTGAAATAGCTTTAAGTATTGTTACACTACCTCTGGGGTAAAACAGCAGCGATTTTACAAAGCTAAGGCTCAGCAGTGAGTCTGGATATGCTAGCTTGGCAACAAGAGGCATGGAACTAATGCCAGGGCTTTGGCCATAGGAACCATCCATTTAGAACTAGTAATGGCAGTTTGACCTTAAGTTAAGACTCAGTGTGTGGAGGAAAGAAGCAGTTATACAAACAAGTCTGTTTTATTGATCAAAAGCGCAAATTAACATAGCGCAAGTGCTGGAACTGTGGCTAAGCGAGATAATGGACTTTACGGCGTTCGTGCAGCAGAAAATACTGCACTTCTGAGGTGTAATGGCCACTCCGCTTCGTGCCGTAACCACATTACCACCTTGAACGTGCACTATGTTCTGCAACCCAACGCCCTGTTGTCCATTATCCCTTCCATAGTTAATATACATAAGCCCTGAAGGGACCAGCATAGGTCATAAGAATATGCCATAGTCAATAAGTCAATGATATTATACCTAGTTCTAATTGTTACTTTTATTTGGACTTAACTAGCATGTAAACAGTTCCAGGGTGAATATACTTGATTTTGACCAGGGGAGTGAGGTGCGACATTGGTCTCACCTCCCCCCCCCAGGTCGAGACAAAGAACCCTGCATGCATGGCCCATTTGAATAGACGGTAACACCCCTTAATGTCAGTGTATTTAACAGACTGTTCCCCAAGGAACAAGTCAGATATACTGAGGTGAAGTTCTGTGAGGGAGGATGGATCTGAAAGTCTCTGTCTCACAAATGGTCGGCCGCCATTCTTCAAGAATAAACCTGAATCCTGACTGATCAAACCTAAGACTGAATCTTCAATATATGGTATAAAACTAATTACCATCAGCCCTAACATTTATACACAAAAAAAGCCTTCTGTCGTGTCAGTCTTGTTTGTGCACCGTCTCCCCTGGCATGAGCCCCCTTCTAAGCAAATCGATCAGCCACATAACAAACAGTCATCCGGTCGGTACAGGAGCATATTTATTTCACTCATTTCAATCATTCGATAATCAATCAGGCAGCTTGTTTGCAAAAAAGCGCAATGGAAATGGGAAAAGAAAAATCCAGCTGAGTAATTGTGTAGTTAAAGATTATCCTTATCCACAGTCAAGCTGATAAACGTGGCCTTCTTGCCTGTATGCCACTACCACGATTGTGTGCCTATCTTTCATTTGGCCCCCTGAATGAGCTCTCCGTCTGTCCACACACACCTTAATTTCTCATCAGTAGAGCTTAAATAAAGGCAAACTCTGAAATGAGCACCGGGCACCAAAAAAAAAGAGAGAGAAAGAGTGAGCGAGACAAAGAAAGGATAGCGAAAAGCCTTTCAAAATGCCCACGCAACAATTTCTGTGGTGCCTTGTTAGAAAAGAGATGAGGTGTGGCAAAGTCATTTTGTCCTCTGAGACACAAAAGCACACACAACCTCACACAGCCAGACACAGCCACACACACACAGACCAGGAGGAAGCATTACAACTTTATTTTTTTCGCTCTGATAAGTGACCCTCTTTGATCCCTTCCACTCCCCCTGCAGTTTTGCATTTCCTCTGGACCCGCACAGTCACTGGATAAAGAAGCCCACCACACTTAAGCCCTTGGTCTCAAATCAAACTGGACCACATATCAAGCTCTCTTTAGCATCACAATGTGCTGCTTTTGTACCACTGCTGGACTGTACTCTCGGTTAAAAAGGCAATTTTAATTAAACTCTCGCTGCACATCTTAAACCAAAAGAAACTATTAGGGAACATAAAGCAAGTGCTTTTTCAAAATGGAAGGCTTCCGAATGAAGCATAGCCCTTGTACTTGAATTCCCTTATGAAAAGTGCTGTCAAATGGTAAAGTGTAATTTATCTTTATGGTTCAGCATTAGCCAAAGCACTACTGGCTATGCCAATGATGTATCCACAGATAAGGATGTATTTAGGTCATGTATTGATATATACAATACAACTCTAAGTCATTTATTTGATCAATCACATGTATTGGCTGATCCAATGGAGCAGTTTAGCAATACACTGTATATATAAGACTGTTTTCAATCCAGGGCTTTTCCGTATAGTTTCTGAGGTTGGGTATTGTAGTTGTGATGATACATGATGTATTCTCAAGCTAACATTGTTCAGAGGGGACCAACTACTACCAGTGGTATTGCTGAATACATGGAAGTCTGCTGGAAATCTTTACAGTGAGATTTGTCTTCTCACCAAGCTAGGATTTCTGCTCCATTTCATCATACTTCAGACGTCCAGGGTGTGGGCAGAGAGCCTCCACACTCTCTCTCACACACACACACACACACACACACACACACACATTTCTCCCATCTTGGTCCCTTTAGCGGCTAACTGATATGGCCTGTCAGAAAGAATTGTCCCCCCACGTTCCCCCAGTCCCTTTCCTCCCACTCCCCCACCCCCTGCCACATGTGACACTCTGAGGTGTAGTACACACTCACAAACCCAGACACTCTGCGCCCTTGCTGGCGTAAACTTGACAGATTTTGAGAGACTTTCATAACTTCACTTTATCATCCTGAAATCTGATTTGTAGACCGGTAGCAAGGCTGTTCTCTCCCCTCCTACTCAACCCTGCAACCCTTTTTTTGTTTTACTTTTACAGACTGAGGTTTGGCCTGCTTCTGTCAATCGGAAGGGGTGAGATGCCTGTGATATTTTCAAAAGCGGCTTTTAAATGTCTTGACCGAGCTGGGTGAGCTTGAGAGAGTGGCCTCATCGCACCTCGGTTCTGTCGCAGTGATTACACAGCCAAGGAGGACCGTGACAAAAAGAACACGGCAGAGAATGTTCTGGAATGGTATTTGTCTGGCCATCCTTCATACCACCATCTCACAAGGCCAGAGATTTAAAAAAAAAAAAAAAAAAAAAAAAGACGGAGCTGAGCGCACATTAGCATGCGCTGGCTAAGAGCTCGCGGCCAACGACAAACACACGCTAGCACACTCGTCAACATTCAGATGAGTGCGTCAAATGTGGCTCTCAGAGATGGAAGCTGACAGCTGACCAAGCATCAAGGTGACAGAAATAGACAGCAAGGATGGGGAGCGGGGCAGCGAGGGGTTCAAACAATAAACGCCTATGCAAATAATATGGCCCTGGCGCCAGCACAAGAGGGAGCAGACAATCGTCTCATGAATAATGCAAACCCTCCACAGACTGGGCTCCCACTGAGGCTTGCATAGCACAGTGCTTCTGCGAATAGAACATCTAAGAACTCTTTGCAGCTCTTGTCTTCTGACAATAGAGTCTGGATGACATACATGAGCAAAGAGAGCTTTAGAGCTTAAGCATGTAACTGCATTCAACTCATCTGCTTGAGTCGAAGCAAGTTTGGGCAAACAAGTACGCAATGCACACATCTCCACATTTTGTATCCAAAAGTGGGCAGAACACATTTAACCCTGAAGTACTTATGAACATATTCATGGTCATGGTCGATGCTGACTCGCTAGCCTCTAAGTCTGCTAGCAGCTACTGCTCCACTACTCAGTCACTCACGGTGATGATCCTTCATTTAAAAAAAAGGGAAACACGCTCATCACTCAAAGAACAGGTGGATTTCAGCGGGTGCGTGTGTGTGCGTGGAACGGAGTAATTGAAAAAAAGTGTCACGCCTGCTAAAAAGATGTACTGTGTAACATGAAGACGACAGTCCACAATCTGCGTAATTGACTGCAATTCAGCTCTTCATTCCAGCCATTCTCTCATCGCTGACATGATTTATATCTGGCCCTCTGATCATCCGTAACTGTGGCAATGCAGCTTTGGCTCGCCACAGAAATAATGATATATAGACGAGAGACGGAGAGAGATGGAGAAAGAGAGAGAGAGAGAAACACAACGCACAGAGTCGACAGTGGCATCGCTCGGCACACATGAATGTTTAATGGGTATTTAAACAAGTCAATTTCATGCAAATGTGACCACTGCTTGCCATGGCAGAATTTATAAACAGCAGCAGACACAGGCGGCGGAAGAATGCATGTGTGTGGTTTAGTGTTGTTTGATTATTAGAGTGGAGCCTCCTTCTCGCCAGTGAATAACTCACCAGCCGGTGCGGGCTGCAAATCCGCCACTGTTTCTCCGGCGCCATAAACAGCCACTGAAGAGTTAGGGCTGCTCGTTTTATACGTCTCACTCATGCGCTCCCCAGTCATTCTTTCTCCACAAAATGGTTGCTTTCTCTTTCTCTCAGTGTATCCTTTCTCTGTCTCTGTCTCTCACTCTCAGTCTCAATGCCAATCCGTGCAGCTTGTATATAAAACCTGTCGGCGTTGTGTGTTATGTGATATTTTATTAGAAGCTATTGTAGTAGTTTATTTTATCCTAACATATGCACTGTGCTTTGAACCCCCTTTGTGAAGCAATATACAAGAACTTCAGAGTGTGTGTGTGTGTGTGTGTGTGTGTGTGTGTGTGTGTGTGTGTGTGTGTGTGTGTGTGTGTGTGTGCCAGTGTCAGTCACTGTCACAGAGAGGGGAACAGGTGTAGTAATTATGAAATGAGGCAAGGCTAATAACCTGCCCTTTCTGTCAGTAACACCGGCAGAAAATTAGACAGAACAAAAGAACATGAAAAGAAAAGAGCCCCGCCCCCATCTTCTTCTCTGTATGTATGCTGAAACAAACAATGAATTCCTATTTCCTGTCAGTCACGTAGAGCCACCTCATAGCTGCCTCTCCAATGAAACCAAACTTTCGAGCAGCCAATTTACATTGTGTCTTTACACCACCCTCCCAACTGTCACTCATGGCCCTTGGTAACACTTTCTCACCCCCTTTTTTGCCCCTGTAGGAACGCCACGTCCCAAACCCATTTATCTTCCCCTTATTATTATTTTTATCATTCAACAAAATCAAATGGAGGGTTTTAGTGTGTAACAATTGACTGGGCAGGCAGTTCTTTATAAGATGGAGGGAGGGAGGCTTAAATGGCTTTTTTATAAGGGGAGGGTGAGGGATGATGGACAGAGCCTTCTAGAATCTGATTCCTTGAACCGTTAAATAGCTGAGTTTGAGTCAGGGCCCGTGGAGGGAGAGATAAGGAGGCAGGGGATAGGGGAAGATGCCCAGATACAGATGCAGGAGAAATGCTAAAGAGAAGCAGAATACCAGGTGTGGCACTTCACAGACACACACCTTGTCTGTAAGAGTATTAACTTTCCTACCACAACCATTTATCCTGTCTTGTAATCTGTCTCTTTAAACAATCCATACAGCTTAGGCTATTTTAATGCAATTAAAGGACTGCCAACATGTTGCTTAGCCAAATGATTCTAGAAATAGTTCTATCTCCACAGGACATAATTAATTTCTCATGATACCATCAAGGATATTGCCGCAATGGCAAGCCTTATCTAAATTACACTAAGTGGGTGTATTTTCAGAATGCGGATGTCGTAAAACTACAAATATACAATAATCAAAACTATCTTTAAAACTCAGTGTCAATCATGTATGTCAGTGACGTTTTTTAATGAGATTTTTGTGGGCATTCTGACACATGTATGCTGTATATCATTAAAATAAACATCATTGATCCACCACACAGATGCAGAGATGCTGTGCAATTGCTACCATGGGAGACTGCTGAAATCTCTGCGATCGAGCAGCACAATCTAAACCTTATCTTCGATGAACCATGACTGGAATCTATGATTAGCCTCAAAGTTACATTCTTAACCTTTTTTCTCCCGTGCCTGTCATGGGAATCGGTCCGATCGAACACAGATCGCAATCGCTTACTTTATTTTTCTAATAACGGACAGTTGTTTGTGTGTGTGTGTCTGGAGGGGGAGGTAGGCGTCATTGGATTGTCCCTGCCTCTCTGACCTGGAGGAATCCCACACAACTTACTGCTACACACCTGATGCATATGGTGCCTCTTTGTGGACCCATGTATTGTGAGCTCTCTATCTCTTTCTCTCTCACTTTTCTTTCTCTCTCCCCCTCTCTATCTTTCTCTCGCTCTATGTGCTTCTTTGTCATAGCAATTAGATGTGTGCACAGAAGAGCCGCAACCCCGCAAAGCCCAACCCCGAGTCACTTTTGACCTGCTCTGCTTTGTTGCCAGTGCTGCATGTGTCCTGTAGCCTACGTGCTCACCTTACTACTGGTGCCGTGACCTGCGCTGCGCTGCTCTCCGCAGTGCTTCACGGGCGCAGCTGTTGTTGGATGCCGCCTCCCCTCGTAGTAAAAGCTTGGTGACGCTCTCCAACAGTCCCCGTAATGGACTCTCCAGAGATAAATCTCGCCCTTTCCAGTCACATCGCTCAAAGCGGGTGACAGGGCCGCTCGAATCCCCCTGACACATACCTCAGCCAGTCGAGTTGGGACGAAGTCAGCGCTGGGGATTCATTCTCATATTTCGCTCAATCAATCAGTAAGTGGGTGTCATTTATCTGGTCCGATAGACTTCGCCGGCCCCCCTTTGGGAGCTCGATGGAAATTAAAAGGAATGAAATGTGGTGTTTATTATGATCTCAGACAAAGGCTTTTATGGCTCTGCATTTCGGGCTGTTTTCCCATCTGAGAGGCACTGCAGAAGGGCATTTATCAGTCATCCCTCTCTCCTGAATACATCTAGAGAGAGGTAAGGGTTTTTCTCCCCTCTTTTTCCACAAAAACTCTTTTTCATCATGGAAAACCTGTGGTATCTGTAGAATATGATTAGCAGGAGAGCCGCAGGGATTCAGGGCTCCTTCTTAAGTTCTTAATTGAATAGTTGGCGAATTACGATCACACACTTGAAGGTAATTACAAAGAGCCATGTCTCTGGTGAGAACATGTTTCCATAGATTACCTTCATGATATACTTCAAGTAAATTACCCTTGTGGTTGTTCAACGTAAATTGCTTATGTGAAGCACAAATTAAGGGACAGACTTTAATTATATCAAGTTTTCAATGTGAGTTTAAAAGGTGTGCTTCAATTTGACCTTCTTTTTTTCTAACTTTAAACAACTCCATTACAATTTTAATGTTAAACGGCAATTTGAAGAGAAAATAAAGAAGGGAACTTAGGACCGTTGTGATTATGAACTGACAATTATGAAGAATATTGTGTATGTTTGAGTTGGCCACCACATGACAAGGATGCCAAAAACTTGCTATGACTAGGCTATGCTCTTGTTAGATATTTGCAGGTTTCACATACCAAGTCACATCAACTGATCCCCAAACTTAGCCTTAGACACCAGGGGTTTGGAGCCATTAGACTTGATTCTTAGCCTTTTTTCTACAGCCACAACAAGATGGTTGGAGCCAGGCATATTAGCGTTTAGATGGCCATGGTCAGATAAACCACCATTGCCTGGCATTCACACCTCCCTTACACACCCCCACCTAATTACCTATTGTCCACACTCTCTTACCCCACGGAAAGAGTGACACATTTACATCATCAGATCGCCCCAAAGGCTTCCTGCCGAGACGAACACCTGTGGGTAATCCTTTATGCCATTGTTTAGTATGTTAATTCTGTAGCCCCATAAGAGATATGTTCTAACTCAGAAGGCCGGAAGAGAGAGAAGACGTCCATAAAAGACCACGAGGGGTACTCTAATGACTTGTATCCGTAAGAGGCTAAACTTTGTTGGTATAAACCTATTCTTTCGCTAAGCTGCTATACCGAGTCCTCTTACTCTCTATAAGCTTACTTGAACCCAGGAAACAACTTTGGCGTTCCATTAAAGATTCACCAGGAACAGACTCTTTCACTGTGTAGGTAATAACGTATAGTGAGTTGATCATTATTCAAAAATAAGCCTTGGCTGTGTGTTACCCTGTTTATCAAACGGCCACCTAGATGGCTTTTATTTTTGTATGAGTGCCTTCATTCTAATGTACAGATCAGCTGCCTGTTATTCTGGAATGACACACCCCTGAATGCCTTGATGAGAATCACATATTCCACGGAGCTGTCTAACATGTGACCGTTAATGCGTTAATGTTGAGGGGTCCAAATAAACAGAACTAGTATAGTGGTTGTGGTAGAGGCAAAAATATCCATGATGCAATACTGAGTTGTTTGTGAGTCCAACCTTTCCATATACTGGGTCTCCTTAAATTGTGTTAATCTGTTTGTAACATGATTGACATGAACACAGGTGGATTTAATTATCATGTTGCATTAGTCTGTCATTAGGCTGAACTATGATATTAGCATTAGAAAAAGACTGGCATGAAAGACTACAATCACAAGTTACCATTAGGTGCTGTTGTTATAGTTACCATTATCCAGAATATTTATTTAGAACGGTGATTAACCTTTCGGTAAGATCTATTTTTATAGTGTCCTAATTTGCTAAAATAATAAACATCTGACAGATAATCAGAAAACAACAGTGGTATAATACGTCCCCTGCATTCAAATGACTGACAAAAGGTTTTAAATATTTGAGCTCAACAGCTAATCAAATTACACACTTCCCTTCATTCTGGAATAGTGTTTGGCTTGGTCCAAGCCACTTCATTAGTTTCCCGTTTACGGACCCAGGACTGTGCAGGAACACTGGATGGACAGCTAGAGGAACGTAGGAGGAATTCCACTAAATTCAATGAAAAGTGTAATAGATTATAATCAGGAACTACACCTGAAAGGGTCAGTCACCTTTGAATTAACAATATATCAAAAGATTTATTCAGAGGTGGCTGACCCTTAATAACATACTGCATTTGTAGGGGAAGAAAAATTCAAACCATATCTGAATTCATAGCAGTAGTCGGTACAAATGGATTTTTTACCTCACCTTTGTCTCTCAGACCACTGAACCATTTACCAGTGCCACCAGGATAATGTGTGCAGCCAGCTCACCACAGACAGGCTTATTTAGCAACCGATGAACAGCGGACGGCACATGATCTTATTCCATCTGTGATGCAAGTCTGAGAGACAAAATATTTGAAAATTCAAAAAGGATATGGTAATGTGAGTAGATGCTCACTGTCCATCGGCACTCCTGTGACTCTACTGCTCCAATCTAAAGTCATTGGTATTAAAGTTGATGGATATAAACAAAAATGCACTTCTTACACTGACCTCCGACTAGGAAAAGTACAATGGAACACCACACAAAGTCAGAGTTCCTGCTTTTAAATCTGGGGCAAATCCATCTACCCCGACTTTTAAATCAGAACTCGGAAATTTCAAGTCGTAAATATCAATATCAAGTTGTCTGGAACGCAGCATAAATGTGAAGTAGTGCTGCACTGTAGCATTATAGCACTGGATCTCACTATTTATTCAATCACAGTCAAAATATCAGATGGATAAAGACGGGAATAAAACAAATTCAGCTACTTCTCTTTAACTTGTTTGCACTGCTACATGTCTTAAGGTTGCTCAAATTGCACAAGCGGAGTTGCTCGACGTCATTAATCCAGTTAGGCCATCTGGCTTCTACTGTTTTTGTTTTTCTCACGAAAGAGTCACAGTGGTGGTCCAAATTGGATTTTTTTTGTTTTTTTGACAAATATCCAGCAGCCACTTTTACAAGCTCAATGACTTTCAGCTAAAACTGGCATAGCTAGAGCGAGAGTGCAAGCACAGTCAGTTTGTTCCTTTTCTACAGCACTGTACACAAACCGCTGTGAGAACCACCTAAATCTAAAGTTACTCCAACTCCCACTGAAAAGTGTATCCAGAGACCCAAAATCGATCGGTCACCTCTGCACATAGTTAACCTTCAGAGGAAGACAATCTGTGCCAAAGCAACTTCTGGCAGGCTGAAGTAGTTCTCCCACTATGAGGGAAATGGGAGTACTTTACGGTGCCCTCTCTCTCTCTCTCTCTCTCTCTCTCTCTCTCTCTCTCTCTCTCTCTCTTTCACCCTCTCATGTACTTTTGGAAGTCTCTCTTCCGCTCCTTGAAGTGGGCTGGGACACTGTGGCCTGGTTGAAAAAGACAGGCTACATCTCTGTTGTGAAGAAGCCATATTTTTGTCCACACAGCAACACAAAGGGAAAAAACAACAACAGAAAAATCAATTGCCACAAAACATTTGGGTTTTCAGTAGATGTCATCCTCCAAGTTCTTTTCACAAGCAAAGTCTCTGGGTTTTGGTTTCTGATTATGATGATTCTCAGGCTTTTGAGTACGACATTGATAAGATCTGACTGCTGTTCAAAGAACAGCGTATCATAAAAAGCCCATCTCGTCACAGCAGATGGTGGGGGAAGTACAATCCTGAGAGGACCCTAACTCTGAGTACTGTATGCTGAGGACAGGTCTGTCGCACAGTCACATCCCAGGAAAAGCAACAGAGGCCAAGCCCAACAACATGGCCATCTGCGTCTCCTGTGAACTCGCTTACACTGAAATTCTTCCATAATAGCAGCTGCTTAAGTGAGAGTGTAGGGAACACTGTAGGAGATCCAGAGACCCTGCATGACAGAGATAACAGTAGTGGAGCCTGCTTAACCTGATAGGAAAACAAAGACTGGCAGGTACGAGGTGGTGTGGGGGGTCAGGGCTGTAAAGGTGTTCTTTCCCAGCATCTCGACAGAGCACAAACACACTTCTGTTCATTTTCCGAACGGAGCAGACCCTCACGTGTGGGGGGGGGGGGGGGGGGGGGGGGGGGGTCCTTCGAAGAGATCAGTGTGAGAACCCTTTGCCAAGGCACCTTACTGTCACTGATCAGTTCCCCTGGCAGCCTGCCTGTACACACACACACGCACATACACATACTCTCATACACTCAAACACTTGCCTGACATTCTTCCCTCAAGTTCATGCATAATAAATGAAGACCTATTTAGAGGCATCAGAAATCCAATAAGCAGACAAATTAAAATAAATGAGCGGGGATAACTTTCTGTGCTTAATAATTCAAGAGTTACGGCGTACAAAGAGGAATAATGTAAGTTTGATCTTTTCCGAATCTGTAACATAGCCAATTTGAACATCTGCTAGCTCATGCCAGATTTGGTCTTTATTCATGGCCAGAGTTGGATTATGAGCATCTGTTTCCGCAACCCGATGGGTCACGAGAACGAGATGAGAGAGAGAAAGAGAAACACTCGTTAATGCAGAACAAGATGGCAGCCCACTCACAAGGGACACAGAAGCACCCTGTTTTGGACCCACCTTCCAGACTTATCACACTAAGCCTGGGGAACAAGTTTAATTTGATTTTCTGTCGAACTCCCCCCCCAAATTTCTCCCCGTATTACACAGGAGTAACAATTTTGCACGTTGTGAACTCCCCATTGGACCCACGTGGATGTCTTGTGTGTGTGCCAACCACCAGCACCGGAATAATCAATGCACAATGAAACACTTTAGGGGCTCTCTGGCTGACTTTGCTATTCTGTGCACGGTTAAAGTTTCACATGTTAAAGTGCACACATTCCACTGCTGATTTGCCTTGATTGAATTAAGCCTGGAACCCCTGCCAGGTGACATTTTGGTGAGCGCACCCCGGATGCCGAAAACAGATGTCTCTGACAGGTGCTCCTCGAATCGAATGTGCTATTTCCTGCGAAGGTATTCAGGTGTTCAAGACTCCGTAAATTGGCCAAAACCAGATGTACATACACCGTCAGCTGTCAGAGAGAGAGTGTGTCTTCTGCGTTTTTACCAACTGGAAAATAGTAGAAGTTGTCATCAGTGTCTCTGTGAAGATGCAAATTACAGGTGCAAATCACAAATGGAAATGTTTTGAAATTGCAGATATTTTTAACGTGCAATGTTCACATAATATTAAACCTAGTCTAAAAACAACTACAGGAAGGTCACTACCCTCAATTATGTAGAAAGCAATGCAATGAAGTCTGGTAATGTGATAAAGGTAATAACAAACTTGGTGCAGGAGTGCACTTTGTAATGAAATGTCCAACCTTTTCTGTGTTCATTATACTAATCACATAGGTGTGTTGTGGTGGGAACAGTCACTCTACTCTCTTCTCTGTCTGTTTAAGAGTAAGGATAGTCTAGACAAAGTGACCCCCTAAGTTGGAGCTGCATCCGAGATCTCAGACAAGACAGGCACATCCATGAGAATGATTTCAAAATTGTGCCACAATACGACAGTAAAAACTATCTGCAACAATAAACCTTTTTCGTGCTAGTATTCCACTGTGCGCTGACACAAATGCTACGAAAACTGCTACAAGACAGACATAAATAAGCAAATGCCTACAGAGACAATCGCTGTACACACATTCCATATGAGAAGTCACAAAGTCATTTTCCAAAATGCGAGGACAAGGAGAGGGAGGAGCGCTGTGGCTTAAACATGCCAAACAAACTGACAGCAGATGGCTGGAGAATGGGAAGACCACGGGAGCGCTCACTCTCGCAGGGCCGGATAATCCCATTATTTGGCGTTAATTCTTATTTTTCTCTTCTCAGATTCAACACAGGTTTACACTACAACAGCAGGGGTGTGATAAACGAGGCAGAGGAGGCAGGACTATGTCTGGGCTTTGGATGGTAATGATGACAGTCGTAAGGGGGGGAATAAAAAGTGCAGTTTCATGTCACTGCGCTGATTTATGGGTCCTGGAGCTCAGGTGAGGGGGGAGGGGGGCAGGGGAGTGCATGCATACTTTGGAGATAGTGAAAGATGTACTCTACATGTATACACACAGACACACACACACACACACCCTCACTCATGTACGCACACACACACACACACAGTCACTCTCTCACTCATGTACACACACACACACACACACACTCTCTCACCCTTGCATACATACACACACACACACACACACACACACACACACGCACACACTCACTCAAGTACATACACACACACACTCACCCACTTATGTACACACAAACACACACACACACACTCATTCACTCACTCACTCACTTATGTACACACACACTCACTCACTCACTCACGTAACATAGCATAGCTCAGTATAGTATAGTATAGAATACTGTGACCACTATGGAGGTACAGTGCAACATATTGAGTACACTAACATTAGTAAGTACGATTTTTTGCACTTAGAGCAAGGGTTTAGGTTAAAGGGTAAGGTTGAGTGAGAAGATCATAGAAGCTGTTCTGCTCTTTGGACTAGGGCGTTATACTGTACTACACCTTGAAATGTACTTCATGGTTTGGTCATCATATCACAAGGGCTATGCAATATGAAACGCTACTGAACTATGTATAGCCTTTTCAGATATGTGTGATCCATGTCCAATTCCATTCCTTTCAGATCTTCCAAACAGAGAGGGTCTGTGACCACTGTAGGGGGTATTGTGGGGGTTAATGTGTGTGCACATAAAATGTTCTCAGCATCAGTGACACACACACGCACACACTCACTCACGTACATACACTGTTTCATCTTCAGGGCTCTAATGGCCTGACAGCCGACCCTTGAGTTGTATCACAACAACAAGCAGACTTTGAGTTGATGCCAGTGAACATGGCACCTCACCAGCTAATTCCTCACTATTTAATTAATAATGAATTACACCTAATGAGTTGGCGCAGGAAACTGAGAGCTTTGACAGGGTGCAGATCATCTTCAGAGATTGTGTCTCTTTTGTCTTTACTTCCCCTCCAGCCCCTACATTGGCCAGTTTGACTGTTTGAACGGCGAGAAAAAGGAAAATAATTACGTGGCTAGCCACAGGGTGTCATTCCAGGAGACCGTGGAAAAAAACAGTCTACATTTGAAAGCAAACATCTGAGAGACATGAATCAAATGAATCTCTAATCCAGATCAATACATGCCTTTTTGATGTTGATACTTCGATGTTCATCTTCAAGGTTCTAGTTTTTTTCCATTTGGCAAATGCTAAAAATCAAAAATGCTAAATAGAAGTTATATAAACAATAAAAAATAGATCATTTGACTGCAATATTGACTACAATATGACAATGGATAATGTAGAACTGGGATTGACAGTTGTATGTGTAGCGCCCCCTAGTGTACAGCTGACTACGCCACCCCTTGATCTCAATTTGTCTGTGCTAAGGCCAGAGCAAGGGGAACTCTGTCTCAATAATCCGTACAGACACAGGTTCTTTAGAAAAGTATAAAAATAGTCTTTATTAATACATGGTATTAAAAGTGTTGGTTTGGGTTGGTCAACAGTAAAATAAATAACAAGGGAATACAGTGGGGGATCGCCAAGCTAACGGCACAGGAGCCAGAGAAGACAATGAGAACCACAACTAGAAGGGTTAGGGTCCCAATCACACGTGATCACTGTCTATAGACACACTGCAACTAAATGTCACTCTGATAAACTTAATTTAAGGACTTAAGACTTCATGCTTCACAGCAACTTCCTGTCACACGTCTAAGCTACACATTAAGTGCAAGAGGGGGAACTAGGGAGATTGCCTTCTCAAAAGGGCCCTGTATGTTACCCTGGCTCCACCACCACCGAGGCTGGCTACACGAGAGGGAAGGGGGGACAAAACATAGGAATAAAAGAAGAAACCACTCTAGCCTGTGATGTACAATAACTGCACTCTCACTACAATACTCGTTACAATCAACAGGCTAGAGGAAAAACAAACCAAAATCTAGTTAAGCACTAATCACCACCACAATCATACGTGTAGAGAACAGCAACTAACAATTCCCATTGCCGTTAAACACGTCTGCCGCTCACGTTAGTCAGTGAGGAACACTGCGTTTGTAGCAGGTACCCCACGGCAGCCACAATACCCAGCGGGTGCTTGCATAGGGAAATGGTCCCGCAAACACTGGTAAAACACGGTTGGGTCAGCGTCTGCTCCCACACACACACGCTATTAAAACAAACATTCCTTAGATTGCTAACCGCAGTGAAATTAGCATCAAGAACGAAACGCGTCAACAGACCTACTCACAGCAAGACCGCACCCACAGCATGGCTTCCTCACACCGGTGCCGGCAGCAGAGTGACAACATACCGTGTAAGGACCCCCAGGTGTCTATATATACGCCTGCCTCCAAAGCATTTAGATGGCCTACCAGATACCCACTCCACCCCCCAATTAGTGACGTGATTGGCACTAGGAAGAGGGCGCTCAGGGCAGAGAGAGGCTAAGGGACCTAGTCCTAGCCTGGTGCACAGGCTACAATCCACCCCCTCCAAATGAATCGGCGACCCGACGATGGCAATTCACCCTCACCGTTCTGGGTCTCCGCCCTCTGACAGTGACTCCTCTCCATTCCTGGTGGAAACAGATGGAGGGAGCTGGTAGGGGTTGGAATGCTGACCTGCTGTCGATCTGGCTGAGCGCCGCAGGGCTTCGGCCTCCATTCCAGGAAGCTCTCATCCAGCACCTTGGAGGGGGAGATGGGGCCGGGGTCCTCCAGAGTGAGCCGCCTGGTGTAGGAGCTGGGCTCAGGGAAACGAGGCTGGTGCTTGGTGGCCTCCAGGCGTGAGATCTGCTCTCTGGCTTTACGTAGCTCCTTCAGCATGCAGTGCAGCTGGTTCTGCAGCTCCTGGCGGTTCAGCTTCTCCGTCTCAAAGTCCCTCACTAACAGCTGGACCTGTTGCTTCAGGATAGAAACCCTCTTCTGCTCATCATGATGGTTCAGCATGGACTTCTGAAGCAGGTTCACCTGCAGCAGTAGCTCGGACGCCCTCTTCCTCTCCTCCTCCAGGAGTGCATCAGTGTTCTCCAGCTCCTGCTGTTTCTCCTCATACCTCCCTCTGAGTCGGCACGCCTCCTCCTGCACCCTGATCACCTTCTCCCGCAGGCTGTCCGCTTCCCGCTCCGCCTTGGTCACCCTCTCCCTCTGCTCCAGCGCCTCCCGCCCGGCCAGCTGGCTACTCTGCCGCTCCACCTGGGCCTCCGTCTGCGCCCGTCCGGCCCTTTGCCTCAGCTCCTCCAGCTCCCGTTCCGCCCGCGACACCTTCTCCCTCAGTAACTCTGCGACCCGCCGAGCCTCCTGCAGTTGCTTTGTCTGCTGCTCCTGCAGTTTCTTTATCTGCTGCTCCTGCTGGGTGGCAGTGGAGGTCTTGCTCACCTCTGAATTACCCTCTTTGTTGTGCTGGTGGGTGGTTTGGTTGACCTGTTGCTCCAGCTCCTGTGTCCTGGCCAGCAGCCCCTGACTGTAGGCCTCCCGCTGCTGGTCATACACCAGCCAGTGCTGGTTCTTGTCCAAGGCATCCCTCAACTGGTCCTGTATCACGGCAACATCACCAGGGGGGGGCCTGTGCTGTGGGGACACGCTTCTCCAGGGCCTGACACCTTTCCGTCACTGAGGCCAACCTGTTTTTCAAGTTCTCCGGCTGGCTGCTTGAACTATGGCCAAGAGGCACAGACTGCTCTGTGGAATCTGGAAATGGGCGAGGGGCTGGTCTACGGTTCCTAGAAAGAGGGGCAGACTGACAGTACCGGGCTATATGTCCAGGTTGCTCACATTGAATACAGATAGGCTGACCATCGGGGGCACGCTTAAAGCGGCCCTCCCTATATGGCTGCGGGGCGCGAGATTTACCAATGGGCTGCCCTAGATGTTGGACCAGCATATCTAGTTGGGCTTGTTGTTTCAAAACTATTTCTTTTAACTCTGCCATCTCGGAGGGTTGAGCAGCGGTGGCTTCACACTGAGACATACAAGGTGCCTCACTTCTACGCCCCGGGGCGCTATGAGTCCAGTCACGACTTGTCTGTCCCTCCTCCACCCACCTAGTGGCTTCCCATCTTACATCTAGCAGAGAAGAACCCCCATTAGCCCGTACCATTCTTTTAAGTTCCCTTCTTAACATCGGATCCCGCACATGCTCACAAAATGTATCTCTTAGCAACATGTCTGGATTAGCAATTGAATCCTGTTTGGACCGTTTCACCTTTGCCATAAGGTCCATTAATGCATGGGAAAACTCAAACAATGACTCAGTTTCTTTTTGCTCCCGGTCAAAGAAGCGCTGCTGCCAATATACATATGATTTAGAACATCCATACACCTCTTTTAAGACTGAAGTCATTTCTATAGGGTTTTCTCTAACAGTAACGGGTCTATATTTGACCTCGTTTCGGGCTTCGCCCTCTAAGTGATCATACAAAAACATTGCCTTCTCCAGATCGGACATGTACCTTGACCTAATGCAGCTCGGTGCTTCTTCAGTCCACTCCTCAATAGAGAGAGTCCCAGCTGTTCGGGAGCCAGAGAACTTAGGGCACTGTCTCTCTCTGGGCAGATATAGTGCCTGTTCTCTTCGCACTGGCAGCGGACCACCCCCCCCAGCATCATCATCTCCTTGTGCACCTGACAGTCTATTGTTCTCAGCTTGTAGCTGTGCCACACGTTGCCGTAGCTGCTGCAGCTGCTGTGCCCCGGAACCTCCATCGTTGTCCTCCAGGTCACTCATGTTGCCAGTTGCTGTTCTCTACACTCAAACACACACACACACATACACACACACACACACACATACACACACACGGTGCTGCTCACTGTGACCAACCAACAACACTTTAAAGACTAACAAAAGCGTCCTGCCGACTACGCCAAAATGTAGCGCCCCCTAGTGTACAGCTGACTACGCCACCCCTTGATCTCAATTTGTCTGTGCTAAGGCCAGAGCAAGGGGAACTCTGTCTCAATAATCCGTACAGACACAGGTTCTTTAGAAAAGTATAAAAATAGTCTTTATTAATACATGGTATTAAAAGTGTTGGTTTGGGTTGGTCAACAGTAAAATAAATAACAAGGGAATACAGTGGGGGATCGCCAAGCTAACGGCACAGGAGCCAGAGAAGACAATGAGAACCACAACTAGAAGGGTTAGGGTCCCAATCACACGTGATCACTGTCTATAGACACACTGCAACTAAATGTCACTCTGATAAACTTAATTTAAGGACTTAAGACTTCATGCTTCACAGCAACTTCCTGTCACACGTCTAAGCTACACATTAAGTGCAAGAGGGGGAACTAGGGAGATTGCCTTCTCAAAAGGGCCCTGTATGTTACCCTGGCTCCACCACCACCGAGGCTGGCTACACGAGAGGGAAGGGGGGACAAAACATAGGAATAAAAGAAGAAACCACTCTAGCCTGTGATGTACAATAACTGCACTCTCACTACAATACTCGTTACAATCAACAGGCTAGAGGAAAAACAAACCAAAATCTAGTTAAGCACTAATCACCACCACAATCATACGTGTAGAGAACAGCAACTAACAATTCCCATTGCCGTTAAACACGTCTGCCGCTCACGTTAGTCAGTGAGGAACACTGCGTTTGTAGCAGGTACCCCACGGCAGCCACAATACCCAGCGGGTGCTTGCATAGGGAAATGGTCCCGCAAACACTGGTAAAACACGGTTGGGTCAGCGTCTGCTCCCACACACACACGCTATTAAAACAAACATTCCTTAGATTGCTAACCGCAGTGAAATTAGCATCAAGAACGAAACGCGTCAACAGACCTACTCACAGCAAGACCGCACCCACAGCATGGCTTCCTCACACCGGTGCCGGCAGCAGAGTGACAACATACCGTGTAAGGACCCCCAGGTGTCTATATATACGCCTGCCTCCAAAGCATTTAGATGGCCTACCAGATACCCACTCCACCCCCCAATTAGTGACGTGATTGGCACTAGGAAGAGGGCGCTCAGGGCAGAGAGAGGCTAAGGGACCTAGTCCTAGCCTGGTGCACAGGCTACAATCCACCCCCTCCAAATGAATCGGCGACCCGACGATGGCAATTCACCCTCACCGTTCTGGGTCTCCGCCCTCTGACAGTGACTCCTCTCCATTCCTGGTGGAAACAGATGGAGGGAGCTGGTAGGGGTTGGAATGCTGACCTGCTGTCGATCTGGCTGAGCGCCGCAGGGCTTCGGCCTCCATTCCAGGAAGCTCTCATCCAGCACCTTGGAGGGGGAGATGGGGCCGGGGTCCTCCAGAGTGAGCCGCCTGGTGTAGGAGCTGGGCTCAGGGAAACGAGGCTGGTGCTTGGTGGCCTCCAGGCGTGAGATCTGCTCTCTGGCTTTACGTAGCTCCTTCAGCATGCAGTGCAGCTGGTTCTGCAGCTCCTGGCGGTTCAGCTTCTCCGTCTCAAAGTCCCTCACTAACAGCTGGACCTGTTGCTTCAGGATAGAAACCCTCTTCTGCTCATCATGATGGTTCAGCATGGACTTCTGAAGCAGGTTCACCTGCAGCAGTAGCTCGGACGCCCTCTTCCTCTCCTCCTCCAGGAGTGCATCAGTGTTCTCCAGCTCCTGCTGTTTCTCCTCATACCTCCCTCTGAGTCGGCACGCCTCCTCCTGCACCCTGATCACCTTCTCCCGCAGGCTGTCCGCTTCCCGCTCCGCCTTGGTCACCCTCTCCCTCTGCTCCAGCGCCTCCCGCCCGGCCAGCTGGCTACTCTGCCGCTCCACCTGGGCCTCCGTCTGCGCCCGTCCGGCCCTTTGCCTCAGCTCCTCCAGCTCCCGTTCCGCCCGCGACACCTTCTCCCTCAGTAACTCTGCGACCCGCCGAGCCTCCTGCAGTTGCTTTGTCTGCTGCTCCTGCAGTTTCTTTATCTGCTGCTCCTGCTGGGTGGCAGTGGAGGTCTTGCTCACCTCTGAATTACCCTCTTTGTTGTGCTGGTGGGTGGTTTGGTTGACCTGTTGCTCCAGCTCCTGTGTCCTGGCCAGCAGCCCCTGACTGTAGGCCTCCCGCTGCTGGTCATACACCAGCCAGTGCTGGTTCTTGTCCAAGGCATCCCTCAACTGGTCCTGTATCACGGCAACATCACCAGGGGGGGGCCTGTGCTGTGGGGACACGCTTCTCCAGGGCCTGACACCTTTCCGTCACTGAGGCCAACCTGTTTTTCAAGTTCTCCGGCTGGCTGCTTGAACTATGGCCAAGAGGCACAGACTGCTCTGTGGAATCTGGAAATGGGCGAGGGGCTGGTCTACGGTTCCTAGAAAGAGGGGCAGACTGACAGTACCGGGCTATATGTCCAGGTTGCTCACATTGAATACAGATAGGCTGACCATCGGGGGCACGCTTAAAGCGGCCCTCCCTATATGGCTGCGGGGCGCGAGATTTACCAATGGGCTGCCCTAGATGTTGGACCAGCATATCTAGTTGGGCTTGTTGTTTCAAAACTATTTCTTTTAACTCTGCCATCTCGGAGGGTTGAGCAGCGGTGGCTTCACACTGAGACATACAAGGTGCCTCACTTCTACGCCCCGGGGCGCTATGAGTCCAGTCACGACTTGTCTGTCCCTCCTCCACCCACCTAGTGGCTTCCCATCTTACATCTAGCAGAGAAGAACCCCCATTAGCCCGTACCATTCTTTTAAGTTCCCTTCTTAACATCGGATCCCGCACATGCTCACAAAATGTATCTCTTAGCAACATGTCTGGATTAGCAATTGAATCCTGTTTGGACCGTTTCACCTTTGCCATAAGGTCCATTAATGCATGGGAAAACTCAAACAATGACTCAGTTTCTTTTTGCTCCCGGTCAAAGAAGCGCTGCTGCCAATATACATATGATTTAGAACATCCATACACCTCTTTTAAGACTGAAGTCATTTCTATAGGGTTTTCTCTAACAGTAACGGGTCTATATTTGACCTCGTTTCGGGCTTCGCCCTCTAAGTGATCATACAAAAACATTGCCTTCTCCAGATCGGACATGTACCTTGACCTAATGCAGCTCGGTGCTTCTTCAGTCCACTCCTCAATAGAGAGAGTCCCAGCTGTTCGGGAGCCAGAGAACTTAGGGCACTGTCTCTCTCTGGGCAGATATAGTGCCTGTTCTCTTCGCACTGGCAGCGGACCACCCCCCCCAGCATCATCATCTCCTTGTGCACCTGACAGTCTATTGTTCTCAGCTTGTAGCTGTGCCACACGTTGCCGTAGCTGCTGCAGCTGCTGTGCCCCGGAACCTCCATCGTTGTCCTCCAGGTCACTCATGTTGCCAGTTGCTGTTCTCTACACTCAAACACACACACACACATACACACACACACACACACATACACACACACGGTGCTGCTCACTGTGACCAACCAACAACACTTTAAAGACTAACAAAAGCGTCCTGCCGACTACGCCAAAATGTAGCGCCCCCTAGTGTACAGCTGACTACGCCACCCCTTGATCTCAATTTGTCTGTGCTAAGGCCAGAGCAAGGGGAACTCTGTCTCAATAATCCGTACAGACACAGGTTCTTTAGAAAAGTATAAAAATAGTCTTTATTAATACATGGTATTAAAAGTGTTGGTTTGGGTTGGTCAACAGTAAAATAAATAACAAGGGAATACAGTGGGGGATCGCCAAGCTAACGGCACAGGAGCCAGAGAAGACAATGAGAACCACAACTAGAAGGGTTAGGGTCCCAATCACACGTGATCACTGTCTATAGACACACTGCAACTAAATGTCACTCTGATAAACTTAATTTAAGGACTTAAGACTTCATGCTTCACAGCAACTTCCTGTCACACGTCTAAGCTACACATTAAGTGCAAGAGGGGGAACTAGGGAGATTGCCTTCTCAAAAGGGCCCTGTATGTTACCCTGGCTCCACCACCACCGAGGCTGGCTACACGAGAGGGAAGGGGGGACAAAACATAGGAATAAAAGAAGAAACCACTCTAGCCTGTGATGTACAATAACTGCACTCTCACTACAATACTCGTTACAATCAACAGGCTAGAGGAAAAACAAACCAAAATCTAGTTAAGCACTAATCACCACCACAATCATACGTGTAGAGAACAGCAACTAACAATTCCCATTGCCGTTAAACACGTCTGCCGCTCACGTTAGTCAGTGAGGAACACTGCGTTTGTAGCAGGTACCCCACGGCAGCCACAATACCCAGCGGGTGCTTGCATAGGGAAATGGTCCCGCAAACACTGGTAAAACACGGTTGGGTCAGCGTCTGCTCCCACACACACACGCTATTAAAACAAACATTCCTTAGATTGCTAACCGCAGTGAAATTAGCATCAAGAACGAAACGCGTCAACAGACCTACTCACAGCAAGACCGCACCCACAGCATGGCTTCCTCACACCGGTGCCGGCAGCAGAGTGACAACATACCGTGTAAGGACCCCCAGGTGTCTATATATACGCCTGCCTCCAAAGCATTTAGATGGCCTACCAGATACCCACTCCACCCCCCAATTAGTGACGTGATTGGCACTAGGAAGAGGGCGCTCAGGGCAGAGAGAGGCTAAGGGACCTAGTCCTAGCCTGGTGCACAGGCTACATATGCATCGATAATACCCTTGTGTTTCTCATGGAAATGTATAGCAATGAAGAAAGCAAATGAGATTTAAAAGTCAACACATGCTGCACTGGCATTAAACAAAGCTTCACAATATTATCTAATATGCAGCGGGGCTTGTGCAAGACTTAATGCATTGTCAGCCAGGGCCCTATTCATGCTGCATTATCAAACGTGCGACGCCAGGCCATGGGATACGGCACTCCTGTGGCCAGAGGGGCTGCGGAGAAAGGGGAAAAAAACGGATATAATCTGCCTCCCAACCTACATAATAAATGCACGTTTTCCGGATTTAGGTCTTTGGAGTGTAATCTGGTGGCTTGTTTGTACTGCTGGCGGAGAGGTTGTGTCGGGCCTGACCCACAAATAGAATAAAGCTGTTTTTTTTTCCTTTTCCCTCTTCTTCTTCTTCTTCTTCTTTCTGTGGTGCCTCCACACTACTTGCAGTCCGTGTCATTAATAACAGTGGTGATTATCTCTCCCCCTGGGGGGTTCACAGCCCACACACACAGAGCACAGCACAGCAGCCCTCGTCGCAGGAGTCTTAACGAATGCCTCACCTAGTGCCTCGTCACGCCACCAGCCACCAGCCCCCAGACACAGGCGAAGGACAAAGTCAAATACAGTACATGAAGAGAGAGACCAGCTAAATAAATATATAAATATATAAATAATAAATGAGACTGCAGTGAAGTTTTCAAAGGAGTCCTAATCATTGTGGCTGTTTGGCAATCCAAACAAGAGAGAGAACCACAAAGAGAGAGGGAAAGGCAGACACAGAGAGAGAGAAAGAGAGAGAGCGAGAGAGAGGGGAAGAGAGAGAGGGAAAGGGAAAGGCAGAGATAGAGAGAGAGAGCATGGGTTGGTGAGAGAGAAACAGTGAGAGTTGAAATAAGGTGGAGGAGTAAAAACTGAACTACTGTGACAACATGACAACAGCACAACAGCAGGAGAGGTGTGTTTACAGCAGCACTGTTGACCTTCTCATACCATGTACATATCCCCACATGACGCACACATGGATAACCACAAGAAGAAGCAGACACACACACACACATGCACAAATAATCAGTTATGAATTGATGCAGAATCTATGCATCTATGCATTCAATGGTCCCTCTTTGCTGTAACACCACAATGCAACAATTCTGCAACAATTCACAACTGATTATGGCCTGGCTGGAAACGCATCGTGTGTACATAAGCACAATGGTGAGGAACACCAACGCATTTTTACTTGCATGCCACATTTCTTTTCCAACATACCAAATGCATTCATCGGAAGAACAGCATTAATATTCTTTTAAAAAGATACTAATACACAGAGGGAAATGGCAAAAGGAAGGGGAAAGAATATCACTGGTTATAACTGGTCATTAAATATCTGGGCGTAAAAACACAGCTTTTCTCTTCAGCATAAACACCACCGATTGATAATGAGTCGACAGACTGAGGCGTACAGGGCAGCAGGATGCCCATGATTGTTGTAGGATCAGTCATTCATCACTTAGAGACGGACACATCGTCTATCATCATGACGCTCTGCTAATGATCCGATGCCTGTGTTTAAAAATATACATCTCATCTTCTCATTTATGTGGTTAATGTAAAAACATGCATCGCCCCTGACATGAAATATGACACATTATGGTCTTGATGGCAGTGTGTAATCAAGAAAAATGCAATGTTTGAACTCTGACTGGTAATTGACATCAATTGAAATCCAAAGGCAGAATTGCAGGCTTGCTTCGGGAGATCTGAGTGTTTGTCAGGCAAAAATAACGAATTCATCTAATTTCACCCACTTAACATTAGGCTGTTTTATATTATATTATAGAAGCCTGTATTATAGTGTATTATAGAAACGTTTCAAAGAATTGACTAGGTCATACGAAAGTCATTATGATTAAAATAAGGAAAAACTAGGAATTCAATTTCTCAGAGGTGTATGTTTGTACATCAACACTGCACAGTGGTGCTGAGCCAGACACCGAGTTTCACTAAAGTGTAACCTACCACAGTGAGCATGCAGATGGTTCTCCTATTGTCTTTGTACGTCTGAGTGAGGCAACTTTAATTGCAGAATCTGAATGCTGCTGTCAGTCAGAAGCCTGTGAAATGCGGGAGCCATGCGGATGCCCCCCCCCCCCCCAAAAAAAGGGAAACACAAAGGAGGAAATAACAACGGAAGTGCAAATGATCACAGGTGTGGAGGAATCATGTAAACAGTGGCGGTTTGAAAGAGGGGGAAATAATCAGGGTGGGTGAGTTGCCAAACTGAAACATCCTGGAGCGACGTGACCGTAACCCTGATTTCATTTTCCATTTGGCTTTCCTGGAGTATTGTTCGCAACACACAAAGCCGCTAATGCCCCTCCTGTCCTGCAGAAGGACCAGCAGCAGTGTAAGAACCACGGCAGCGAGCACCGTCACTGAGGGGAAATCCAACTCTGTCCTGTGCATCATGTAAACAGCATGAATAATGGAAGGTGATAAAAGCTGTGGTCTGGCCACCAATATGCTCGCAATCCCTGTGCTACAGTTCAAACAGATTTACTCCCTTTCTCCCTGCAAAGAAACACACAATTTTACACACACTCACACAGATGGCCTCATACGTACACACAGCAGATTGTGGACAGGCGTATATATATGGATACCCATATGACACACACATGGATAACCACAAGAAGAAGCATACACAGACATGCACACACACACACACACACACACACACACACACACACACACACACACACACACACACACACACACACACACACACACACAGCTTAACTTCTACAGCTGAAATTCTTGAATTCCACTTGGCTGATTATATAGCATTCTGCCTGCACACCTCGCTAATTCTCCTTCCATGACACTACAGAATATACAGTACAGCCCTCCTCAATATCACATGCAAACTGCAGCCAGAGCAGCAAGAAAAAAGCTGGCTTCCTCCTGCACCTAGGGGGTGCTGGGTGTACAATGTCTGAAAATATGTCCACCAGAACCCATCCCCAAAAAAAGGCCACTGCAATATAGAGTAAAACAGGAAAGCAATACCTAATTTTACCCAAGCAAACCATGACAGATTACCTCTGCTTATGTTTTAATATCCCTGAGAGTTTCTATAAATCACGGGGGCCTTCCCGTTTCTCTAGCTTTGCCTCACATTACCGCGCATGGACCCAGCAGAGCTGAATCAGGCACAAGAATAGAATCTGTTTTTTTATTATTATTGGTTGGCTGGCTAGATTAAAGGGACGTTGTTTAATGCATGTCTATAAATAAATAGTAGTCTTCTGTCCTAGACGTATACTGTCTGGTATGCATCAGACATAATATTTATTGAGCCCCACAAATTGATAACACATCTTTTTTATCACAGGCCTTCCTATGAATTTACGGAACCTGTCAGATGGCGTTTATTGTGGCAGTATGAAATGCATTCATTTGTGAAACATCTCTCCTGTCCACATCCTTAAAAAACACAACACAAAGTCAAAAACAAATCAGGGGAGCATGTAAACAAACAAATAAACATGGAAGCAAATAAATAAACTACACTGACAGGCCTTGACATCATGTACTTTATCCTGGGCAGTGGTGTGCATGCGCAGGGGTCCCAGGTGTGTGTATGTATGTGTGTGTGTGTGTGTGTGTGTGTGTGTGTGTGTGTGTGTGTGTGTGTGCGTGTGTGTGGTTTCCACTCCCATCCCTTCATAAGGGGATGTATGTTTTGACGCTGCAGCTGCAATGCTTTGCCTGGTCAAAGCCCCTGCACAGAAACGCAGCCTGTGGTCTCGTTCTTTACCCTTGCGACCTCTACAGGTTCACCAGTAGGTCAAGCCTCACCCGGGGGGGACGGGCCGCTTGAGCTGCTCTATTCCATGCTGTACAAGACAAGCCCAGTCCTCTCTACTCAGCTGTGCTGTCCTATGTGTGTCTGCTCTCGTCTAGTCTGGGCAGTTCTGTTCTGTGTTGTGTGGGATCACGCTGGGGAGGAGAGTGAGGTGAGTCGCTGCACTCTCATGACGGCATCAGGAGCAGTGCGGCAGGCCATCCACCAACTTCTCAACGCATGAGGGACTTAAGGAAGGGGAAACCACAGCGGAAGAGGAGGACGAGGAGGGAGATGAGGGTGGGTGGGGGAGAAAGGTGGGGAGAGGTGGTTGGGGTGGGGAAGGCTGGAAGGGAGTAAGTGATGAGGGCGTTTAGGGCGGTGAGAGCGGGGAGTGGACGAGAGCAAAGAAAACGAGGGACGTGGCGGGTGGATGAAGAGGTGGGGTGAGGATGTAAGGGGTGGTGGGGGTTGGGGTTGGGGAGGTGGTGGATGCGTACGCTCTGGCTCGCCATCTCTGCTTCTCCTGAGCTCCAGCTCCTCCATTATCAAGCAGAGAAATTGTGTCCTATTAATTATTTCATGCCTCGATTCATTATTTATGCCGGCTCCTTTAAAAACCTGGCAGAACTGCGGAAAATCAGACAGACAGTGAGCTAAGTAACTAACTTTTGGAGAGGAGTGCAGATTCTTTGATATAAAGAAAAAAAGGAGAAGACCGTGAGGAAAAGAGGACAGCGCTGGGCTGCATTCCAAACCTCCGCAAGAATTTATGCCAGCAACTTGACCATTCAGGTACAATAAAATGACCTACTCTTTTAAATCGACCAGAGGGTCTTTGTCTGTGCTTGACCCTCTGTTTTATTGAATTTTGCCTGGTCCAAGCAAAAAGGACTCTCACACAATTGGGGGCACTGTTGCTGAGGAAAAAACAAAGAAAAAAAATAAAAGTCAGCGAGTGTACATATATTCATGTAGGCTGTGTGGGTTTTTCTTTTATATGTTGCGTCCAAGACCCTCCATCAAGCAATCATTCCAACAAGGGCACTGCATGGGTTCAGAATCAAATTAAAACAAACCGTTCACAATAAGTGCTGCGGGACTAATGAGTGTTTTGGACATTTTCAAAACACCTCCCTCTGGTACCCACCAGACCTGCGCTTATAGGCAACAATTACAGGGATGACATCACGCTTCTGAGGCCTATGCTTTCTGACAGGCAGCCTGCCAAGGCTAATTCATCCTCCCCTGTCCTCATCCTCCGAGTTCAGCCATTAAATGAAAAACACGTGCCATCAGACACCCACTAACCCAGCCCAGCCCTGCCCCACCCACCCACCAAACTCCAACCACCCACTATTTGCCAGCTTAGGCTAATGTTAGCGTCTGCAGTGAGGTGCCTGCTGTTCAATGTCTTCATTTTGCTCTCTCTCTGTCTGTCTCTGTCCCATAGTCTCACTGCCACCGTGCACACATCTCTCCACATCACTGCGTGCGTGTGGGCGCACTCCTGTCCAATCTCGCCGCCGCTGCTCCCTAACGTCTGCTGAATGGAGTGACCCTGCAGTCTCCAGATGATTCCGGATTGTTCTGGCCAGGCCGGCGCTGCGTCTGCGTGCCTGTGGTGGCGTCTCTCCTCAGCGCCTGTGTCACAGGTGATTCATCACGCAGGTGGAGACCTATTACGAGCCGACCTCCCGCGGGGCTCGCTCTTCTGAGCAAATCAGCAGTAAAAAGGCCGCCTGCGCTGACTGGCTCTGACAGACACAGGGGGGGGGGCATTTCCCATCCGCTAGGCCCTTGGGCTCCAGGTGCGGGCAGGTGTGTTATGTGGCAAAATCCGGGCCTCCTGTTTTATTGCTCTATACCTTTCTGTGTGTGGGGGGGGGGGAGAGACCTTTTAAACATCCACACGAACAGTAGGAGGGAAAGTGGGAGCAAAAAGCCTTCATCATCCAACACAATGATTGCATCTTTCACTTACTGAAATCATCATTTTCATGTAATGACATCCACAGCAGGTCAGAAGGACTTAACACTTGGTGTCACAGTTAAGGCAGAGAAATCTACGACTGCGTTACTGTGTGGCCACGCAGTCGCTTCGACGGAGTCGCGAACCTTTCGAAGTTCTCCGTCGGTTGGTGGGTGTCGCAAAGCAATTCACCACTAGAACAGTAGGGGGCGCAACATTTTTTCCCGAAGACCAGCCAATCAAATCGCGAAGCTGAAAAAAGATGCCAGACCAAACTCTGTAGATGGTCGTATTTGTACATAAAAGTTGTTTGTTTTTTTTTGCCTCGATTTTTTTAAAGTTACCAAGGAATAGACACTGTGCAATGTAAAAACCCCCGTTATTGTACCTTAAAATTATGTCTGAGAAGATTTGCGAGGTGTCTGAGCCAGCTATCTAATGTTAGCATGCTACTACCCTCAAGGTAAACAGCGATGGATTGGATCCGTACGCTCTCCGGTGCCTCGACAGATAGTTCCAAAATTTGGGAGGTGCACGTCAGGCCACGGAGAGGTGCTCGGAGAGGGTTTGCAACGACGCAGAGGGCTCTGCGTGTCTGCGTGTCTGCTGATACACACGACCATAGATTAGGCTTTACACCAGGGTATGTAACCCTGTTCAATTCAATACAATTTAATGAAATTAATTTAATAAAAAAAATGAATTCTACAATGTTGAAGAAAGGCATAAATATTGTGCATAATAGTAAAACCAGCAAAACAATTAGCTTTAAAAACAGGAGTCAAAGTGATGCTAGTATACAATACAATACCAATACAGGGGAAAAGTGTAAATGCTGCTGTAGGAACAAAGGCTGGCGGTCATGGATATAGTCAGTATCTTAGCAACCATTTAGAATGTCAAATAAAGAAAATTTAATAATTACTGCTGCAGTAATCTAAAGGACAAAAATGCCCTGACTTGATAGTGTTGTAAAATATTCCTAATTCCTAACTCTCGTCACATTCCTATTCTCTTACAATCCCTTTCTCTCTCTCATACACCTGTCTGCTTCTGTTATTGTAGCTTAAATAGCACAGCACTCATTATGCTCTCTCTCACCCTCTCTCTCTCTCTCTCTCTCTCTCTCTCTCTCTCTCCCTCTCTCTCTCTCCCTCTCTCTCTCTCTCTCCCTCTCTCTCTCTCCCTCTCTCCCTCTCAGAGCCTCACTGACCAGGATGCGTCTCCAGGGCACCCTGAGCCCCTGACAGTAGAGCCCACGGAAACCTACTCTGACACACATGACTATGACTTCCTATTCCCTGACAGTGATGTATGTTTCCCCTTCTTTTTCCTCCCCCTTCACCTTCTCTTCCTCTTGTGTAAGAGGGACCAGTTGTATTTCAGAGAGAGATCGCTGCCTTGTCTTTTTGGCCCATGTAGCAAGCGTGCTGACAGAACAGATCTGTGTTAGTGTCATGCTCAGCCTACATGGGGAATAGAATTTCTATGTTCTGTGCATAATTAAATATCAGTGCTCGAAAGATCAACTTGCCAAAACAAGAGGGCCCCTTTTTATTTATTGAGTAGAAGGGACTCGAGCGAGTGTAATGACCCGGTACTCTGCAGAAAAATACAAACAATTACTCAAAGTGAGAAGCACACTGAAGGAATAGGCGTGTTGCATTGACACTTGAGGGAAATAATCCACACTGGTGTGAGAGGCGGCGCATATTTGAATGAGGTTCACACTAGCATGTAGCGGCAGTCACTTTTAAAAGCTAAAGCGCTCTACCCTCTGAAATTGGATCAGTTTGTCTCCGCCTCGTTTTTAATGGATGTCTCCCCGTCACGCAGGGAGCGCTGCGTCCGGATGACAAATCCTTTGCCTTCCCCTTCAGCATCGGTAAAGCGCCATCAATATCTTCAATGTGACATTGGTCTTTATTGCTAAAGCCGTGTCTCTGAAAGCCATAAAATGGACTCAATCTCACTTATCCCCCCTCCCCCAGACACATACATGTTGCATAATCTATGGAGGATACTTGCCCTGGACTGTTAGTCGAAGTAAAAGCCATTGACACATGTCCTCTCTCCCCCACACATGGAAAGACGGCAGAGACGGCAGAGACACTGCATCGGGACTCCCACTTCACTTCTCACTGGTGTTCGTCGAAGCAGGCCAAGACAGAGCAGACAGAGAGGGCCGCTAGAAGGCCAGGCCACAGGAGGCCATGTGCTGCTAAATGCACAGTGAAAAAAACAAAACATACCTTCCTTCGTTCAGCTAACTTCAACCATTAGGAATACATGAAAGCACAATCGACCTCTTGCGCGCACAACGAGAACGATGGCTTCAGTGGCTGCGTCGCTAAGGGACCTCTGGCAAGGCAGAGTTGCCGGGTAACGGATGGCTCGGCTTCACACGGAAACCCTCAGTGAGGTCCAGCTGGGGGAACTGGCACACATACCTAGTAAACATCTGGATGCACCTGACAGCCAGCATCAAAGCCAAGAAGCTAAAACAGCTGTACCCTACAGAGATCGTTGTTACAGACAAATACACTTTTGGCACAAAGCGCATGCAATCCAGCACAGAGCATGCTCGCACTGTCTGTGTGAGAGTACTAGAATAAGAAAAAAAAAAAATGTTTCTTCAAATATTTACATAAAGGTGTGACGTGGAACCATCATTAGATCAAGTTGTCCTGTGAGTACATGCTTGTATGTGACAGGTTGACAGTTACATATTGTTGCCTCACATGAAACAAAAAGCAACAATAGTTATGCAGAGCAGGGGGATTCATTTTGGCTCTGATCTGAATGGAAAATGAGAGCTCGCTCTCTGAACACAAAGACATATTTGCATAGTTTAGAGTAGCAAGCTACGCTCACCTCGCCTAAACACTCGTGGCGTAGAACAGACTGATACTGAAACAGTCAGCAAACAGGAAAGTTGAGATAGGCACATGCAGACCCCTGGCACACAGAGAGGTCAGGGTTTTATGGCAGTGGCCAGCATTAAAGAGAGAGCATGGGACCGAATTAGCCTTCGATTGATGCAATACTGGTGCAATGCTGATCACGTCTGTCATAAATGCAATGATCACGGTGTTCCTGCAGTTATGACTGCATGAACATCCCAGCATCCTGCTCAGCTGAGAAAAGGAAGTCATAATTAGGCTTCCTAAAAGAATAACGCTCTACACTCAATTCAAAGTATCACACAATTTCAACACAATTTGAAAGCTTATTATATTGTAAGCCTCCATTTTCCCTGTTGAAGGATCTCTTCCTATATGCTTTCAACCTCCATGGTATCTAATTTTGGCTTAGCTTTGTACTCCCAGGGCTTCCCACCTTAAGCACCCTACAAACAGGATGCCCTTCCCTGATGCCTTTGTGTCTCACGTTTATAGCTCCTATTTTCGGCTCCTATTCTCTAGGCATTCTAATTAGGTCTCCTATTTTAGGCTCCTTCGCTCCATATTCTACCACATGTATGCTCCCTACCTAGCGTTTATCCATCATCTATACTGCCTACCCCTGGGCCCTTACGTTAACTGGGCTATTTTAAGCTCTATGGGTAAAATACAGGACACATTATTCCTCTGCTGTAGGTTCCTTGTTAAGTTATTTTACGTATCAGTTCCCTCTCTCTGGAAATGACTTGGCAGGTGGAGCAGTGGTGTGGTTCCAGTAAGGGATAGTCATTCAGCTTAGGATCAAACTTGGTTTATCGACATGAGGCCTAAACAGCAGCAGCAGCGGCTCTGGGTTTGCCGGGAGGACTCCGTTGGTCTTCACAGTCTCATGAAAGAGGGAATTTCCCAGAGAGACAATCTTGCGGTAGTCTTTCCCATTAATCTTTAAAAGAAAGCTAGCATCTAAAGCACACTCGGGCCAGCTGGCACAGAAAGCTGAACAATTAGCATTGTTCTCACACCAGAGAGCAAAGCAAAGCCGAGAAGAGTGTCTGCAAAGAGAGCCCAACGCCTAAGCCATTACCAGGAGAACATATTGTATTTACAATACTCTGTCTGCAGCATGTCTGCACAGCCTAATACACAAATGAACCGGAGCAATGCTGCATTCTGGCAAATGTGTTATTTTGACAATCCAACTTCACAGGGAGCCAGGCTGGCTGAGGCACTCTCTGGACCGTATGCTATCACCTGCATGTGGATCACAGGCTTGCAGCCCCGCTGGGTCTCTCCTTGTTGCTTCTAAAAGCCCATCTGGTTTTGGAATGGAACAGGGGAAAGATGTGTGTTGTGTGTGTGGTAGAGTGGTGGGGGGTCCTGGGTATAGTCCTTCTTTTGTTTGTCAACTTTGTAGAAATGCACGAGACAAGATTTAACTGGAACTACGATTGACATCGGAGAGATTTTGTTAATGAATACTGCAAATAGTAAATTTCACACTACAAATGAGTATGTGCACACGCATATATGATGCTCTTTAATGCATTAGTATTAACATAACAATTTCACTTTCATTAACATTACTATTTAATTTAGATGAGAGGAACAAGTGTGCTCACGCACAGTACTACTCATTAGTCTTGAATGGAAAACAACAAGAATGCAGTCAAGCACTGCGGCCCGCTGCTTTCAGCTGCATTAAGCATGTGACCTTGGCATTCAGTACGATTTAACATCCCCCGAAGGATAAAACATACCAGATTATAGCCGGAGGGACATGTTTCTCAGACATCAACGGCAACACATAGACAACCATATGTTGGCGTATGAGGGAAACAGCCCTGCTTAGCATGCTGCCCTGACACATACTGCTCAAATCCTTGAGGAGAGGTTGTGGGCCTCACGGATCTCCCTCTCATGCGGAAGGCTATGAGTGATTCTGGGTCCTCCAGGGGAATGGGTAAAGCAAATGTGAGCACAGAGGCATTGCCAGCACCAGAGAGAGAAATGCTGAGGTGAGCACCTGACCTGAGCCGTACTCATCAAGGGAGCTACCCTCGTGTTCAGCCTCCCGTGCTCCGCATCCACTTAGCATCACTACACAGGTGTGTGTGTGTGTGTGTGTGTGTGTGTGTGTGTGTGTGTGTGTGTGTGTGTGTGTGCGTGTGTAACGCCACGACATGACAGGACAAAACACCACACAGGGATCTGAACATCTGTAAATTGCTTACCTTCAGAGAGGGAGTCAGCAAGTCAGCAGAACAGGAATGCATGAAAAAAGGGACAGAGGGGAGAGAGAGGGGGGAGGGAGAGGAGGGAGGAAGGGAGAAAGAAAAAGAAAGATTAAGGATTACAGCAGTACTTTAGCTAAATATAAATGAGCTTAAGAAACACTAAACAACAGAACTTGTTCCAAAACACACATTAGACATTCCTGTTCAGCACAGCACAATGGTTACTAATGAGAATTGTTAGATTACACTTAACACAACCCAAAACTGTTCTTGGTGTCCGATTCATGTTTTTTTGTCTCCGTGTGAACATTTTCTTTGAAGGCAGATGAATATTTAATCCCGTAAAAAAAAACTAAACTCATTTTGACCATGTTGTTGTTCTGTACTATACAATTCCCCATGGAAAGAATCATCCTCATCTTCCCCTCGTCTTGTGCTGAAGACTTGTATGTGTTGCATAGCTATCCAGGCAACTCCCTTGGAGACGCCACTCCATTGATTTTCAAATGTGATTATCTCACAGAAGAAGTTCATTGCTTGGAGATGAACGACTGTTAAATGTCACGCTGAAATGCGAGAGGGGACCAAGCCAAACCATTGCTAAATGAGCTCACAGAGCATGGGGACTAAATGTTTTTTTTAATCCCCCCCCCCCTGGGAATCCTCCCCCCTGTCTCTTTCTCTCGGGGAACATATTTTTTCAGAGGAGATGAGATGCAGAGGCTTCTCTGTCTGGTGCTGTTGGATCAGAGACGTGTGGGTCATTACCCTGTTGGCTGTGCAGGTACAGTATTTACTGATTATCTAACAGCACTGAGCGGACGGGCCACAGTCTGCTGCTTTTCCCATTTCAGAGACAAAAAGTCAGCTAGATTATTTCCATAATTGGCAATATCCAAAGGAAGCCTCCATGAAATTAATTTGTCTGTGCAGGCTATTGCAGGTGACACTGCAAGCTGAGTTAAAAGAGAGAGAGCGGGAGAGAGAGAGAGAGAGAGAGAGAGAGAGAGAGAGAGAGACACACACACACAGTGGGGGTGCAGAGCAAGCAAAATATCGCCTTTACAACACAATATAAAACAAAATAACAAAGGCAAACACAGTGACCACCCACACACAGCAGTGTGTTGGCAGGAGGGAAGCTGGGAGGTTCAGAGAGGAAGAGACAGGGGGTTGGGGTGTTGGGTGGAGCGACTCGCAGCATCACAAGCCCCCCCACCCCCCCCACCCCACACAGCTGTTGTGAGGTGACACAAGTGCGTGAAAAAAAAAGAGAAAGGTGTGCCTCTCCCCCTCGTGAGTGAGTGGAAGGACTGCTGTGCCAGCTGAGCAGGAGACGAGTGAAGGCGCTTCCCTCTCCCTCTAATGTACCAGCAGCTATTATCGTATGCTACATGCGCTGACGCTCGGGGTGGACAGAGAAGGCAGTCCTCCCACTGCACTTTCAGTTTACCGTTTTTTTTTTTTTTTTCTCTCACTGCGTCGTCTTAGGGAAGCCTTTGGTAGTGACTGCACTGGAGTTGCCACACACGACTGTCACAAGCCCTGCATGTCATTGTCAGAGAAGTCTCTGGGTGTTTCTGTCGACTGTCAAACATGTCAGGCATCAGTGATGCCCTCTGGCTACTAGCATATACATTTGTGTATCGTTTCAAAGTCTTAATGAAGTTACACAGAAGTCACAAAGCCCCAGTAGGGATTACAGAGTGTATTACAAATTTGTAGTCGGATCTATAAAAAGTGCATTCTGCCTGTAGAATTGCTTTATGCGCTCAGAATGTTTGCAAATTGAGTGCAGTCACTGATTTATTGGACCACTGTTCATGTATAAGTTGATATAGCTTCATCACACCATAAAGAAAGGTGAGACACCACATGTCACAGTGGACCACTGCATGTCCAAGTCAGGGGCACTAGGCTTTCTCAGAATCTAATTCTTACAATGGGCTAGCTTGTGCTTGGTTAGAAAATCAGTTTTCTTTTGTGTGTCAGAGTGTGTGTATCGTATTTGTTGGGGGGTCGATACGTTAGGGGGGTAACCACACTGACTTTAAGTTATAGAAGCCACAAACATGACCTGGGTGTGGAAATGGGGTGGGAGTGAGGATGGGGGTGGGGGGAGGGGGCAGAAAAGCTGATCCTGTGGATGTGAAGGCTCGCTGTCTCCCTCTCAAACAACTGCTTCATATTAACACGTGTAAGGAATATGGATAAAGGGGTGGAAAAGGAGGAAAGAGGCACAGAAACTAAAGTGGCAGAATGTGACATGATGGAGGGGAAAGTGATACAAAAATAGAGGAATACAATAGAAAAAGTGCTAGAGAGAGAGAGAGAGAGAGAGAGAGACAGAGAGAGAGAGGGAGAGAGAGCTAGAGAGAGAGAAACAGAGAGGGAGGGATAGAGAGAGAGAGCGAGAGAGAGAGAGAAATGGGACAATGAGACCACCGTCACACCAAACTGTGCAGGAAAAAGCAATTTATCTGTCCAATAAATATGTATCGTAGGCAATATATATGGTAGGATACAGTCATCAGTTTTCAGACTATATGGAAATAAGATTGCGACCTTATTGGAATGAAGTTAAATCTTGCGTGATGAACCGATACACCATCCGGCGGCATGGAAGACACTGAGGCATTGTTCCCTAGCCAGACAGCAGGGAAAGGTCAGTCTCAGAAATAGCCCAGTGTCCACACAGACCAGCGAAATGAAAATTCAAGACAGTAACAATTTCAGCTTTTACATATTTACAGGTAAGCTATATGATATGGAATTCTGGGAATCAATTTCATGCCTGTAAGTGGTTCTCTGTGGTAAGGGACTAGCTGTGAAGCTATTCTCATTTTGTGTATTCAAATCCTCAGTTGGTTGTTGCTCCATTATTAAAAAAAAAAAATTAAAAAAAAACTCTTCAGGAAAATCCAAAAGGGCCAACAGCAGATTTCAAGAACCCCTGAAATGTGAAACTGGACACAAAGGCAGGCGAGCGAATGCCAGTCCAGGGCATTTTCTGAAGGGCAATTCCTCAACAGAGGGGAATTATTTGACCAAACACATAGTCTTGACCTTTCTCTTAATACCATAGAGCATTTTTTTTTTCAGTTTTAACACTATTACACTAACCGAACAGATGGCAATGTTCCTAATAGTAAATCGTAACATAAACGACTTAGCACCAGCACTTAGCACTAGGGAATATATCTCTTTCAGTCATCAGTTTTTCCACAAGTATGATTAAGTCCTTGTTCAGAGCCAAGTATAAGGTTAAATGTTGAATTATAAGGTCAGATATTGATCATGGAAGACAGCACCCAAGTTGCACTTTAAAGCTGAAAGGTAAAACAAAATTAGTGGAACTAAAACACAGGTGTACTACCTGCAAACAGTCTAATACCTGCAAAAGACACTACAGAAAGTAACCCCAGTTTATTTTTCTACATACTATTACATGTGATATGAAATCCACAGTCGAGTCAACATCAAAATACACCCACAGGGGGGAGTTGGTACAGGTACATATTTGGCCAGCTGTCTGACTGAAAATAAGATGTTCTGGCATTTCAGTTTTGACAAGCGGAAGTTACTGTGAACAAGGTAAGAGTGCAGGTTGGCACCAGCCGTCCTCCACGCATCTGCCCACATAAGCTTTCCATCCGCTGCTCAATAAGACAGCCCACTCTCAAACTAAATTAAACTCTGCGTCACCATCACAACCTAGAGACATCCATAATACTTGGAAGTGCGTTTTTGTAACGAGGCCCGGAAATTAATGTTGTTTTTTCCACTTATGCGTGTAATTAACTAATTATTCATAAATTTAACTTGAAAAAAAAAACTCCCATGGAAAAAAATGAGTCAAATGCATTGACCCAGTAAAGTGCTGGTGCCTATTAATAATAAGCTGCTCCTCTGACTCTGGGTTGAAGCTCATTTACTCGAGGACTGGAGTCTAACCTTCCACCCCCACCAGTTTTTTCTCTCTCTGTGAGTAGGAGGCCTGCCACCAGTAGCCTCGCCACTCCTCTTCTCATTACCACTGGTCCAAACAGCCATTAGCCAACGAGGACAATGCAAGCTTAAATGAACACGTTCAGCCACATTCAGCCACAGCCATTAGTCTCCCCTGTCAAGTGTTCTTAAGTGCTCATTATGAACGGAGCAAGAGTTTTTAAGCAATGTTCTGGCCAGCTCGGAATTTGCAAATCAAACAAAGCAATGTGGCGGGACACGCAATTAAATAATTTCGTTAGCCGCCAACGTCCACCCCACGATTCCATGCCGAGGTGAGATGGGCAGCGCCTTCCTTTTAGTCATGCACTGACCATTATGTTGTTACTCAACATAATGGTGGTCTTTTGAAAGCTCGGCTCAGCAGCTTACGACTTGTTTTTGAGAAAAACATAAAAGTAACATAAGAGTAACTATGCCTGAATGCAAATGCAAAACCATTAACAGTGTTTCCACCACTGGGCGGGAGCTTGCCGTCTTTCCAGAGGGCAAACGTGCATTATGTAGTGTAGGCTGAAGAGCCGTGTGTTTAGCATTTCCGAGCGAGCGACGGCTCCACCCCATCCATTTATGGCACTTTGCTTGATGACAACAGTTTATGCACTCTTTTTCCTCTCCATATACCTGGGGGGGGGATGTGTTTGAATCTTTGTGTCCATTAGGATAGACGAGGCGGTCCTACACAGACATATGTGTAGCGCTAATTGTACGCTTTGTGGCTTTTGTTGTTGGAGGGCTGGCATATCTAGGCCACAGCATTGAAGCAGACATGCCCTTAAGATGTGGTACCTACGCACATCTTTAACGGCGGCTCATTACAGTCTGTGTCAGTGTGAGTTTGTGCGTTAAATTACAATGCCGGGGTCGGTAATCAGGCGAGGGCTTTTAACGACTGTAACAACGTCGGTCTGTCTCCCTCACTGTCTATAACTGTCACAGTGTGACGCGGTAGATCCAGTGCTGACCGTAGAGAAAAGTCTTTAACCAAGTCGAGGAGGGGCTGGGGGAGAGAGAGAGAGAGAGAGAGAGAGAGAGAGAGATAGAAAAGAGAGTTGTCTATAGGCTTTCAGGCCATATATTCACTGTCTGTGTCCCTGCTGCATGTTTGTCCTGTGTTTTTGTTAGCATAGAAGTGTTTGGGACAAAACGGAATCATCACAGAGAGGAAACAAAAGAACAGAATGGTAGCAGAAGTAGCTTCTCACAGAGGTGGCTTAATTTGGTCCAAACCCCACCTTTTACTTAAGAAAAGATAGGTCATAAACAAATGACTGCGCACATTCTAAACAAATCTTGAATTCATTAAAAAAATAGAGGCGTTGGTATTTCAGTAATAACCTCAGGTCCCTTGAAAGGGTAATTGTCCCAATTCAATAGCTGAAAGAGGAAGAATTGTACAGTGCTTTTAAATGGACTAAATGGATATCACCCATTTAAAAGCTAATGATCGTTTACTTCTAAAGCATTTCGAGATAATTAGATTTCCAACTCTCCAACTTCCAAAGCGTGCATTTTCAAAAGAGTTCAAAAGAAATCAATGCTGTGCATACATACTTTGTAAAAGTGAATGGACAGTCCAGTGGAATTCTTTGGCAACCAATGGGCTAGAGGCATACATACTGCTTTATTATTTTTGATTTGATGGGCCTTTGACGCATTAGTCTGTACTTCAGCATCTTATTCTACACTCTGGTTGTGTAATGGTAGTGGGTAACCAACAGTACAAGGTAACCTACATGTACCATTATTGCTTTCTTCTTCAAAAGCAGACCTATTTCTTTTCTTATTCTTCATTATCTTCACTGTTCTGTAGCCTTATCTGAGTGCAATTGAGGGGAAAGGCATTTGAGCCTTTTGTTTTCCACAAAATGATGTTCCAGGAAACAAACAATTTTCAGGCTTGGGTGCCTTTGTCATTTTCAGAACATTATCTGATCAAGAAAGGAGTGATGTTGACCAGATAAAGTTGCCTCGCCTGCCGCGATAAAGAAACAAAAACGCCTGTAGATGTGGCATACGGCGAGGAAAAGTGTCGCCAGATACTGCCACTGCCTTTTAAATAACACCAGAGCTTAACTAGATGTGTTCTGTACAGGAACGTGGCCACTAAGACCCCCATTATTAAAGCTTATTAGAGGCAAGGCTGCCAGAGCAGAGCAGAGACAAGGGGACACAGGACCAGTGGGAGAGACAAAGAGGAACGGTCTTCCTCCTCCCATGTTGTGACATTATCCAAGTGTCGGCGGATATCCAAAGGGTGTTATTGGAAACCAGCTAGTGATGGGGGGAGATAATCCTCTGTGTTGGTTTTGAATGGGGACAGCCTCGCTAAGTCCAGACAAATGCAATGATAAAGCCGGCATAGCCATCATGACACGACCCGGCTCTTAATAAGTGTGTCTGGAAGCATAACAGGAAGCAACTCCTAATAAGTGCGTCTGGTGTCATAACAAGACCAGGCTTATAATAACTGTGTCTGGTATCAAAACAAGACACAGCTTATGATAACTGTTTATGGAGTCAACTCCACTGGAGTCAAAGAGCTCCATCTGTGATAAAGAATCACAGAACCCTGCAAGTTCCCTTGTGTGTGGCCTTTGGTAAAACTGAAAACAGTGGATTAAGATTGTGGTATTCATGGTTAGAATTGACAAAAAAATTCTAAGCTTAATTTTAGAGGGTGGTGTTGTATGTGAGTTGTATCACGGTTTTGCTGGCATGAGATTTGAAGTGGCGCTGGATAGGTGGTGTGCAAGGTTGCACTGAAAAGAGATCCAGTTAGCCCACACTGGACACGTGAGGTTGGGTAAACTAGAGAGACACTGGGTATATCCACCGACTAACCCCCTTCAACTACGGCACTTATCAGAGCTCCGCAGACATGGACAGCATTTCTATTCTGAGCCGCAGCGAAAATCTCTTCGGACAACTGAGTCAAAACAATTTGCACAGCCAACTGGAGTTTTACTTGAGGTTCTAAGGATGAGGGCAGCCTTGTTTAATATTCATAAGGGCTGCCATTTCCACACTGAGGCTTCCACAGTCTTTCACCATGATTCAGCCTTGACAGCTTTTAAAATCAACGATCGGGTCAGCACACGAAATGCTTAACTAGTGACTTTGTCAGATGCATTGTGCTTCAGTGCAGGGGCGCAGACATCAAGCCTAGCAGCTAAGGAAATCGATGTCTTTAGACTGGAATAAACTAGTAGGGAGGAAGAAAAAAATCAACAATTTTCTTCCTGTTGAAAGACAAAATGTAACAGTGTTACACAGTTCTCCACAGTCTGCGCATTGTGTAGTTAACTCCAACTCTTAAAACATAATGATAGATAAGATGCCATTCATACCAAATGGTTTGTAAATGGTTGAAAAATGTATTGAAAAGAGCTACATACATAGAGTACAAAGAAATTAGAAGTTAGAATTCACAGCGCTTGCCACTGTTCCTTAAAGCAAATCTTTCATCTTAAACTCCTGCACCCAAAAACACTCACCTCATTGTAACTAATCACTCTAAAGAAGAAAATTGCAAGTAAAATAAGAGACACAAATTAGCCCAAATCCCCTCCCATCATAATCAGACATACACGTTCTGACAAGAAGCACAGCTTTAGAAAAGAGACTTTCAGACATTACCCCAGGCTTACTTATGTGAATTAATCACAGACAAAAATAGTCAGATACTACAGACAAATAGATTCACACACACACACACACACACACACACACACACACACACACACACACACACACAATGTTGTAGCATTGAGATATAGATATTAGCATTAATGTTTTTATGCATTAGTTAGTTAGTTCGTTAGTTAGTTTGCCTGTGCTCTGCACAAAGCTAAAGTTCAAGCCCACTGCAGATTTAAACAGGCTTTGCCGATATAATCACAAGCCCCAGTATAGAGCTCAGGACTCACTCTGAGAGAGAGGAAACCCTGCCACTGATGGGGCAACATCACAGAACATTTCTCTCTCATGGTGGCGTCAAGTTGGAATGATGATTTATTAATTGCTGATGAATTTCATTAAATCCTCCCTTGACTGCATTCTCTCCCACCACTGCAGAGCGTCTCCGAAAAAAAGTAATAGTAAAAAGTTGATTGGCGTGGAAAAAATACATCATTTTTATTTCAATAAAGGGAGTGAGCTTTGTGCTTCTATGCTGATAAAAAAAATACAGCAGCACTGTGCCTTGGCTGGCCATAAGATAATGTTGCAAGAGAATTCAGGAGTCAGTTTTACTAGAATATGCCTTCTTTGATTTAACACATTAGCAACAAACAAATATGGTGGTTCATGTGTACCTTTTTGCGTGGGGTATTCTACAAAACCAGACGCTAAGGGTAGGCCCAATTATCATGAGCGATTTTACTGTTTCTGGTCAAAGAAATATTCTGTCCAAACAAACAGGATGATAAAGATGAAGTATATAAAGTAGAACGTCTTTTTGTCATTATCACAGTCAGTCAGGATGTATTATGGAGTCAAACTATTTGCATATATGTTAAAATGGCCATTATTTGCACCCCAAATAATCAGACAATTTCACCATTACTGACCAATGCGAAGTAATGCTATTCCCATGGCAACAACTCCTGTGAACTGCATCTATCGAAACCTCGGAGGATTAATGTTTCAAGTCCATGTCAGAGTGTGATGTGTGCAATTTTAGAAACGCAGCACACACACCCTGCAGTCATGATAAATGAATTCTAATCTCGCCAACATGTGAATCACGCACGTGGTTTCTTTCTGTGTTTTAACGTAGATCCCAGGCATTTGGTCTCGCACTCACTATGATGTATGCAGTAGTCACATGTCCCTGAATATTTCATCACAGTACACTGGATGCAAAGTGTCTTGGTGACACATCACTGAATTACTTTTTGTCCTGTATTATGTTACAAGCATCGCATTCCTTAAAAGAAAATGTATCCTCAATACCTCAAAAGAAATGCTTACTCTTTAAAAATGTCATGTGGTTGGGCGGGAGACACATGAGTGATAGAGTATTGCAAGTGGTTCTGCTGGATGTGGAAGCAAAGCCCTCACAACTGCTTGTTTGAAAGACTACTGGTGCAAATCTCCACATATGGTGCTATTCCATGGAATTAGATACATTTTTGTTCCACACAAACACACACACCTATAACATACTGTACATCACCCCAGCTTACCACTGTTTCAATAAAGGGCCAATAAACATAATTAGCTTCCTTCAGACTAACTCTCACAATAGCTCACAATCTCTTGCAATCCCCAATCAGCCATAACTGGCATAACACAAGTGAAACAGCCATGCACTATTAATGCGAAAGAGAGATCTAGCTCTCTTGCAAAATATGGTGGACGGGCATGGTAATGAACCGAGTTTCAATCCAATCTAAATGCGGATGTGAGTCCCCATTGGCAGCAGGGGTAAAAAGCCATTAATGACTTTTATGTCGTTTTTCATCCCACCCCCACCCCAACCCCCCCAAAGAAATAGCGCATATAGATAAATAAAGAGGCTGCGGTTTGAAAACGAGGACAGAATAACCAGAGGCGATGAGTTTGCTCTCGCCTCACAGAGGAAACACCTGAGGGAGAAGCCTTGAGCACCACCACCACCCCATCATCCTATTTCCACCCTAAGACATTGTTTCGTTTCACGTATCCCCTCCCCCGTGCCCTGAGAAAGGCGAGTTGATTTCTGCAGGGAAGAGACGCTGTTGACTGTAGGGGAGTGGGGGTGGGGTGTGGCGGTTGGAGAGGGGGGAGTGGAGTACAGCAAAAGAAGAAGGAAAAAACTAAAATGCCCTTTCAAAACAAACGCTGAAAGGTTTGGTGCATTGTGTCATGAAAATGGCTTTACGGGGTTTTCCTGCAGGGATTACGTATCAGCTGTTTCCTGCTTATCTATTTAGGCTCCTACTCCACGCTCCACGAGTCTGGCTTTTCAAATCTATATTTTTCCAGCTGATAACTAGTGCACTAGACCCCAGTTTGATGGAAATATACTACTCTGTGGTGTGATAAATACACTTTGGACTGTGAATCTAAGGAAGGAAATAATAAACACAGTGTGTGAACAGGACAAATGGAAAGGATGAAAAAAACATGATGAAGAGTATGATGAAATATTAACACATTTCTGGAACCAGTGTCCTGGAAGTTATATGTGTAGAGGGATGCAAAAGGAAGAAGAATTGGGTAACACTTTCTATGAAGCCCAGCGTTATAAGGCCCTATAAGGGCATTATAAGGGCCTTAATAATGACTTATAAAGTAGCTATAAGTCATTGTAGCAATCGTTATAACTACGTATAATGTCTTCATGATGACTCATGATGACCTCCCTTTGTGCAGACCATGCACGATACGAGGACACTGGGGGTAAGTAGCAATATAAAAAAGACAAGAAAGCAACCTCTAACAAATTGTAAGGAAGAGAGTGTTAATTCTTTCTTTCAGTGAAAATAAGTGAGGGCAGCTTTGCTCTGCTTTCTTTAACCATGCAAAACCATATGAGGCAAATGCTTTCACATTGGTTTCAGTAAGAACATAATGGGTTTCATAGTAATGAAGGTTTCTGTATAAAATGCAATGAGAGGGTGTGCTGTGGCTTTAAAAAGAAAACATTTCAGAAATGTTGATGTTGCTTTGCTGGAATTTACCATCAAGTTCTGATTGGTGTCTTGAGTTACTATTTCAGGTATATGAACATGTACCTTTTTCTTCTTATGCCTCTTTCTGTTTAGTGAGGAACACCAAAGGAGTTATATTGAGATATGTGGCCACCCTGGAAGCCTTCAAGAATGGGAAGTCCATGAGAGCGGCATTTGATGCTGTAGGGGTGGATCGCAACACGGTGGCCGTTGTGGCTGTGCATTAAAATTAACATTTCATGCCTCACATAATTAATAACTTGTCTACAGCACGTTTGTTGTTTGCTGTTTTTTTCCCCACACCCTATCAATGCTCTGGGCAATGTTCAGCAAGTGCTGAATTACAAATAAAAGGGTTTTCATCTGTATCCTGTTGTATTTACTGTAAGAGCACTCATTTGTTTCAACAAGTTCATAATGTCTTATCTTATATCTGTTCATAACAAAACTACCCTTTTGCCACTTTACTTAAAGCTGACAAAGTCCACTTATAGAATCATATGGCAGTTTATAATATTCTATGTCTGTATAGCAGCCTAGTCACCATACTAATAACCATTAATGAATATGCATTATATATCACAAAGGTGGTTATGATGTGCCGTGAAGACCTACGTACATAGTTATAATGAGTGATACAATGACTTATAGCAACTTTTTAAAGGCATTATGAATGTTCTTATAGGGCCTCATATATGCAGGCTTCATAGGATTCATGATGACACACACAAACTTATGATCACATATTTATAATGCATCATTCTATCTTAGATTATAACCATTTATAATTAACTGACATAACGTATCAGAGCGGTGGTTATGAGTCATTGTGGAGATGCTATATATAGTTATAAAGAGTGCTACAATGATTTATAGCTACTTTTTAACGTCATCATTAATGTCCTTATAGGACCTTATAAAGGCAGGCTTCATAGAAGTGTTACCCGACATATAGACTGACGATCACATATTTATAATGCATTATTCCGTCTTTAATTATAACCATTCATAATGAACTGATATAATGTATCATAAAGGTGGTTATGAGTCATCATGAAGACATTATACGTAGTTATAATGATTGCTACAATGACTTATAGCTACTTTATAAGTCATTATTAAGGCCCTTATAATGCCCTTATAAGGCCTTATAACGCTGGGCTTCATAGAAAGTGTTACCAAGAATTGTTATAAAAAATAATGATACAAGCAGTTCTCCCGTTGCAGTGATTTCAGCAGATCCGCCCTCTTGTTTTATTTATTAAGATTTGATTTGTGTCTGGTGGGCTAAACCACTATTTGTTCGCTCAGTCATGAAATCACAAAAGCAGAGGTATGTGTGTGGGCAGAGTCAAATGCCTCCAGCCACATATCAACAGAAAGTTTAGATGTACACACACATAGGTATACACAATAGAACACCTACCCCAAGTCGGCATTCATCTATGTATTATCACCCACTTGTATTTTGTCTTTGGATTGTCAACAGCACTGTCATCTTTTCATCCAGAGAGGCATTATGCTACAAAGATTTCCTTGAAAGAATACCCCCCCCCCCCCCATATTACACTGCTGCATAATGAACACGGCAGCCCTGTGACATTTTTACAACAGCTCCTCATGTGTCAAACAGAAATTCAAAGTTCACTCACGACTTTCTTTTTTTTTTAAAGAGAGAGAGAGAGAGAGGTGCGAAAACGAGAGTAGTGCGCAAACGCTCGTGGTGAGTTTGCTTTTTAATTAGAGACTGACATTTCCCTTTATTGGCTGCACAGTACATTACACCCATGGCAGCCCCATTACTTTCTACAGCATGTTGCCGGACAAGTCGGAGATTCTGCATGGCTTGAAATATGTTGTTCCATTAAGGCTGCATTTTGAAAGAGTGATGTCGACGAGGGCCAGGAGTCATTTCTCAAGCCTCCTTGTCCTGCTCATCTGTGGGACACACAGACACACACACACACACCTCCCTCCCTTTCTGCCGTACCCCCTCCAGAGCCAATCATAAAAGATTCCTCAAGGTGACTGTGGAGGGCCTGTAGAGCAAGCCGAATTTCACAAGCAATCAATTATTAATCCCTGATAGTCGAGTGTTAATATTGCACACGGCCATGAAAACGTATGTAGAGCAGATGTTCTAATTGGTCAGTTTTGAAGTTGCCTTGTGTGCTGTCTCTACGAAGAAAGTGCAGAAGAGGGGTTAGCGGGTGTCGTTCTTGTTCGTAAACACTGCGCCGCAGATGAGAATGATCTTCAGATTCACAGGCACTCGCGCTCGCGCACACACACTTAAATGCATCACATCAAACGTTAATTACACTGACACAAGGACACACACATGCATGGATGCGCACACACGCAAACGTTCTACCCACTTCTCAGTTTCTATGTTTAAAGGGGACGGGGTGCCAAATTAACAGCCACCTGGGTGTGCACAACCACATCCTTTCTTAGAGACTATTTTCTCCATGGTCTCTCTCTCTCTTTGCCTTTATCAGAGGCAACCTGTGAATGCGAAATGAAATGAGCTAGTAAATAAAAACTGTGGCTGAGGCTCAGAGGGAGTCAAAGATACTGAAGTCTCAGGTGCTGCTGAGAATACCTGAGTTAGTGTGTGTGCAAAAGGCTGGCCGTCCAAACAGTTGAGCCGATGGCTTTAACTTCAGAGCGGGATTCAAGTTGAAAATTCAGCCTAGAGGTTGGCTTGGGAGTGAGCTTATTAGTGCTGAATGGATGGTTCCTCTCGATTGATTTCACCAGGATAAATCGATACTGCACATTTTCAATCATGGCAAAGCTCGGGTTTGATGTCTGTATCTGAGGTATGGTGAAATCCCAAAACTAAGTAAAAGTAATCATTATGAAACTTTTAAAGCTACCAAGGCCTATTCAATTTATGTAAGCGCTCGTGATGGATGCTTCAAAAATCTTGCTTTGCACTGATTAAAGAAAAGTGTTATTAAGGTGAGAAAGTCCAGACTTGATTGCTTCTAAGTAAATCGCAAACGTCTTTCTTTCTTCTGTTAAATCTTTCACTTGACCACTTTAAGTAAACACTGTGGAAATTTTTCTAATAATAGAGCCCAGCGACCGCCACAAACCAGTCTGAGCTGTGTGGAAAGTGTATTTACTCGATGGTGAAACTTGACGCACATCAATGTATCTTCTTCACACCTCAAGGCTGTTATTTAACACAATGAAGGAGAACAACCTTTCCAATAAATGCAAAAAGTGTTAATAACACCCTCCTACTGAGCCATTAGGAGTTATTTGTACACTGCACCCACAATTGTACCTCCATTTTAAGAAAAAGATGTTAGAAGTTCTAAGGTCAATACATTCAATCGAGAACTGTGCCTGTAAGTAACAGACTACAAAGAATGGAGGAGATTTTGTGGTCAATAACACCTCTGGTGCCGTTAGATTTAACAGGGGAATCGAAAACCCCACTTCCTGTGGCTGACTACGGAGTGATAAGCATGACAGGGCCAGAAAAACACAAACCTCAAGCTAATCATTTATTTATCAAACCTTCCTGCATTTGTGTAAACTGGCACCTTACATCCCATTCAGGTAGGGGTACTCTGCTGAGCTTCGAGGTGTCCAGAGCAGTTTGATCTCTGACACAGACAGGAGAGTAATACATAAATAATTCCACACCAAAAAAAAAGAGAGGAAAACGGTGGTCAAGGAATGAGTCCTCCAGTGGTCAGCCCTGCCAGGAGCCACTCCCCCTTGTTCATTTCATCGATTTTGCTGTCATGTTTCCATCAGCGGTATTCCATCGTTCCCACAACTGGCCTCCGTCTCTCTCCTGCGCAGACATCCATTTTGAATAATAAGGCAGACAGGGGGCTTTGGTAAAGTCTTGTGAATAATGAAGCAGACAAAGCTGCCCGATGTTTGGTAACGCTGGAGGACAAGTTGCCGTGGGTGGTGGGGCAGCATACCAAAACAGTTTGGCTACAACAATGGTGGTGGAGGGGAGAGCGTTTGCGCCAGGGGGAGTGAAAGAGAAATGTGAGAGAGAGAGAGAGAGAGGGGAAGAGAAAGGAAAAGCTGTGAGGTCTGTGAAGACCTGGGCAGGGGGTTCCACATGCAGGACAGGACATGCAGGACATCGATCGTGAGAGGGGGGGGGGGCCTTCGGGACGGACTTCGATCTCTTTTAATCAGATTTAAATGAACAATTATTACCAGTCAACAGTGCAGTTGCCTCGGCTGGAGACACGCCGTAAATGTCACGACAGCACGCATGCACTCCCCCTTTTATTAATGAGTTAATTTATTTAATGCACCACTTAGAGATCTTTACCGAGACACTTCTCTACTCTACGGAGGTGTTGTGCCAACCCACCACCCTCCTCTCTTCCCGTACCCACACCCTGCCCCCTACCCTTGCCTGCTTGCGGATGTCAAGGATACCCATTCTCTTGACTCTGTGGCATAAATGAGCTCATCTCGGCATGAGAGATGATCAACCCGGCTGCGACTTAATTAGCTATTAATTTTCCATGTTTTCTTTTATTTATTTATATTCTAACTGAACCCCTGATACCAGCAAAAACAAAACATGCTAAATAAATTAAAATGGGAGAGATGGCTACTAGCTGGGGTATTGTCATTTGCTGACAATAGAAGACCATCCATTCCTCCTGCACAGTAAGGAAAAAAACAATGTGATTTCTTAGTGTGAATGGGCTCATTCCTCAGTGCCCCAGTGGTCTGCGGACCTTGACTTGCTGGACATTTTTTTTCAGCACTGTGGAGAGGGTCAGCCAATTTTCCCAATCAGACCTCGGCAAGCCTCTGCTGGGAGATTGAGTGTGATTGGGACTCATTTTGCCTGCTCCCACGCATTACCGCTGCCCTGCAAAACGGAACGCGCCGACCTGGCATTCGGGCCTGTCGTGAGAGTGAGGGCTGCCAGGAAGAGGGCCGCAGGAGACGAAAATGGAAGGAGAGAAAGGATTCAGCAAGAAGAGCCCGGTGGACGAGAACAGGACGGCTTCACTGACACCACAACCACACAGATGGTACGAGATGGGCACAGAATGTACACCGACCGTAAACAAGAAGAGGGGAGAAGGATAGAAAAACAACTGAAATCCTCTAATTTGGAGCATGGAAACTCCTGAGTTGATCTGATAAATGATATACCCTTTTGGTGTAGGCTTTTCTTTTAGTGACAAGCCCCAAAATGCCTTAAACGGATGGGGGCTTTCCACAAAACAAAGACACTCGCAACACAAAGAATGGAGAGAGTTGGAACGCCACAGCTGGATTGATTCCAACTGCACCCACAATTACTGTTAAATTACCTAATTAACTTCCCTTGTTTACACAGCAATTGGTTAGGTGTTACTAACAGGGCTGATGTATAAATAGGCACAAGAGGAGGTATGCAACAAATGTATTGTGCTACTAAGCTAGCCCACATACTAGCAACACACCAGCATTGCAGCCAGTGAGCCTGGTTTGCGTCAGTGGCAGGTTCCAGTAAGTGGAATCAATCACATGAAGTGTTGCATCCGCTCTCTGCTTGGCCACGGCCTTTATCAAACGCACCACTCATTAAAGCAGCCGGCCTTCCCCTTTATTCTCCCTTTCCTGTAATTGGGCTTCTCAGGAAAGTAATAGAGTGACTGATAGAGAGTGTGGCCTGGATTGTAATATGTCAATATTTAAATTAGCATCACAATTGGGAATGGTCTTCTCAAGGTCTGAGAAACATCTATTTTCATTAAATTGGCTTAGCATAAATCAATCAATGTCTTGGGTGGTGGCAGAGCTAGCAGGCTATCCATTATTATCAGCGACGGGCCACACGAGGCAAAATGTGCATATTCAGCTCGAGTAACAGTGAACAGTGATTGAGTGACATATTTGCGAAATTACCGCAGATATATTGTGAACTTGCATCGTTCTGCGTTCGGGTGGGCTTTGAAGTACAGGTTCATCACAACATGACACAGCACGTTGCCAGTTTGTAATAAATGAAATCCTCGTCCACATTATTTCAGTCAGCACTCTCCGAGTCCACATGATTGGGAGAGGGCATGTTAATGATGAGGTGTCAAGCAGTGAACTTGTCAGACTAGTGTGCTCGCACATACTGTAAGTAACCCACTCCCTCCCAACCCCCTCTTCAACCCCCTTCCCTTTCAGGAAAGACGTGACAACCTAATGATGATCTGTCAGTGTTTTGCCTCCATCACAGAGGAACACCTACTTACACTGTACATGTGCCACAATAACAATCCGTTCCCATGGAGTGACCACCCACCCCGCTTTTCAAATGGGATGTATCACACTAATGAAAAACAAAAGGGGAAGCCTGGCAGATTGTTACGAGGGGTGATCAAATGTTCGACAGGCGAGGGGTTAAATACACATCAGGGCCCATATTCATAAAGCATTTTATCCTACCTAAGAGTACTCCCACTAAAAGTTTCTAACTTAAAGGTTTTCTCCTAAATCCTATTCACATAGCTGCTGACAGACCAACTTTTACCAAGGAAAGGCACTAACTCCTAAGCTAAGACAAGTCTCACGAACGAGCTTGCTTTCAATGACCTCTGTGATTGTTTGATGACAGGTGTGTCAGGTCTGTGCCGGTGAGTAGACATGTGCTTCATAGCCTGCCGCAAAGAATGACAAATAAATATGCAGCTGGTTACATCTTAAATAATAACAGAATACACTAGCCTCAGGCCAAATATCTTCAGAGTTTTCAAAATGCGTCTGTATGATGACACATTTGTGTCGACAGGAGCTACTTTAACTCTACAATTAAATGATGTATAGGATTGATTCACCTGTTATTTTTAGGAGTTTCTCTTAAATCAGCAAGTTAGGAGCTACTTTTAGTCTTAAGATGAATATGGGCCCTGATGTGATGTATGCTGCTGGGGAGAGGGGACTGGGGGGAGGTCTGTTTAAGTCCGAATGGAGAAGATCTGATGAAGATCCTTCATACTGCACTGATAGATCTTGAGAGAAAAAAAGAAGGGAGAAGTTTCAAGGAAATAAGCGATTGCTGGGAGGTAGTGGAGTCCCATTTGCTATTGAAATGAAAGGGAGGATACTGTCTGGCCTTCATATTTGCATGTGTACTGCTGTCCCTTTGCAAAACATAATCAAAAAATATTTGATCCAGTTCAAGACGCATTCATATGCAAAGTCCATAAGAGTTTAGTTCGACCTTCCAAAATATGATAGCTTCATAATCCCTCCACAAATCCCACTACTTCACAAACATGCACTAAAGTTTGCCAGCTGGAGGGCAATATTAGGCTTTTTGCTGTATTTAATTTTTCTTTGTTTTTCTTGTTCTTGCATTGCGTAACACTGGTAAACACTGTACTTCAATTCATATAATCATTGTCAAACCATAATCTTGTGGGCTCCTATACCAATTGACAGGATCAACTACGTGTAACTTGGCTCTGCTGTGTTGAGCAAATGTTTATAATGTCATGCTAGTGAAGTTGGCAAAGTCAACCCCCACAAACCCACATCCATTGAAGACAGTGGACACATGAGCACTTTAACTGTGATTGATAAGCATTTACCCTGCCTTACCCACTCTTCAAAAAACTCTGTTTTGTTCTTAGCCGAAATGCCCCCTAGTCCCTGACTCATGGTCCATGGCTCATTGGTTTAATAATCCTGGGAATGGAGAGGCAATGAGCCAATCAAAGAGTGGCTGAATGGAGGCTTGTGACCTGGTGGAGACAAGCCATCACAAGCTAATTAGTGACGTGGAAGAGTCCCCAGGGCCGGGAGGGTGAAGGGGTGAGGACGAGGCCTCACAGAGAGAAAGCTCAGCTGGGACTAGCGTGGGACACGGCGTGAGACGCGGCCATGTGTGTGTTTGCCTGGGTATGGGTGTGTGTGTGTGTATGGCTCCTCCAGCTACCCTGATATCTCCTGTCCGCTAACTCACTTTCCCCCACCTGAAGCGGCACTCGCTCAGCCGCTAAACAAGAGCAATCCCCAAGAAAAGTGGGGCAAATTACCCCCTGGATGCCTGGCTGCCTGGCATGATTCCGCTGCTCCACTCAGCCCACATCTGCATAACCAATATAATGTTCTGCTGCTATTCTCTCCTCTCTCTGCACCCCCCCCCCCCCCCCCATCCCCTGCTCTCTATCTCTATCTCCTCTAATTTGAAGACCACACATAGTGATTCCAGCTATCACAGCTACAGCTACAGCTCCCACACCTGCACGGGGACGGCCCAGTGTTCCGAAAGCCCGATATTCCGAAATCTCAACATTCCGAAAAATAGTCCTCCTGGCGAAATTTAGAAATATTTTAAGTGGCACAAAACACACACAGCATTTAGTTTGCGCAGCGGAGCGGAGACGCTCACCGGGCTATCACGCATATAACTTTTCCTAGGCAATATTTGTTAACTTAGCCTACTCTGGTTTTGAATATGGGGTACCACTCATGTGAAGGAAATCACCGGCACATTGTCGCAGGACATTACGCAGATCTTGTCAAGCACGGACAAAGCATGCATGCGTTCGCAATCATAAAAGTATGTTTGCGATGCAAATGCCATGTGTGTATAATAGTATTCTGAATTAAAGTTCATGCTGAAATAAATGCATTTATATGTTTATGATTGTGTGATTCATTGGGATGTGCATGTGGGCTATAGTGGTTCATGTTGCTGTGCTCACAATTTCGGAACAGCGGGCTGTCGGAATAATGGGCCTTCGGAACATTGCCATGGAACCACCTGCACTTGGGCCAATCCTTGCTCACAAAGGAATTGTAGCATCGCCACAGCCTCCAGTTTCCCAGTCACGTGAGCCCAGTCCCCCAGAGGAGTGCTTAGAGGCTCCAGACTGTGCAGAGACTGACCTGCACAGACGTCATGGACACTCACACACACACACACACACACACACACACACACACACACACACACACACACACACACACACACACACACACACACACACACACACGCACATATGCATACACAATGCTGGTAAAAAAGCAGACAACACACATAGATAGAAACTCGCCAATCATAGTCTCTCAGATACATGTACACAAGGATAACAGATAAAGTGAGACTGTATGGAAAATAGAAAATGGCTTGTGTATGTGTCCGTGTGTACGTGTGGTTTAGTGTGTGTGTGTGTGTGAGAGAGAGTGAGTGAGTGAGTGAGTGAATGAGTGAGTGAGTGAGTGAGTGAGTGAGTGAGTGAATGGGCAAGCAAAACAAACTAAAAGGACAAGTTGTTGTCAGTGTCCTCTTTTTAAAAAGGCCACTCTTGCTGTTCCATTCTCGTGCATTGATTCATCTTTTTGGCTTTTACTGCCATTGTCACTCAAGTACACTTAAGAGTGAGGAAGGAGGGAAGGATAGAGGGAGGGATGGAGGGCACTGCACTGATGAAGGGCTAGAAAACATCCATCTTCCCATTTCCAAGTGCCACCATGCTCCGGCTTGTCAATTTAAATAAGGTCTGTGACCTCCCATGAAATGTGACACTGGTGGTACAGGACAAGGGGCTGCTGGGGGGATATAAAAAACAACAATCGCTAGGTGTGGAGCCCATGTTGCTTCAGCCCCTAACACTTCAGCTTGACTTTATATCCGTCACTTAAATGTCAGGAGATAAAGCTGGAATTAAATACCCAGCAGGCAGTCACTAAAGGTTAATTAACATTGAGGGAGAGAGGGAGACCTGTGGGGGGTTTATAATTAAAAGACCAGCTGAGTTTAGTGCACACATACACATAGACAGGCACAGCACAGAACAGCCTACTGTTGACTCTAAAATCTCCGGTATTGTTGTGAGAGGAGGGGGGGGGGGGGGGGGGGGGAGAGAAAAGAGAAAAAATAGAAAAAGAAAAAGCTTCTACCAAGTCTGTTCAGGAGAGAGATTATGATGTGACAACAGGTGAGGTGTAACAGTCGAATTAAAATAAAAATACAAAAAAAATACTAAAAAATAACAAAAAAAACTCTGCAAATGTTTTGTGACATCCTGTTATATTCAGATATATTTTAGTAGATATTTTGTATTGTTTCTTTGGAACAAAGAATGGTGGTTTATTATGTGCTTAGAGGCATGAAAGCATGAGTACATCTATATTTACTTATTAAGTGGTCGCTTTTCTCCAAAGCGACTTACCAGTGAGGTATAAAACTCAAGCTACAGCCAGTTAGAACATCTGATGAGCGTAAGCATCACCCAAACTAGCTGTGGTCAACCTGCCAAGTTCTGAGAGCAAATGAGTAAGCACCAAAGTGAGTACCTAAATGCCTCTGTGAGCTATGCTCACTGAACAACCTGGATACTGACCTATTCAAGTTTCTCCACGAGCTAGAGCATGTACCAAATCAGACGCTCAAAGACTTCTGCAATTGTGCATCCACAAGGTCAATCAAACACAAGAATATAAATGGTTAACGGGAGGAATGGAGGGGTTTGTTTTTATATTGTGGCGAGCCAGCCCAGAAGAATGGAGGCAGACACAGAGATCTCAGGTTAAAAGTCGAGTCACGTGCCCCGTACACTGCACACCCCCCATGATATGCCACCTCACCAGTGCAAATCTCTTGCCCTATACACCGCACGATCCCGGGAGTGCCAAAGAACACACATCGAACAGGAGACAGAAGGCAGGTCTTATACTGTGACATAGCTACGACACGGATGGTGGACATTTACGCCAACTAACACATTGCACAACATTACCACAACAAAAGGGAAACACAACAACATCCCAAAACCAAACACTTCTACACAAGCACACACACAATGCATTATGGGCAAAACTATTACACACACAGAAGTGCGCTATCCCCCCGGCACACGGCAATATTTTGACCTAGCACTAGCTTGTTTAGCAGGTTTTGCACTTTGTAGCTTTATTAGTTTGAAATCCTTTATACAGTGAAGAGAGCAGGATGAGAGGATAGGACAATGTTTATAATTCTATAACCTCTAATTCAAGCATGTTGGAATTAATTTATGTAGGAATATTTCCTATGGATGTTCCTTACAAAACAGTCTCACTTTTCTTTAAGGCTTCCCTCAAAACCTTGAAGCTCTTGAGCACCGTGTCTGCAATGAAATATGCAGTATAAGTCTTATATCCTTTAAAATATTGAAAGTGTTTGCTAGGGACTTCAAACTTTCCAGTTGTACATACATGCTGTTTGACTACGTGGACACTTGGGGATTGCATGTGAGAAGGTGTATGTTTGGGCTGTGTGTTAGGGGTATTGTCGAGTGAGTACTGAGGTACAGCCTGTTTGCGTAGGGGAAGTATGACAGATTGGCTTGGTGTGGTTGTGTGGGTGAGTGTGGTTATGGTTTTTTGCGCCTGTGTGTGGATGAGCATGACTCACACTGAGAGATTTCTCTGTGTGCCAGGGCGAGGAAGCGAGGAAATATAATAAGCTATCATGTGGAGTACTGTCTTGGGGGCATTTTTTGCTGTTTTGCTCTCGCTGCCAGTACCCCTCTGTGAGCTGGGGTGCGGCCAGGCTAAACTCCCCTCTGATGAACATGAGGGGCCGCATGGGAGATGGGCTATCTTCCCGCACCAGGGAAAGGGTCTCTCTGCCACACGCCTTAAGCTTCAGGTGTGTGAGGTGGCACAGATCCTTGCACTCTTTGTGTTTTTTCTCTTCATTCTTTCTCTCTTTTTCCTCTCTTACCTCCTTCCCCTCTGCTTTTTCTACTGATAAGTCTATTATTGACCGGGCTTAATTGCATTTACGCTGAACACTTCCCCCAAAACTCAGGAGTGTACATGCACACCGGGACTTTCCCTTGCCTTGCTTCTGCCAAGGGCCGACAGCCCAAACCCCTTTCCACCGGCGATGGGATTAGTCACAGCATACAACCCTCAGACAGAGCTAACAGGATCGCTTCATGAGGCAGGGTGTGGGGGCAGAGGGGGCGATGTCCAGAGTTTTCCCATTACTCCAGCCATGCCTTAATCTCATTTCACTTATCTTCCGCCCAGGCGAGATGCGTGATTGTGGAGCTGCGAGCGAAGAAGAGGAGAGAACACGGGGGCGTTGGGAGAGAGTGGAGGCCTGGCTCTGGAAGACCCCCCCCCCCTCATCTCTCTCTCTCTCTCTGTCTGTCTCTTTCTCCCACTTCCTCTCTCTTTTCCTCTTTCTTCTTCTCTCTCTCTCTCTCTCTCTGCTTCACAGGCTCATTAGACAAAGCGAGTCAGGGGTGCCTGCTTCATTCGCAGGTCTGAAAAGCTTTCTCTCATCACCATGGCAAAAAAAAAAAAAAAAAAAAGGAATGAGGTTAATTGGATGCCATTTGAGCGAGTCTACAGGTAGCTACAGTAACAATGGGTTTCATTCCTCCACCGCCGTGCTGAGGCTCGCAGGGTAACGCCTAATGAGATGCCGGGGCAATGTATGAAAACACCAAATGAACTGCACTGAGGGAGATCTTTAAATAAGTCTTCAAACGGAACAGCGTTTATGCACGGCCTCTGTGTTTCAACTGGACTGCCAACATTTTGGAACCACCCATGCTTTGGTGCATCGTGGTTTAGGACTCACACAAAGAAAAATGAAGGGAGGGAAGGGTAGTTTTCTTTTTTACACGGGCAGTGGCTCAGAGCAAGGGCAGCCTCTGTTCCGCCCTGGAGCTTCTGCAGGCCTTCATGAGCAGGCCCAGTGAGGGTTCAGCTCATTTTCGCTCAACGTGATCCGCAAGCTACGGTTCCCCCCACGCGGCGGGTGTCGGTGCGGATGCCTGCTTGCCTCCGGGTTGTTTGACCCAGATGTACAGAGTAATGATCTGCGCATCCCGTGAGAATGCATATGAGACATTAACGCAGGCAATTCATCACGATCCTGCAGTCATTACCCCGTGTGCTACATCTCCTTGCTCTGACTTCTATGGACAGCCTCACGGCTCCAAATTACGTATGCACAGCGCAATTCCAGAGGGGCTGGGGGAGATCGATAATGGCGCTATCTTTTCGCTTTCTATTTCCTACTCTTTTATTCAGGTCTGGTCTCTCATTGTACCATGCATACATTTTCTTTTGGAGGGCTTTCTTCCACTCGCTCTTTCTGTCTTTCTCTCCAAGCTGCAGAAAACCCCCGCTGTATTTCAGTGCTGGTTCACCACCAGGGACCGGGTAAAGGTAGAACCTTATTAATCCGACCCTAATTGTGCATTCCGGCTGCCTTTAGGTACTTGTTCTTATAATAGTCGGTGACTCGCGGCTGCATCCTCTCACAGATCATCATGGTCGAACCATTAGAGCAGATGAGAGCCGAGCAGCTTCCCAGACTGAGAAAACATCATTAGCGCTCGCCTACCATCAGACAAATGCACCATCGACTGATTCCCCACAATCTCCAGTCAATGATATCTACCCAGGCCTACAAGGTTTCTCCCCCCAAAAAAGAAAAGCAAATAATAGGAAAACAGTTTTTGGTCTCAGTGCACCTTTTGTATCCCAAGGCATGAGGTCCACATTGTCTGGAGTGCATCCCTGACTGACAGCCGGCCTAAGGGTGCTCGTTGGTAAATGTTTGTAAATATTCCCTGATCTGCGTCGAATCCCACCGGCTGTTTGAGTGTAGATACTGATTCATTAATGTGGAACAGATTGACACTTGGGATAGGAGATGAAACAGAGCTTTGAAAATCCCAGAGGCCTTAGTTAAGTGCGGAATGAGATCCATCCATCGACGGGTGACACCTTGCATTATCAGAGTCGTTAATGAAACGCCAGAGCACCAGGGTTATAACACAGAGACATCTTTCAAGAAAAATAAATAGATAAATAAAAATGAGTGCTGCTGTTTGACAGACCGTAGACCTCTAGTTGTCTTGCCAAAAGAAGCCGGGAAGATTGACATGTAAGGCAGGGAGGGAGGGAAGGGGAGGGGAAGCAGGGACAGGGGAGAGAGATCTCAGCAGCTGAATGCATTCCCCTCTCAGCCAGATAATAAGGGTTTAGACCCTGTCAGGGCTCTTGCCTTGGGTGATAATTGCAGCAATTGTGCGGCAGCGTGGATTTTTGTGCCACATTTTGCCATCGATTTTCGAGGCTCCTGCGAAGGTGAGCGAGTCATATTAAACAGTGCCACCTACGGGGTGCTGGCAGCCACTGCCTGGGACAGTGTTAGCTCGAGTTTTTTTTTTTTTTCTTTCAGAGGGCTTTTTTGGGATGCTTGTCACATCCAGCTGCCTGCTTGTGTACGTGGCACCTTGGCTCAGAGACCCCGCGGCATATGGGCTTCTGCTTCGCTCGCAGATTAATAGCTTTTATTTGTCATCGGATTCATCTAAAAAGGCCAGCTCGGGGGAGGCTATTTTTTTTTTGCAATGGTCATGGGGGATTTTTGTCAGAACAGGAAACTGCTGGCGGTGGTAGTGGCTTCGCCTTGTCTCTTGTGGCTTCTGACACACAGTCGCCTCCTTAGTCACAGCACAGCACTACAAGGGAAGGAGAGCAGGGAAAGAGAGAAAGGGAGGAAAGGAGGCGAGAACGGCAAGATGCTTTTTTGGGGCAGAGCTAGTGATCACAGGCATGCGTGCCCTCTGCATGTCCAGCAGAAACCCAGGACATTACTAGATGCCTCAGCTGCCTCTCTTGAGCTCCCTCCAACAGTCAGTTGGCCCCTCATGCTGGCCTTATGCACTCTTGACATGGTGACGCATGCATTCTTGTTCAAATGTACATATGTATTTTGGAAACCAAGTCTCTGTTAAGACAGAAACTTTTGCTTTTGTTTTCTTTTTCGATGACAAAAAAGGCAACATTGTCTTACTACTAGTTCATAATAGCATGTAATTCGCACACAGAGCACCTGTGAAGCTGCGTACTTTTTTAGACTATTTACAACATTTTGTGTGATTATGTACTTGCCACCAGCACATAATATCTTGTAAGAGTTCATTAAAAGTCTGAAAGAAGAGTTCTTCGCAGGTGCGCTGGAAGCTACTTCTGTTTTTATGTACCATCTGTAATGTCATTCGGTCGACTGCTACTCTGATTACAAAGAGCAACAGCTTCTAGTATTCTCCAAGCTTTGCTGTTTAAATAGAGCTGGTTAGGTATATACTGCATCGTCTTTCATTACCCTCAGGACTCTAATTGGGCTGTGAAGTGAATTCTCACCATGTGAAGGGAAGGGGAAAGGGAAAGGAGGAGGAGAAGGAACAGGAAAGGGGAAGAAAGACAGGAACTTATGGAGCACAACACCGTTTGAGGTTAAAGCACTGGTACGTTATGATCTCTTGCTGTAGTTCAGTTCAGTGCAGTGGAGGTGGCCAAAGGTCACTCTCTTTGAAGTAAGGGCCATATGAGAGGCACTCAGGACTGAGTGGCCACAGAGGCAGAGTTACGCCTGTTCTATCTCCCACCGCAGGCTCTCTCCGTCTCTCTCTCTTACACACACACATGCTACTACAGGCGTACTACACTATATCAGTGAACTATGACTGTCATCAATAATCTATCATTATCACAATATTGACAATGAGAATATATTAATGTTACATGAATCCGTAACCATTATTTCTTAATGTATCAAAAATATTAGTGCCAGTACTATAGATATTATAATATTGACGAAGCCTATTGTTAATGGCCCATACTGTCTTTACCACATCATAGTGTAGACACAGCCTCTGTAATCACTGCCCCCTGCTGTATAATAACTCATAACGCCACATTTGTGGGATGTTCCTTGGGGATTATGTCCGTATCTCCTCATCTTGGGCAAAAAAAAATCTCCAAAAGCATAAATCTGTTGCTGGTTTCTTCTTGCGTAGAGATATTCATAATCACAAACATTCATAATGAAATCAAATGGACACATGACCTACTTCCCGGTCTAGGAGCACATTATCTTCCAGGGCGCTGTGCCTCTGTATGGCTGATTGGTTTAGCCTGCTGGACATGGTCCACACAATCAGCAACACAATCTCAGACACAACACACACACTACACTATATATACAGTACATGAAAACACAAATGCCCAGTGAACACAAACACACGCATGCACACACATGCACATAGAGAGAGAGAGAAATCGAAAGATAGATATTTACACATTTACCCCTGCACACAGACGTATATCTATAAACAAACTTCAGAGGATTTTTCACTGCCTCTCGCCTGTTTCACCCGAAAGCTGGGCAATAGGAATCTATATCCCTCTCAAAACCCTGCTGCCTTGAAATGTGTGAAAAGCTTAACCCCCTGCCTCACTGTTTTGAAATACTCAAACCATTTCATTTGCACTTGCTTTAGAGTCGTGACCAAGGCACAAACCCTTCACTATGTGCTGCTGTGCTGTACTGTACTGCATGTAGGCAGCTGGGCATGACATAACCAATTCCCCTGGCATGATGCAGACAGTGCAAAGGCCCTATGTCGGCTTAGATTACTGTGAGCATGACTATGCAGTTGCTTTATAGTGGTAATAATGGTCCACTGTGCCGAATTAACATCATAAATTAAAGAATTTAAAGGTTGCAGTACAGTGGCCAGATACATTGAGCTACACCAGCCAACAAATATATATTATTGGCTCTAAGGGCTTAAAATCCCATCAGAACTGCCATTAGCTCCCAAAGGACAGTCTATGTTAGTTTAAGTGTTTGAAGTGCAGAGTATTAAGGATTCTAAAAAGACGTGGCAAGCCACGGGGGTGCCACAGGTTCGCTAATAATATACGCTGGCCTTAATTGTTCTGGCAACAAGGACATTTGATATGGTTTTATTGCTCTTGAGCGGAGTCCTGAGGCTCTTTTGAAAAAAAGATGAAAAAAAAATGAAATGAAAAAAAAAAACCTGTCTGATGTGCAGTGAGAGAGAGGTAGGGAGATAGAGAGAGAGAACCAACAGGGACCCTCTGGCTGTGGAGGAGAGGCTCACCTTGACGAGAGGAATGTTTCCTCTCTCTCCCCCCCCCCCCCCCCACAGCTCCCTACCTTTCCCCCACAGCTCTCTTTTTGTTTGGTCTCATCAACAGCGGCGCTGGCTCTCTTTCTCGCTCACTTCACTGCACCCCGCGCCCACAACATTCCAACACTGACCTCAAGCCACACACAGACACACACACACACACAGCCACGCCAGCAGTGTTGTACATCGTTTCCACTCTGCTTGCTTCCCTGGTGAACCATGACTTTGTCAGTCATCCAAAAATTGATCATCATCATTGCTTAAAAAAAAAATCACTACAAATATAAGACGAGTCTTGAGGCTCTTTAAGAAGTGAGAGAAAAAAAGGAACCTGATGTGCGGAGGGAGCCAACAGAGACCCGCAAGCTGTGGAGCAGAATCTCACCTTGACATGAGGAATACATCCTCCCCATGAAGTGCCTCCCTCTCCATCTACATCAGCACCACTCCATTTAGCACACGCACACACAGACAGACACACACAGACAGACACACACACACACACACACACACACACACACACACACACAGACAGAGAGGGGTAAACGTGTCTCTCGCTGAGGAGAGCGTGGGTACACAATTATCCGTGAAGTGAATCTCCACACCCGGGAAACATCGGCGCCGACAAACACATACACATCCTTCCCACAGGGAAGGAGAGAGAAGTGCTCACCCAGCACAGCGCTGCATTGCGCGCAAACTAACATATGCATGTTGACAGCTAGCCTCACGTTTATATTTAGAATGGTGCCCGCGGCCAGTGAGTACACCGCGCTGACTACGTGTCAAAAGCACTGAAACCCACAGCGAACACTGACACTGCTATTGATCGTTCCAGGTCCAATCCCCTGGCGCTATCATATGGATGTGTGTGGGCGTGCACTTGTCTTAGCTGTGAGTCTGATATATGACAGTTTGATTTGCATAAATAAATAAATGCATAAACATTAGCCTAATTACCAGGCTCATCACGCAAGTAGCTATGCATTAGGGTTAAATGCTAGATTAAGCAGGAATCACAGGCTATGCATTTTGCTTATTGAATACTAAAAATGCAATGATCTGTGCGCCGCTGCAAAACAATATTTACCAGCGCCAATTACCTTTACTGCAGGGATACTGATTTAAAAATGTAGCAAATGGCCCAGTCAGGAAATAGATAGTAATTAATTAAATATTAACACCTCGAAGAGTAGAGGATGATATACCGTTGAAGATACTGTTTACCCCGGTGGAGGAATTGGCCCTTACCCCGGGCCCCCTTGTGGAACTGCCCTTGGGTGGGTTGAAAGCATGCCTGCATCAGGAGTAACAGCAACTTCAAAGCGAGCTGTTCACGCCTACATCTCAGTGGGGGAAATTTTAAACCATCTTCAAACAAAATGAAAAGCAAGACTTCACCCTTTTACAAAACGTCACCGCAGCATGCGACGTAAATATACAATCCTACCTTTTGCCCCGTGGAGACAAAACCAAAATGAATTAGAGGTGAACTACCCCACACTACTAGAAATAATAGACCTCCAGACCACAGTAGAATGTGATAGTAATTAAACTTCAGGATAAAACAAATGTTAACCACTGTACCACCTCGCCTCCATGGTGAAAATGAGCTGGAAAACGAAGACAAATGGCTTTGTCGGCCAGACCATTTGTTCTATTTAAACTCAACAACCAAGAAACCACTAGCATCAAAAGAAGAACAAATAAAACAGACGTGAAAAATCTGTTTTGCTCCCCCCTGAGTGGTTGGGTGTCAGAGCAGACCAAGTGGAGTTCTTAAGTAAAAGGACCCTGAAACGCTGGTCAAAGTCAAGGCCGATGTGTCAGAAAAGCTTATCCCATAAGGAAAAAAAACAAGCACACATTTCTTGTGCCTCTGTGGCTTGCAGCACTTCCGCCCATAAGAGCCGGCGTGGGATTCAGCCAGTTCCTCGGGCTTCAGAGCAGACAGCACTAAAATCCTGTCCCGGCACTCGCGGCTCTAAGAGATCATCGTGGATCTACAGATGTGATACCCACGATTACTTTTCAGCGCATCATCTTTTTCCCGCAGATAAGAAGAGGTCTTCTTCTTCCAGGACTGCACACAGCGTATGTGACTGGGGTTCCAAGAGCTCTCAAGCAGCGTCTTAGATGACGGGATTACAAAGATCACGCAATGAGCCTTTAATTATGTTAAAGCCTGAAATACTCATGTTAGCCAAGGCCTGCAGAAGTACACTGCACTACACTGCTGTGCCCCAGTGCCAGTCCACTTGGATTATATGGAAGGTGGCATGAGAAGCAGACGTGAATGTGTGTGTGTGTGTGTGTGTGTGGGCATGTGCATGATGGCGGCAATGGAGGACTATATATGCAGCACTAATATTCCCTTTCTGTAGAAATGCATAAAAAGATGTTAATTGTCGCAACAATAATTTATAATGTGCTTCTTGATCATTTTGTAGACGACCCTCAAAGCTGCCCCTAAGACCGGCAAAATATGTACTTTCTAGGAAATTGGTGTCAGCTGGGTGTCTGTTACAATTGGTTGTCTCTCCATCTAGAAACACAGGTGTCACCTTTACCCTAAATGTGCATATGATGGACTGACTCTTTAATGCTGTAAGAACCTTTTTTAAAGTAATATTTGGATCTTGCACGATATGTATCCTACTTGTCAATCCAAATAAGGAATCAAAGTGTGTGTGTGTGAGTGTGAGAGTGTGTGTGTGTGTGTGTGTGTGTGTGTGTGTGTGTGTGTGTGTGTCCACGCCAGCACGCATGAAGCCCCCTCCCTGCCACGGGTCTGCCTAATCGACTTTAATTGTCCTGACCTCTAGCTGGCCGCGGGTCATTGCAGTGAAGCGCGTCCCATCGAAATGCTAATGAGAGGAATCAGTAAATCACAGCTGTTGTCTTACCAGGGCGTCAGGACCGGCCTCTACCTTGCCCATTTATTTTGCCCGTCATCTCATTCATCTTCCCCTAGAGTTGACTGACTGATCCCGTGTAGCCCCAAACCAACACAATAATTAATCTGTGTATTAATTATTGTCACTGAGATTATTACAGCCACATCTTACAAGCTCTTTAAAGGTCGTTGTGTCCGTTTGTGTGTGTGCGTGTGCGTGTGTGTGTCAGTGTCCATGTGTGTGAGTGTGTGTGTGTGCTAGGATGTGCCTAAGAGAGGAAGCGAGAAAATGAGAGAGAGCAGGGGAGAGGGAAACAAGAGAGATAGAGATAGAGCGCGAGAGACATGTCTCTTCATTAGGAGAGCAGTGAATCAGCCTGTCCCTGTACACAGAGAGTGGCTCGAGTGGCTCCTTGACCCCTGCTATCCCATTAGGCTTTTCTTGTCTGAGTGTGGCTTCAAACCTGGCAAGACAACAGCTTAAGCTAGCGAAACTATCCTCTCCTTGAAACAACACTGTGTGATATACTGCCGAGTTTCGTTTTGTTTTGTTTTTCTATTGTGACGTGACACACTGCAAACACTCCATGAGTACACATGAGTTAAAAGTGCAGAACAGCCCTCCATATAAAGTAACATAAATCAAAGCAACAGCTGTACAGTGCAGACTTACTGAGGCACCATCTAAACAGAGACAAAAAAGAACAAAAAAAAAACAAATATATCCTTTAAAAACAATTACGTATACTCCAAATTGGTCAGATGGAGAAAGAGGCTTTTTTTTCCTATGAAATGAATCACCCCTTGTTGTATGCCAAAATAGAAGGAAAAACCCACAAAAACACTTAGACCAGGAGCATCCTGTGTTGGATTTAGGTGACAAATTCTGCTCTGGGCCCTCTCTTATCCTGGGTTCGGGTGGGTTAATAGAGCACCTTTCCCTCATTAAGACGCCCCACACATACACACACACACACACTCCTCTCTATCTCTCCAGGTGGAGTGCAATGCAGCGTAATACCGCTTTGTGTTGTCCTGTTTTCTTCTACATCAGTGCTTTCATCAGCGGCCAACACAGCCGCATAAACAGCTGGTGTGATGAGGGGAGAGCAGGCGGGGGGGTTAGGCCAGGGGTGGGAGGAGGGAGGGCAGGCTGGGGGGTTGAGGGGGGGTGTTGTTCCCTTCCCGGGTGGCTTCTTATCCTGGTCTTCCATGACACGAAAGCCATTTGAGCGTATAGCCCCACTTTACCTGCCCACATAATCACACCTGAACCTCACCTGCACTGTGTGCAAGCAGGGAAGACCTCTAAAACTAGAATCATAAACACACACAAACACACACACTGAGCTAGTAGCTTCTACCACACACATACACACCTGTGTCTTCTGACACATCTGCACCTAGTCGGATAACACGGGATCATTTATCAGGGGTCTCTTCAACGGCTTGGGGAAACTACACTGGCTTGTGCCGCACAGAAGAATATTAATGCGAGAAAAAGAGCATTCATCTTTTGTTATCCAAATCTGATAGAAAAATGTCATAGGGTTAATTTGTTGGTGTTCCGCCACCCACAGGTACATGTGTCGGCTATCTCCGATATGGATTCACAGGAGCGATTATAAGACTTCACTGTGTGGTGGGCTGCGTATTATTTATGATGGACAGAAAAAGATTAGCATAGCATGCTCCATACTGCTGGTCTCTCCAGCAACTGTAGCTCTTGACAACAGTGTTGCCCAGAGATTACAGCTTCCATCTAAAGCAAAATAACTGACATTTCTATGACTGATAGTATCTCCGCCACGCCAAAAATAATGACCTGGTTAATGATTCTTCCCTAATGGTGACTAATAAAAATCTGGGAGATAAAAAAAGCAAACAATTAATATAATTTACTGCCTTTCCATTAGTGGAACCTCCACGCAGTCTCACGCCAACAACGGCAAACATCTGTTTTCAGTGGGGCTCACTCCGAAGAGAAGCCTGGACCGGGGCGAGAGAGGGAGAGAGGGAGCAATGTGCGATGTGTTAGAATGTAATCAATATTAATGTGGACCTGGGGGTAGTATTGTGTTCCCTGCTCGCCTCTGATTGCTGTAAAACGCTCAGGTCAGGGGAAAGGTGGTGGGGAGAGGGGGGTGAGTGAGGATGGAGGGCGGATTGGAGCTTTGAAATGCTAATGGGGGGACGGCGGCGGGCAACGGTGAGGCTGAGAATGATCTAAAGCCAAGACGGAGCTGAGCAAAGAGGAGAGAAGCCGGTGTTGCTGAGGAAGGAGTGGGTGGAGAGTGACTGGTGACTGTTAGTGGAAGCCAATGCAGATGGAGAGAGAGAAGGAGAGAGAGGGAGAACGGGTAATAAAAAACACAAGAGGGGGGCTGAAAGCCGGTGTGAGAACGAAAGTGAAATAGGAGGAGGCAAAAAAGCAAGAGAGAGAATGAGTGAAATGGAGGGTTACAAAACAACGGAGGGGTTGAAATTGGATGAGCGGGGGGAAAAGAGTGAAAGAGAGAGGGGCTGAAAGAGAAAGAGAGAAGGGGAGACAGAAAGAGAGAGAGAGAGAGTGAAGAGGGGAGGCACAACAGAGAGAGACGAAGAAAGGAGTGCCACAGGGGGTGGCTGGATGAGATGTCAAAGTCAAACTGCAGATTTAAATGTTCCCGGGGCTATTCTCTGTATCATTTCAAGTCAATTTTGGCATGGTGCTGAAAGGATGAGAAGTTAAGCTTGGGACTCTCTCTCTCTCTCTCTCTCTGAGGGGCTTCATTGTGTGTATGCTTTTCACATCACAATACAGCCACATGTATGTATGTAGCATGTTAAAATGCTCTTTAACAACAACAAAAAACAATAGAAACAGCTTCCTCAGCCCTCGTAGGATTGAGCCTTTGTTTAGCTCATGGCCTGTGTTACTTACCACTGCACCTTTTTCTTTGTTTGGTGAGGCACTGCAGGCTTGCAATTATTATTATTATTATTATTATTATTAGTTATATTATTATTCTTTTCAAAACAAAGACTTTCTGAGATAGAACTAAAGTTCTCAGAGGGCACAACGGAAGGAAATGACCATCACCAACAGATGAGGTACAGAGGCGAGAGTATTGTCATGGCTCATGGATTCTAACTTCAAATTTCTGTATCAAGGATAGTATGGTATATCAGCAAATCCCACAAAGCCACTAAAAGAGGACATTACGCTAACCACTTTGACAGCACCACAAAAGACATACTTTCATCATGAACTCCGAATCTCTAGTCCCCTCTCAAGAGATTAGCATAATATTGATATACTGTAACTATTGCACTGTGAACGTTCAAGCTGAATTAAATAATAATAAAAAACCAGCCCAATGAAAGCACTGAGAGGATCTAATGGAAGAAAATTACAGAGAGGAGCCCCCTCACAACCCTGAGGACACACACACACTTCTAGTCGATACTGTCCACTCACTCCCACAGTCAATTTAATTGAGTTCACAGCAGTTTGACGCGTCGAAACTCTTCCCTTGAGTTAGTGTGCACTGTGTGGACATTGTTTATTTCTTAGACTTCCTGTGTGTATCATCCCTTAACAGGCTTGTGTGTTTTCCAAACTCTCCCCGTTTAAGCCACAACAACATACACAGTATGTCTTATGGCCAATAGTTTTTAGTTTAGGGAACAAATGTTAGCCATTAACAAATAACTAATATGTGTCTGTATTAGTGCCCAATAAGGTCTGCATTAAGCACCATTAATAATTTATTAAGCCTGTATTCACTAATTTCATATTCTCACGTAATCGTTTATTCTTAGTACATCCTTAATAACCAAATAATTGATTTCCCACCTAAGCTTCCTGATATGTAATCAAAATAGAAAGTGTATCCTCCAAATACACTGTCTGACTATGTTACTTACAGTGATAGAATAGTTGTAGAATAGGTATTCCTACTGACAAAAAATGTTTCATTGCTCAATGCAATGGCAAAGCAGGTCCATGTAATTGCAATTGTACTCACCCAGACTGCAAGTGGTGACTGGGAGGCAGGGCTCCTGTTCTAAAGAGGAAACTTGCGAGAATATAGCGTTTCATGTGTCCAAAATAACCTACCACACCCCCCCCCCCCCCAAAGTAACCTTATACCCATCTTGTGTAACCTTAGGTTGACCAACCAGTGTTTTTTTTTAAGGAGGTAACAACAATAAATAACCTATTCAATGAGAATAAAAAATGAGTGAATACATAATGCATGATTAATGATGCATAATGCAGAGGTTATTGGGCACTAATACAGGCACACATTAGTAATGTGTTAATGGCTAACGTTTCTTTCCTAAAGTGTTACCCTGTTGGGTAACTGCGAAGGCACCATCCCTTGTTGATTCCTCAGCAACATGTTGTGAGTGTGTGATTAAGGCAGCCCTGCTCAGCTGTCAATCTGCATTTTGCACGTGTGTTATCAGCATGTGCCTCGTCAGGGGAGGCACACAGGCAGAACGGCCCCTGACGGAGCTGCTTATCGACTAGCGGTGATTTGTGCCCCCTCCACACGGTATGTACTGTACATGGTCGATGACTGATAGCATCGGGTGGATGCAAGCAAGTGCAGGTGGAGTCGCCTCTGTGTCAGTGGCACTCTCTGACCCCCAGTATGGCCAGCTGCTGAAAGGGGGGTTGTTAAGTGGGGACGGGCGGGTACAACAGCAACCCTGCTCGTCAAAGGTAGCTGTGAGTGGCACCATCCCCTCACCTCTATGTGTGGGTGTGTAGAGTAATTGTGTGTGTGTGTGTGTGTGTGTGTGTGTGTGTGTGTGTGTGTGTGTGTGTGTGTGTGTGTGTGTGATTGCGTGTAACTCATGAACCTGCTCAGGGGTGTATCCTTCCGTATCGAGCACTGAGGCAGATGGCTGATAAATACACTTAAATCAAGGAGTCAGTGTAGAGCCGCAATTTTTTTCTTCCTGCCCGGGAAGATGGAGGCCGTGAAACCTAGGCTTGGGCTTGAGAGACAGGCATTGATCTTTTCCAAGCGCCCGGTGCTCTTAGGTCAAGTGAGGCGAAGGATTAATTGTTGATTTAAACTGAGAGACAGAAAGATTAGACCAGTTAAAGAGGAGGAGGAGGAGAGGAGGATAAGCAGTGGAGGCGAGTAGAAAGACAGTGTACCTGTGTGCACGCATGCATGCTAGGGCCAGCTAATATTTCACGGCACCACACTCATATATCTAACATGGATCCCCTTCCGGAAGAAACCTGTTACACCAGCACGTATGATGAATGTCTTCAATTACGCTATGGTGTAAAAGTGTGGAGATTACACACACATTATGGATGTCGAGATGTTCCCACCGCCCACACGTGCATAGCTCAGCACTCTCGTCTTAGGCCTATTGCACACGGCATTAAGCCGCTAATATCCCTCCACTCTATGGGCTTGTCTGAGAATGTGTGTATGTGTGAGTGTGTGTGTGTGTGTGTGTGTGTGTGGCATGGATGAGAGAAAAGTAACTGCTCAGTGCAGTGCGAGTCTGGTGTTGAGGTAGAACTGCCGCGGTGGGACTCTTCCTCAGCTAGGCAGCCTGCTGTGAAACATGCCGGTGATTACCAGCCCTGGATATGAGGGGCCGTGTCTGCACCCATGTCTGAGATTATAGCGGCTGGTATATTTAACGATAATAACAGTCATTGTCTTTGTTGAGTGTATTAGGATATTCACAGGGGCTCTTAAGCTCAATGTGGGCGTCAGAAAGTGAGATCTATTCCGTTGTGCAACATTAAATAACCCTGAATAATGTAATTAACAGAATACAAATACAGGCCATTCCCAATAAACCATTTGACTGCAGTGCAAGAGAAATGCTCTTTGAGCATCATATGGGGGAATCTTGGTTCCAAACTCATGGGTTTTCACAAATAGCATGAACTAGTAAAGTTACAATAGCACTCTTTACAATCGTATATCACAGCAGGTAGTAAAGCCTTGCCATGCATTCCCGAACCTATAAATTCATACCATATGTGACTATAAGAGAACAGTAGCCACCTTGCTTGGGGAGTGTCTTCAATAACCCAGGGGGAAGCTCTCCTTCATAGCTCATGCCTCCTGGGTTTAGTCCACACTCCCCCCACCCCCCAAATACCTTCATTTCACAGAAGCAATCGTGATGAATGAGGCCATTATATCTGCTGTTAACCAGGCCCTGAAAACATCCCCACGCTTTCCATCCTTGTGAAAACCCTTGTGAAAAAAAGCTTTGGGGTTTCAGACGGAGCCTGCAAGCCAGGAGAGGAGCATTAATAAAGCTTGGGTGTACATTTCTAATCATATCAGGATCTGCAGACACTCCATGAAGGTGGGAAGCAGTGCTTATTTACCCTTAGGAGAAAATCAATGTGTACATGTTATCAATAAAACACTCCATGAAAAAACACACAGGTATGGATCCACGTCCAATCGCACACAACTGCTCCGCCGTCTCTCTCACTGATCGAGCGCAATTTGAACGCGTGATTAAGAGCTCATTGACGTCTTCCTCTTTTTCCCCTCTGCAGACATCAAACAGCACTGGCAAGGAGACTCCATCTTCTGGCTCCGCATGGAGTCCACCTGTCCATGGGTGATTTTTCTCAGTCTTTCTAAATGCAGCCCTGCTCCTTTTCAGCAGACCACATCCATCAGCCCCAGGCCAAAACATCCATCCAATCTAGAGGCCCAGATTCAAATGAGCCACTTTGGGCAAATTAATGACTATTGACAAGTTTGACCAATGTCCAATGTCTAGGTTTTATGGATTAAATATAACAAACTATGCACATACTGTGTACTTTTTTTTCTCTCCTAGTAAACATTTTGATAAAATATCTTAGCCGAGTCTGCACTCCTATTAATTAAACCCATTTACAAACAGTATCACATTTTCTCATTGGTGTTTCATATTCTTTTCCATTAACTCAATTTACTTGAAAAATGAGTTTTCTCATTAACACTCTCCAAACGTATGAAAGTAAACAACATAAACAACACAGGACAACACAATCCTCTTCCTCTTTCAGGAACCCCGAGTCAAGATCTTAAATAATGATCAAATGTCGAGCTTTTCTAAAAACTTTGCCAATGTCTTAAATACTGACTAATGTGTGCCATTTAGGAGATCACAGGTATGGCAAATCGGCTTTGGCAGCTACTGTCATCTGCCTCTGATTTGCAGGAGTGTATTCATAAAGCTAATCACTAATCTGTATTGCTTTTGCCAGTGTGAGCCAAAAGAGCTGCAGAGCACAATGTACATTTGATGACTCTAACACCCAAAATATAAATTAATATTAAAACATTTCTTTCATTCAAAGGCCTCCATGGGGAAACAAAAATGTCAAATTAAACAACTCTGCTGTGGCAGTCGGGGGACCGTATCGCAAACCCCCTCCCCTCTGCACACACACAACCCCCTGTGGGGTTCCCTGATTGCTGAGCAGGTCAAACACAGATGCTAGGCTAATCCGCTGATTTGAGGCACCCAGTCCAATCATGCCTGAGTCACAGTCAGTGACGACTGCAGAGTTGCCTAGAAGACGTGAATAAGCCATGGTGGGGGTGAGTCACAGGGAGAAGGGGCCTAACAATAGTCCATGAGCATTCATCTCCAGAGGACATGGGTTAGATCCCTCAGGGGGGGAGCTCACTTGGGAGAGTAAAAGGGCTACTAAAAATAACCCCCCACCCCACCCCAAATGGTCCATAAATGCTCAAAGGATGGAGATAGTCTGCACTCTATTCCTCTCAAGTGGGAATACCGCCTTTAACACCATGTCTGGAACAGCAGGAGGGCAAAACGTCAAACGTTCAGCCCTGCCAATGGATCCTTCTTTGTTGGTGTTTCAGCCTTCAGCTCAGGGGGAAAAATCTGTGTAATAAACCATAGTTTTATCTGCTATGGGGTTAGGGGGTCCAAGGATACTGTAATCATGTGTAGGGCCAATGATTTTCCGTTTAAAAAAAATGCATTTTCCGTTTAACATTTGGTGAATTCCAATTTTTTTTTTTTGTTCACCCTGAGGTAGATTGATGGCTTAAAATGAGTGAATAATATGTGCCCTTCTTAGATTGTTGTTTGCCAGCCATCAACAGAACAGAAGACTAAACATTTTTCGTTTTTAAATGCGATTGGGAAGACTAGCGCGTGAATGTGACTGAATGTGGCTTTAGCAGAGGCGTGTGGGTCAACCGTTAAAAAGGGGGGCGTGGCCGGAGCGGAGTTCAGCGCAGACGTGACATTTTCTCAGTGGTTTTCTTCTTTAATTAATGTTTGTTCAACGTTGCAATCGTTGTTGTGTTTATTTGAAAGAAATATAGCCTTGCAGCCCAAAATATAGGGGAATTTGGGCGATTTGTATGCACAAAATGATGTTTCTGTCTGAAAGTTGCAATTCCGTTTCAAAGGGTTCATTCCGTCCGTTTTCCGTTATCGCGGAAAATCATTGGCCCTACATGTGTCTGAAAGGATGTTCGGTTGGGGACAGTGTGAACAAGCACAGGCTTATTTGCCCCAACATTCAGGTTCCATTTTGTTATCTTTCACATTTCTCAGTGTGCAGCGCTTACTTTGCTTGCTGAACTCTCTGTAGCCTTGAAGAGAGCATACTGCCAGTGGGCTGAACCCCCTTCCTGAAGCTATGAAGGCAGCCACTGGTCTGACTCAGAGCTCGCTAATGAAGAAATTACCACGAGCAGAGGCTCAGGTCAGAGCCAGGCAATAATGGCCAAGCACCAATAATAATCTCCCAATAAAAAAGCACAGAGCCTTCGCCATGTGCCATCTGCTTTCCACCAATTATTGGGATTAATGTAGTGCTCAGGAGTCACCACGGCAGCCAAGCACATCCTCGCCTCGGCGCAGTGGAGCATGTTCGCCCGCCGCCATCACTTCTATTATCACAGATTCCTATCCACCATTTGAGGGACTTCAAGTCCCTACCTCCACCAATCAAGTGAATTATCTTCGCACACTGGACTGTCATGTTGGCAGGCGACCTCCATTTTTCTGCCTCAGAGAGAGAGCGACCGGAGGCAGTGTCAGGCTCCGGTTGACAGAGAGAGACAGAAAGAGAGTGAGTGCTCACTTGGCTACTGGACAGCTGTGTTAAGAACGAGCTACTGACAAGGAGCCTCCTGTCCACTAAAATTGTAAGATTATCTTCGAACAGTACATCCCCTACCCACCTCCAAAAAAAAACATCACAAGAGGAAGGATCATTGAGGTATATGAAGAGTGAGGGCTAACAGTGACAAGGATGAAACTAGCAGAGGTACCAAGATTTTGATGCCCTGACGCTGGAGTGGAGGTTCAGCCTGATTCCCAGGGCTCTTTCGATCCGCTTCATTAAGCAGCATACAAACGATGTCTATTTCTTCTGACAGATGCCACGTTCAAGTGGAGAAGCTCTCAGGGGCCCACACCCGAGATTCCTCCGGTGCATCAACACGACTGACTTCTTCCCACAGATGACATCCACCGCTCTGAGCAGACACTTCATGTACGGGACAATAATGAATTTCTATCATGAGCTCGGAAAAAGGTGGCCTTGTGAGACCCGTTTTTGACAACAGCGTTGTTAATTCTCCGGCGAAAAGGACTCCATTCTGGACAGTGAAACCTTTGAGTTATTCCTGTGTCCTGAGAGAGAAAACGGTAGAGTCAGAGTTGTGGGTGAGATTTCATAACCTCGACATGGCGCACATCTGTGAAGTCTGCCCAAGGACCAAGACGAGGCTACCCCGGAGTTCCGACTTTAAAGACACCTACACCCGTGAGTCACATTTCATGGGGTAGGCAGGAGAGCGTCACGAGACATTATATCACTGCCGAAGAGCACACATAGGCATGTCTCATGTTTTATTCAGCCAGAGTCGGGAGTGAACTTGCACTGGCTCCCTTTAGCAGAAGTGTGTCCCCCCCCAACCCCCGACAGGTCAAGGCAATGAATGAAGAGAGGAGAGGACAGGACAGGGTGGGGGAGATCCCCTGTGAGATCACTTTTCCCTACTCCAGTGTGAAGGAGATAGCAAGCCAGCCCTGGGATGCACACCACCTCACCTCAGTTTACCCTGCCCTCTGCCTTCAGGCCTCATGCACAACGAGCTTAAAGCCTTCATTAGTTTATGCTGTTGTGCGGGAGCCTAATGAACTGTTGGAAACTAAATGGATTGGTCACTTGAAACAAATCGATATTCACAGTGGGGGTGGTGGGAGTAGGCATTTCTCTGGTGGAGCAAAGTCTGTGCTCCTTAGTAGGTTTCGGAAGTACTGATACTCAGATAGGATGAGGGATCGTCACGGAAGTGGCTGAATTATATTATTTATTTAGTACCACGTGGGAACAATCATGTGCAAAGCTTTTTGGTACCAGCTTTACCTCAGTGTGCTACAGTGAAAGTAATACCATTTTAAAGGCTGTGACTAAGGACACCAAAACTTTCTAACCAAAGGAGATAATGACATAATGAAAATCATGAACATTACAATGTTGTGAGTCGCTGACCTGAGAAAAGCAACATCTCGTAAGAATATGAATTATTCACAGAACAAGTGAATAAGTGAATTATTCAAAGAACTGCTTTTAGTCAGTTCCACACTGGCAATCAGTGCTACCTGTACAAGAAATGCAGAGAAACAGCTCATTTGTGTGTGACAATTGTTAACTGGGACAAGCGAAACAGTACATTACCAATATTACCTAAGCCAAATGAACTATAAAATATTCCTGGCATGATGTTTTCATCAGTCAGTCAATATCAGGCCATGCCTTCAATGCCTATGGGTGAAATGACAATAAAGACTCTGCAGCCAGTTGCCGAGCAGTCTGCCATTTTCCTGCTGCTGCTGTTGTTGTTGTTACAAAGAGAGGCTGTCATCCAAGGGCAGAGGGGAAATATTGTGAAATGGATGTGTTCAGCAGAAGCACTGACCCCTTTCCCTTCAACCTCATCCATCCAAGCACTCACTCCTCATTCGATGTGCTTTCATTAAATCATACTCCATCTCTTTTTTCTGTTTTATATTTTTATATATATATATATTTGCTTTAATCTTTTAAGTTCAATTGCTCTTTCTGACCAAAACATTCATTAGGGAAGTCAAAGGGGTCACCACAAACCGAATGGCTATTCCCAGCCCACATCTCACGTCAGCCTGAGTTATACGACTGTTGACTCCATAAGTGTTTTCCCTGGCCTGCAGTCAGTGGGTGAGGAGAGATGGTGGTTTCAGAGGCCATATATCTCCTCTACCTTCCCTCAACCCTTCACAGCTCAAACAACAATGCGTTCATTACAACCTGTATAACAAAAGGCATTTGTGAACTGCACATGTTGCAAATGTTTCCTTGTTGCCACTGGCATTGGGGGAAAAAATCCTCAAGATGAATGTGACACAGATCAAAAGACTCGCAACAAAGCCTGTTATCCATTTCATTTTCTAACAAGGATGTGGAGTGTTTTAGTAAAGCGGGTGTCACAGGCCATGCAGGCTTTTTTGCTAATGAGCACGAAGCACATCTGGCCATGGGACCTCAGGACCATACACTTTGCTTTGGGAGCGTGGCCCTCTTTTCCACTAGCTAGTGGGCCTGGCGCCAGCAGGTTGTGCTTATGCACACAACGTAGGTGTAGTTGTGACTGTCAGTAAAGCAAAGGGGAACCAGGTTGGGGGGGGGCAATTGACATCTAAGATGCTGAGTTCCTTTCCCAGAGCGATCATCTAAAACAAGACAAAGTTTCCCTGCCTCTTGCCCATAAATAATTTCGCCTCAATGTCACTGTCAGTTTGTCGGATGCTTCGAAACACAAACATGGCTCTCGCAAAACACAGAGGGGCTCAGAGACAACCTTGGATGTGCAGCAGAGCTCCTGAATACAAATAATGCATGGGTGTTCCCGGTCAAGCCGGTGTGGAAGGTCCTGTGGATTCACTTAGAGCAATAGAAGCCCCTGCTACTACAAAGAAAATAAGTAGAGAGAGAGAGAGAAAGCACAAGAGAGTTGAAGAGCTAGCATGCTAGCTTTTAATTAATCTCGTAACACATATGTTCACATTCATTTAATCTTGTCAGTTATACAGAGAACTTCAGAACTCTGCACTGAGCCTACATGCTTGTGCAGGGGTGGGGGTGGTTTGCATGTTTGCACATTCAGAGCAGTACTCCAATGCGTCACCGGCAGCAGCTCATATTCTTGACATGTTCCGAGAGAGCTCGGGGGGCCTAGCCTGATTGAAATATCACACACTGTACCAAATCTTATTAGCCAACCTTTGCTGAGTGAATTCATTGCAATCCTTTGGCTGGCTCGTACATCTATAGTGCTCGAGATGGCCAAGAATCAGGAAGGCTCCAAGTTTTTTCCTTGTCTCATCCCTCTTAGGCGAGTGTTCCAACACCAACACCGATGAATCAATGCCATCAAATCGCTGCAGCACAGGGATGTTTTTTGTTGTTGTTGTTGTAGGTCTGATGCCAGTAAGAATGCCAGAGAGACCACATAGGAATTTGAATGCTGAATGAATATTGTCCCTAGAGAAGGCACCAAGCCCATACTCAGTCAAAACAAATGCAACACAATCAGAGTCCACCTCAGAGCACTCTCGTATTGGACTGTTTTTTTTTTTTTTCCCTCGTCTGGTCGTATGTTTGGTTTTCATATCTATTTTTTTTTTCTTACTATAAGCTGTTCAAGATTTACTCTAGAATACTTTTTTCTACAGATGCAGTTGAAATATTGGCTTGTCACATCTGACAAGAAAATAAGAAATGATCAAACAACTGCCCACATTTAATTACGACTACGTGCTTCAGAGATGATTCTGATGATTCCTTACTCAGCCTTGACTTTTCAGCATATGTTTTTGTTTTTTAATCTCTGGTAGTTTCAGATAAAAAGACAGAAATGTAAAACTTGAAGTGCATGTTCTGTTCTTGTCAGGGGTATGAAATGTAATTGATAGTTTTGCATCAGGCAGGTTTGACATTTTTGAGAATAAATGCTTTATTTTTATTTAGCCTTAGTCCTGTGCCAAATGTCCTTCTTAGTTTCTTCTGAGTAGTCTCATCCTGTTGCTTTGAATAAACTTTGCAAACACCAACCACACAGTTGGCCCTGATAAAAGTTAGCTAGCTTGTGAATTGATGTATTTTGGTGATATATTTGGATATTACATGCATGCACCATACACAAACAGAAACAGACCCCAATAATTTGCCTGGGTTTGTACTTTTTCGCAGTAGAAAATTATACACAAAGCCATCTAACGTTAGCAATATCCCGTTGTTGAGAGATGCTAGCCCACTAAACGTTGTGTCTACACTAAATCCTACATTGCCTTTGCTGCTCATTTTCAGCTCCTTCACAACAATTTGCTAGCCCGTTAATGTAATATGTTCGGTTTGGTTATAAAACGCAGCCTATTGTAACACCACCACCTTACTAGTTTACTTATTCTAGCTTTTTTTTTTTTTTTTAACGTAACGCTGAAAACACATGAAAGTGAAGCAAAAAAAACCTCTTCCCATTGTGTGGGCATTGCTGTTGCGTGAGGAGATTGTGTAACATACTGAACTATCAAGCTAGCTTGAGTAGATGAAGTCAGCTAGCTTTCGCTCCTTATTTGCATAGGTTTCAACTTTTTTTTTTAAGTTCCCATTTCCAGTAGAAAATGAACGGAACACAGGCTTCTGGCTTGCATGTATTTTCATCTTAAAGTTACCAAGTTGACCTACCTCAGTTTCTTTGTCGTGAGCACTAATGTGCAGCTTGAGGTTTGTGGTATTCTTCCCAGCTATTATATCCAGTTTGCATCCCTTTTGATATAACATAACAATGTAATGTTTTTTTCTTAGCCTCATTGTACCGAAATGGGCCCAAATATCTGGTTGATTCTTTTTCCCAACCACTGTCATTATTGAAGGTTAGCTTTCTGTAAAATAGTTGAAAGGTTAAAGGTTGCTCCTAGCTATGGTTAGTCCCGACATACTCCTCGTGCAGCACAGGAAACGAAACTGCTGCACATCCAATGAATAGGAAAAAGGAAAAACATATTTTGACATAGTTTTCGAGAACGAAATTAACTAATGGAAACAAAATAGGATTCCCTAAAAAGCCTATCGAAATGCATCCTTGCATAAAGAACTGATAAAGAAATAGGAATTTCTGCTTCACTTTAGCCTCGTCTGTCCTACACTGAATTAATTTCACAGCATGCTTTTCTGCCTCATTGATTTTTATAACTTCATAAAAATGACATGGCTATTTCTTTAATCAAATGTACAAACCCTAAGTAATGTAAACTGCACTTTAGTGCACGGAACTGCGTCACCATGTCACAAGAGCCCTGATCTGAAGTTACGTGATTTTACTATGTGTACGAGAACCGCGTGTTCACAATGAATTGATTGAAATGATTGCAATTTCTAATGTTGTCAATATAAATTTGACTGATGCCTGCCTTTTGTCAAACAAGGTTTGACAACTGTTCTGCAATAGACATTTCTGAGAATTTATATAAAAATGGGTAATGGGGTTTAATAGCACTGTGGAATTTGTACCACCTCATGTATTGATTTTCAGCCATCTGCCTGTGTCTATAATTGTGCTTTAACTGTAAGTCATTACAAAGAGAATGGGTCAGGCACAGTGATAAAACAGAAGTAGAAGTCTCACAATAAACCAGAGGGCTTTTATGCTGTCAATGGTGCTGCACAGCTCCCGTTTGAAAACAGGCTGCGCTGGGGTCAATGTGAATATGAAGTGTCTGAAATGAGTTTTTCTCCACGCGTCTCATTTCATATGTTACGCAGTACCTCATTCTTCACACATTTATTGATGTGGGTGGTGGAGACGGATGTTTTTTGTGTGTTCACGTATGCACGCGTGTGTGTGTGTGTGAGTGTGTGTGTGTGAGTGGGTGGATGGTAGGGATCTACCTCTCCCCCCAAGCCCCTTCTTACCAATCCAAGGAAATTCTGAAATGAACACAACTAGTCATCTGTCCAGTCAGATTCCAGGAGGCCTCAGGTATTCAGTAATCTTATTGCTAAACCCTGATTTATTGAACCTCATACTGAATATAGTGTTCAAATGCCCCACATAGGGTTATTCCAGTTATGACAAGGAGGTGGTAGTATGTTTGTGCGGGTACATTTCCAGTTGAACTTTACATGATTAGTTAAGATTTAATGGTTGTGTTTAGCAGTATGCACATGCACAAAATAATCTCAGAAGTAAATGTTTGCACCCTGCATCTAAAGACAAGTGCCGGTTGGACCAGATGCTGGTAAATGCTAATTGTTAATGCTAATGTCTTGTTTCACCACTTTCAAAATAAAATACATTTCAACATAAACTACTGTTTCACCAGCTACTGGTCAGATGTGACCAAATTCACTAGGGGGCACTTGGAAACACAAAATAACTTAAAATGTACTTATAGACATGTTGATTTTCTGTGAAACCAGGCAACCCCCTTAGTATACATTAAGGTGACTTTAGTTTGGACACAGGCTCTCTTCATTTTGCCTTTATGTGTTTATATGTGGTAACCAACCGCTTCATTATCCACAAGACCATGCACAGGTAGGTAGTATTTCCTCAAATAACACTATAAAACTAGAAATGCATTTCCGCAACTAAAGGCAAAGTGTAAATGTGGCACAGCAGCCATCAGCCATTGTAGACCGCAACCTATGCATTTACGTGGATGCTGAGACTTCGCTCTACAAAAGAACGGTTTGATTCCGAGAACCGTGTACAAGTCCGGAGAATGTACCATGACAATGAAATTGCCTGAGTCGAGGCAGTTACATTATTCAAACTTCTGCTGGTTAAATTAAGGTTTTGATGTTTTTCTACCATCTGTCCACGTAGACGTGTCAGTGTTGCACCAGAATCTTATCCGGTAGTCACTAAATGGGGGGAAAAAAGAAAAACCTGCTGCAATGAAACACAGCTAGTATGGCCATAAAAGAGACAATTGCTCTGAAATCTGATTTGATTAATCAAGAGAGTAATTTGGAATTTAATGAACACATAATGGACCATCAGAAGCTACATGTATCTGTCACCAGTGATTCATGAAGCTCAACCTACACCAGAGAAGTGCTACCCATCTGATAGCCTATATTAGATACTCTCAATAACATGGTGGCATTGCACTGAAACATATAGGGGGAAGTGGTATAAGATGAGCCAGTGGGTAATTTGACCTACCACCTGTATCTGGGCAACAGTCCAATCTCCATTCTCCAATTTTTGGCATATCAGGTATAATCAGTCTCACATCAAAAGTACTTTATCACAATCTAAAAAGTTCAAATATTTGGTGTGTAAATAAAGTGTTGCATCCTAACAATGGGCCTCATTCTCGAACATTTTCTCAAGTTTCTTCTGCAATGTTTTCTTACGGACTTCAGAAGATCAACGTAAGAAAAGACCTACGCCTGATTCATGAACGCCTGAAAATGTGTTCTTAAGCAGCCGAAGTGTTCTCAGCTGTGCTCCCCCGAATGAGGATTCTTAAATTGAACGCGCGTTCTCGTGCACCTGGATTTGCATACATACACGCCTTATAAGGGCACGCAACCGTAGTGACGTGTGCAGTCAGAATCGACCGAATCCACGCGAAAGCAACTCGAAAGCGAGTCGTGTCAAAGCAGAAAGCGACCACCGGTCAAGTAAACGCAGATCTAACTTCACCGGTGCAGAGGTGGAGGTACTGTTGCAGGATTCTATTCCACTATGGCTATATCAACGCGATTGAGTTTAGTGCTTATTTATTTATTCACTTACATTTGCAATGTTCGTGTAGTGCTTTTATTTATTTTAGGACATCACGATGCCTCGTAGAATCATGACTATAAATGTGAAATGTAATTGTTAATGATACAAATATTCTCGTTTTTATTACTATTTTAATTATTTAAATCCGAGGATGTCTGTAGAATTGATGTGAGCGCTATCACCAACGATTTCTCATAAATTCAGCCCTTAACCCTTCTAACACGGAGCGGGGCATCAGATGTTTTTTTGAGGAATTGCATTAAAGAAAACTCTGGGCGACTTACTAAATTCTTCTAAAGTTCAGAACGAATCCCAGATGAGAAAAATGTCATGAATGTCAAAAAACATCGTAAGTGAAATTCAGAAGAAATTCCTTCTTAACTGCGTTCGAGAATGAGGCCCAATGAATAGCTGAATAAATTAAATGAATAATATTTAATTTAATTTTAGTTGTGGCATAACAGCTGTCATGCCAAGTTATTACAGAAAAAATACCAGGTAAGGGCTCCATTGTAATGTGCTTAAAGCCCTAGTTTTTGTTTACCTCCTTGTGGATGACTTGGAAGCATCACTGTTGTTTTGCCATTTTAAATAGCATTTGCTATACATATCTTTATGTCATTGGCTACAAAGTTTGTGATTATAAGGACATTCAGAACGTTATGTGACATGTTGGTGTTTACATTATGTTTATAGGCTAAAACTATTAGCTATTATGGCAAACATACAGTTGAGAGCATACACTGAAAGTAAAAAACAAATAATCTGTGGGTGGTCCTCAAAAGAATAAAAGTGTTGTTTAATTTAAGACTTCATTTTTAATCCTAGAGACTTGGAAAACCATCTTCAGGTTTCAGAACTGTAGACAAATTAGTTGTAAACTGTAAGAAAAACAGTAGACTGGGGGATTTAAGTATTAATAATTACATTTTGAATTATACATAGTTACTAACTTATGGCTTTTGTAACCCCGTCAGCTGCATCAACCTACTGCTAACATGGGGCAAGTTGAGCCATGAGACAACTTTTTTGGGGGGTTTCAATTCAACTCAATTCAATTTTGTTTATATAGCGCCATAACAATACAATTGTCTCAAGGCGCTTTACAGAGCCCAGAGCCTGGACCAGCATTTGAGTGTGGCACAGTGCTAAGGTTTCAATTGATGGCACACATCCTGAACTTGCGTTGTATGCATCAATTTTATTCCTGTCTCATCTAGGGTGGCTTTGCTATAGGTCGACATAAATAAAGAAAGAAAAAAAATTAAAACAGCTCATCTTACCTAACTCTCCCCTACACAGGCGAACACTGCATGCACACCACAAAGGACACATGCAAGGCATGGTACAGAAAGCTCATTCCCGTTTGTCTGCAAGCACGCATCCATCCATTTTCAGACTTGTCAGACATATATTTCATTTTGACACTAAGCCAACAGAGCTCTCTACTTTATGACACTTTAATGACAGGGTCGGTGCGCATTTCTGTTTACCCACGTACGCCGTCCACATCACTCCACTGCATTTTAGGCTGAACTCCCTTCTCCTCCTCATTTGTGCACCGACCAAAGGGTAAATCCTTGTATAGCCTCTAACTGTTCTGGGGGTTGGCTTTATAAAATTCTCTCAAAATGAAGCGGACCAAATCTCCATGAAATCTCCTATGAACTGTTCGGCGGCTGTATGTGTGTGTGTGTGTGTGTGTGTGTGTGTGGAAGAGAGAGAGTGTGTGGGTTTACGTGATGGTGGTGGACAGTGCCACACAGATCTGTGGATTATGGAGCCTTGTCTATAAAAAAAACCCTCTGCTGTCAAGCTCATCAGATGTTGGAAAAGAGCATGCCCATTCAACCCAAGGCCCCCCAAAAAAGAGAAAAAAGCACTTGGGGCTGCAAATGCCTCCAAAATAAAAACCCCAAACTCAGTATGGTTTTTCTAATCCTATAATCTAATGCCCTGTGTTCGATGGGCTCATCTGCGGAGTATCAGCGCACTGCAAATCTCTGCTTGTACAGCGGAAAGGTTGAGCAGAGCAATAATGACAACAGTGTATTCTGTTTTTGACGCAAGGCGTAATCTTGGCAGGGACAATTCCCTGCACACCAAAATTACACTGCGAGTATTTGAATGCAACAGCACATCTCTCATGATCCCTCAAAAGAGATGGAAAGAGAGCGAGAGAACAGGGGAGACAGAGAGAGATAGAAAGAGAGAGCGAGAGAAAGGGAGACTGGGGGGATCATCACAATAATACCCTGATTATGTGCATCAAAGAGGTTTCCACTGCTTCCTGTTAAACAGTAAACAGTCATTAAATATTAGCCCATCTGCATGGAAGGCACGTCTGAGGAAAACACCTCCGAGAAGCATGACTGTGCAATCGATCCCACAGTCAGGACTATTAGAGCCCAGAGCCAGGGGCAGCGCCAGGGGGGGGCTAGGGGGTGCTATAGCTCCCCCTGGATTAGCCATAGCACCCCCATAGCACCCCCAAGAAAATAATGGTTTATTTATTATTGTTATTAATTTAATTCTGCGTTCTTAATTTAATTTATTGTGTGATAATAATATTTCAATCACAAAAGAAAATAATAACAGATTGAAATGAACAGATTGTTCACGTAGCACGACAGAGACACGTCGCATGCGTGAACGTTGACGTTTCCTGACGATTGAAGGAGAAAGAGAGCTAGTGCACTGTCAAAGTCAAGCGGTAGTATCAACAAATTCACAATAATGGATCGGTTTTTGATACCCAAAATTCTACGAGTAGAAGAATCATGTGATGTTGAAGAAGAAGAAGAAATGCAAGGGGTATCTGAATCTGATTTAGAAGAAGAGGAACGTCGTGGTCAAAGAGATCAATCCTACACCTCTACTGAGGGTGCTAGCCGTGCTACACCTGGTCTGCTGGGTTGCCCGGATTTTGCTTTTCCAGCATAGTTTTGTTTGCATTTTTGCCTGTTCTTTACGAGTTGTATTGTACAATGATACAATGATCTAGCTCTGATTATTGTGGTTTTGAGTGCCTACTGTTTTGTTTCATTCACTTTTAAAAGGGGCCTGCATCTTTACACCGTTTAAGATTTAAGGTGGAACGGTCTTGTTAGATGTGTAACATTAATGAATGCGGTCTCTTTTTGGGATTTTTCGGGATCCGCCTTAGCCTAGGACGAGCAGTCTGTCTGTGCTAGCCAGTTATACATAAGCTTCTATGTTTTTATTGATTGTGACCTGAAATAATATATACTTTTTGAAAGCATTTCTGACTCTTTGACTGTTTTAGTTAATTCTATCTGCTATTCTAATTTGCCCCCTTTAGTTTAGAATGTATTGAACTATTTATGTTTAGTTTAATTTGTCAGACATGGTAGTGGTGACCTGGTGGTCATCTGGCGCCAACTTTAACCCCCAATGAAGTAAGTGAAGTATTTGGGATTGCGGAATCTATAACATGCTGATGCTGCATGTATTTTGTCAGTGACCGTCGCAGAGGAACACGGCTATGTGCGCGTCCGTCGGAAGCAGCCTAATGATAATAATAATAGACCTACGATCGATTTGTATGGCGCTTTTCATGGACCACAAAGACGCTTCAGAGAGCAAACATGTAAACAGATATGACGATATGGTGGGGAGGTGTTGTAGTAGAGAACCATGTGACACGTATGCTATCACCCTAATTTCATAGCACCCTCGGTAAAACGCCGAGCACCCCCATAGCACCTGCAGCAAAAAATCTCTGGCACCGCCACTGCCCAGAGCTAAAGCGTTCCTGTTTCCCCCCTACTGCACCCCCTGTGCTCACCTCCTGATCCACAAAACCAAACGGGCGCGAGAAAGCGAGCGAGTGAGCTGGACTTGCAACAACTGGACTTTCATGTATATAAACCAAAAGTGCTGCGTTTGGCACAGGAGATGACAGATTGCGGTTGATGGGCACATCTGTGGCATGTCTGCTCGCTTTCGCAGAGGCCATTTTCCACTCTGCAATGCTTGGCTGCCTCGTTTAATAGGCTACATAAGCTCCTACGATAGAAGCCCAAGTGGGCATTCATTTGGCCAAGGGGACCGGCATGGGCTCTTCATCATTTGGACATTTCGCAAACATGGATCTTCCATTAATTGATATATGCAGAGGGTTGCTCCTGTCATCAGTGTTTGTTTGTGTGCTTGTGTGGGGTGTGTGGCTGTGTATGTATGTATATATGTATGTATGTATGTATGTATGTATGTATGTATGTATGTATGTATGTATGTATGTATGTATGTATGTATGTGTATGTGTCAGCATTTTCTGCACAAAAGTTGAAATACAAACAAACTAAAACATAACTCTGCTGTGTTTAAAGTACCAAAGTGCTAAATTGTACTATTGTATAATTATCCTGATTATACTGACTACTGAAAAATATCCTCTTTCCAGACACTCTTCTTTTCTAGCCTATTTCAAGTCATTTTAAATGCAATGACGCCCATTGTTCTCTTTTGGAATAGGAGGTGTGTCTATTCAAAAAGTGCCTTCCACTAGACAAAGAAGCATGTCAGAAAGCTCTGCCAAAGCTGGAAAATCCAAAAGTGAACAAAGACTCTGGCAAACAGAGCGGACTATAACCCCCCCCCCCCATCCCACCGAACATCAATACCTATTCTGCTTTTGTGGGGGATTTGTAATATTATTCAAGGATATGGACTGTTCAAACAGCACAGCCATGGCACCATAGTTTTGGCGCCCACACCTTTTTCATTTCTTTTTATGGTTCCATGCAGAGAGAAAGGAAGGGGGGGAGCAGGAAAGGGAGAGAGTAAGGATGAGAGACAGAGAAAGAGAGAGAGAGAGAGAGAGAGAGAGAGAAAGGAATGAATAAGATAAGTCAGTTCTAGGACATCATATTCCTTCCCCTACCTCCTCTCCCTTCTCTGTTGGGGTTGAGGCTCAGCAGGAATGAGAAGTAGGAGAGTGGAGCCAGGTAACTGCTACCATGGTGATGGCGCCAGTAGCACCAGAGGAGGTGGTGGTGGTGGGGGTTGTGGCACAGAGCCCGAGGGACGCATCCTGGATATGCAGCCTCCTCAATAGTGTCAGTGTGGCTGAAAAGCCCTGTGCCACGGGGTGCCCCGCGACTCATCCGCATCCTACGGCGCACGGTGCCCATGGAAACCTGGGAAAGGCGCCCGTGTGGACCCCACATCCAGACTACCTCCGCTTGTCAACACCCCATCACTACTCCATCCACCCACACACACTCAGAGTTCCACTTGCTAGAGGTGTCAACTGCCAGCCAGGCAATCCTGTCCCTGTCAGACACACCAGCTCCTTTTTCCTGCATTGATGCGCTGTGCCCCCCCCCCCCCCCCCCCCCCTCTCTCTCTCTCTCTCTCTCTCTCTCTCTCTCTCTCTCTCTCTCTCTCTCTCTGCTGCTGCTGCCTGAAATGCTGCAGAAGGTGGTCATCTTCTGCAGCTCTGGCCAACATGGATGAAGAGGATTAACTGCTGTGTGAAATCGGAATGCAAGATCTGCTACAAGCATCCCGGCCCCGCATCGCGTTCATCTGTTTTGTTTGTTTGTCTGTCTGTCTACAGCACGCAGCAAGTATTTTTTTCAACGCGTAATTTGCAGGGTAAAAGAAAGATAAAAAAGAATGCGACAGCAAAAGAAGAAGAAGAAGAAGAAAAAACATGTTTGGTTGAGTGGGTAGCTAATGACCAGTGAGTCTGTGCCTCCTTAAGCTGCTGGAGTCTTAGGGAAATGTTTTTCCAACAGGCCCTAATCCCTCCAGCTCTGTCACCCTCTGGGTTCATTACAGCTTTGTTTGAAATGACTTTAAACCAAGGGGGGAAATGCAGATGGAGGAGAGAGAGAGGGGGAGGGAGGGAGAGAGATAGAGAGTGAAGGGGGGGGGTGGCAGATGATCTCACAGGCTTCTAACCTCCCCCTGCATCGTGCTGTGTGTTCGAGTCAACGGAGTGATCGATGAAGCCAGCCGCTCGATCACCAGAGGAGGGCCGATAAGGGAAATGCGAAAATCAGCGAGGAGTTCCATTGATATTGATTGGAGAATTAGCTCCTCACGAGTTTCATACGTCTACAGCAGGGGTTCTCAAACTTTTGCAAGCTGGGCCCCCCCAAAGCTGGTTAGGGGTAGTTGGGGCCCCCCCATCCGCCCGCGGCCCCCCGCCACCGCCCTCAATTACACCACCATATATAGATAGATAGATGGATAGCGTATTGTTATTGATAGGCCTGACATGTCAAGGTTAGGCTATTGTTATTGTTAGGCCCATACAGACAATTATTATAACTATTTATTTTTATTATTGTTATTATTATTATCAGTAATAGTAGGCCTATTAGTAGGCTATTCATTATTATCACCATCATTATGTTATTATTATTATAATTAATGATTATCGACCAATTATTATTATTGTATTATTATTATTATCATAATAATAATAAGTGTTATTATTGCTATCATTAGGATACTGTTATTATTATGGGCCTCTTGTGATCTTTACAAAAAAAAAGAATGACGAAAGAGGGGAGATGCTTAAGTCTACTGTCACTCTTCAGCTGCTCTTTCATGTCTAGTGACAGCTCATCTGCTGAGCAGAGAAATGGATCCCGAACTCAGGCGAATGAACGGTAGTCCTCTTTGAAATAGGACCCAAACTGATTTCTGATATTCGGCGTGATACAGTGTAATTTGACATAGGAGCTAAACTCAGCACAATACCTATCATTATTCTAAACGTGTTGCGTGGCCGGCAAAACCAGTGTTTCGGCAATTGTATGGGGTTTGCCAAGCCTAGCAATTCTATGAGCAACTACATAAGATGCCTCCAGACACTGCTTGGAGATAGTGCTATGCTTGGACATGGTGGTTCGTTGTTGCTGGAGGCCATCACGTTTATGTTTAAAGAAGTCCACAGGCTTCTCTTTCTGACTTTTACGAATCAGAAACTTGTCCATGTTGTGTTTGTTTGCTGATACAGTGTGTGAAGTTAATAAAGTTCTAATTTCAACGTCATGTTCTTGTATGTGTGGTTGTGAACGACTTGCACACGAACAATGGATAAGGCTGTGCTAGGCAATGATTCCTAACAAAACGAACTGTAGGCTACACAATGTAGACAGGGACAGCACAAAATAGTATTCATATGCTGGTGTTTTATTTGTTGCAACACGGTGGATGATCAGAAAATGTAAAGGTAGGCTAGGTGTTAAGGAGAAAAGGGCTAGCTGTAGTTGGAAAAGGTAGCTAGCTAGGCTAGCTCTCGGGGCTACGAGCTTTTCTAAAAGATTGTGGAGCAAATTACTCCTTAGAATAGGCTACGAATAGACCTACTGCAAGTGCAGTAAGGTATTACTAAGGAAGGAGTGAGTCTTTAAAAATACTGTTTATAAAGCAATGAATATCTGAATGATAGAGGAAACAAGAGAAATTGAACAAACTCTGCAAAGTGTCGTCTCAGGGTGAGCGCTTACCTCCATGCCTGCGTTTTTTTTTATACTCGGTAGCGGAGGTGCTACTCGGGTTGAAATGATAATACTCCGTTTTGATTGGCGGATCAGGAGCAAAACAGTATTTGATTTTTTTGGGTCAGTCCAGCCCTTTGCATTTCGCCACTGAGGGAGCTTTCACTACCACACAACCAGTGACAGGTCTGTGTTTTTTTTTTTTTTTCTCCGTCTGTGACATCGCGCCCCCCCTGGAGAGTGTTCGCGCCCCCCCAGGGGGGCGCGCCCCCCACTTTGAGAACCACTGGTCTACAGGAATGCATCAGGTACAGAGAGAAGCCATCTGACAGCAATATCAATCAGATGAGAAAGATGGAGAAAGAAAGATTTACTGATAGCGCCGCAATAAGAAAGCAGCACAGCAACGTCTTCTGTGGATTGACTTCTGACTCCACTCCACATCGGTTGATCGGTGCTCTTGTTGAGGCCCTTTGAGCTGTGAACTCAATCAGAAGCTGACAAGCCTCCTCCCCCTTATTCTTCTTCTCCTCCTCTGGAGAAGGCCCATGTGCCATCTCACGCGATCCACGAAGCTAATCAATCGATAGCAGGCACCAGCCAGGCAGTTGGCAAACAAATTATAATTTTCACCCCCATTAATTTTGAAATCTCTGAAAAAAAAGCACACGAAAAAAACTTTTTTGATCCCCAATGTGCTGGTAAGGGTGATATCAGTATCTTATTACTGTGTGTCAAGATAAAAATTGAGTGCCGTGTGAAAGCGGGGCCGAGTTTCCATGTGGATGAGGGCCTCATTAGGCTTTCATCCCCGGCGCCCCTCTGAAACGATGGCTGACCTCGTTCACGGCCAGCCAAAATTAAGACATCTCGATTATACATACGCTCATGCCCAAGAACCTCAGTCCAGTATCAGATAACCGAAAAATATGCCAAGGGCAAAGAAAAGTGCTTGAACATTACTGCATATTTTGGTCAAAAAGCCAAGGGGAAAGGGAAGGGAAACAGATATGAAATCATTCAGCTTGCTGACATTTGAGATGAGATACTGGTGCAAGGGTTATAGTGACAATACCTGGGGTGGACACGGTCGTGAGCCGTGAGCATTCCACGAGACAGTTGCGAAAAATACAGTTTTCATCTAAACGCTCATTTGGAGGTAATTCCTCCATCACTTTTGTTGTGACAAAGGACCTCGGCGGGCGATGCTTTTGGCTGTCGAATCGAATGCCTGCCTATCTGTGAATCATGAAGCTCTAAAAGCACTCACATGCATCACCAGCGTGACAGCTTATTTTACTTCACAGCCCCAGATAGATCCCAGGCTGCAAAGCTGCGAAGCTAAAAGCTGCACAGACGTCTGTTTGTTTTCCATTCTTTCTTTCTTCCCTCGCTCATCTCTCTACTTTATCTTAGGGCTTTAGGTGAAGTCTTTTTTTCATTGTTTTTTTTTTTCTTTCCTGGCTATTGTTTCTAATAGGACACTAGGGTCCAGAGACACACTTGGTATTCTTGGTTCAGTTACTTCCCCCTTTTTCTTGCTCCAGGCAAGTCAGTGATCCAATTGCACAAGTCATAATGGAAAACAAACACGGTGTATTCTATGAAAACCCTCACCCCTATTGAAGGCCTTCCTCCACAAACCCTGCCACACCCCCCACCACCCCCCCACCACCCCAGCCCTTTGCCTTTCCCTTCCAACCTCCTTTCCCTGGCTGATGTGACCTGGGAGAGTCTGAGGGCTCGTGATGTCGGGCTCAAGCTTGTGGCACTGTGTTTTCCAATAAACACTCTGGACAGATGGCTCTTTCTCAAGACTTGATATCTAAAAAGGCATCCGCGTGCTCTGTTTACAAATCGGCAAAGCTTTCTTTGCTGGGGGTTGGAGTCAGGCCTAACTTGTTTCAGTAAAGATTATCTGCCATAAAAGTGATGGCACACCATAGGGAAGAGGCTGCGACTAAAAGGAGGAGTCTCTTACAATGCCTAACCAATTATTGGAGTTCTCTGAACTGCTTATGAGGACTTCATGCAGTGGTGATGGTCCATATTTTTGATGTTTGAATATGAAGCACCTACAAGAGCAACACTTGCAAAGGGTTCTAAAGTAGGTTGACAGCTGTGAAAATCCACATATTGTACTTCTCTGTCACCTGCTCAATCCTCCAAAAACAGAACATCACCAGTAAGTGTCAAAGCAGCCTTCCCTAAACAAATATGACACCACGAACTATGAAACACCTTAGTAAAACAAAAATAGGAAAACGTATTTGCTGTCAAACCTTGTGTTTCTGGGTTACTAACTTTTAAGCGTAAATGGTAACACACTATCTAACAATGCCCTGCAAATGCCTTTCTGAGGTGGGGTAATTGCATGGCATTATCATAACTCCAGTACACGAGATGTGATATTTATGATCAAAGCTTGATCAACTCTTAAAAAAATCTCACAAAATTGAATCGCTATTATTCAGTTGAGCAAAGACAAAATGAATACTGACACACCATTTTTTTCCCCTGTGGCAGAATTAAGGAGCAGTACATCTTAGTACAGTGAGAGAGGTAATATATTTCAACAAGAGGAAAAGGCTTATTAAATAACATCACTGGTGAGTTGCACAGGGTTTAATGAACTAGCTGCAGAGACTCTGGGAGAGGGTTTTTAACTAAGCCGGCTTGGGACCGAACAGACGCCTTGCATGTTAACATCAGGAGGCGTGTGTTTTCCAAGCATAGCGATTTAATCTAAAGGGAAGCTTTAGAACAGTGTTTGAAACGCTGGAATTTTTGCTTCTGGTTTTGACTGTATATTGCCTAAACCTAGTAGTGAAAGGTCTCCCTTTCACAAATATGAAATTGAGTTATGATCATTATTGTGTATGAAACGTTTGGAACTCTTGCTTCTGTTTTGTTTTGTGTGTATATTGCCTAAACGTAGTAGTAAAGGTTTGCCTATTAAAATATGTTAAAAAAGGGTAGGTATACTAAGCTACGTCTTTCCATATATTTTGTTCTTTCCTGTTAATTTAATGCCTTATTGTTAATTATTCATTTTTATGTGCATTTAGTTTTGGAAAAATAATTAAATTATGGACCAAAATAAATCCCGAAACAAACAAACAAACAGCAGCAAACGAGGCTGGCTTGCCACACTATGCCCTGACACTACATGCAGTAGCTACAAGTGCTCATGCGTGCATGTGAGCAGAGGCAGGCACGCACGCATGTTTTCTATGCACACAGACATGCATAGATGCACACACACACACACACACGGCTGCAGTGCATGCTAAGCACTCTCTATGTCACTTTGCTCACTGTGTGAAACAACACGCACAACTGGGAACAGATCGTAAACGGTGCCTTGAGGCTATGCATGACTTTCATTTGTTTTCTCCAGGTGTCTGGATATTGCGCTGTCTGTTTTATTGTTGTGTGAGTCAGTCATCAATCATGGCGGCGGCAGGTCCAGGGGAAGACAGCGACACCCTCTCCCATGAGCTCAGCCACTGCTCAGACTCGTAGAGGAGGAGGGGGGGGGGGGGGGGGGGGGGGCAGGCAGGGAGCCGTGGTGTGATAGAGATGAATGCGGGCATTCTGCCGGAGATGTGAATAATTGCAGTCAAACAGGGGACCTGTGTAGTTTGAGGACATGCTCGAGGTGGCCTGGCGCTACAGAGTTCTCTCTCTCTCTCTCTCTCTCTCTCTCTCTCTCTCTCTCTCTCTCTCTCACATCAGTGCTGCTGAAGGGGGTGGAAGTGTAGACTGGGGCTCAGGAGCTGTGGGGGCTGGGGTGTTTCTCCTGGGGCATGCCACTGCGGAGGGCTGTGCAAGCCCAGGGGCAGATAGCACTGCACGCTCATGCTGGCCACTCTGCTGGATGCTACCCTGTCACTGTTTCTCTCAGTCTGCTTGTTTTCCTTCTACTCTCTCTGTCCCTCCATTACACTCAGACACAAATATCCACACACACACACACTCTCTCTCTCTTTCTCTCTCTCTCTCTCTCTCTTTCTCTCTCTCTTTCTCTCTCTCTCTCTCTCTCTCTCTCTCTCTCGCACACACACACACACACACACATACGCATGCCCACACATAGCTGCACACAAGCGCGCACACACAGACTCTCACAGACACACAAACTGACTCTTTCTGTCTCTCTCTCTCTCTGTCTCCCGCTTAGATAACAGGAGAGGTAACAGTGGACAGGTGGCCCACCTCAGGCTGGGCAGATAGTGTTGGCCTCTGCCAAGAAATTCCGGTCGCCCAGTTCACCCGGCGACACCTCTGCCTGGACATCATCACCAGAATACCAACCAGCTGCATTCACAAGCCTCTGCAGTACACTGGTTATCATTCAGGGGAGCCTTCATCTCCTCCTTTCAATTTAAAGACAATTCATTTAATTAACACACACACACACACACACACACACACAAAAAAAAATTGTAGCTGATAATAGTTGATTGTGCTCATTTGCACAAATTCCTTGCCATTGTGAGCCATCCTTTTCATTGATTTAAAAAAGAAACGCTTTTTTTTAATTGCAGGCATCAACAGACACCGGCGATCCGTGAAGCCCTTGAAGTCAACCACGGCACGGCACAGCACTGAGCTGTGCTGAGCGCTTTTCTCCAAAGTGCGGCCCGAGCGCGAGTGAGGTTTTTCAATAATCCAGGGTCATCTGGGGGGGGGGGGAGGTACAGAGAGAGAGAGAGAGAAAGACAGGATTTAATGATCAGCTGCTCTCGAGCCTTTACAAGTCTTTCACAAAAGGAGTGAGCGGAGCGGCAATAAATAAACAAAAAATATAAAATCCTGACACACAGCAGCCACATTGTCCAGGAGCCGAAGGATGTACATCAGGTGTGGCCTCCTGTGGAATGCGCCTCACATCATGCCAACTGAAAGAGGCCCTTTGTGATGCAGATGAGCTTATTCAGGGGACCGCTAGCTACAGTTTCAATCTTCTTCAGACTGGGGAGTGGGGTGACACGCAGTGTGTGTGTGTGTGTATGGGGGGGAGGGTGCATTAGCCATAATTGATGTGAACACGCTGTCGCTGCACGGCGTCCACAGTGTGTGAGTTAGCAGTGTGGATGTAATGAGCTCCTGGCTTGTACCCCTGCGCTACAATGGGTGCAGGAGGTGACAAACGTGAGGGCCAAGCTAAACAGCTACCCTCAAGGCAAAAGCCTCCCCAACCCTTCTGTCCTTATATGCTTTATATACTCGGCCGGAGTCATTATATTCCCGTCTCTAAGAGGGCCGCCTTGCGTTGAGCATGCGGTACAAGCGCAGCGAGAGACAGCTGTCGGCTTCAGGTGTCGTGTCTCTGGCGGCGTGTGACAATCAGAGCCCTCCCATACCACTCCCACCTCCTCCTCCCCCAGTGACACCCTGCTTCTTTCTGACCTCGTTTGAGCCAAAGTGACAGGAATCCCGTTGATCTTGGGTGTCGTGCAGGGACCTGGCCAGGATAAATGTGGTCAATAGTCATTCAAAGGCTCCAGCTGATCGATACACACTAGCAGGGCAGGTCGGGCATGAGCATGATGCATTCGGCTCGTCGCGAGAGGCCTCGCCATCAATCCCTCGACTGATGAACAACAACCAGCCCTATAATGTTCCACGACACAGAGCGAAAGCAGCTTTCAAGTCACCCCGGAGGCCTATTTTTACACGTGGCAAACAGATTATCTTTCTCTGTGCTTTTTTCTTTCTCATTTGATAAACTGTTATTGTTTGTTTTGAACTGCTCCCTCTCAAAGACTCTCCCTCTCTCCCCCCGTCGTGCAAACAGGGAAAATGGCAATCCGACACTAAATGGAGTCATAAAGGGTACATGATAGATAGAGTTGTATGAGGCAGCCACAAGACATATTTCTAACCTTGCTAATAAGCTGAAATGTCTAATTTTTCAGCCACTGCTGGATCTGAAACTCGCCCTCCGACTCCTTTCAATGCCTCTCCCTGGTGTGTGCAGCTTGGCAGATTTCAAGAGAACCATTTTCATACAATATTCCAATCCAAGTCTCCATAAAAGGTCACACAGACACCATGTCTCTCTCTCTCTCTCACACACACACACACACACACACACACACACACTACAACACCACTGTCTTAACACACTGCTGATGTCTTCACACTGTGTTTTGGAAGTTCCCTGGAATGCTGAAGGTCAACTGCTTACCCCCCACAGCAAACTATGCATCTCCTCCTACACCTCCTCTGCCCCCCCACCAGGTCAGCCCTGTGGGCGTGCGTATAACAGCCTCATTCTGTCCAATCTCCCGCTCATTCTGACCTTACCGCTATTAGGACCATGGGACAATAAAAGACAACATATAGCCCCCGAGCCACGAGGCCACAGGGGGAAGAAATAGAGTGGTCCGACAGGCTATGGGGAAAAACAGCCCAATAAAACTGTATGTGGAACTGGTAGAGTGAGGTGAAAAAATGGAAAGAGAATAAATCACCTCCAGACCTGCTATCACCTAATAGGGCTTTGTCCTTCACAATTCACATGTACTGAGGGCACACCGCCCTTATGAGAGCATTCCAGCCTGATGGGTTTGGTAAAAGAGATGGTGCAGGAAAGGGAAATTAAACTATCAGAGAATTTTGCACTCTTGTTTCATTACAGCACATATGGTTGGCTTGGTACAGCAGTTGCTTTTTTTTTTTTTTCCCTGGCTGCGTTTGTGTAATCCAGGTAGGTGGCTGGCTGGCCGTCTGGTAGGTTGGCTGGCTGGTTGGCAGAATGGAGCCCCAACATACAGACATTTTCTTTCTTTCACACAAAGAGACAGATATCTTATTGTGCTTTAATGCAGTTTAATGGCCCCAGTTTTGCCGGCCTGGGAGAGTGAGGCTCTTTCATTATGATGCCGAGCTGGAGCTCTCCTGAGCTGGTGAGGTGTGGGGGTGAGTGTGAGTGTGTGTGTGTGTGTGTGTGTGTGTGTGTGTGTGTGTGTGTGTGTGTGTGTGTGTGTGTGTGTGTGTGTGTGTGTGTGTGTGTGTGTGTGAGTAAGTGGGGATCCATCAACAACAGGCGGTAGGACAGAATAAAGATAGAGGGGGAGAGAGAAGAGTGTGGCATTGCTGTGTAATGTGATCAGCAACAGTCCCTTCTATAACACCTCACCACTTACATTTCATCAAACCCTTTTCTTATTTGATTTGGCCTTTATTACTCGGTTCTTCTGGGACTGTTTTTTTTTTCATTCGTTGCTATGCAATATTTTTATACCTGTCAGAGATGCAAGGTGCTGCTGAAAAACACAAATAAATACAAAAGACGTGACGAGAAAAAGAGAGAGAGAGAGGAGAAAGAGAGAGTCTGAAGTGAGCGGGGTGGGTGAAAAAAAGGGGGCAAGTAGCAAATGCAGGCAGCGCAGCGGTGGCGTTCCTCAAAGAGCCATTTCCTGACCCTCTCAAGATCTCCCACAAATCTTCATGCAGAGTTCTGAGAGAATGAGAGCAGGGGAGACAGGAATCTCATTACTGCCCTCTAAGCCCTCCGCCTCATAGCCACACCAGATAGCGTCACAAGGAGGAAGCACACACACACACACACACACACACACATGATAGTATCAACAGATACTCATCATGTTGCACAAATCCAACCCACCATGCACAACCCAAACTCGTTGCATGGTGACAAAATGACAAAATGATGATGGCCATTGCCATGGTGACTGGGCTCTCCTGTTGTCCGCTGGACCATGGTGAAAGCCCTGATTATACTGCATCCGCTGATTAAACTCCACTGCAGTCAGACTTTCACACTGCCATGAGTCACTCTTCATTTTTCCATCTCAGTGGACAGAGCGACCTGGACAATGCCCTCACATGGAAACTGTGGATTGTGTTCGTATACAAAAGAGGGAATTAAAGTTGACTCGGTTCTCCAGGAGACTCATCTATTCATCTAAAAGATTACTGGCTATCAGATGTTAAGGCAGCCTGTTTCCTCCACAGTGCTTTCCCCGGCATGGCTACATTGTTCCGCTGGCCGTGGCATAGAGAAGTTAATTCAGTTAAAAGAGGTGAAGGTGACTGTCTTTTATGGTCTCGCCATGAAACCGTTCATCTCATCTAACAAAACTATGAAAAGTGTTTGTGGTGCAACTGACCATATAAAACTGCATTATGACATTAAAACTCACAAAGCAATCATCTCTCTCTCGGGAGTCTCTCTCTTTCGTAACAAACAACCCCCCTCACCCTCCAATCCACCCACCCACAACAGGCAAGCTGGCATTTTGAAAGCGTCACGTGGTAGCAGTTTGAAAAATGTTGGGGCTTTTAATAAAAGAAAAACAGAGTCAATTGATACGCACTGTTTTAAAAAGTCACCTCATTAATTCTCATGGAGAGAGGGAGCCAATGAGAAAAAAGAGATTGTTTGGAAACACTTTCACTGCAAAATCAATTGAGGGAAGATCTGTGTCTGGATACGTTTTGTGTGGCACTCTATACATCATATTTGGGCAGTCACACGGGCCTGCTTGAAAGGTGTGCACGTGAGACAAGACAGAATTTGTGTGTGTGTGGCTGGGGGGGGGGGGGGGGGTGGAATCTTAAGACAAAGTTTATAGGTGGGGTTAGAGTGACAAGGAAATGGGAATGTGTGGAGATCCATCACACTGGAGCCTAAATAAAGACCAGGCTTCAAAATAATCTCTTCAAAATCGATGCTGTGCTTCACAGATAACTAGATGCTAAAACTGCCTGCTCCCTCATCACCTGCTGCTCTTTGGTGTGGTACGACCTTTTTTACTCTCCTCATTTCTCCTGTCCACCTTGTGTCTCCTGTCCTCCTGTCCAACCACCCAAACCTCTACCCAACATATCTACATAGCATGTGTGCCAAAAGCTCAGACTAGAAGCAGAAGCAGGAAGTGGTCTTTAGTGGCCAAAAAACAATGTAAAAAAACAAGCTGTGTGATTTCTATGACACACGAAGTAGAGAAAAGCTGATTTAACACCTACTCAATTTTTTTCCCAGAGTGGTAGCACAAAACTGCCGCAATGTGAGTAAAGCAAAAGGAAAGTATTTGTGGTTGGTGTCCTAAAGTGGCTTTGTGCATTTTACAACCATGTAGTTAGGTAACTTGAAAACAGTTGAGGCCATCATGATGAAATGTTTTATTTACACTGGGCCATTTTGCATCACACATATATTTAATTTCCTCAGGGAATCATTGTGAAATCAACTGACAAAACAGACTTCTAAGGTTCCGGAAGATTCTCAGAAGATTCTCAGAAAGTCGCTGCTTGTCTGCAGAGACGTAAGTCAGCACAGATGTTTGTGTCTCAGTTTATTTCTTTTCTCAAAATAAGAGAAAGATTTCCAGGGGAATGCTGAAAATGGTATTTCTATGATCCCAGCCATTTACTGTCTTGCAGAAAAGTAATTTAGGCTTTGGCTTGAAAACTCGAGTTCTGGCTCTTGTGACAAGACTTGCAGTCGCATCTCAAACGCACTGCTTTCAATATGTGACACTTTAAAAAATCTATGTAGAGGCGAAGCAGTGGGACTATCAGACAGTGAGAACATTTGTCACAGAACCTCAACGCAGTTCAAAAGATGAATGTCGCATAAATAAAAAAAGTGCAAATACAGCCATTATACTGTGTCACTGCACTCTCAATTCCCATGATGAATAGTCCAACAAATAAGTCCATTCTGACTGAATTATCCCCTGTAAGGTTACACCTCCCGGGCCTATCTCTCTACCTTGAGCGTCAGAGGAGGTAAATACTAACATAATGAACTGATAAAAAAGCGGGACATTTTGTGCCAGACTGCTTATTCAGCTCAGATTTCTCACAGCAAGTGTGGGCAAGATGGGCTCAGTAACTCACACCAGCTGACTGACAGCATGTCCCAGATGACTGCAGCTGGAGATCCTAATCGCTGCCAGAGTGATAGATGATGGCCTACTGGTGATGGGAGGATATGAAAACACGAGAGGCAGGAGGAGAAAAAAAAGGCAGAAGGGAGATGCAAGAGCATAGTCAGACAGCGTGACTCAGTGGTGTGAAGAGGATGCCCCCAAACCAGCCCTGCATCACAGAGAAAGAAAAGAAAAGGAAAACGGTCTTGGGGCAAAACAGCCAGGCCTCTGGAGCGTTCCGAGCACCCAGGCAGAAAGCGTGCAGTCCAGGCTCCGAGAGCACATGCCCTCGTCTGTTAATTCGTCAATAGTTCCACATCGACAGTCTGCTAATTAGCCCAGTTCCTCAACCAGGAAGAAAGAAAAAAGAAGAAAGAGCTAGTGACGTCGGCTGGCTCAGAACCCGGCCGTGTCAAAACATGACATGACTCTTGGTCAATTCCGTGTAGCCTCGGATAAATCCATGTTGCTGACACAGACCTTAAAGGCAGGTTGTGTTCCAGTTCATATCTTGCTCAGCATGTGGTCACTCGTTATCTCTCTGTGTGTGCGACAGACAGGATCATTTCTTCACTCAGATCACATTCAGATCCTTTTCCTCCGCTCTGTGTACCTGCCCTGTCTGACCTCTGTGGGTAAAGCCCCAGCCTGATCAATGGGGAAATCAATAAGCCAGACATCACCCCCTCCTCGATCCCAGACGCCTCATGGTCATTACTTCCAGTCCAGTATAAATGTGACACCTTTTCACACTGACACTCACACACACGCATATTAAGACATGTAATTTCCTGTATTTCTCTATTTCCTCCACATGAGTAGTAAGTGGTGTTGAATAGGGGGGGGCGGGGGGGGCAACCAGCCTCCTACACCTCACACCAATCCAACACCTCGCGTCGAGCACCTTGATGCCGAGCTCCCCCCCCTGCAAATCACTCAAATCCCAACAGCCAGCCGCAGAAGGGTGGACAGTGATGGACGCGTCGTGACAGACAGGTTGGACGGCCTGGATGAACCAGTGGTCACGTTTTCCATCTCAAGAAAGGGGAGGGGCTCCTGTGCCTCATTAGAACTCCTGAGAGCGATTCAAATCAATACAATGGGCCTGCAGTCTAATTTGTATTCCATTTCTGTTGCGGAGGTGGAGGTTAGTACCTGTTTTCACAGTCATATTCCTGCCAGAGAGAAAACAGGGCAGCGTCACTGTGAACAATTCATTCGCCTGTCTCCAAAGGCAGCTAAGGCCAATCAAGGCAGCACAGTGTCATTATAGTGACAGGATGCATTGGGGTTGTTTCACAGGAGCTAGACTGAGGTTAAGGAGGAATTTTGAGAAATAAATGAAAGCTCTGATTTCTGCTTTGGATGTGCATTGTGGGAACAGGGTTTGCATGGAGAGATGGAGAGAGAAAGGGGGAGTTGAGAGAGAGAGATGGAGGGGGGTGAGAGAAAGGGAGAGGGAGCAAGAGGCAGGATTCTAGCCCCGGGGAAGCTGCCCTTCTTTCAGTCCACTGAAGCAGCGTCTGCTTTGAACAGTTACAACCGAGGAAAGTAAAATGAGCCACACACCCAAAAATACAAACAGGCAGATACTCGCAAAACACTCACAGCATGAGAAAAATATCACCCCAGAAAGAAAGAAAGCAAGAACAAAGAGACTAGTATGAAAGAAATCAAAATGCAACATAGGGATGTGTCCCATCAGATGTCCTTCTACCTTAATGAATCAGTATGACTTTCTGCCAGCGGTATGTGAACCGATGCCTCTCTGAAGCACAGCCTACACTCCGGCTCTTGGCACCCCAAATTGCTTACTGTGCTGCACCCACCATCCAGGCCATTTGTGCTGTTTGAAAACACTAAAACACAAAGAGCTTTTTGGCCAGTTGAAGCACTATGCTTTATGGACTCCATAAAACATAGGTATGAAAGTGAGCCCATTTTCTGATGGCCTTGGCCATACTGTTTCTATGCATTTTATTAATTTATTGACTGTTTTTGCAACCCCTTCAAATCTTCCCCTCTGCACAAAGGAGTCAGATGGGAGGATTGTTTGCCGTTTAATTCTTCCATGAATGGCGGCTAGAAGCCCCGGCTTGAATCACTGCTTTGCATAAGCCTGGCACAGGTTCAAGCGGTCAAAGCAGGCGCTGTTAAAATGGCTGTGCATCAGTGACTGATGAAAAGGAAAAAAATTCTTCCCTGTCCTATTCTCTTCTGTCTCCACCTCAAAAGTCTTCATTACATCACCGTGGGCTGTAAAGCTCTTTTTTATTTATTTATTTGAGGCCCAATGAATGCTGGGTTTCTTCCTGTGAATGACCTCGGCTTTGCAATGGCAATTCAGGCACACAACCTCGCACCACATGAGCAGGAAATGCTCAACCCTCGCTGCGACGCCGCAATAGAGACGTTCGGCATGCCACTTCCCTGGCCCCCCAACCTCCAACTGGACATTCATAACCGAAAAGAGAAAAAAGATCATCTGCCATTCATGAGAGGCGCCGTTAAGTGCCAGCTCCACGTCGGAGACAGTTGCCAGCGCGGCCACATTATCGCCAAGCCAAGTTCCTCCGAGGAGCCTTGGGCCCTCCGCAGAAAACAGGGGGCTTCTGGGCAGCTGTCAGCTGCAGAATGCCATCATAGCACGGCTTTATTACAAATGTCAGGCTCTCGGCGGGAACCGCCTCCTTCCCCATTGATTAGAGTCCGGATAATTGGATTGTGGCAGCTTCCTCAGGAATGCTGGCGTTTGGTTGGGGGGGGGGGGGGGGGGGGGGGCTTAGTGTGGAGCATTTAGGAGATGAGGAGGCGCTCAGCATGGGGAAGGTGGCGTGATGATGGGCATGTGGAGGAGGGCAACAGGGTCACAACAACAACACGACACACAGGACACAGGGTGGGCATCCTGCAGACCTAAGTAGGTCACTCAGTTCCCTTTCAGTAACAGGTGAGCACCACCACTTGCAATCATACCACTTAAGTACTACATAACAGGCTTTTAAGGGAAGGGAAGGGGAATAGGATTGAATACTTTGGGTAAGATAGCTGGCCCCTTGAAAAAGGGGTTGGTAAAAAATTCATGACTGCCAGGGAGAGGAGTTTGACTTTTGGTTTACTGTCAGAAACAATCAAGACTGAAGTGATATTCCAGGTTTTTTGAAAAAGACACATTTATGGCAGGCTAGGCTAAAAATTTAACTTGGCTCACAGACAGAAAGGAACAAAATGAAAGACATGTTTCTAAGGTCCCACAACTGAGTATCTTACTAAAGCTGTGTATAAAACAGTTCATCCAACATCCCAGCAGTTCAGCAGTACAGTAAAGAACAATTTTGGTGGAACCATTATTTTCTTGGGGGTGCTATGGGGGTGCTATGGCTAATCCAGGGGGAGCTATAGCACCCCCTAGCCCCCCCCTGGCGCCGCCCCTGATTCTGAAAAAGCTGTAATACATCCAAGGTAATATGTTATCAACAATAAAATTATGGCTGTGATGATCTAGAGCACCTGTAGCGTTCGACTTATACCTAGCGGTGATGTTATACTTGATAATACCTCATGTATTCTATTCCTTAGAAGCATGAATGATTAATGATTAATAAAACAGTACTCAAAATGAGTTGACAGTCTTCATTTGTTGTGTGCAATAAGCTACACAGCTAACCCAGATCAAAGCAAAAAATGTATCATCTCTCCATTTATTAAGTTCAAGGTCTTTAGTGTTAATAGACTAAAGTGTTACGAAATTCCACCCATTTTTCATGCCAAGAAATGAGAGGGCAGAATTGCAAATATTTCTACACAATCAGGACCGACGTGTCAGCGTTGAAGTAGTGTCGATATCTCAAAAGCACTAGGAGCAGAAGCAGTATCATAAACCGGATGGAATAATGAAGAGAATAAGACTTAAGAAGAGCAATTGTGTGATTGCGCAATCACACTAATAAGGGTTCAGGATCCAGATTACATCATCAGGAGTCAACCACATCTGAGTTGTCAAACTTCTTCTTATTTTATTTTATTCAACAGCATGTCCCCTCCCAAGAAGACAGCTTTTTTCTCTGTGTGCTATCTCCATCTTCTGTCATAGCTCCACACCCACACATTGTCATCTTTGGGCAACAGCTTTTTTGTTGTGACTTTGGGTAGGTATCTGTGCATCTGTGAGATAAGACGAGAATTCAGAAGAGACAGCCAGCTGAAGAGTAGAATCAATTTACCCAGCCTTCTCCCACATGGACTGATTTTCTCACCCATTCATGGGGGAAAAAAAGGTTATTGCTTTAATCATGCAAGCCATGAACAATGCACACAACCACCCTGTTGTTTCTATTTACCTGAAAACAGCAACATGATTTACAGTCTGTGAATGCGTAAACATATAATAAAGAACCAATGAGTGTCCACGCCACGTACACCAGTGCTGCACTAATGTAATTATATCATAAACATATAATAAAGACACAATGAGTGTCCACACCGCGTATACCAGTGCTGCACTAATGTCATTATACCATAAACAAAAACAATGTATATATACATATAGAATATAATAAAGACACAATGAGTGTCCACGCCCACGTACACCAGTGCTGCACTAATATCATTATATCATAACAAAAACAATGTGTCAACTTTGTCCAACTCAGATGGCACTCAAAGTTTCGGTCATGTGATCAGCTCTTTGTCTGTTTTACTAATCCAACTTGTGTCAGGGCGCTGTCTAAACAGCGGCTCTCCCACTGGATTGTGGAGGCTATCTCCCTGGCTTATTACAGCAATGTCCTGCCCTTGTCTGAGGATGTGCGTGCTCATTCCACTAGGGGGCTGGTGGCACGCTTCATGGCCGTCCTTCCATCCCTTTGTAGACTTCTACCGCTTGGAGACGGTGGCCCAATCAGTGAAGAGCGCGCGGTGGACCTGAGGAGCCGATGGAGGTGACCTGGCTCATGATGGCAGCCGTGGCCTTTCTACATCACCACACGTCATCTGCCTTTTAGGTGTAAATAGACATGCCAGGGCATGATATCCCATACTATCTGTGTTGTACCTCGTCCCTCTCCTTCAGGTAACAGTGGTTATGTTATCTTTTCAGTGCGGTTTGTTTGTTTGTTTGTCTGTCTGTTTGTATGCAGGATTACAGAAAAACTACCAGCACGATTTTCATGAAACTTGGTGTAGCATGGGCCAAGGAAGAACTCATTACAGTTTGGAGCGGATCCAATTCACAGTGCGGATACACAAATTATTTATCACTTTTGTTGCCACTGCGAGATAAGACCTGCGATACCCTGTGTTTGTTTAACTCAATAACTGTAAAGAAACAGTAGAAAATGACCAAGTTTCGAGGAAAATCCAACTGTCGACTCCATCTTGTGTTTATTAGCCTGGTATGTAGCTAAGCTACGTTGCTGGGCAAACAACCCTTCTTAACCGGCACTGGAGACATATAACATCTCCCCATTCATTTTCAATGGGAAAATAAACAATTAAAAAAAGGCAATTCAAAAATAACAAGAGAGTATATCAAAAAGCTGCATAGAAAGTGCATTACATTAGGACAGACCTGTGAAATCTGCACTGGTGACGATGTAGTGACAACAGTCAGAGGAGAAGCATTGTCAAATATGAGTGAAATATTAATAATAAAAGAACAATAAGTGCGCAATCGCATAATTACTGTAAGTTCATAGGGACTCGGCCATCTTGGGCTTGCGCGTCAGACCCACAGCTGATGGGTAAAAAACTTGCAGCACCATTTAAACTCCAACAACAAAGACCTCCTCTCTACACAGCCTGAGGAAAACACAGGCTTGTTTGGCCAAAGGGGAGTTGCTGGTGCCAGTGTGGAAAACGAACGCTTTTCTACACTTTTAACAAAGAAAAAACTTGGACAATGCTGACATCCAGTCTGGCTTCTGTTTCATGTTTTTGTGTCTACAGACCACAGCACAATGTAGTTACGTTCCTTTCATTCAGGATAATTTCTGCACTACTGAGCTGAAGGAAATTGCTTAAGATACTATGAAAACACAGTATGTCTCAGGGCAAACAGGGCATTTAAATCCGACAAGTCTGACGTAAGTACTTGCATTAAAAATGTTCACTGTCTTTAGGTGGAAGTTACACGTTTTCTGGGTAGCAACAAGCATCAGGACTTTTTGGAAGAGGTTAAGACACTCAAGCTCACTACCCAGGGCCCTAATGTGATGAAAGCTCTAAACAACAACCAGAATTTCCTAAATAAAGGTTAGAATCATGATTGGAAAGGGGATACAGAGAGAACATTAACAATTCACAGGGGCCAGATTTTTTTTCTGAGCAATTTATAGCCATTGAGGATTGATATTTTATAACTGCAGGGTAAGATCATGTAAGACCACATCCACATCAGTTTCACATCAGTCCATAAGAGGTTTTAACCTACTAAAGTCCCTTAATGCTTGAAAATGCCCTCTATCTTTGACGGGCCTGGGCAATTTAATTCTGTTTACACAATTATATATATAATACAAAGCCTTCCCACTCTTCTAAAACTATTTATTCGAACATTATGCTTGCAGGAAACCAACACCTGCAAATGGAAGCAGCTTGAGCTGAGAACCCCAGCTAACAAAGAAAAAAGGATATAGCCAATTGTCAAAGAGCACAGGGGGGGGGGGGGGGTGCTAATGTTTAGCGCCCATTAGGTATCAGAGGTTAGCTACAGCACACTGCACAGTAACCATTAATCGTGAAAGCGCATCTTGTTCCAATTATGTACCAAGACCCATAATTCACTCTAAGAGGATGTAGCCCATGTAGGCTATTTGGACTGCACATATGACGAAGAAAATTGTCATTCTAAGAGAACAAAAAGTGCAAGGCCAATAATGAGTCTTTTCCTTCCGAAATCAATAAAAACAGCATTTGATCTGTTGTAGGCTATTACCAAAGCCATACAGGATTCCTTCTGAACCATATATATTTTGAACTGCACAACCTGCAGCGTACACCTATGGTGGTTTTCTCACACTGGATGCTAAGAAAAAAGTCTTTGGTGTACAATGCATGGCTTGGATGAATGCCGTTCAAAGAAATTGCACAAATTAGACTTCTTGCAAGCTATATTGTGTTACATTGTTCTTTTATATTCCTCAACGCATGCTCAACACACACACATACACACAAACTAGCTAACATGAACCCATACACGCGCACATACACACACACACACACACACACACACACACACACACACACACACACACACACACACACACACACACACCACACACAAGTCCAATGAAAAATCAGTGCAGAGAGGCACCATATGTTTTCTGACCACGACCTAGACTGGTGTGATGATGCTGGGCAGGTGTTTGACAGCGAGTTGGCTAAATCAAGGGCTTGTCAGGAAAATGGCAGTCTCCTGCCACACAACCAGACGGTTTCCTCTGGCAGTTCGGTCAATTATCCAAGCAGCATGTTTCAGAGCAGCGTTATTACAATTGCATCAAATTAGAAACATGGCTCCATAATGTGCCATGCTGGAAATATCAAAACATTGCACAAATTGACTAGTTCCATACAGCGATTCCATACATTTTCTTTTTTGCTATCCGATCTGTCCATTTTCAGTATTGTCAGATGGGGATTGTAGTGATAGCGTAACCCTTCGCTACAGGGATTTGAGATACTTCCTGGTTTACAGTCTTGTCCCTGGTACCAAAAGGTTCTTGCTGTAAACACTTCCCCATAACTCCAGACAGAGTATGAAGGATTTGCAAACAAGGTCACGTAAGAGGATGAATAGCACATTATTATTGTTCACCTGTATGGTTGTGACCCCATGATTATTATTGCTATTTCTCTTTGATCACGTGGCATTCTCAACTTGGATGGTGAGGCATGTATCAAGAATGGAGAATAGTATATGTCTCGCAGGTGACAAGTGAAATTTAAATTCCTGTTATCCACTGATAGTTAAATAGTTTTGATGATATTTCCATCAACACATTAGAGAAACCTTGGCCTACGCAGACTCAGAGTTATAGGGTAATTTGCATGGCTGATGATACAGAAGCCCCCTTTTTCTGCATTAATGAGATCTGGTGTTATAAACATCACGTCTCGCTCGCAGTGAATCTGGCTGTAGATTATGCAAAATATTAGCTAAACAGTTCAAGCTGATGAACATCGATAAACATTGCTTCGCATGAAACAATAATACTTCCATTCATTCATGGATGACTAATTACATCCATTACATTGGGCCAGTTTTGAGCAAGTGCCATTACTAATAAAATACTGAGCGTTCGTTTTGGTCATTAAACAGTTCTACAGATTGAACAATGGTTAAAAATAATGAAAGCGCAGAACACATTAATAAACATAAGATTAGCAGTGCCCGCGGGGCGCACCTTTGATCTACACAGCGTGGGGCATCCGTGGGTAGATGCGCGAGTGCAACAGTAGAATGTCGACGCCTGTCTGGGTACTTCATTGTGCTTTTTTATAAGACTTTTTAAAAACTCAGGCATTAATAATTTCATGGCAGACAGAAACGTCCCGTGGATAAAGCAGAAAAGCGCACGGAGCCTTACCTTCCTGGACTGCCTGAAAGGGATTGCTTGCGTCCACAAACTCCACGGATATCGTGATCTTCTCCGTCTCCAAGATCTCATTGTTGAGGTTGAGGTCAGCCACGGCGAGACGGAACACCTCATCGTCCTTTTTGGCAGACTCATCGAAGATTGCTCCTACAGGAGATGGAAACGTAAAGGCATTGTTACATTATGAAATCAGGGGAGCATGAAATTATTAATCGATTGAAAAGCAAGAAAACAAGCCACAAAATCATAATTGCATTAAAGTACTGAGTACTTGATGGTATGAATCCAGGGAAACATAAGCATTACAGTCAACAGCGGAGCATAGTGTACATGAAGAGATTAGGTAGGACATGAAGTTCAGGGAACAAATTGATTTTTTGTTCTTTGTAATGGTATATAGCACTTTGACAAATTAACATTTAAGAACATCACAGTTGAGTACAGTGGAGAGTATACACAACATTTTGATGAAATGCTTATTTCATCCTCTTTCATGGTTGTATATTTAGAAGACTACCTGATACAGCACAGAAAGTCTCATCAGAGTGGCAATACAGCACAATCGCTTTTCTCGGGACAACAGTCCTGCACTGTGATACTGTCTGAAATTGCCTCCGGACCTGATGTCTTCTTGCAGCGTCCATGTTGTTGGCCTGTGTGCTCTCTCTCATTTCTCGTAGCTACCTCCTGATGTAAACAGGCAAGTAATGTTCCAAAAATGTCTAGTGAGGCAAAGCTAATCGCATTTTGCTGACTAGCAAATAATCTTCATTTTGAAGTAGATGGTGTGTGTGTGTGTGTGTGTGTGTGTGTGTGTGTGTGTGTGTGTGTGTGTGTGTGTGTTTGATACAGATTGATGATTCATAAACTGACCCATCTGGGACCACACAGTCTATGACCAAGGCTATAATTTGCAGTAATGTATTCTGCAGACAGAGAGTGGGAGATAGCTGGCATAATAATGCAACCAAACAACCAACCAACATGTTATATCTGTTACAGTTCAATACACATATAAAGCTCTAGTACTGATTATCTCCCATATGTCACAAAGGCATATATGTAGATCTGTTAACATTAAGCACCAGTATATCCATCCAAGAAGTTATGTGTGGGTTAGCGCTTCTGTTTCAGCATATTAGACCCACACTGAGGAAAACGATATGCACAACCAAATGCCTGGCGCTATTTTTGAAATCATAAATAATTATGAGAAAACAATGTTTTCTGAAAGGGGAAAAAATCTAAATTGTTTACACCTTGAGAAAGCAAATGGTTCCAATAAATCACTAGCCAAAAGGTAAGTGCTCAATTCCTTGGGCTATGCTTCCAGTCTGTTGTGATGAGGTCCATGTAAGATATCACAGTGCCGGTTAGATCAAATCTAAGACACACAGTTGATTGGCAACACAGTGGTCTCAAAACCTAAATAAACTTCTTTAACAAGACAAATCTCCCTCCCAACCACCAGAGAAGCTACACATTTGGACTGTAATCCACTGCAAAAAAAAGGAAACAGGGAAAAAAAACTCCATAATGGGTCTTTTTATCTGGGGCTGGAAATTGAGTTGCCATAGAAACAAAACTCAAGGTGGATGTTTCAAAACATACTTTAAAGCTGCATATCTCACCCTTGGCAGTGTGAAATGCTATGGAGGGTAAACTGTTTTCCCGCCGCTGTTGTCATGCACACACCCTGCCTTTGTTTGGAGCTGTAACTAAAATCGTCAGACATCTGTGTAGATAGCAGCCGCGATTAGAACCTCTAACGGCAAATCAATTATCGATACTTGCTAAAATATTCAATTTTATATCTGAGGTGGATCCATCTACGTATGAGGTCCACACAGCGGCACGCCCGAGGAAGAAAAAAATGAAAGAAGCAATGTGATTCTGCAGAGACTGATAACACAAATTTCTTTTCTTGTCTTGAGCCACTGCTGCAGCATGTGTGTGTGTGTGTGTGTGTGTGTGTGTGTGTGTGTGTGTGTGTGTGTGTGTGTGTGTGTGTGTGTGTGTGTGTGTGTGTGTGTGTGTGTGTGTGTGTGTGTGTGTGTGTGTGTGTGTGTGTGTGTGTGTGTGTGTCTGTGTGTGTGTGCGTGTGTATGTAATCAAATCATGAGACAGAGGCGACTGCAAATAACGGCACTATGTAGAAAATGGTACACTGACATCTCAGTATGATGTATGGCACATTTGATCAACACAGAGGTAGGCCGAGCTTGTGACAGTCCTGAAACACATATCATACATGACGGCTCATACAAAACAATATCTATTTGTGAATTGTCCAATTCACCCTGCAGCTTTATGGCGAAGGTATGAAAACCTATCTGTGGCTCATCCCCTGTTTCCTTCCAGCTCAGGAGCTCTCTGGAAGGCTAGTAGCCCTGAGGGTGATTCTAGGGAGCACTATCCAGCCCCCCATCCTCCGCAACTCCATCCGACCCCACCCTCATCTCTGAAAACAGCCCAGGAACGTGTCAGCACTTCAGCATGCATTTGAGGGTGCTGGATAGACACCATGAGCCCACATCATGCATTATGGCAGAGGTTGCACAGATTTATGCCCCTCGAGAGAGAGGTGGCGGAGGGCATGAGTGGAAATTATATTCTTTTCCAACTTAATCAATCCATATTTTGTTCCCCAAGGGATTCCCGCTGCACAATGTCTTTGCAGAGATATGGCAAGGTGCTGCATTTCTGTGTGTGTGTGCATCTTTGTGTGTGTGTGAGAGTGTGTGTTTGTCCATGTGTGTATTCCTGTGTGTGTCTGTCTGTGTGTGTGTGTGTGTGTGTGTGTGTGTGTGTGTGTGTGTGTGTGTGTGTGTGTGTGTGTGTGTGTGTGTCGAATCGGAGCTGGCTGGTGATATGCGCACCCAGCCTTGAATGCTGATTTACAAGCTGGCTTACTTCAGCTCTAAACACCGGTGTGTGGATGCAGCTCTTCGGCAATTGGATTTTGAGGAAAAAGGCAAACGTCATGATATAAATCAGGGCAGAGAGTAATGGCGTAGAGTCTGGCTCGGCAACAGCATGCCTGCCAAGGGCAACTGGGTAGAATCAGACCGTACAAACGCCACACCACTTTTACATTCCCAAGCTTTCAACAAGTGCAGTCTCCAAGACTAACACAATATCATGCATTTGCAGACTATTTTCATCAGCCAATGACTGACCACAAGGGAGCGGTTGTGTGAAAATACCATTGTTAAAATATCCATTTCCCATCAGTACCACAAAGAAAATGTGCTGTTATTTTAACTGAATAGAGGAACTACGGGTAAAATTTTAATTAAAAAACAATGGTCAAAACTGACAACCTAAACACATTAAATCTAATGCACAAAAACAAGCCAGTTGTGCTTGATGTATGCTCTCACTGCCTACAAAGAAACCCTCTGTTTAACTACTCCCTCTTTTGTAACTACAGTAAATACAACATCAACAACTTTGAAACTTTCACCCACCCCTTTGTATCACACCCAGATTGAAGTCAGAGTTAATTAGCCTGTGTCTTCTCTGAAAACAATTCAAGATTAATGAAGCATTTCCTCTAAGGTAGCTTACCTATCAAACCCGCAGAGAAAGCCTGAGAGGACAGCCGAAATGTTCCTCAGTCTATTACCCCCGATGGCGTGCTCTATCTCAGTCCACTCTCTCTGCCCTCTCATGTCCACACACCTCAGATTTAAGGGACTATGAGTGAGGAAAGTTGCTTCTAGGCTCCTTGTCGAGGGGGGGGGGGGGCGCAGATCATTCTTGGACCACCCTCAGTTAGCGGGTGCTCCCCCAAGGAGAATTTCACTCGGGCATCATGTGACGGCACCAGGAAGCACCTTAGTGGACTTCTAGAAATGGAAAATGGAAAAGCCTAACGGTGGTTTTGGAATCATCGTAGCAAGGACAATGATGACAATGGTGATAATGGTGATGATGATGATGATGATGATGATGGTGATTATGATGATGATGAAGTCAGAAATCAAGGTCTATCTAAGGTGGCACCTTGAGAAGGGGGATGTAACACGAGATGAGAGACCACCCAGTGCCCTTTGTGCCCGGAGGTGTAGCATGATGGAGAGGTGGGCTTGGGGGCTCTGCTGTGATGATGAAAGGTGCCGCTCCTCTGGCACACGATGATGATGATGATGGCGGCGGCGATGATGATGATGATGATGATGATGAATTAGTTTGCTCTCGCGCAAGGGCTCGGGAGAGTCTGGCCTCCGGATTTACGGCTCCGCCGCCGCACCTCTCGAGAAGGACGTGCGCGGTGACACCTCGGAGACAAGGGCGATTAACGAGCCGTGCGGCCTGGCAGAGAGGGAGTGGGTAATGCGCTGATATAATACGCGATATAAAAACAGCAACAAGCCGGCACGTTTATCACACTGGCAGCGCCGGCCACACACTGTCACCCATTAATAACTCTCAATTTTCACCGGTGCCGAGCTTCACCCCTCTTTTCATCATTGCCAGCATGCAAACAAAAGGCCTGTGTTCAATACCGTTGAGCAAAAAAAAAAAAAAATGGGATCTGAACCAGTGCCCATGTCAACGTGAGCCAATGGCTGATCTGCAGGATAAGTTGGCCTGTGTTTCAGCATGGGAAAGCTGCTATGCTGGGGTAGCAAGTTATGGTATGCAAAGACAGCTTATAGAGTTCTTTTTGGGCAACAGGGACAAAAGGAGACGACAAGTATTCAGATGTAGATGAGATGCAAAAGGCATGCATTAAACTGTCACTGTAACAATGTTGAAAGGCATCTCCAGCAGAGATTATTTCTTCCATGGTCATACACAAAGTGACTGACGATATCCTCCTTGGAGAACTAGTTCAAGACTACCCAAACACATAATTCGTACCCATAAAACCCCACACCCGTGATTTTTCCATTCCCTTCCTTCGAATGCAATTTTTAAATATTATTACAATGTAAATGTATTTCCTTCATCACCAACGCACTGGTCCTCCGGCCCCCCAGCTTTCCAAGCCAATCTGAAGACCCTGCGCTGCCGTCCTTCACCTTTCAGAGCAGGCGTCTCACTTCTGACATTTAATCAAACCTGGCTTAAATGGTGCCGCTGGAAACCTCCAGACAGATGGGCATTCTGAAGACGTGATTCCCATTAGTGGGGGCTCCTTTGACATCATTAACGGACAGACGCTCCAGCCTCGCTCGTGTCTGTCTGCCATCCCCCCACCCTCTAGCAGGGGAATTGTGGGTGATGGTTATTTTCACCTGTCTTTCATTGCTGTCATTTCTGCCTGGACTCCTCTTCCTCCTCTTCTTTCTCTTCCTTACTCTGCAGAAGCCCTTTGGTGTGGCGGCTCAGGAGCTGGTCCAGACTCAAGCAATCAGATTCTCCGGGAAGCTTAGTGAGCCCGCAGCAGAGAAGGATAAGTGCCGCTGAAAAGGGCAGGTCCGGCTTGCCACAATTCCCAGTAATAAATTGAGGCAAATAATGGTGTCATTTCACACGAGTCAATTAATAGCCTGTGGGCAGGGTTTAAGGGACAGTAATGCTCAGGCTACACTGGACGTCACTGAATCTCATCACAGCCTGTAATTATTAGATTGAGTCATTCAGCGAGCGCAATAGCCATTTTGATCCCGGTCTCCCATGGGGGGGGGGATAATGACATAGGTTATTGGGTTATTTCTTTCTTTTAAAACACGCTGATCCGTTCAAAATAGACTAGAGACTCCAGCTGCTCGGGGTTCCTTTTCAAAATGACAATTCTATTTGTCTGCTCTGAGACAATTTATTCTATTTGATGCCAAACTCGGCCATTCTGAGAGAGTCATAATGGTTTTCTTCATGGTTCATCGCAAGTTGAAGACGTTTGTTTGTGACTCTGTACACTAATGTTTGGGACTCTGGTGTTAGTCGTTTTATGTTAAGACAAGGTCATAACAGCATGCGCGTGCCAAGTTCCATTAGTTTAATTAATTTGTTCAATCTTGGCAAAAAGTTAAATAAAAGTGTTTCTAAAAGTGGGCCCTCTAGAAACAGCTATAAAAACAATAATATCGAAAGTATTCTGCATGCTGTCGCACCCGTGTTTCCAATGTGGAGTCACTTCAGGTGTATTTGGTGTACCACATCAGGTGAGAGCCCTCTACCCTGAGCCGCCTTCATCTCCTGATGACTCAGTAATTATTCTTTCCTTCACAGATGAATGGAACCCACTGAATGAAAACTTTCATAAAGCATCTCCAACTGCCTTTAAAAAATCACTATGGCAACACTCTCAACCTGACCAATCTTTGGAGAAACACTGCACATATTTTGGAGTTTCGAGAGCTTGCAGTATGACCTGTATGACACGGATGTGTTGGAGTAGAGGAGAGGTGCAGAAAGTAGGATTTTCAGTGTCGTGACGGCACGTCACATGAGTCTCACCCACGCTGTCTCTGCATCACGGTGCTAATGGTGCATGTGTGCGAATGTGGCCATATTTGTTATATAGATCCATCTAACTGTGCAAATTAGCCATGAGTGTTATGCTGCCTGACACTAATGTCATTTGGAGCAAAATATCCTGCCCCTTGAAGAGACAGAGTGACCCCCACCCCCAACCACCACCCCCATAGCTGGTCACAGAGAGAGAGAGAGCGAAATGGGGGGAGCAGTCAGTGGGGGGTTATGTGATAGAGGTGCTGATGACTTCGGACAATGGCGTGTGAGAGCAAATCGAGTGCACACAGCAGGAGTACACAGACTGTAAGAAAATATACGTGTGTGTAACAGTGTGCATATGTGTGCATTTACCTTTCTCTGTGTGTGTGTATAGAGTGGGGGGTGTATCTATATGTGTTTCTGTTTTTCTGTGTGCACTGTGTGTGTGTGTGTGTGTGTGTGTGTGTGTGTGTGTGTGTACAAGTGTGTATGTATGTATTTGTGTGTGTGTGTATTTGTGTGTATTTGTGTGTATGTGTGTGTTTCTTTTTCTTCATGTGTGTGTGTGTGTACGAGTGTGTATGTGTGTCACAGGAAAAACATAAGGTGAAGCAGAGTTCAGGGCAAAAAATGTAGCTTTAGGTTTTCCAGACCTATTGGGACTGGCACTGTCGAGTGGTCTCTGGCCTGTGGGAGGTCAGCCATTTCATCACAGACATTAATTCCATCGAGGGCCCCTATTAGCCTGCCTGGACCCTTCCTCACCAGCCCACAGTGGCCAAGAGCAGCCTGACCTTCCTTCCACAGACAGCTTGCCGTGGGTGTTAGAAAACGGACCCCCCCCCCCCCCCCCCTCTCCCCCCACCCCGTTAAGAGGCGTCTCAGAAAAGCAGGCCGTGGCTTGTCTGCCGCTTCATTTAAAACACCACGAGTCAGCACAACGTAACAAACCCGAGCCTGTTGTTTTATTCATCACTGCAGCAAACTGGGTGGCCTGGAGGACAGGGCGCTATGCTTGGCGAGATGAAACAAGCACTCGGCTGCTCCCCCATCTGTGTGCTCCCCCTCTTATATGCAAATGGAATTAAGTTTAAACAGCGGCAGGAGATGCGCTTTACCCTGTCTTACAGGGGTGATCTACAATACCAGGGGGTTGGTGAAACTGGAAGCATCGAGGTTTATGGTGACGTATAAACGCGTTTTCTTTTTAAAGTATTATGGTAAAAAGCTGTAACCCTCACCGGTCCATGTGAAGTCTTTGTTTCACTCTGAATCTGATTACTGCCACAGAGCTCTTACCCAGAAGATCAGACGTGTACAGAGCCTCCACACACAGCACATTACACAGAAATGGCTACAAATATGGTACTTCGCATTTTTCGTATATTTTAACTGTCGTATAGTCTGGCAGAAATGCAGTGTCTTTATTGACATTCCCTCAGTAAAATCACTACCACCACGCTCCATACCAGGTTACACTGTATATACTAAATACCAATTACAGGGCACCAGCTGCTAACCAGTAGCATGACTGCATTGAACTGTGTTTGAAATTGCAATCTGTGAAGTAACCTTAATATAACCATTTTACTTTCTACAGACAATCCCCACATATACTGGACATATTGCTTTGAAGATGAGCATGCATCTAAAAGAGGGATGCTGACATGAGTCCTTCATATACATTTAAAAAATGAATGATGCAGAGCTGACATTAGTCAGTGAGGCATCCACATGAGCATATTTTAAACATTATTAGTTGTTTATAGGGTACAGCACCTTCAAGGCAGCACAGGCAACAACAAGGGCCTTTAAACTTGCCCCACCCCCCACCCACCACCCCAAGGGAATTCAAAGACTTGGTGGGGAGGGGTGGGCACTTCCCCGAGGGGGAAATGAGACGCTCAATAAAACAGCATATTCCTCCAAACCCTCTCCATCCAAAACTGAGTAATTGTAATTACAAGCTTAATTATCAGGAGGGAGAAAAAACCAACACATGGATTCAAGCGTTTAATTAGCAGATAGAATCGACGTGTTGCCGCTCTGTTTTGATGGATAGCAAAGATGGCCAATGGCTTCCACGCTTCACTGTCCCTTTCTCAGTGCAGCTTCTCCAGTGACATCTGACTCTAATTTAAATAGACTTCACTTATACACACATGTGTGTTTTTTTCCACACCAGGGAGATATAGGACATGGCAAGTCTTAATGGTAACGCAGTGTCAGAGCTATCATATGTCAGATTAACTACATCATAACAAACAATACCTATCGCAGCTGATAGCAAAACTAATAATATTGCGACAGATTTCAAATATGGTGCTTATCAGCAATGTAATTGAACTACATGAGTAGAATCATGATATGGGCATTGCCACTGTTGCACTGTGTAAAACTAACCAAGCAAATTATTCTATTTCAAATAATTTCATCTCAATCTAAATGTGTTTAATATAAGTAAAGGAATGTTAAAAGGAATTACATAAATTATGAGTTTTAAAAAGGAGTGCTAATTAACTGACCTTCTAAAGGGTCTTTCCATGAGATGGCACAGTCAGTTTGGCACATGCTTTGAAGCACTTTGTCTCCTTATTTTAGCATATTTGACTTTCATTTCCTCAGGTCAATAACTAACCTATGAACAATCCATTATTCATTGCAATTACCTCTCATGGACATTTATTTGTGAGCTCTCTCTCTCTCTCTCTCTCTCTCTCTCTCTCTGTGGAGAGCCCATAATGTGTGGAAGACCAACGAGCAAGGGGATCTTCCAACCTTCTGTTCGGCTCAGAGAGGCGCGTCAACAAAACCCCAAAACAAACTCTCGGTGTGCTTTTGCCTTTTCCTAAACAACGCCGCATGCTAGGGTATACATGGTGTTCCTCTGAAAGAGAAAGTGTAATCTTTGAATGATTAAAACACCGCTGAGAGTATACAATTACAAAGTCGTGAACGTGCAGCTTTTGTGAGAGGAAGGATAAGTGCTCTCTCTCTCTCGCTCCCTCTCTCTTTCTCTCTCTCTCTCTCCCTCTCTCTCCCTCCCCCCTCTCTCACTCTCTCTCTATCCCTCTCTCTCTCTCTCTCTCTCTCCCACTCTCTCTCTTTCTCTCCGGCGCGCAAGCTCTTGTTTCTCTTGTTCCATGATCTGCCATTGTGCATGTCTCCTCAAACAAGAGCCTGGACTAACCTCCTCAGAAGGCCCTGCCTTAGACACTGTTTCCCCCCCATCCACACGCCTCGCCATCTGTTTCAGATGACAGCCTTTCTGAGAATGCACACCTCCTTACGGGACATGGATTAATTATAACATGGGTATAGAAAGAGGGAGAAAACAAAAGGACACTATGGAACCATTAGCATACTACATTGAAGTTCAAATGATGAGTTTAGAGGACAAACTGTGCTTCATAAAAAAGCTCTGAAATACATAATTGCTGAAATGCTTTGAAGCCCTGATAACATTCCTTGATACATTGATCCCATAAAACACCCTGGGCAACTAAAGAGCCTTTATTTTTAGCTTGGCAAAGCTGCAAGAAGAAAACACGCTGGGAATGATAGCCAAAACATTGTGTCTGAGACGGGCATAATGTGAACCCTGAGCTTAGCAAAATGTCAATACAGAAATGAATATGCTGAGCACACAACAATGTTTCCACTTAAAACACCTTTCACGGATCTGGGTATATCCTGGGTACAATATAGGATTGTAATTTATCCTCGTCTGTTTAAATAAAACCTGTCCCAAATGCTCTTCTGGCAGAGGCCAACACTTTGTGAAATACCACAGCCCTCAATCTCTCACCCCCTCCCTTTTTACATTCATAAAAATATATGAGAAATGTAAATGTGCTCATCAAAGCTGCCGGGCCTGAGGTTATTCTCCGTCGCTCGGGCTGTCATGCCTGGTAGCGTACTTAAATGACAAGAGTCGTGGAGAATAAAGGCACTGTTCTCGAGCCTGTGACATGTGTCTGCATTGACATGTTAGAAGCCATATCTGGTTTTGATGGCCAGGGATAGATTAAAGTGAGAAATGGCTTTCCTGTTTGCCATCAAAGGCTGTGAAAAGGGAAGATTTCTTTCTCGAAGGCAGAGCAGCAGGTTTGAGAACACTGCTCGTTGGGGAAACCAGACACAGCCCAATTTTTTTTCTTAAGCTCTCTCTTGCCTCTTGACAGCAGTACTGCTAAATATCTCCCCATCAAAATAGTGGCAGTTTGTAGTCTTTCATCCATGGATTTCACTGTGGACTTAAACATGAGCACACAGGTTTTCTCTGTTAAAGGCCTTGCAGTTGCTCGGACTGTTCAAGGTTTAGCTACATCAGAAGAATCTGTAATTGTTTTTGACAAGTATCGTTTGCACTGCAATTTGCAAGGCCTCTGGAAAATATTTGCATATGCATAAAACATTGATTACAACTACAATTAAAAAAGAGGTTCAAGGTACAGTCAACAACTCAAAGCCATTACACATTCTATTTTATGTATCTCTCACCTCACATATTGTAACACCTGGTATATTTAAAGCATGGTGGTAATCATGCTCGTGTGCTTTTCAGTACGTTGAGTGTATGTTCAGTACGTTGAGTGTATGCTCAGTACGTTGAGTGTATGTTCAGTACGTTGAGTGTATGTTCAGTGCTTTATGTTCGATACAGAGACGTCTCCAACAGGATGTCTTGTAACACAAAAGTACTGCAGTGGAGAGCTGTGTTGTGCATTGCCAAACGTCTTACATCGACTAGCACAGAGTTCCACTGAATTGCATTCCTTATGAAGGAGGATTTGGAGAGCTGGATGTGATCAGCCTGTCTTTACATGTCATGGAGAAATTGACTAAGACTCTTTATCCAACGGAATGTAGGATAAACAATCTAAAAACAGTATAAAAAACATTTAATGTTTCAAACGTTCAAACATGACGTACAAGTATTCAAAACCAGAAAGAAAAAAGGACGAAAGATGGAAAGAAGGGAGGCTTTTATTGAATGTGTTTCATGACCATGAATGCTGATCAACTTAACCACTAACTTTGGTAGAGGTTTACTTAATTCTTCCAGAAGCCAGACTTCAAAAGCACTTAGTGAGTAGAACATTTAAGATAGTTAATGTAACTCTGGCATTCATAAGTGTAATTAGAATCTTCAAACACCCAGCAGTCCTTTCAAATATAGTACCAAAGTTAATTTCCTAGGGCCTATATGCATGGCTAATACAAAGGGTAGTATGTACACCAGAACCATTTACTGTACCTTTCACTATAATGTGCAACTCCGAGTAGTGTGTAGTAACTTAACACAAAGTGGTAATTTTGGTTCGTTCTACTCTTTAGCCTTGTGGAGTCTGTTGCCTTCATCATCCAAAATCTGACTGAGTCACTCAATTCCAGTCATTATTTTAGGCTTCCAGAACCAGTTTCACATAGATGCATTTGCTGGAGATGACCAGCTACGTCTCATTCCAGCAAACTGCCTGGAACCGTCAAACTGTCTCTCTGTAATCTGTGTAAATCTCACTTTAAAATGGGAAATCAATAGATGTTTCCAGGTGTTGAAAAATAAAGTTGAATTCAGTGGTCGAGACATTTGACTTGGGTGAAGTGTATGGTAAACTCAAAAAGCATACTAAACTCATTTTAGAATGTCAGAATTTTTCTTAATATTGAGAATTTGCTTCAGGCTAGAGAACTGGACCTTATTCATGTGTTACTTTACGTAAGAAATTACCATTTATATCAATACAAACTTTATGGTAACCCAAAGTTAAAAGTGGGGTTCGAAATGTCCAAAGATGGAGTGCAGTATCCACTGACCATGGATCGACCTATACACTAAGAAAGACCATGGACACTTATGCCACTCATTCAGAGGAAGATACACATGCTGCTCAAAACATTCCTCATGTGCCAATGTGTAAAAGGTTTCTCTTGAGAAGCCAGATCATCATGCTCTCTTAGGACGCCTGCTCCCAAGAGACTTCAGTTGGGGAGGGGGGGTATTCTCTTGTGTTGTAACCCACTTGTTAAGACTTAATGATTTAAAAAAGCCAATTCATTTTATCCTATTGCACCACAGAGACTGTGACCCAGTTAGAAAATTTAAATAGGGATTTGATTTGAAGGGGCATATTAATTGGAACAGATGCCTTCTCAATTATTAACGTCTCTCACAGCGTGGTTGCATGAGCTAAATTTACACCCTCACTGTCTGTCCTTCAGCCCCCCCCCCCCCCCCCCTCGCCCCATTACTATACGTTTCAGCCATGGGTCTAAATCAAGGTCCGGAGCACATGGAAATGCACGCCGCAGAGCAACTCATATTTACAGTCCTGTCTGCTCCGCGGCCGTCTCAGCTGGGAATCGTCAGTGTTTATCCCAGTTATTTGGAATGACAGGAAAGGCACAACAAGGCTGAAGACAAGGCAGTGAGGAGAAGGAAGTAGCTGTGTGTGTGTGGTGTGTGTGTGTGTGTGTGTGTGTGTGTGTGTGTTTGTGTGTGTACGTGTGTGTGTGTGTGTGTGTGTATGTGTGTGTGTACGTGTGTGTGTGTGTGTGTGTGTGTGTGTGTGTATGTGTGTGTACGTGTGTGTGTGTGTGTGTGTGTGTACGTGTGTGTACATGTGTGTGGGTGTGTGTGTGTGTGTGTTTGCTTACACCACATCTACATTTATTCATTCACGAGGATGCTCTCATTCGAAGTGACTCATGATCATGGATGCTGGGAAGCTTAACCCTTGACCCAGGCTGGACTGAAGGAATGCTTACTGAATACTGAAGGTCAGGCAGTTATCAGTGTTCCTGCCTGCCTGTCATTGTAGGCTTTTAGAGTGCACATTTGTTGTCCAATGCCGTGTCGAATGGACGATGCACAAGTTTCCTTGTTTCTACATTGGATGCTAGAATTGACTCCCTGCAGGACCATCCATTTGATTCGCCTCTCTGGTCCAATGTCCAAAGTTTGTCCGCTGCAGATTCCATCAATGCATATTTGTGTGTTGAGTTCAGTCCCCTAATGAACTATGTACATTTTATGAATTATATGAATCTAACTGGATCATATGAAAACCCTAGTCGTGAACAACTTTAGTAAAATGTTCTTTTTTAAGTATTTCTTACCTCATACTATAAATGATCAGACTTAACAGGTCAGCAATGTTTTTGATGTTGTTGTAATATGTAAATTTGATCTGAGTTCAGCTTGTGCTTAAGACAGGAAATTGTTGACCAGGCTTTGTTTTAAGGCCAATTACTTCAATCAAAGGGTGGCAAAGTCTAATAACCTCTTCGTTAAACATATTCACATTATGCACAGCGAGGGACCGATGTTCACATTTGCATATGATAGCTGCAGAGCGGGTTCAGATTTAATGCAGCTACTTTTATGCTTATCAGACCTGCCAAGCAACCCTACCTCCACTTAGTTCAACATGACAACAAGGCTAGTCATTAGTCTAGCTTGTGTTTTTTGTCCTGCAATCTATCCCTATCTATCCTGCAAAATAGTCTTTCATAAAATACACAAAATACACAATTAATGTATGAAAATGTGAGCAAGAGCTCTGTTCTGTTTGGGTTCTAGGGAGCTTGTTGCATGACAGCATAACCTATTGTTCAATGCATTTCTCGGCACCCGAGCACTGGCTTAGCCTGTCCTTTTGAATGTGCCTCTAACACATTATCATAAACCTTTCATGGAAGGCCATGAAAAATGCGACCTACTTCTGTTCAACATGAATTATATTAGCAATACTAAACTGGGCAAACATACTCAGACAGGCAGAAAGGAGAAAGGAGGCACTCGCCCAGCCTTTTGAAACTTGCCTACAGTCAGAGTAATTCAAAAGAGCAAATGGGCTTATTACATCTGCTTTTATACTGTATAATGATATAATGGGTATTTGCACATGCATTATTATTTTCTTTGACGCAAACAGGACCGGGGTCCATTAAGCATCAAAGAAGACTACAGGTAGAGAAGCATGGGTCATGGAGAGATAAATAAGCCATCTGATCAACAATGAATAAAGTCCCCACAAAGCGTGCTGTATGTTCTTCTCCTTGGTCTCTAAATATGATGTATTTGGGCTTTTCCCTGCTTGTTTCCATTCTGAGCAAAAAAAATGCCCCCTAACCGCCACCCAGGCAGTTATGATCCAGGACCATGATCCCTTGCTTCGAGAGAAATGATGAACTCCCATCGGTGGACAGGCCCCTATAAGTCCACTCCCGAGCTGAGTGGCAGGCCTGTAAATTTGCTTTATGTTGTCATTACTTACGGGGAGGCGACCAGCAGCATCAGCTCCACCAGTTGCATATGAGTTACTGCCACAGATCAAACTCTGTGACTTCTTCTCCGGAGTGAAATAGCCACAGTAATGACATGTTAAAGTAGAACAGGCCAGCCTGACAAGAGTACTGCAACTAAATGGTATTACTTATTGTCTCCTGTGACTGTGTCCTTGAGACGGTAGTTTTATCACCTACCCTTGAGTTTCTGCCGCAAAGACATATGCCAGAACACATTAAGGCATCGCTGATCATAAACCCACATAAAACGATATGGGTCCGTACAGTGGGTCACTCCCGAATGTAAACCTTTAAACATAAGAGGCTCTTGGAAAGCCAGCCTGGATTGACTTTGGCGGCTCGGGAGCATTTCAAATGGTCCTTAGTAAAACCTCCCCCAAGGTTGTTTTTGGACGCCCGGCAAAAGCGACAAAAAAGACCTGTCTCTTTCCCTCTGTGCGTGAGAGAGACGCTGACTGATCCTAATGCTTTATTCAAGACTTCCGTCTCAGCGGCCCCCTCTTGTTGAATGAATGCTCTCACACTCACACTCACATCACCACCACCACACAAGCACCTTCCCCATTTTTACTCATCAACACTTCCCCCACCCGCACCTCACCACCCACACCCCACCACCACCCCCTGATTCCTTATCTTTCATCACCATCTCCCAAGTTCTCATTCTGAGTCCTCCATCTAAAAACAGCACTCCTGTAATTTGCACCAAGCCTCCCACTGCGTGAGTGAAGGTCAGTACAGTCCAGACAAAACAGCCAAACCCCCCGCCCACTCAACCACCCACCCGCAGGCATGCACACCCCGTAAGATGTTCATTTCGCATATGATCACATTGACCATGGATTCTTTTTTCCAGGGGTCCTTGTCGAACAATATATTTACTGGAATGCCATATAGAAAAAGGAGAGCTTGTTTTTCCATGGATGCATACTATTTCCCCCTTAAATTCCCATGAGCTAGTTCCTCGGCTGTGTGAGCGTGCCTGGCCGGCTGCATGCTTTTACTTAATGTGACATCCTGAATGTGGAGGCAATACATCATTTTTTCACCCAGAATGACAAGGGCCTGGGCCTGGTGGCAGAAGATGGTCCTTGAAGATGGGGAGGTTGCGGTGATCATTACATTAAAAGATGTATTTTGTCTCTCTTAAAATGTATGAATTCAGAAATGGGGATACGTGAAAGCATTCACACATAATGAATGACTAAAGGCACTCCCACAGCCCCGGCTGAAACGAATGGCTAGGCATGAACACTGGCTTTCGCTGCACTTGCGAGCACACCACTACGTACGTATATTGCAGTACAACATACATAAACTAGACAGGACTGACACGCTGTACTTAGCTCTCTCACCTTTAGCTGTCATATGACAAACAGAGTGATGCAGTGAGTGGATATCCACAGGTGTGGCACTATAGCCAGACTAACTGTCTCTTGCATCACCACAAAAGCATAGTAGAAGCTATGGGGATCATACACAGTTTAATCTCAGATTAATTTGCGTTAGTGACGATATTAAAGTATCTAGCAAGTTCAAAACGATTTAAAAGAAGAATAAAACAGGAGAATAGAGGATAGGGCTTTAGACTTTGAAGTCTATCAGAGGCAGATCTCTGCTCTCTCAAAAAACCCAGGCCAAATCTGACAGGTGTAGCTGGCGCTACTGCACATGTGCTTTCATTTTGTCTCGCTTTTAAAATCAATCTCTCAGATGAGTGGAGGCAGGTTTGCTGTTTCACGAATGAACAAGAAAAGAAAAACGTGAATTGGACACAGAGGTGTCTGAACATGGAATTTTTGATGCGTGTCTCTCAGACTAGTGCCATGCAGACACAAAGAGAGATAATCATGAACCAAGCAAGTGTCTGCATCTAATCATGCCATCCACAGAACCCTTTTGTATTTTGCCTGAGAGGAAATGGAGGCTATCTTGACATGCATAATGGTAAAACAATATGGCACAACGTCCTGCAAAGGCTTTGAATTATGCATCTACTTCAGAATATCCTGGCCCTATAAAGCATTTCCTGCTTTTGTACAGGTGCCCACTTGACCATCTTTTGTTTCGCTTACTATAAAAGAACATGGTCAACTTAGTCTCATGAAAAATTCACCGAACGTTTACCCGGGGAAAAAAAAAGAAAAAGAAAAAAAATTCTTACATCATGCATTATGTAGGACGACGGGAGCTCCAAGTCTGGCTTCTGCCCTGCATCCATGCTTCACCAACAGAGAGCAGCTGCATCAGGGAAGAAAATGTCTCTGCTCGAAACCCACTCACCCCTGCGCTCCTCGTAAACCACAACACTGCAACCACAAAACGTCCAGATAAAGACATCGCTCGCCAACGTCTACAAAGTTTAAGAGGAAATATAGACTTTTACAGCGTACTTAGGACATCCATAGAGACAGCCCAGGGTTTCTAGGCGCTGTGGTTATTTTTACATGCTAATGGGCTACTACTGTTTGTCAGCACCATTTGAATACTGATGATCTCAGGGCTGGCAGCTCTTGGGATTACATGCTCTCTATGGTTCTATGCTGTATTATGTCAATTTCAAACAGATGTATGTTGACTAAAATACTAGATGTAGTTTCCCATTTTTAGGAGGGAGAAAGTCCAATGAAATTGGAGTGTGCGAATGGTCGGGGGGACGGGATTCAGTCCGAAACCTCCATGCAACACGCCAGAACGCCGCAGGGCGAGTGTCTGCCCTGGATTCCTGTGTGAACTCGGGTATCTAGGACTCAGGTGTGCGCTGCTGTCCTTACTACTCAACCACTGCACCACCACCTCGAAAGGACCAAATGTCACTCAACTCCACGTGTCCAGTCACCTCTTTTGGGCCCTTTGCCTGGTTGCTGGTGTGACAGCTGAACCAAGCGTGCTGTGGGAGGAAGCAAACTGTTCCACCCATTAATTGCCTCAGATAAAGAGCACAGCCAGGACAATGGGGTACAGAGGGGAAGGACATATCAGGCAGCATCAGGAGAATCCAGGAGGGAGACGTGTAACACGTCAGCGTGATTACAGTCGAACGGTTTCCGTCGTATTATGAGATCAATTAATTAAACCGTCTCAGGGGAGAACCTCGGCTATTACCGAGATTAGAGGTGGATGGCAAAAGAGGAAACAAATCCATATTGCGGATTTTTCTTTCAAAAATGATTATGATTTTCAAGGCCGATTAGGCTTTGTGTGGCCTTCGCAGAGAAAATCACAAAGAGGATCCACATTTTCCGGTCATGAAAAAAATTCTTTATTCTCCAACAGTATTCAGGAGAACTTCTACAGCCATTCATCACCGCGGTATTCAATGTTGTGCATTCTAACTGTTCCACTTTTTTTTTGGCCTTAGAAGTTACTTTTTCCCTTGAGCGCACAGCGAACAAGCAGAGTTTTCATTTTGCAATTTAATGCCTTAAAACTGTTTGCCATCCCTCGAAGCATGGGAGTGGGCATAAAACATGGCTGCAGTGACACTGACTTGAGCAGCTTTACCGGCAGAAGTCAAGAGCACCGCCGTCAGATCCCCGTGCTCCGCCGAAATTGCTTTTTATGATTTACTGGCAGGCACTGAATCTTCTTTATATGTTTTCTATAAGGGAACGACTCTCGGACATGGAATGTAAATGAAGGGAGAGTCATCTGATGGAGAGAGTGTGAGGGTGGGGGTGGGGTGGGGTGGGGGTCTGAAGGATGGCCATCTCACACAGAGAGGAAGAAGGCGTGTCCTTTCACGGTGTCCCTTCATCCCTGGGATGACAATTCAGCTCCTCATTTACCTTGCTGCCCAGAGGAGGGTGACACACAATATGACATGTATCAGTGTCTCTCAATGCCCTGCCCAAGAGCTCAGGGCTGGAAATATGATCAGGTGATTTTCAGCTACTGCTTGCTATCAATCCACAGCTCTTGGCAGCTAATATGGCAGATTGAATTTTGACTCTTTGATGGCATCAGTTCCTAAACTTCTCATGCCTATAGTCATTGGCACAAGGACACGAGCGGAAGGGGATGGTGGAGGAAAGCGTCTAAAAAGTATTTCGCTGGGTCTAGAGGAGAAAAATATCTACACCCACACAGAAATCTGTAAAATCAAATCAGATCAACGCTAGAGGACACATCAGAGCAGAATTAATCTCTGCGGTGCTGATCACCCAGGGGGCATCACAGGTTTTGTGCACACAAAAACCACAATCCACTGCTGTTAAGGCATTGTTTTATCTCTCTCTCTCTCTCTCTCTCTCTCTCTCTCTCTCTCTCTCTCTCTCTCCTTCTCTGTCTCCCTCTCTTTCAAGTGCTTGCAAAACTTTGGACTCCCAGACTCCCCAATTGCCACCCTCTTTGTTTTTTCACCCTCTCTCTCTCCTTCTCATCCTTTTCTCTCTCCCTCTCGCTCACTCACTCTCTCTTTCTCTCTCCCTCTCTTTCATGTGCTTGCAAAAACTTGGACTCCCAGACTCCCCAAATGCCACCCTCTTTATCACCAAATAAACCCGAGTGCTCTAACTGCATATAACTGCAAAGCCTTGAAGCTTCCTTTACAGGCCAATATACATCATTTAGCTATGAGGACAAAAGCTTCAATCAAGCCTTTAGCTGTTTCCTTGAACTTGTAGGAGATATTAGTCCTTCATGATTAGTCCTTCAAAAATAACAAAATTATCCTCCCCAAACATGATACCTGACAAGAAGAAAATGTCTGTGCTTGAGATCACTATGACCCAGATACATTCTTAATCATATGGCTAAACTGTGACCATCTGAGGGAAACATGTGATTTACATGCCTTTCTTGCCAATCCACGTGAAGAGGTCAGGTCATTACTTGAACGGTGTGCACACACCATAATCCACTCACTGACACAAAGCCTGTCAGTGAGTCATCCTCATTAACACAAAGGCTCTGAGAAAAAAAAGCCTACCAACTCTTCCCCTTCATATGGTTGTAAGGCAATTACGCTAAAATGGTGCACGGCGATTAGGGACTACGCCTTGCAAATTAAATTGCCACGCTGACAAACCAATAAGGGTGACACTGTCATAAAGTCAACCATTTATAGTATTAGATTTATAACTTGGGATATTATTTCAGTTTTACATCTCTTGAGCAAATGAAACACCACATTGCCAATTGTGCCAGTGTGCAACTACACGGCCGCTTAAAACCAATAAAGACAGTGATTACTTTGAGAGTGACAATAAAGCTACGATGGGGTCCTGGCATCTCTGGTCCAAAAGACAGATGACTCCTGATGTAATAGTGTCATTCATGCACTCACCCCGACGACTGTAGATACCTATCTGTACTCCTTCTGTGCCTTTCTTGGAATAGGGCTTGGAAGCATTAGTGTTTGTTTACATGTCTATCTGGCTTCCGAATCAAAGACTGATGATGGCATTTAAGAAATGGATGCCCTCATTAATATGAAGGTCGAGCTTTGTGTGATTCCCTTAAAACTGATTTCTCACAGCAAGAGAGAAGCCCAATGAAGAGCATTATGACACTGCATATATTCCAGACCACAAAAACAGACAAACAGAACAAAATCTTATGAGAATTTGCATCACAAAGGGTGGATTCTAAGCACAGTTCTTTTTTATCGGAGAATGAGAGAAAACTCAAACACACACACACACACACACACACACACACACACACAGAGCATGTTTGCTTTCTTCTCCCTTCTTTACTCAACTCATATCAACCTCTCATATCGACCAAACACTGTCCTCGGCATACAGAAATAGCACAAGTCATCCACTCAACATGAGCACTAGCCCCCCTACCCCCACAGACCAGAGACCAGTTATGCAAACAGGTGACATTTTGCCTCATGTTCATTTTTTCTCAAGTCAGATTTCTCATGGTAAGTTGGTTTTTCATTAACGATGTGTTATTAAACACACACAGGCTCACACACTTGCACAGGGATACACACACATTTACAGGGAGACATACACAGTTGCACACACACACACACACACACACACACACACACACAGAACACATTTCCAAATTCATTATTTGCTGAATTATTACACAATCAGCACTCCACAGCTCTCCTTGGAGTCATTACACACAGATCCCTGACATGTTCCCCTACAAAAACAAACTGGACCCTTTTTTTATTTAAAGTTAATTATTTCACGGTTTGATAGTCAATTTCACTGGTGAGTGCATTTATTGTGTGTACATAGCAAATGCTGCAAAACAATTTAGCCCAGTGGATCGATACAGTAATCTGTTACACTCCGTCCCCATGCCAAAGCTTTAATCAAATAAAGTCCAGTGCTCTGGCACAGCCGCCGTGTAAATCAGTGGCGGTCCGATGTAGCCGGATGGCATGGATACAGTGGGCACTGGGCTGCCAGGCCAAGCACCGTGCGTGTGTGTGTGTGGGTATACAGTAGGTGTGTGTGGTGGTGGTGGGGGGTGTACAGTTGGTGTGGGTTTGTGTGTGCTTACGGTAAGTGTGTGTGTGTGTGTGTGTGTGTGTGTGTGTGTGTGTTGTGTCGATGGTGGGGGTTTACCTCACACCTGTTCTCCAGTTAGCCTCTAAAGCACAGCGACACACACACACACACACACACACACAAACATGCACACACAGAGAGACTCAGGTGTTTTCTTTCTCTCTCTCTCTCTCTCTCTCTCTCTCACACACACACACACTAACATAGGCTGTCTTTGTTTTTCTGACACACACAGTGACATATACACACACACACACACACACACACACACACACACACACACACACACACACACATACACACATACACACACACACACACACACACACACACACACACACACACACACACACACACACACACATACAAATTCTGGGGCACACTTACACACAGACTCCAGATTCCACCACACACAGACAATCTCTCTTTCAGAGGCACACACACACACACGCACACACACACCCTGGCACGGCATGCTGGGACTATGTAGGCAAGAGGGATGAGGCGAGCCTTCTTGGCGACAGCTGTGAGATAATCGCCAGGGTTTGTTGCTCCGGGCTCGCCACGGACTATATGTTCGACACCGGCATGCCACCTCCACCGCCCTACAGCGGGAATCCGTTCAATCCCCCCTCCTGATGCACTGGCGAGCCAATGCTGCTGATGATGCTGCTGCTGCTGCTGACTTCCCCATCCACCCCAGCTCCAGCAGGCCTGTCACCTAAGGCCACTGCCTTGTCTGCCTGCCCGCCTATCTGCACCCCTGCGCTGCCCCGCAGTAATCTGGAGCAGGCGCCAGGCATTTCTGCTTGAACGTGTTGACCTAATTTGCATTGTTAGATCCGTTCTACGTATTATGCAATTTTTGCACTTCATACCACACTTCCATCCTCTGTGTTCTGGATTAGTCCACGGGCGGATTAGTCCGACGATTCCGTGTGATCAACGTAACCTTCTGTGAAGTACCGTGCCAAGTCATGCAGGGGAGACGCGAGAAGGAAATTCTCGCAACACCCACAGTACAGCGCACAGTAGGCTTGTGTCTAAGCATCTGTGGCACATGAAAAAAGGCCAGTTTGTGAGCATCAAATAATCTCTGAGGAGAGGAGGCTTCATATCTACCCAGTTATCCATAATATATTGTCATTTATCTGTCACACGGGCTGTTGTGCTTTTATTTTCTTCTGTTTTCCCCTCTATTTTCCATAAATGGGAGGTAAACAGTGCTATAGAGTGATGAAAATGACAACAAACCTTCATTCCAACTGACAGCCAAGTGGCTGCGACTCACAAAGTCTAGTGGGAGAAAACACATCCTGGGCCTCTTTTAACAGCTCATAAAGTTATATATGTGGAATGGCTGACAGATAGCATCAGTAAAATGCAGCCTTGCCTGACTCGGAAAAAAGGATGCATATGTCCTTCAGACTGACTGTCAACTGTGAGCCATCATTAAATTTCTTAACTTCACAGTGTGAGCTGCATGCAAAGAAACACACAAAACAACAAGACAAAGTGAGGACACATTCATGCCAACACTGGTATAACCACAATCATCTATTTGCAGGGAACCCGTGGGGTTCTTTCAAAAAGCATGGACCAATACTCTTTTACCTCTTTTACCTCAGAGTTGGATCGTTTGGTTGGGCTGTGTAATGTATGTGACTGCAATGTAGTTTATCCCACATTTTCTAATTCTAGCAAACTAGATGAGGCATCAAAATTCATATTTGCCAGGGAAAAGAACACCCTGGTAGAAATAGCAATATAGTAATGGGTGAATCTCTGCAACTGACACCAGACGGCAATGTGTGGCAGCTGTCATCGCAGCAGTTTTCACATGTCCATCAGCACCGAACTGATAGCATAGCATCCCATCACCGGCGCACATATTGGAAAGCACAGATCGCCGGTCTTTGGAGTAATGTGGCTGTGCGAGCACCACCAGGGGCGATGTCATAATTAAATCAGTCTGTTTGTTTTCCCCAGTTTTCGCGTGCGGAAATACAGCACTTTTTGGTGTTGCTATGAAACACACATCAGAGGGCCTCCGAAAAGCCTGGCAATACTGGCCTTGTGACATTTCTGAAATTGATTTCGGGCTGAAAACAAATGGCTCAACTTGTGTTTACATTAGGCCCCCTTCCATTTATCAAACCCGGCATTGTGTGTGTGACTGACTGATTACCCTTATTCTTCGACAGAGGGTATGCATTCACCAAGGATGGTTCTCGTTAGCACATATCAACAGAATATGTTCTACTATGTCCCCATGGTGTCGAAATCCCTAAGAAAGAATGCGACAATTAAGAGACGTTGTAGTTATACATAATTTACTCTTCTGAAATAAAACCTGGAGTTTTATAGCAAATGTGTTTTGGACTCTTCATATGTCAAGACGGGGTTCTTTTTTTTTGTTTTCCTTGCAAGGGAAAAAAACATCGTCACGGCAATAAATCAACAGGCGGAGCTTAAGAGCACCACCTAATGTCGAGTGGCAGCTCATCGGCGCTTCCGCAAGCCGGTGTATCTCTTTAGGTAATTATGGTTTTTGACGCAGCACGAGCCAACCAGCAGGCAGTGATCCTAATTACGCTCCGTGTTTACACGAGCTTCTCCGCACGCCACACCGTTCTACAGTATAGGGGCAGATGGAGGGGCGTGGGGGCTGGGACCGTATGAGGGCATTCAAGGCGGGCCACTTGGCAGACTTAATTAAACAAGACTTTGAAGTGCAGCAGCAGACACCTTTGGTGTGAGGGCGAGCTGAGGAGGGGTGGCTAGGATGGGCGACGTGCAGCTCCCCATCAGTGGTCCAACAAGGAAGCGTCAGAGACACAGCACAGCATTAGAGACACTTCCCTGGGAGGGGGTCTCTGTGTCGAACACGGGAGCTGTCTGAAGACCCATCCATAAGAGAAGAACATTTAAAAAGAGGTCTCCTTATTATCTAGTTATCTTATTTTATTAGTTTCTTAACTAGAGGTTACATTTGAGATTTAGGCTTAAAAGAGAAAGGTAGAGATCTCAATAGGGTCACAAATTATGTTTTTAGAAATCTCAATATTACCTTCTCTGTTTCTCTCTCAAGATAACCTTGGGGTTTAGGGATGAGGCCCAGTACAGTACATTTAAGAAAACTGCTATTGTTATTGTTGAGTGGGGTAACTAGGGGAGATCTTTTTAGTCAATTCTAGTAAATTTTTATAATAAAGTGCCTCATCTCATTTCTGTCTCAAACTGTTTCTCCTAAAACAATTTAGGAGAAACATCTGTGATGAAACTGATATAGTTCACATGTTCCTATGGGCATCCAAAGGGTGAAAACATGGCTAAAGCATAAAGCAGGCTACAGCTGATGATTTACACATATCTAAATGTGGTGAATGCTAGATGATTTGATTGCTGTGGGTTGTGTGTAGTGTGTGTTGCCTCACCTCACCGAGGGACCCCTGGTGCTCACCCCTAACACACGCTGCAGCTCATCCAAATGCAAATACAGATCCACAAGGCTGCATTATTAATTGGGCTCCCTGTGCAAACGTACATTATGTGAATGTGCTGTAAGACAGCAAATGGAGTATCCACACTAATTCATTTAGGGAGCGGCTTAAATGATTCCGAAACAGCTGAAGTAAACCAAGAGAGGAAACTACTGTTACAAACCAAAATGACCGGTCCAGTGAGAGCGAAAAATATGATCGAACGAATTTCGCCTTTTTTCACCTCTCTGACATTCTTCATATTAGAGACATTTTCAAGTATTAATATTTCATCCCTTCACAGGGCGTATCGATGCAATATTGAAGAGCGCTGGGCTCCCATGGCTGCATGTAGAAAGCTGTGTATGGCAGGATCTCACTGGAATCCTTCCAGGGTCCAATTATCAAAGGCAAGGCGAGAGACCGAGTCAGCCCAACGTGAGCACGGCCATTGGAAAAATAGATAAAGGAAAAAAAAAAAAAAAGGTCTGATGATATTTCAGGCAAAAATAATCCAGCAGCACACATGTGTGGCAGATGCAGCAAACACCTAGCCGGTCCGACTAGAAGCATTCATTAATGACGAGGAGGTAAGTCCTGACATGCCCTGTAAAATCCTGCAGAGGATGCTCCACTGTAAACTACTGTAGGCCGGATACAAGGGTGGAGAGATAGGCTCTCAGCCACTAAGGCTTGTGATCAAAATCCTTCCCCTTGGGGGCTCAAACAAGATCAGAGCAACACAACAGGACAGATACACTGAAGCCGCACCACTTCAACTGACCATATAGTAAAAGGGAAGTGACCATTTAAATGCCACAGATTTGCAAAGGGCAACAACAGCCTACGGCGACACAAACCAATCTACTGGTTGTTTTTCCCCCACGCTAATTCATTTAGAGAACAAAACCCATGCCATCCCTTGAGGATTTTGTGACAGTGTGTCCACTTTTGAAAACACACATTTCCACAGGTTGTTTTTCTGTAAGTGCTCTGTCACAGGCAGCTGCAAGAGAACATTGCAGATATTGCCATTTCTGTGACTTCACTGAGAGTCTGCCTTTGCATCATGGGAATGTCCTACAGGCAGCACTCTGAGCCCAACCTCACGTTCTCTCCATCATTCTCAGCAGACCTGAACCATTTACACAAATGATACCGGCGCTCCATGTTTGCCTGCGGCCATTCCAATGTTAACAAACAGGTCTAACAAATCCTCTATGCCAGTTATGCTAAACATATTGGAGTGACATGAAAGACCCTTTTAAAATGTAAGCGGCGCCCATACACCTGCTATGTGTGCAGAGGGAACATCCGATAACAAGAAAGGCAATTTCCCCTTCAGATGACATAAACGTTTGTGCATGAGTGTGGCAAAATGGGCAAAACAGGCCAAAAAAAACGCAATGCCCTCCCTCTGCCCGGACGTCAGCGGTGAAAATTCAAAGGTGGATAGGCCGTGTGACAAACCGGACGAGCACACACCCAAACACTCGACACAAAAACACAGCTAATGGCATAAAAGGGAGCTGATGCCTTCCCCCTCTCCTCAAATCTCTTTGCTCCAACACACCCCCTCCCTTCACCCTCGCTCTATCTCTCTCTCTTTCTTTCTACCCCTTTTCACCCACCCACTCACTCGCTCACTCACTCCCTCGCACTCTTCACACCAACTTCACACAAACACTATATTCCCTGTTCCTGAAGAGCTGTCTTCTACACGGTGACAGAAAGCTTTTAAAAGACTGGTAAGCACTGATTTTTGTGCTCTGGTGCTCCACCATATTGACTGCCTGGTGTTCTGTGGCAGAAGCTGAACACTGATCAGCTGAATCCTAGGACAGCAGGGATCACACTGACATAAATGCAGATACTTTAGACTGTGCTTAGAAGCAGATGCAAGTGCCAAGAAACATCGCAATGCCACTTTCAAAGAGTGCTTCATACATTTCAACAGATCTGCACTTTATCTGATGCAAAATCGTTGCCTTGCTTGAAAGTTAGTGATGGTAAATATTTAGTCCTCAGCTGAGAGACTATTATGGGCTTTTAATCCTCTCGATAAATATTGCAATTGCATACTCATCAGCCTCTGATGAAGACACTGATTACAATGAGCTGATCTAAAGTAGCAGAAACGCTGAATTAATGCATATCAAAGCGCCATCCAGCATCACGCTAGAAATAGTCCATGAACAAGTGTTTCTTCAACACAACAAACAATAAATAATAAACAAAATAAATTCATGAATTAATCAAAAAATGCAAATAGATAAATAAATGTCATACAAGATGAAGAAATGAAGATATGTAGGCCTTCTACAGGCTATATCAGTCCTCCATGTTACGATTCCATTTAGTGTGTGTGTTTCCTCTGGCCAGGAGTGACGTGGCAGGCCAGCTTGTGCTTCAAGATTTATGAAGATGAGGCGGTGACAGATGATGACGCACACCCCCTGACAGCAGGGAGCGCGGGGGGTGGGGGGTTAGTAAAGAGCGGGTCAGCGTCAGAGGATAGGCAGCGTATGCCCTCTTCGCCTTGCTTGTGTGGTCATGCTGCATTAAGCTGTGTAAATGAGAGCGACTGTCAGGGCCTACAGGCCGATGAGACAGGGATGATAGGGTCGGGGCGAGGGGTGATGTTTGCGGCCATGAATCTTGACCAACATCAGCGGGTCTCAGTGGAACGCTGCGAGGAGGTTGAGTTCAAGGGTGTAGACGACAGGTAATGAGAGGCTGGATGACAGCCATGAAAACAGAGAGGATAGCAGCTATGCTGGCTACCCTGCAACATTTCTGCTATGATCCCACTCCAAGTTAGACAACCTGGAAGGGGAGGAATCCCAGATTGTATCAGATTTACAAAGCACTGGTCAGGTCCCCATTGGCTTGCTTACAGACAAGCAGGTGATTGATTAGTCATGTCTTCAGGGTTTGCACTATTTCATTCTCCTCACATTCTCCTCATGTAGCCTACATCATACAAATAGGTGTTTAAAGGAAGAAATGGGCCTGGACTGAATTTCAGTGAGCAGTCCATTTTCCTTTGGTAATCCATTCATCATTACTCTTGTGATTCAGCAATGCATTTCATTATAGTCTGTCAGTGACCTTGATGCATGAGCCGGGCAAAGCCCTTAGTTTGTGTTTAATATGCGGCTTCCCCATCAGCTGTGCAGTGGTCAACACTCTTAGACCCCTACAGCCGTCTCAAATACTGAGCCACCAGCACAACTTCTCAACCCCAAGGATCCACATCCCACTACACACACACACACACACACTCTCACACACACACACACACACACACACACCCCCTGTCATGGCAATCAACCAACCAACCGAATCCCCATTTCGCCGCTATAACCTCTGACTCCTCCTACTCCTTTTCAACCCTGACACAAGCTAAAAAGAGCTGTGTGGAGAGCCCTTTGACTGTAACCCCATAAGCTGAACTAATGCCTCCTGGTGTGAGGGCAGACTCCTCGCTGGGACACCTCTGCCGTTTAAGAGTAATTATGAGGTGTGCTGTGTATTGTACAGTGACATAGATCAGCGGTCGACCTTTGCCGGGAGCAGTGAGGAAATCAGGGTCAGAGAAAATCGAAAGAATTAGTGAGGCAAAAACAACAATATCCACACGATTAGAGCAGGCTTCTTTTAAAGAGGATTTAAAGCTTAACTTTTTAAGATTTACAAGACTTATGCTCAGGACATACAGTAATTGAATAAGGCATTTGCATAAGGATTATCGTGCAAGTTATAATTCATTTTATGTAATATGTCAGAAAGATATTTACTTTAATGTATACAAGGGAAATATAACAGATGAGCATGAAGATGATGTGTGAATTATCAAGATAAGAAATTAGAAATAAGATGGATTACACAAAGACAAGCTATGCTTGCCACACACTCAACACATACAAAGGTCACACGTGATATGACTAGAGAAAGGGTTGTATTAAGGAAACGCTGATATACGGTAAGTGCATGTTATATCTTCTAGTTTCTGTCTGTTTGCAATGATAATGAATCTGTATGAGAGGCCATATCAAAGTACATTGTACATCATTAAAAATACAGGAGTGATAATTGTGGTGGCAGATCCAAGAAAGATCTCTATTTTGTCCACATTTCCATTTTTATTGATAACTCAATTGAAGAAAGCTGCACATTTCGGCGAGAGCTAAACAGACAGCAGACTAAAGAGGGCCCTCAGTGGAGTTTTTCACTGCAGCAAACATAAAAAAATTAAATAAAGCAAATCAATTATGTAAAACTTTTCCCTGAATGAAAAACAATGCTTTGAAGCTGGGTGTGTGTCCATAACTATATGCACAAATCTAGTTTAATAAAAAAAAAAACACCCCGGAGATGTTACAAATATTCTTCAAAATCTGAGGAACCCACAAAGGAAAGGCAGTAAGCCACGTCCACATATTGTAGTACCACACTAGGACAACAGGTCATAGGGCAATGATGAGGTACAGTATGTGTCTAAGAGTGCAGCTCTGAAAGGAAATCCTATTGTTATAACTGGTTGTTCCTTTCAGCTACAGGCCAAATATTTTTCAATTGCTGACAGCCTCCTGAGTCCTGGCATAGCTGTTTTATTGTGCTCATAAACCTATTAAGGTTAAAAAATAAATGTGACAATGACAGCCTAATTCTACTGTCTTGTTTCTCAGATCACTGATTGAGGGGGCCAGTGTGACCCAACCAGTCCAGCTCACATTGGAACTATAAAAGCATATAATAGAAATATGGACTGTAAACCTACAATGAACGGTACAGTAGGTGATGTACTTTTCTCTCTCTCTCTCTCTCTCTCTCTCTTTCTCTCACCCTGTCTTCTCAACTTTGAGTTATGTGAACACAGCAATGTAGAGTGCTAAATAATGCCTACAGCAAAGCGTGATTGACGCGTTCACAGTAGCGCTGTGCAAAAGTCCGCTGGGAGCTTGTTTACTAAACAAACAGGAAATTACTTCAGTTCTGACATCAGCAGTACAAAAAGACTGCTGTGATCCAGCTTTACAATATCACACAGAAAGAAACATCAGGAGCCTTGTCGTGTTCAAAATGCACAATATTGAGATTGAGATCCACTCCAGAAGATGTTTCTCGACCAAGAGAATATTCTCAGAATGTGAGACATAAAGATGCACTTACAAGCCCTGACCCTCACACTAATAGTACTGCAACGCGCCCACTATTAGTACTCCACCATTTGGCCCAGGGTTTTCTTTTCCATGATAATATTTTTTAGCCAGTGGATCTATTTCTGTTTTTCTCTGCTCTTAAGCAGCGCGCTTGGTTGGCAGTTGGGCTGACAGCCCAATGGAGACATTCTGAGCTTTTTTCCGGAGAGAGACCTATGGCTCATGCTGTCTGAGGGGGCTGACCAGTGGTCACTCTGATCTCCAACAGTCTACGTCAACAACCGCTCACACTGACGAAGCAGAGAGTGGTGCTGTGGCTAAGCGTGCTTTGCTGAAAAAATATTGACAAAAAAAATAACACACAGCCACTGTATTTCCACATGAACGGTGTATAAAAGACTTATCCGTGCAGCTGCCTGCATGGAATATTAGAGGAAAATAACGATTTGAAGCCATGGCTTTCAAACATAAATCTTTCAAAACTGACTTCACAACAGCGTTCTGAACACAATATAAACATCAAAACAGACATGCTGCTGTAAGCTCGCGTGGAGCAGTTGTGACCCAGTCACCAGGGGCCCTTATCTACGTACATAAAAGCAAGAAATTGCAATGGAGTGCAAAGCTAAATATAGCTATTTTAGGTTCAGCTGTTGACCAGCCTACAGTTTAAAAAAAAACACCCTCTCTCTCTTCGACATCAGCCTTCTTTTCAAGTCATGGAAATTACATCGACAGACACACACAACCAAAAGGATTTCCCATGTGAGAGGTGTGAAAAATAGGACATAACTGACTAACCAATTTTAAAAGAAGAAGATGAAGATGAAGATGGATTATTTGGGATGTCATGCAGCATTGACCAGCACTCCACATCATTATTTTCTTGTTACAAAGACCCAGGGAGTTTTTCTTCTAAAAATAGAAAACTGACATGGCCCTGTCCATCTGGCCCACCTGCAAAGCTTTCGTGAGGATTATCACTGAAAATTTTGTGCCACTAAAAACTAATATGGAGACAAAATGGGAAAGAGGACGCAAAGATGTATTCTGTTCCATGCTTAAAGCGACAGCATGCAAGTATATTCTTTTTTGTCTGAAATGTATTCAAATGTATATCTCATTGTGTTCAAATGCATATCCTAATATAGACCGAAACAACCGTCTAAGGCTTCTGTGCATCAAGCTCATTGAGAGACAAAGATTTTTCCTCCCATCAGGGTCTCGGCAAGCCAGTGACTTTAACCAATCAGAATATTACATTGGCACAAAATCAGGGATTTAGCCGCCAGAATGTGAGTTAAGCAGGAGAATATAGGTGAGAGGGTCCATGAGAACAGGGAAACTAACGGGAGAGAGGAGTGGGGAGATTGTCTTTCAAACCTCAGCCTAATGTTAGTTTGATTGAATAGTAGGTCTTGAATGTTGCCTTATTGGTAATTATTGGCAGCACAATCAATGGCCTCTATACCTGTTAAAATCACTGGATACAGGTGTGAGAGTTTGAAATAAAATGGCTACGCTGTTCTATGCTCTCTTTGTGTTATCTCCTAAGAAGGAATGAGGCCAATCCTGACTCTCTCTCTCTCTCTCTCTCTCTCTCTCTCTCTCTCTCTCTCTCTCTCTCTCTCTTTCATATACCCACACACTCGCCCACCAGCAGACACACCCACATTCACTCGAGTGCATTTCTGTTCGAGTTGTTCTGCCTTTTGATCTTTGGACTGATAACAGGCATCGTGCTGACGGTTGAGGAGTGTCTGAAGTTCACTCTTTCCTTTTAGCTGGGGACTGGCACATCATGAAACCCAAACGCGGTGTCCTATCCTGACAGTTCAAGGACTACAGCATTATAACACGACACACCGTAATGTCCGCTAAGCTGCAGTAAAGTGCCTTGGTGTGAACACTGTGTGCCGCATAAACATGAATGACACCCACAAAACACATACCTGTTTTTTTACAGGGACAAACAAATCACCCTGGGCTATTGCAACTTGTTCTACTTTTGACAAGGACAAGGACAAGAAGCAAGAAGGGCAAGAGCTTTCAAACCTTTGAAGTGTACCACATAAACACTGGAATGGAATACACACATCTGGAAATATAATCAACAGACAAGGCTGTCGCAATTAATATATCACAGCTGACTTTGTATTGACAAAGTCTTCTGCACTTGCTCACATTTTTACAATTCCTGTCACTGCGATATATGAACTGTACAGCCAAACCAGCGGAAGACAGGCCTAACACATATAAATAGCACAAAGAAACCTTTTGTGCACTCTAACTAAACCTTTTAGAACTGAATCAGTCACTGTCAAAACTTGGTTGCTGGTGATGACAATTATTGCAGATGATGCCTGCTGCTTGGGGAACACTCATCGGCCACTAGGGGGAGAATCATCTGTGAACTCTTATTGCACATGCAGAATTCGGCCAACAGAACCTATGTAATGACAACCGGGTTTTGATTAAACTCCACCAATCAACAGGGCGTTATCTGTGATCAGCTGGTAATAAATCTAGTCCTACAAGAGGACCGAGAGACTTCTGGAGTGTGGCTGGCGTAAGATGGTATAAAGGCATATATTTGTCTATTGAACCCAGGGCAACAGGGTGGATATTGCAACACTATCAGGGTGCCAGGCAGCTCGGCATAATACCACTGATTTTGGGTTTTTCCAGCGACATAAATCACAGTGACTTTGTGAATAGCCTCATAAAGCGGCGCGCCATTGCCATTCAGTGCACGGCGCCCTCGTGTTTCATCCAGCATGCAGATCATTAAGGAGGCTCCACGGCAATCAAGTAATGCCCGCGTGATGAAATGCCTTGATCCGGCGAAATAAAGACTGCAATGTTCTGCTTTACTTTATGTCATTCTTCTGTCCCGCCTTTCCCCCACAACATCAGAAAAAAAGATTAAAGGCGGATTACTTATGACAATATCAAAACTTAGTAGATCTGTGTCATGGGTCTGGCGTTATCTTTTGAACAGTGCACGGTGGGTGTCATGAGCATGAAAGAAGCAAAGCATGAAAGAAGTCCCACATTAGTTTCACTTGTAAAGATTTTTCTTGTCAACTGCGATAGGCATATTATTGGTTGCGTTTACGTCATATATATGTGTGATGGCTTGGTGTGCTCTATATAGTCTCACTTGTATGACTAATGAAACGTGACCAATGACGAAAGGATAACTTTATTTTTGGAATTGGCTACCGTCGTCCTTTTTGAGGTACTGGTGATAAGTCAAAATGGCAGCCGAGGAAAATGAGCTATTGATGAATACCGGACACAGCAAGAGTGTCACTGGAGGGACGGGATTATTCAATGGGGGAAAATGCCAGGTGGTTGGATGTCAAGATTGTTTAGCCAGGTTTAATCATCCTGGTTTGGCTGAACAAAAAATGATCATAACATTTGCCAAATTAAAGTCGTTTGGTAATAACACTGTCTGCTAATACACCATCTCGGGGGGGGGGGGGGGGGGGTATACTCACGCCCCTTTTAGACAGAGGCAATTTAAACATGATACATTTTCCATATTTTAAGTCATGATCCCATATTGAAATTCATATTTACCTCAAAATCCGTGGGCTAACATGCCGACTTCACTTTTACAGAAGACACATTCATTCCTTCATTTAACTCTCTCTCTCTCCCCCTCTTTCTCCCTCTCTCTATCTCTCTTTCTCTGAGCTTGTGTGGGTGAACATTTGGCCATTTGGAAGTCGAACAACTCATACAGCGCGACTGACCGAGGACCACGAAGTCAACCCTGCCTAATGATTCTTGTGCTTGTCCCTGTAACCATACAACCATTATGAAATACGTGCGTTCTCTCTCTCTCTCTCTCTCTCTCTCTCTCTCTCTCTCCATCACTCTCTTTCTCTCTCTCATCCCACGCATCCACACACATCAGGAATGCAATTTTCTACTATCTTCACGAGCTTTCCCTGCACGCACTGAATACAATTAAATAGACCAACAGAAATGTTCTGCCTTAATAACAGTTGTTTGGAGGTAAGAGTGGATATTTCATAAACCACCTGTTCTCAGCATATAACATCCCTATTATGTCCACAGCAATACGCAGTAATCCACCAACATCAAATATTTGGTCGACAGAAATGTGATATTAATTGTATTTATTTTGTTACGAGTGAATGTATCCCCAGTTTTATGGATGCAGAGTAATTATTTGCCCATAGGGCTAAAAAATGTACTATCTGGACAAATCCATGGCCATTTAGCCACTAAAAGGAACAGTGCATGATACTGGCAAGCAGTTGTGCATCTGGAGGGTGACATCGACAAGGGATGGCTTAGGGTGCGCACTGGTCTTCAACAGTTTATTGTAAGAATAGAATAGGAAACCTCGTTTGACATAATTCGATAACATTCGACATATAGGAATGGCTAACAACTTATAAAACGTTCGAAGTTTCAACTGATTTCCTGCCTGAGGGAAGGTGTCAGTGTTAAAGCTATAACTTACCGATGTGTATGATTGAATCGGCAATCACAGGCTCCCACTCCTGACTCCAAATAGTGACCAATAAGACCACTGCCGGAAAAACTTTCATCTCTCCCGCTGTTAGAGGTTATTTTCCGTGATGTGAGCAGGCGATTTTAAATCCCGAGTGATTGAAGATTTAGTCCAGATAGATGATTTCCTCCTTCCGTGTCGTCCGCTCCCTGGGATTTTTGGAGGATTGAGTGGGACTGTATTGAGCAGAGGCAAGCGATCTCCAGACGCTAACCCTTTCCTATAACATCCTCTTTCCGTCAAATCATCCTGAATGCGCAAGATTTCTTCTCGTTCGAATCCAAAGCAAACTCATCCAAGACAACATAAAAAACAGATTGCATTAAGCGTGTTGTCACGATGGTCTGTCTCTATAATGCGTTTCAGAAACGGACCTCCGAAAAGATCAGAACGGACCGTGATCCATGCCTCAGACACGACGCATTCTTGTCAGCCTCACCGAACCAAACATTCAGAGAATAACTTCCTTTTTCTTGAAGACGCAGTAAAGCGGTCCTTGAATTCAGTCGACCGAAGCGTTGAAATGGGAGGTTTAAGCTGTAAAGAAACAAAAACGGCGAACCCTTTTATTCCAGAGTACCGTGGAACAGTGAGGCGACACTTTTTCTGCGACAGAAAGAACTGTATTTCAGCACGGAGCGCGCAATGACGCTCCGCATGCGGATTCCCGTTAGCATTTGTCGGATAAACCGGACTGAGTGGGAGGAGGCGAGGGGAGGGATGCAACTAGACGCACAGCATCAGTTGCCGACCGCGTTCGGTGTAGGACTAAATTACCTTAGAGGAAGATAGACGGAGAGAGAAAGGTGCAAAGAGGAGGGGGTGGTAACATAATCATGGAGAATGGTAATCTGTGAGGCTCTAGCTCCTCCCCAGTCCGGCAACTGCCACTCTTGCTCTATGCAACAAATGAAGAGATGATGCCTTAAATCACGTTTACATTTTACTTGTTGAAACGAGTTTTGAAGACACGGACTTGCTGTTTTTAAATGACTGCAGCGACTGTGTGTGAGTGCGTTCATTTTAGAGCATACAAAATGTAGGTTATGCTTTGTAAACTATACGTAGGTCTACATATATTATTATGAGGGTCGCTTGGTGCATATAAAAAGGGGTACACGTATGACACTAAAGCGGCCACTGAAAATAATATCACTTTTATCACGTATGCATATGCTCCTACTACGGTTCAATTTAATATGCACTGAAGTACTTCATCCTCCCCCCTAAGCAATGACAAATACAGATAGTAAATATCTGTGAAGACTTTGGAGTGAAAGCACATTTCCTCAACTTTATTGGTTCTACTGTAGTATTCAATATTAAATTGCATAAGGTATTAAACTGCATACTGTATTGCAAATATATTGTGCAGGGAGACCCAGCTGTTTATGAGTTGATTATACTTTATAGATAGGTAAGATGTTTTTACAGAGTGACCCAGTGGAAGCAGAGACCTCCGGGGATGAGCGGGAACAGTTGCCACTGTCTGCCCATATTGAGAAAACTCCCGGCGAGCCAGTGATGCCCCATTAACTGCAATGATTGGATAAGGCATGTAAGAAAAAAGTGAATGTGCAGCATATTAATGCAGAACAGGATGAACTATGCAGAGGTCATCTCAGTTTCTCAGCATGCTCTCATAGACTTGTGAATGAGAGATGCTAGCCCCCCCTCCAAGCACATATATACACACACAAACACACACCATGCAGCCAATGAAAAATAGGTTGCTTTTTATTGTCACTTTCCGACACATATTTAGGTCATAATGGGAAGCGTGGTATCATTTTCAAACATGTTTACTTCAGACTCCCTGCTGTCTGAAATATAATCTCATGAAAACGGATGTTGTTTGCTCTACCTAGGCAGTAGGTGCACTTTGTTGATCAGATTCTGGTCAAATTCTTGTGCTTGTGCTCAGACCCCGGGAACGGCACAGGTTTTTTTTTTTTTTTTTTTTTGATGTGCCGATGTGTAAATGTTTACAAGCAGTTTATGGAGGAGGCTCTTAAAGTCTCACTCTCCTTCCCTCTTTCACTCTCCAGTCGGAGAGCTGCTCAGGTGTGCATTGAGAGCTAGTTAGTATGCATGCAGTCACACCTCAAGGACACATCACTGCTGGAGATTTGCCACTTTGCTTGGGCCAGGGAAAACTCTCCTCAGGAAGCAGCAACATTCTGCACAGTTACCACAAGTCAGCATAATAAGGCTGAACACTGGTTAGGAATAAAGAGACGGCACACTCAAAAGTTATGCTTTGGCATTTAAAAAACAAAAGTTTTCGAGGCCCCAAACACTGCTCACATCTTGAATGCACACCATTTTCAACCCTGGCCTGCATTCAGATATTTAAGGGCTTTAATAATAGGACAAATAGGCAAATCCTTTTTGTGATGGCAGCCATTCAGAGGCCATTCCTGGGTTATGAGTCATTCGGTTTTACAGAAGACAGGTGGGTGGATTCAACTAAATGCTGGACCCATTTCAGAACCAAAGCTGTCCTGAAACCCATAGGTATGCACCATGTGCTTGACACCAGGAGGAAGCATTTTTTCATTTTCTCTAATCCAGTGTTTTTTCTAAATTACTAAAACACGTTCCCTGAAATGAGACATAACAGTTAATAGTATTTATAGAATAGTAAATGAGACAAAATAATAGACACAAACCTAAAATCCCACACACTTCTGTAAAAACAAGGTTTTTTCTGGCAAACCCAAATACCACAAACTGATCCTTCTTCAGAAGAATAAGGCCCTAGAAGCACACCCCATACACCTTGCATGTGTCATAGAACTGTGGGGTGTTTTTGACTCATATAGACTGGCCAATCATATGTTACCCAGAGGCTCATATTATGTAATGTTTGCACCCGCAGAGTTGTCTGAGTTCAGACAGGTATGATTGTGTTGGTTATACTGAAGTCAGTGTGAATGAACAGATGGTGCAACCTGTGCTTCGTGAAATAGACACAAAATGTTCAAAAGGCCAATACAATTAATCATTTTGAGAACTGAATGCTCAACCTGAGAACGATGTGCCTATTTCTGACTAGTCAGATTCAGCGTGTAATTGTGAAAAGAATTATTTCATTTATTTTCACAGTATGAGGTAAAACATAAGAACAATGCACTTATAGATCTGTGTTGCTGTGGGGTTCCTGTCTGTCACTCATCAGTGTATCAAATGCGTCAAGTAATTATACAGGATTTCACAAACTGTGGTATAAGATAATAACTTGCTTTACATTCAAATGTATTGAATCAATTTGATAGGATGCATTTACTGTCATAACAGGTCAAAAACAACAGTGTGCATTAAAAAATTGGCACATTGTGTAAGTGTGTGTCAATTAGATTTCATACACTGCTACATATGTTCTCATTATTGATAGTGCAATACTTAGAGCCCAATATGTAAGCTAGCATTTGTTATGTAGTTATGGCATATTGGCCTCTTCACATTTCCCGTAGAAGTGAAAGTCTATTATTAAGTTGCTGAATCAATTGGGCTTGCAGCCAAACTCTTCCCACAGTCAAATACGTGCATCCACAACCAGAAACTCCACTCACCCCGAATGCAGCTCTCTGGTCAAGTAAGGAGATGAGTGGCTTGAGGGAAATGATGAGAGACAGATACAGTAACGAGAGTAGGCTGTAATCCATAAAACACCGGGCTGCCGTCTCTTCCCGAGGATTGGGGAGCTGTCCAGTTTTGACTGGTGCTGAAATACACATCAGTGCTCTACAATTCCAAGACCTCTCCAGAACACTCCCATAGGAGAAAGCAGCAGCTGTTTACCACTTTCCCCCGGCCCGAAAAAAGGGGCCTTTATAGTCACTGACTGTTCTGACAGTCCTGGTATATTGCACTTTTCACAAAGAAGTTGCCCACATCTCGCATACCACTTGCAGATAATAGTTATAGACAACGTGAGTGGTGGACTGAAGGGGAGACCATGCTTTTATCCAAAAAAAGCCTCCACATTGTACAAATGCTGTCCGCGATCAAATCTACTGGCTTTAAATAGGGAGGAATGCAGAGCCTAATTGAAGTTCCTCTATGCAAACAGCAGAGGTCTCCCTTCTATTTGATCTGCTTAACTCTTTTGTTTCAGTACACTTGACAAAATAACATGACATAACATACTTCTTAAGATGTCGCTAATTTATATAAGGTTACTTATATACCATGGACATAGCTGAAAGAGACATATATGCACAATCAACAATGTTCAAAGTCCATGTCACAGCTTTGTTCTAGTTCACCATGAATTAGTGCTTCATTCTTAACGCCTGGAATCTCGAGGGACAAAGGCAGTTATCTGAAGCCCTTATAAAACGACACCAGACCATGGGGGCTCTCTTAGCATCATATTATTGGATGATGTTCAGAAAAAAAAGCCCATATCCATGAAAGAGAGAGAGAGAGAGAGAGAGAGAGAGAGAGAGAGAGAGAGAAAGAGAGAGAGAGGGAGAGGGAGAGAGAGAGAGAGAGAGAGGGAGAGAAGGTGCACAGTAGGTGTTTTTTATGCATCAGGGTCTGGGTCAATAAGCCCGCAGGACCAACTGAATAAAGATGAGCTGCAGCTTATTTACAGCTTCCTGCGAGACGGAAGTCAGACGCCTCTTAAATCAATCAGGTGCCGTCCTCGGAGAGCCCCAGTTGGATTGCCACCCGTCCCGTACATAACATTACATTAACTAAAACCTAACCAGTTATACAAGCGGAGTGGAGAAGTGTATGTCAGTGGTGAAGTAAGCTACAGAGATCGCACGTCACGTGACGTCAGCGCTATCGTTGGCAGTGCTCTGTGGAGCTCATAAGCAGTGCACTCCTGATCTCACTCAACTTTGACCCGTCCTCTGCCGACTTCCACTCAGCACGCGTCCCTTTTCTCTCCACATCTCCACGTATAAGGTGGCAACCCTAATGCCCCGATGTCCAGCTCTGATTCCCGGTAGCGGTGGCAGCCGAGTGGAGACAGAGACAACAGCTGGGGGTGAGGCTAGGCCACGGAGGCCAGCGGCAGCCCACCTCCGAGACGATCTGACAGCTGCTGCCATGCCTCTGTCTACACTCCACTCTAGCCCGTCCGAGGTGGAGCAGGATACCCGTAGCATTGACTGAACGCTCCGAGCCGAGGGCGCCAGGTGCCTGGGAGACTGTAAACAATGGGCTGTGATTTAAATATTAATAGTGTTGTTAGCTGGGAAGGTGATGTGTTATTTTGAGTGTCTGTGTGCAAGGCAAGGTAAGGCAAGGCAAGTTTACTTGTCTAGCACATTTGCTACATTTGCAATTCAGTGTGCTTTACAGAAATAAAAGCAAAAGGAACATCTAAATGAAAAATAAAGCCAAAGTGCTTAAGAGTGAAAAAAACAATACAATAATTCAAATAATATAATACTATTAATTGTAAATAATTAATAGTGATATAATTAAAAGAAATTACAAGTACAATAACAATTCTTTCAGAACACAGAATAAGCCCAAAATGTCAGATTCTGGTCTACTTCCAGAACTAAAGTGCAGTAAGAATGGAGTGCAAGTTTTAGAGCTCAATCACATGAAAAGAGAAATAGAATAGAATAGGAATAGAATAGTGTTAATAAAATGTGTTTAACCTGGAGTTTAAAATTGCTACATTTGGGGCACATCTATGATCTTCTGTCAGTTTGTTCCAGTTGCATGCAGCACACTGTAACAGCTAAATGCTGCTTCACCATGTTTAGTTTGGACTTTGGGCTCGAATAGCTGACCTGAGTCCATGGATCTAGGGCTCTACTCGGTTTATATGTTTTAAACAGATCAGAGATGTATTTGGGGCCTCATTTATAGACTAGCAGCAGCACTTTAAAATCTATTCTGTAACTAAATGTAAGCCAGCGTAAAAATTATAGAACTGGAGTAATGTGATCTGCTCTCTTGGTGCTAGATAAAACTCTATCAGCAGCACTCTGACTGAGCTGCAGCTCTTTACTGGTGTTTCTGGGAAGTCCAGTTAAGGGACCATTACAGTAGTCCACCCTACTTGAGGTAAAGGCATTAATGAGGGACCCCAAACCTTTGATTCTAGCTATATCTTTAAGATGATAAAAGACTAATACTAATTCTCTTCTTTTTGTTGCCAAACACAATCATTTTGTCCTCATATAATTGGTTCATCCTATTATTTATTTGCTCTGGACATTAACACAATGAGTCTGTCTATTGGGCTGTAGTCGTCTGGTTAGAGAACCGGATATATCTGTGTATCATCTACAAAGTAACTACTGTAATCAATGTTGTTGTTCTGTAGAGACTCAACAGAAGAGGTCTGAGAACAAAATGCCTGGGGGATTCCGCATGTCATAGCCACTCTATCAGATAACTGCCAATGGTGACAAAGTAACTCTGTGTATGTGTGTGTGTCTATATGTGTATGTGTGTATATGAGAGAGAGAAAGATTTTTTGCAGGATATCAATATTGGATGCTCATTTGTGGAAAATCGTGTTTGCTTGTTTATTCATTGGATTCCTTGCTTGTGGGTTTAGATTACTTCATGATAAGTGTCTCCATGATGTTTTTTTCAAGGACATGGAGTTTGTAGCATGTGCACTGGCAGCCTAGGCAGCACTGACCACAGTTTGACATCACCACTAGACCACCCCCTGGGGATCCCTGGGTAGTGGATGACAGGGGGGGCCAACTGCTGCATTTTACTTCCTGGAAAAATGCCCTTTGTGTTGAAATTGCTTTGCAATGCTTTGCATGATTAATGGATCACCTTGCGTGGGGGTGACTTTACTTTCTTTTTAGTGTAGCCTGCGGTCATCGTTTGGCAGATATAGAGGGATCACGCTGGCCAGTGTGTTTTTTTTGGTTGTGGTGGTGGTGGTGGTGGTGGGGAATGAGAAGGGTGTGGGGGTCTTCTCGCTGTTGAGCAGAGCTTGGACATGGAGTTCTCTCCATCTCACCCAACTGTGTTTACAGAGTAGCAAGCCAGAACCACTGACTGGGAGTGAAAACAAAAATGGAAAAAATAGAAACTTGCAGGGTTAGTATAGTAGTTTTCTGAGTAGAAAAAAAGTGCTTCTGAATGGATCCATTTCAATTTCATTACCCAAATAATTGACAATTCCAGCATACATGTAAATCCATCAATCCTCCTTAAACCCAGAGCACAGTGTGCCTGGTTGTTGTGCTTAGTTGTTTTCTAAATGCGCTCAGGCATTGTGCTCTGCCATTCTGTTCCCTTCAGGCAAGCACTCCCCTTTCCCCACTTGGAGTGGGGTGACGAGAACGGTTGAAGAAACTGGGTCGTATATTTATTTGTCTCTGAATCGCAGTGTTTTCTGATAAGCCCGAGCACATTGTGTACCAAGCATCTATCCCTCAGTGTGTGAGTTTTGGGTGCTTAATTTTCGAAGCGCATTTCTATTGATTTGGTGGAGGAGAGGGAGAAATAAAAAAAGAATGAAGGAGGTGAGCCTCAGTGCAGCAGCAGCACATAAGAGATTTGAGAAATTATCACAAGAATAACTTGTGTTGCCATATCTCCACCAGCCTAGAGCATTCAGGCTCTTTCAGGTGAGGGGAGTCTAATTGGTTTTCTGGCTGACTGACCCTAAAAACACAGGGAATGTGAGGAGAGGTAGAAAGGAAACCTGTCGAGGCCTGAGTAGATTTAAATGTTGAATGCTGAGAAGCGGGTGATAAGGAACCTTTCTCAGGGACAGAAAAATGACCAAGGGAGAGAGAGAAGGTGTCCAGTGTGAGAGGAATAGAATACATTCAATAAGCACTCAACCTCCCAGCCCTCAGCAGGGGTGGCTGCCTGTCGCCTTGGCCACGAGGAGAGAATACGATTTTTGTTAGCAGAGGTTAATACAGGAGTACAAGTTGAAGAAAAAAAAACAAAGGAGTATGTGTGTGTGTGTGTGTGTGTGTGTGTGTGGTGAAGGAGCGGGGCAGGTCACAAAAGCAACCTAGCTGAAATGAACAGCAGCGGGGACTTAATTGAGGCAGGTAGGTAGTCGGCAAGGGGTCTGTGCCACGTGTCAACACAGGACTCTGCGTCTGCATAGCCTCATGGATTTAATGCAATCATGGAGCCGGTGGGTCATCATTATCATCGAGATGCATGACTGGCTCTTGGTGGCAGCGGCACTCAGGTGCTATAAAGCTGGCAAAGAATAAACATCCACTCCCTCCCTCCCACCCTCCTCTCCACCCTTGCTCATATCATGAACACAGGACTTTACAGCACTCTGAGGTGCAGTCTGCCGCATAGCACGAGCCAAAGTGTCAATATTTTTGAGGAGAAACGGACTCGCTCCCTGGAGACGATGCAGAAACAACAAAATGGGAGACCTTGAGAGCCTCTCGGAGCCAACCAGCCTCTGGGCTTGAGCCTGGTTGGATGGATGGGTGGATGGGTGGATGGATGAATAGAGGCAGACTGTAGGGAGATGACGTCGAGGCGTGGCAGGGAGCACATTGAGCCGCCTTTATCAGATAAATCCCATTTCAGAAACATAAAAGTGCCTGAAGGCGACATAGTTTGTGTGAAAGGTAATAAAAACTGTTGCAGCTGTTAAGAATGTTTATACCTCATTGTTTCCTCTGCTTCAGGCAATCCAACTTTTTCTGGACTTGGTGATGTGTGAGGAGCCTAACACTTTGAGACAGAAGCGTGGCTGAAGGACACCCCCCACGGTCTCCTGGAGGATATAGGATGAATGTTGCTGCCTAGGCTCAGCAAAGGCAGTATCGATGTTTCCCAACATAACTGTGCCCAAGTGTGTTTGTGTTAAGCTTTCGAAACGATCAATCTGGCATGCTCTTGTGACGATCAAACACCGGAATCAAACGCCGGGATCTATAAGGAGGCCCTTCAACCTGGCAAGTTCCTGAGGCTGTAAAATGTATGACATGCTGAAGGGTGAGAAACCTAACTGACTTGGAGAGTCCGAATGATAATCAGAGAGAGTACAACAGCATCCAAACTGCATCCTCACGCGACACACGCCGCCTCGATTATCCTACGTAGAGGCGGATTTCATTTCCAATTTACAGAACACGCCATCAAGTGATCCCACATCGAACGTCCCGCTCATGAACATCATTGCTTTCTCAGAGGGATTCTTTCTCAGTAATGGCAGAATCACTCCCGCTTTCCACACAGGGGAATAATAACAGAATTTATTTGCCATTACAGCCCGCCATCCTCTGTTTTGCGATTGCACAGGGGTTGTTTGGATGGTGGGTATGAAAGATAAGGATATTACAGCGGGGAGCCATTGGGGCCCTAAGCCTCGTCTCTCTGGGATATTGCCTCAGAGGGGAGAGATGCATCAGTCTGATGCTGTTTGATGGATAAGGTGCTTCTATCCTCTTTCTTTCCCTCGTTGTCTCACTTCTCCTGCAGCTATTCACTGAACGCATTCATTTGATTTAACAGGACTGATATGTGTCCATGTAAAGACATAATAACGTAACAATGACTGGCAGTTGATTCTAAACCCTGGGGTCCTTGTGGTTATCAATCTCTGCTCATGCTCTTCACTTCATGATCAGAGACGGGATTCGCCGGATCTGGAGCACGGGATGGTATGAGCTGAACACAATTCTTGTCTTTAATGTGTCACTCCATCCTTGTTCATCCCTCCTCTCCCTCTCCATGTACTGCATTCTGTGGGGAATGGAGGCTGGCATGCAGACATAACCACCCACCACCCACCCCCACCCCCCAGCATCTGAGATCACCTCTGTGTGCCAACCTGTCTCTCTCTCTGTGGCAGGGTCGGAGGGGGACCTGGCAGCCCTAAAGAGAGGCTGGCGTCAACAGGGGGTCGTGGTGGCTGGCCTGCGCCGATCTCTGCCCTTCGTCTGATGGGCTCGGGCACAGCATGCCCCCTCTCAACACCAACTCTCGCCCACAGCTCCTCCTCCTCCTCACCTGCAGATGCTCATAACTCCCCAGCAGCTTACTGTTGTGATTGGAGGGGATTTGCTGCCCCCTTCTCTGCTCTGTGCCCCTTGAGATAAAGGAAGGGGAGCTGAGTGCCCTACTGAATAGGAATATATTTGAGCCTCTGTGCCCCTCACCCAAGGAGACAAGGTTGATACACTGTCTGCGGCTGATACTCAGTATCCTGGAGACCAGGATCCAGGAAGAACTGCATATAACCAGGTGTTCTGTAGTGGTTAAGTAATACAAATATTCTTTTGAAAATTGCATTGAAAAACACAACAAAAGTCCCCAAGGGGCACGCAGACACGGTAACCATCTCCTCTTTCAAAGCAAGCCGACTTGCTGTTTGTATTCCCACTGTCTGACTGTGCGGAATCTATTCATCTCGGATAGAGATGGAGAGAGGATGACCGGCTTCGTAACTCAAAAAAAGACTAGCTCAAAAGAAAATCTAATGGAAAAAATTCCAACAACTGAAGATGGAGTGCGGAGGGGTGAGGGCAGGGGATGGTAGGATATGTTACAAATCCTTCCCGGTAGCGACGAAAGCAGACACAAAGGTTTTCCTGGCATTTTCATGGAGGCACACATAAACCGTTGCAATTTCACAGACAGACAGAGTGAGCCAAACATCAACAAATTAAAAAAATGTCCTCCCTCCTCAAAGTAAACACCTGACTTCATTACTGGGCTCCCTTCATGCTGAGCTGCCGGTAAAAAGAGGCACGAGTTTTTAATATCTCTTTCTCTCTCTACACACACAGATATATATATATATATATCAGATAAATATATATATAATATATATATATAAGAGAGAAACTCACAGGCGATTTGGAGTTTAGCCCTGGTGTCTGTTCTGTCTGGAAACAAATGTATTTAAAGGATGAGTAAAGAGGAACCGAGATCTGAAGGAGTGAAACCAGGGTAGCTGAATTGGGCCAGGGAGATGAGGGGTTCCAGATCACTAGGGGTAGAGAAGGGAGATTTGCAGAGGGAATGCCGCCGCAGTTCACATATAAAAAAACATGATGCAACGACCGGCTGGCAATGCAGCAAGGCACTCTTCAGATGACGTTTGAAAGAGTGTTAAGCACATGTAAAGAGCGCCTCATATTGCATGGATCCAAGTGCATTCTCACTTCAAGAAATCACATATCAAAGAGGGAAAATATAGCCTTGGCCGGCGCTGTGTGTGTGGGTTTCTTGTCTGTGAGGCGGGGGAGCAACTGGTGCTGTGAACTAGGAGAACGAAGGGCTTGTGTCAAGTACTCTTGTCTCATGCATAATGAAGTGTGTGTTTGGGGGGGGGGGGGGGTGCAGCCTTGTTTTTGGCACACAAAACACAGCCATTTAAAATCTCCACTTAGCATCTCAGCACCCCCAGGCCATGGTATGGATCGTGAGTTCATCTGAGATGGAAGCCTATACATCAGTGGGTTCTGCAAGAGCACAGTTAATTGAGACTCTGCTGTTTTTAATAAGACAAGTCTGTAGGTCTCACAGGGATCGGATTAGTCTTAATTAATAGTCTAGACCAAAATGTATATGCTCCAATGGACTGTTCAAAGTGGAGGGGGGAACAGCAAAGAAAAGACATTTTGTTTTGCACAGATCTTTAATAAAGTGAATCACACAGTGAAAATCATCAATAATCAGTAAAACTGCCTTAAGGAGGAAAAGATGGTGATAAATTCTATTTAAATTTTATTCACATATTACTTATTTAATCCCTTTTAAAAGTTTCAGTCATAGGTGAGCCCTGTTCACATTGAGAAATGTAAGCATGACATATGCAAGAACTTACTGATATAAACAGGCACTCACCTATATAAAATATATACCAATATGCCAGCTTTTGGATAAAGGTAAGTCATTTCCATGATTTTCATACAAAGTGCCAGAAAAAAGGCAAAAAAGTGATTACACTTCACATAACACCATATAATAAATAAGGCTCAAAATAAATAGCTAATCTCTATTTATAAATTGTATTTGTTTAGAAATGTCTTTGAACACATAAGTGACTTGATTGGGATATGTTCTATTTCTATCACACATTTCGAATGAGAGATCCCTAGTTTTGGGATCACAGTCCTGTGTGTCTGTTGCACTGTCCAAACATATTCAGAGAGTCTCCATCCATTTCTCAAATCAATGCTGGCTTTTCAGGTGAAGCTATTAAATTAATGAAGAGAAAGCACAGGGGAAATTGAGGGTTTGTATCAGTGTGTGTGCGTGTGTGTGTGTGAGTGGGGGTGGATGGATTGTCTTACACTGGCTACATGGCAGTAGAGTTGCAGGAATATTTGCCATTTCAGACATGCATCCCAAAAATTCAATACTCCCGTTTACAGTCGGAATACTAACAGCAATGCCGAGAATGTCGCAATGATCATGGCCGATCATGGCAAGTCACGTGGAAGTGGATGTTTGCAACAAAACACATCTGCTTTTTAACACGAGGTCACTCGTCTTCACGTCAGTCAGCATTTCTCCCTCCATCCCTCCCTCCCCCGCCTGCCTCCGAACCCCCTGCTCCTATCCTTCCTTCCCAGTAGATGCGGCTGATCGCAGTAGCGGAGCGTGTGACGGTAAGATTGCGGTTTTGGCTGCTGCGAGCCGCTCTCGGTGGGGCTCGACCATGCAGGGCTTTTTGGAAGTAGGCTGAACGAAGCTGGGCTGCCTGCTCCCAACAGATTGGGAAAGTGGAGCAGCGGACCTCGGGGAGAAGACCTGGTGGATGGGACTGCGTTTCTTCAGGGCTTCCTTCACCTCTAAGCGTCCTTGCTTCCGCTCCTCCTCACCACTCTCTCTCTGTGGCAAAAAAAAAGAGGACAGCATTCTCCCCCTCTCGCCATCTCTTGGAAAAAAAAAGGATCTGGCCAGTGCGTCCAAGAGTTCCAGAAATCGCTCATGAGTGGCAGTCATGTCTGTTCCTGTAATATATGTACATATTGTACATGTTATTCGTCTAATCTTTAAATTCACTTTCCGTTTGATTTGGATACTTCCACCTCACTCCCAGGCCTCAAGATGTTTCTGTTGATCAAACTGAGATACATCATCTACTTTATTACACAGTTCGTCTCCAAGCTGTGCCTGACCCTTACATAAGATACGGTACAGCAAAAGTGGTCCAAGTCTCCCATGGCGTGATTGTGTTTCAAATCCAATGAATCATGCTAACTTGTATCCAAAAAGCGGCGTGAATCATAGCACATTTCACTGCTGTGGCTTATTTAAAACACTGTAAAAGCTATTTTAGCCTGCAGTCACTGTGCAAAAAAAGGCTCTCCGTCGATCTTTATTTGCCATTTAAAAAGCATGCAATTAGCGAAGGTTAATGAGAGTTCACTCCCCTTAAAAGGGATCGCGTCGGTAACTCAACCGGAAGAGTTCATGGTCTTCGTAAGACATAAGATTTGGCAAATCGTGTCGCTGGCTGCGAGAAGATGTGTGTGAGAGTGTGTGTGATGAGTCATTTTGAGCGCAAAAGAAAACTTGACAGGGCTGGTGTCACACAGCCATGTTGTATACATGTCTTCAGCTTCGCATGTGTGTGTGTGTGTGTGTGTGTGCGTGTGCGTCGCTCAGGCAGGCGGCGTGTGGGCTCAGATGCTCTGTATTGAATCTGCGGCCCTCCGCTGAGATTCTTCACACCCCGGTCTGTCAGGCCTGACAGCCAGACAATGGCGTGTTGAAGAGACTCCAGTGTGAATGTCAAGATGAGAGACTGCCGTTCGTTTGGGAACGCACAATGGCACGAGTATCAAAATAAAGCGGCTCTGTCACTCTGGTTTTTTTTTATCGTCAAGGAGCTCGATATGATCGAGACACAGCAGGACTGGAGCCCTGGCACAGCTTGGCTCTTTTGCACTAGGTGTGTGTGTGTGAGTGTGTGAATGTGTGTGTGTGTGTGTGTGTCTGTGCATCAACAAGTTGTAACTGGTGCCTTTTTGTCTGTACAGGATCCCCAGGGTCTTTGTACAGGTCAGAGAGTTGAAAGAGTGAGATCCTGAGGGTGAGAGATTTCAGACCTTCGAGAGATGTGGGGCTTATGTAGGGATCTGTGTGCATCATATGAGCAGCCAAAGAAAGGTCATAAGTGTTGGGGCATGAAAGGCTTTAAGTTCCTGGTCACTTAATAAGTAATAGTAGTGTGTATCTCTGTATTGCAGGTGGATATCTATGTGTGTGTATTGCTCTGTGTAGGCCTGCAGTGAACCTATCTGTGTGTGTGTATGTGTGTGTGTACTGTCATATATAGAAAAGCTAGGTTTCCCAGTTTTGTGTGTGGGTGGATGTGTACAGATTCCCATGGCTGTAGTATGTAAACTCATGTGTATGACTTTGTGAGTGTACTTGTTGAAGTACAGAGGTATATTTCCATGTTTGTTTGTTCTGTCTTTTCACATGACTGGGCAGGTATTTGTGTGTGTGTGTCTGTGTCTCTGTGTGTGTGCATAAGATGGCATATGTACACCTGTGTGTGTGTGTGTGTGTGTGTGTGTGTGTGTGTGTGTGTGTGTGTGTGTGTGCGTGCGTGTCTCAGCCGTCGTGCTGTGCCAGAGCCTGCAGCTCGGATGTGTGGAGGGAATGCTGCAGGAAGACGTTCTTGCGGCTGTACATGTGCAGTGAGAGGGGCCCGCGGGGGGGCTGCCCCAGACGCCCCGCGAACGCGGAAGAGGAGGTGGTGGGGTGCAGCAGGGGTCCCCTCTCGCTCCGCGGGCCCCTCTCGCTGTCCGACGACAGGCTGCGCGAGGGGCTGCCACGTCCCGGCAGGCTGGTACTGCTGCCTACCACAGAGCGCGGGATCTGACTGGCTGAAGGATGGTCCCACTTTCGCGGGGGTCTGTCGGTGTCGGCCGCAGACTGGGTTGTCGAGTCGCTAAAGGTCCCTCTTCGGGCAGGCGGGGGAGGTCCCTCTCTGCTGCTCCCTCCACTGGGACAGCAAGGGGGGTCGCAGGCGACCGTTGGCGGGGGGCGGCTATATAGGTCTGCGATGGGAGGGCGGAGGGCCCTTCGCTCCCTTTGGCTGCCGCTGATGCTGATGCTGTGGCTGCTGCTGCTGCTTTGGCCGGGGGCTCGACCTGGATGTGGAGCCTGTGGAAACAGAGAAACAGCCAGAGAGAGAGAGAGAGAGAGAGAGAGAGAGAGAGAGAGAGAGAGAGAGAGATGGAGAGAGTCAGTGAGAGTGTGTTTTGGCTGAGAGACTGGCATTGTAATGAGGCGACAAACGAAGCTACTTAATTCCGTGCCATTCCAACAAGGCCTCCAACTCTTTGCCCCCCCCCTTCCCCTCCCGCCCCACGCTTTCTGGAACCTTCCCGATTGTCCTTCGACCAACTGGAGCCTTGCCTCCTTTTTTTCTCTTTGTTTCCTTCTCCCGTTTCCGCTGCTGAGCAGGCCACAGAACACATTGTGGGGAGGTGGCTCATGAGCGCACGGCCTCACAGAGGAGCCCGAGCCACCTGTTCACTTTTCACACTACACTGCTCCTCTTATGTAAGCCAGAGCTCGTTAGCTAAACCCACTGCGGCTCATGAGCTCGCCACGACACCAGGGTTTCCACGCTTCTTCGGGAACATCAAACTTTAAAAAGCTCAAGTACATTTTGCTTCTTCTTCTTTTCAAAAATCACGATATATTATCGTATTAACTCTGGCGACAGCCCTGCAAATCTTTCGTTTTGTTTTTGGTGGACATTTTTTCTGCCACTTTTGAAAGATGGATTACGACATCTTGGTGGCTAAATGTGCCGACTAAATTAATTTACTTGTGGCATGAACAAGCATGTGAGCGAACCTGGCAGATGCCATACATTCCAGTTTTATGTGGCCATTGATGGAGAATTCAAGTACTTTCAAGGACACTGATAAAATTTCATTGGCACAGGAACCACCAACGACTCGCCATTTGTTGACCAATCTGTAAATGCAACCCCATCGTTTACCATATAAAATAATAATGGACCTGACAGCTAGGACATAACACAATAACAACCTCGCAATGCCTGATGCTAATCTATTGTGAGGGAAAGAAGAAAGTTAATTAAATGTACCACAGCTGAGGTAATGTAATAACTTCAAAAGGTGGGAGTTGAAATAAAATCCAACTGATTTCATACACACAGTCTTCTCATCAAACAAAACTGCAGCGCGTATAAAATAAAAAAAACAACACGAAAAGGGGGGAAAAAACAACAACCTGAAATCAATCAGCGATATGGATGAAATTGACTCATCAGGATGCTAAGTGTTAATCCCATGAAAGGAATGGGTGAACCAGAAAGAGGGAGAGAGAGAGGTAACGAAAGGTGGTAGTGGGGGGGGCACACACAAACGAAAGGCTCTGGGGGCGGCACATAGGGGCACACTAATGAAGGTGCGGCAGAGAGGAGCGGTGCCTGCAATGTGGCGACGGGATGCACGGCACACTGGCAGGCAGTCAGGCGGGCAGGCAGGGTGTGTGAAGTGGAAAAGGGCAGCTGATCGATTTTTACAAATCCCCAAAGGCTGACTCACTGGAGACCTGAGAACACAGGAGCTGGCTGGCCTGGGGCAGGCTCTCGCCCTGAAGTCTCAACGAGATCTTTACATTACAGCCAAGTGGGACATAAAATAATAGAAAACCTCAAAATGAACCTCTTTTTGTTTCCCTCATCTTTTCTTGCTTTGTTTATCTTGGCCACCATTGGGAACCAATCTGTCCGAACATATTTCAATTCACATGTTTACATTGACACACACACACACACACGCACACACTTTTACACACACACACACACACACACACACACACACACCAACTTTTGCATACACACACATGCACACAAACAAGCAGCATACAGGTGCAGAGACCACCCTGTGCAAACAGGAGGCCGGTGCGGCGGGGAGGCCAAGTAAATCAGAGTGATTTAGCGCAGCCCCATGCCACCCAGCTCTTTATTAGCCTGTGAAGATCTCCGTGCCGCGCTAATGGCAACGGCTTCGTTAAAAGCCTCTCCGGCTGATTATATGCAAGCAGGATGGATGCAGGCAGATTTCCATCCGTTTACCTCCTCTCTGTTTACCACGCTCCCTTCTTCCCCCACCATCACCTACCTACTCCCTCTCCTGCAATCCAGGCGTTCCTCCTCAGTGCCCTTCCTGCCTCCCTCCCTCTCTCTCTCTCTCTCTCTCTCTCTCTCTCTCTCTCCCTCTCACTCACTCATACTCTCTCTCTCTCTCTCTCTGGAACACTTCAGGACACCTACACAGGATGCTAGAATGTGGCAGGCAGGCCTGTGGTTGCAGCCGAGGCGGGATGAGGATGAGCTGCTGGTGCCCACACTGCTCTCCGCTGCCTGCCTTCCTGCCTACCTACCTGATAGAGGACAACCAGCAATAGCCACTCCACAGCACTCAGGCTTATTTATCACCGCAAATAACCTCCAACAGACACTACATGTGCAAGGGGTTATTTTTTAGCACCGCGGTTTGTGGGTGGTGGTGGTAGTAGTGGTGGTGGTGGGGGTGGCAGAGGTAGAGGTAGAGGAGGAGAGAGGTAGACACTTATTGGACACTCCTGAGTGAACATCAATCTCAGGGCAAAATAAAAGATTAAAATTTGTGTTCTGAGGCAAATACCGAGCCGAGCACACTTCTCATGTTGGATCGCGCGGTCCCCTTTGACTGTGTGGCTGTTTACTTTTCCCGCAATCATGCATAAGTTATGGCCGCTGAAGGCTCGCACTTCAACAAAAAAACGATCGGCTTTGTGCCAGAACAAACTCTTAAATGTGTATGATGAAATATCACTCTTGAGAATGCTTCTCTTTCTAGAGCATTTTTGTGTTGGAAATATAAAAGGGAGGAGAGAGAGAGGAGAAGAGCACAGAAGAGAAAAGAGCGAGCCCTTCAGTAAAGATTTTGAGCGTGGGGTAATTCTATCGCCTTTGCTGCTAGCTGAACAGAGGCAGCGCCGGCAGTGCGTTTAAGGGGCAGGGAGGAAAAAATGTGGTAAGAATTTCAAAGCAAACCTTGACATTAAAAAAAGACTGGATTATTAGCTCAAGGAGTGGGGATGAGCAAGCCATGCCATATCTACCACAGTTTCTCCATTTTCCGCAATGTCAAACTGCCGACGTCTCAGTCAGTCGAGTCACAGAGGGGGGAGGAGCGGGACACACACACACACACACAGCCCAAAACTCTTCGGTTTCTCTTAAGTCAGGAATGGTTCGAGCCGCGACAACGTTCCTCTCCGTTCCACTGGGTGAGCTGGTTCTGGTCCAGCAGGTTCTGACAACAAAGTGAAGGGGAGTACCGCGGAAAACAAAAAATGCGCCCACTGTGCCGGAAATTGTTTCCGGATAAAAGCGTGTGCGAGATGACCGGCTGACAAAGAGGGCACGGTAAAGCAGAAGACTACATGAACAGGCAGACTCGTCATCTCAGACTGCCTGTAAAGACTACAAATGGGCCTTATGCAAATGATCGGCAGCCTGGCATGTGGCGTCTTCCCTCAAAACTGCCATGCCGCGCAACACTGGAGCGTGGCAGATGAAGAAGAGGGCTGGGAGAGAGAGAGAGAGCGTTGAAGCAAGATGCAGGAAAGAGGGAACGACTGAAAGAGATGGCACCTACCAGGGATAGATGAGAGAGAGAGAGACTTCATACAAGAAAAAGAAAGAGAGAGAGATGAAGAGGAAAGCGGGTGAAAGACAAGACAGCAGTAAATGTTAAGACCGAACAGGAGTGAGAGGATGAGAGAAAGAGAGACAGAAAGGGAGAGAGCGAGAGAGAGAGTGTGTGTGTGTGAGAAAGAATGAATTTCCTGAAGTCTCTTCATTTGATTGTGAGAAGAAGAAGAAGAGTAGAGAAGACAAAAGAAGAGAAGAGAGGAGAAGAGAGGAGAGGAGAAGAGAAAAGAAGAGAAGAGAAGAGGCTTGTTGCCTGATCATGAGGCCTGATGGAGCAGAGATTTGATGTGCGGAACAGCTCCCCCCTTCACATCAAAGAGCCTGCGCCTACTGCTCCCCTCACACAGCTGTCAGCTTTGGGGGAAGATAAGATGCTTTACGGAGCCTGCTCTGTTCTTCCTGACAGCACAAGACCTGGATAAACAATAAGGAAAATATATATCAAGAGGAGTAAAAAAAGAACCCCGGCAAAAAAAAGAGAGAAAGAGATGGAAAGAGAGAGGGTGCTCATAAATTGAGTTTCTATCAGATAGTATCAGTGGATGTCTTGAGAGGCTTGTGATAGTCTTGCAGCTGCTAGTGTGTCATTCGCAAAACAGCAGCTGCTGCTGTAGGCGTTTCGGGGGATGGGGATGGGGGGGGGGGGGGGGGCTGAAGGCTTCAAACTGAGCCCATCGTACAAACGTGACCGCCATGACACACTACAGTTCCCACCGAACATGGCTTTGACACGCTATAATGAAAAGAGATGCGAGACGTAGCTAAGGGGCTGGATAGTGTGCAGTCACTGTGACGAAAACCACACACAAACAGCCACGCTCCTAATCAAGCACGGCCAGGCACATCGACTCTCTATTCTTTTAAAAAACAGTCAATACCCGTCCTGACAAAAAGAGAGAGGGGTTGAATCGACTTCTCTTCAAAGCGCATGAATAGCCCAGAGGTGATTCGAGCATTGTGTCCCACCTTCCATCTCAGCTAATCAAGCTTAGGCTGGGTATGGGAGAGTGGGGGGGTCATGGGGGGGACGGACAATTGGCATGGGTGGCGGGGTGTGAAGTGACTTATAAACTCTCGACTCCCCACGGGGCCTGGCTCCTCCTCCGTTCAACATCCGCCATGACAGTCCTCAGAGAGGAGCCCGGCCAGGTGCACCGTCCTCCCTTCATCCCGTTATCAGAGAGCCTTGCTGATCGCTCCTCCAAATAAATAAAAAATAAAGGAAAATCGATGCGACGACCTCTTCAGGCAAGCAAGTCCCTGACGTTTCTGTCAGGTGTGAGAGGAGCGCGGTGGACAGACCGCTTGTGGCATCAGACTGAGATATCGATGCAGAGCTTAGGCCCGGGCCTGTGATTTTGGAGAGGGGGAAAAGGCCCTGCATAAAAACCCTCTCAAGCCTAAGGGGGTCAACAGGCTGGAAAGAGCGGTGCGTCCAGAAGCAGTGAGCTGGGTAAACCCAGACCCCCCGGCACTACAAGATACCGAAGCGGCTCTCAGTCACTCATGCAGTTGAATTCCTGATGAGGTTCTTTTGTTATCATATCCAGAATCGAAAGGTCCCAAAACCAATTTCTACAATTATTTTTTAATAAGCCCATTGGAAGTTTCAGTTTTGCTCCATCAAATATAAAGTTGGATTCTTCAGCGGTCTTGATTTCATCGATTTTTTTCTTCTTTTTTTTTTTTGGTTGGTGAGCAGCCCTCTCAGAATCTTCAATTTCTCTCATATATAAATAACAAGCCGAGACACCAGGACGGTAACATTTTCATCCTGAATCGATCCCACCTGGTAAGACTGATAGCTGCGGGTATACAACGACAAGTTTATTCAACTTCCACAACACACTCCATTTCCACCCGTAATCCGTCTGGCCTTGCGGAACAGAATGAAGGCTCTTTCATTAATAGTGCTCGGATCACTAAAGGGCTGCTCTCATTTTGCACAACCGCTCACACCAGCGAACCCCCGGTGCCCATCTCCCAGAGACAGAGGCTTTGGACCAGATGGGGCTCCTGCCAGTGCAGCTCCTGTTCACATCCCATCCTCCCACTCACCATCCAAACATAGGCCAGTGTCTTGACCACTGCTTGGTTGATTAGCAGCATATTTCACATAATTAGTCACTGTGTGCAACAGAGAGCACTAGGGCCATTGTAAGGTGCAGTACGTTTCTTTTAGCCTTTAGTGTCTTCGTATTAGCACTTGTTATACAATTTCTTTCTGGTGAATATAGGCTGCCTCTGCTATAGAACTATCTACTGGCTCTGCTGGTTAAAACATTCCAAATTGTCAGAGGTAAACAGAGACATGTTGCTGCAATTCAATGGACGATTAGAAAACATTCAGCCTCCTTCAAGCAATTCTATGACAAAAGCTGGAGCTGCGCTGAGAAATTCTCATCGCTCATTGTGCATTCACACTGGCAGTTTCATCAGTGCAACGCTCACCAGAAGAGGAGAGGAAGAAACACAGACAGAAAGTGAGTGTGAGAAGAGAGAGGGAAAGAGAGTGTGAGAGAGAGAAAGACAAAGAGAAAAGGGGTGAGAGAGAGAGAGCGAGAGAGGAAAAAGAGACTGTGAAACTGCCACGTCCTTCACGGCTGTGAGAGCGGAGCTGTCACATGTCACTCCCGGCCGACCATCTAACTCAGGCTCGTGAGACGGGCGAATGACGCCTGCCCCTCCTGCCGGCCGTCTCATGTCAGGTTTGCCTTGGGGCTTAGCCGCACGGGGCCTTGGCTGCCCGTCTCGTGTCAATTCCGCTGAACGCAGAGAGGAGAGGTGGGTGGTGGAGGAGAGGGGAGGGGAAACTGAAGCCCTCATTAATTACCTCTATTGTGTTCTGTGACAGCCTGCAGAGGGAGTGGACAGCGCAATATGAGTCTGGGTGCTGCTGCAGCAGCAGCTCTGACAGGCAGTTGGGGGCTCGTCCGGGATCGTGCCACATGTGAGCTAACTGCTGACTGCAGGCTGCCATACATCTCTGGCCTCCTTTTTCACTACCACTGCACGCATAACTGCTGTCAAGTTTAAAAAAAAAAAAAAAAAAAGTGCCACAAAAGCCAGAGATGCACTAATGACAAAGAAAAGTGTTATCTAAATGACGAATGACAATGGCATCAACATGCCTTATTAGGGGGCAGGACAGGATGTCTGACATGTTTCAAATGAGGTAGATTTGTACCGGTGCAGAGGTAATGAGCCATCAGTGTTATGACTATGGATTGTTTCATTTCATATGGCACAGGCATGAAAAATAAATATAAATAAAGATTTGATTAAATTATGTGTTGTGGAGCTCGCAGCTTCATTCAATGTTGGGCCCAAATGGTACAGTGAGCCATCACTTTCTGAGCTTTATCATATTTGGGCATGCACAGTGGGTGTACAGGTCTAGCCCCATGGAAGCAGTTCCGGCGTTTGGGTCACTTAGGCTAATGTCGGCTGCAGCTATCTTCCATGAGAGATCTTAAGGTCACCTCCCTTAATACCAGTAACATGCAAACAGTATACAATTAGAGGGCGCATATCCTCCAGCAGCGCTGGTAAAAAAAAAAGCTGTGTGGGTGGGCTGTCATATCTGCAGGACCACATAAGGCGAGGGTAAAAAAAAAAAAAAAAGCCAATTTATGCTTATCAGATTTTATGTTAAGACTGAATATTCATTTTCCATATTTGTCTGTACAATATTCTTACTATCTGCCTCAAGGCCATTGAGAGTGTGCACATTCCAAAGGAAAGCGTTGTTAGTATTCATGTATTCTTTTCTTTCATTAATGTTGCAGTAAATTGTGTTAGATCAAATTCAGAGGCTAGGTCCCTGCATCCACAAAATAAAATATTGAAATATACACAGGAGGCAGTGGTGGAAAATGGCAAATGTCACCCTAGCGGTTCTCTGCCCAGCATGAGGGCTGGAGAGGAGGGAGCGGGGGGAGCAGGAAGAGGAGCCGCGGCCCAAGGACACAAGTTTCATTTCCTCATGGAGCTAGACTCTTTAGTGGCTTCACTGTAATTGGGAGTGGGTGGAGAGCTCGACTCCCACCTCATATTGATTGCTCTGGTCTTCTACCTCTTGTTCATTTACACATGTGCCTGAGCAACACAACTGTATTATCCTGCTCCCAGCTTTACTCAACTCACAAGCGGTTCCTGCAGGAGGACAATTATTAGCGGAGGGGGTAACCAAGGATGGGGGGAGAGGAGGAGAGTAAAAAGAAAAAAGGATTAGAGAGATGGAGAGGACAGTAGAGAGTGAAGGCAGAAAAAGGGAAGAGAAGAAAGGAAATGAACGGACATTTTGGGATAAAAAGAGAGAAGAGGAGGACGGGAGCAGGAAGGAGAAGAGAGGGGAGAAGTAGGAGGAGGAGAGAGAGGACAGAGAAAGAGAAGAGGAGCAGTGAGATGAGAGACATGAGAGGAGAGGACAGGCCAGAAGAGGAGAGGACAGGAGAGGAAGTTAGGCTCTAACACGGCACCTGCCCTACTTTGCTTTGAGTAATGAACCTGAGGTGTCCTGAATCTGTCCAGCGGCGGAGAAGCCGGTCCCTGGACTAGTCTGCTCGGTACGGCAGGCCACAGGGGAGGGGAGGGGGTTGATGGATACCCCTCTACACTGGGCATCACGCCAGCCTACTCTGCCTGTTCTCATGAAGGGCCCTTTGGGTACACTTGCTACTGTCCAGGTGAAAGACAGTTGTATGTAGGAACACACACACACACACACGCGCACACGCACACACGCACACTCTCTCTCTCTCTCATACACACACTCACAGGGCACTGCATCAATTAGCACAGAGGCAGCCTCTGACCCTAAAGGCTGAACGAGGAGGCTGAAAGGCTCACATGTGCACTGGCAGCCTCCAAATCCTTACGCAATCCAAGCCACAGAGGCAGGCTCCGCGCATATGCACACATCGCCAGCCCGGGCCAAGTGCTATAATTGTACACCTAACAGAAACACCCCGCCATGCAGAATGGCCATATTCTGAGCGATCTCCACAGAGCTGACTGGGCACACATGCCCATATCAGTTAGCTGGCACCAGTCAGCCTGCCTCTATTTAAGGCCACCTATCCTTTGCATAATTTACAGGAAGCAGAAGGCGAGACTCACACTAATTCTACTTCCTTTTGATTTGATTTTCTCCAGCAATTCCAATGTTGTTCGCAAACAGTTCCTGCACAAACCCGCTTCTTTTAATAAGCAAAATACCAAGTGTGAATTGGGGTTAAACAAGCTTTATAATGTTTTGTTTCCTTTTTTTGTGACAATAGAGACAATATCGAAGATGCAAATAGAGGTACACAATATCGAATCTACTGCACCGTATGATCAACTCCGGTGAGAGACGGCGGCAAATTATGGAGAGAAATATTTGGCGGTTAATGAAAGCCATGTGCTGGAACCTTAACCGATCTTCAGCAATAAAAAAGCAATTTGTGCGTTTGCCGTGTGTGTAATCTTGTAGGGTGAGCTTCCCCATGCATCAGCATTGCACATATTTAATCTGTTCTTATAACCTCTCTTCTCCAGAGATAATCGCCTATGAGCAAACAAATGTCGTGAATGATACTCATTAGCTGGGTTTCTCATATCTGCCACCTCCTCATTCTGTTTCATCATCTGTCCTTGACTTATTCCCTGTCGTCCCCCTGTCAACTAATCAGATAGCCTTCTGCTAATTTGCCATGCCTTACCCTGTTTCAAGCACAGGACTTTAATTGCTTTTTGCATTGCATGACACTGGTGTATCAAGTAACGAATAAATATCTCCGGCTTTGATTTTGATGTCTATAAGCAAAAGCATTAAATGAAACATCAGGACACATCAAACCAACATCTTCCTCTAGGGTGCTGTATACATTAATACCGAATGCACACCCTTGAGTCCAGAAGTGTAACTTCACAAAAAGATTGGGTATATGTGTGTAAACCAGTCTGTGCGTGTGTGTGTGTTCGGATCAACTATACGCTCCACAAGCTCTTTGGCTTCTGGCAGCCTGCGTTATACTGGGGCTGCTTATAACCATAAAGCCTCCCAAAGTTCCAGGCCTGATTCAGAGCGTCCTGACTCCTCTGATCCGTATCCTGTCTGTCTATCTGTCTGTCTGTCCATCCCTCTGTGATAAAAGAGACCAGATCCCAGATCCTAGCACCTGTATCCTTGAGCAAATTATGCCTCAGAACGCTGGGGTGACTTACTCTGGTCTGTTTGCTTGGGGGGGACTCAGATATGATCCACTCTGGCAGCCATGGGTCTTTAAAAGCTCAGAAAGGCTATCCCTCTCTACACACACGCACGCACGCAAACACGTACATACACACACATCCATACAAATACACACACACAAAAACACACACACAGGTTTTGGGAAGAAACTGCCTACTCCCAAAGCTCCCGAGATGATGAGTCTGTCACATGCACTCCCTCACATGGAGCTGAGGCTGCACAGAGTAGCTGTAGCTCCACAGCCCTGTGCTTCCCGCTCTGCCCTACTCATGCTGCTGTCGTCCAGAGGATAATAGAAGGCTAATTAATTTCTAAATCCAGCCTATTCTCACAAATGAACAACCTCTGAAATCTCCTTTTTGAAGAATGCACAGATTGCACTAGGTTTTCAATTAAGACGCTTGGAAAAAAAGAAGCCAACGTATTACAGTGCGTAAATTATCACGGTACATGCAGCGGATCAACTTTGTTCCATGCCCATTGGTTTCTGTCTGTCAGAGCTAATGAGTTCCAGTTTTTGGGGGGGGGAGGGGGTGAGGGAGTAAAAATAGCAGTGGTTAATTGTGTGGATAGTAGCTGTGCTAAAAAAAAACTAAAAAAAACATGCGGGTCCATGTGTTTTTCTCCTTAATTAACAATAACAAATTGTCAAGTGACTCCATTGTCAACTGACTTTTGAAAGGTGTCAGCTAAACAATGTCAGCAGGCCAGTGATCAGTGATCCACAAACACACAGAGAGAGAGAGAGAGAGAGGAGAGAGAGAGAGAGAGAGAGAGAGAGAGAGAGAGAGAGATAAGCTCACAGAGGACCAACCAGTCATGTTCCTTCAACTCTGGGTGATAACGCAAAATTATTTATTGCCTACAACACAATCTGCTGAATAGTGATGAATATGCTCTGAGGTTTACGTGCAGTGAAACCTCCTCACATTCCCCATGTTCACCTTAAGCAACCACAAAAGGGGAGCGAGCGTGTGTCAGTGTGTGTGTGTGTGTGCGGCTGAGACGGGGTGGCATTAAAGGAGAGGAAGAGTCTCAGGCAGAGAGAAAAATAAACGGAGGTGTTTTTTATGGCGAGCTGAAGCCTCACCACTGGAGGGAGCTCTACCCACAGCTCCCCTGAACTAACGACTGCACCAATCCAGGCAGATCTCTCCTCCTCACCTCCTCTCTGCCCACTTTGGCACCCATGATAAAGGTCATCTGATGCTGCAGTGAGGACACCAGCTCAGATTAAACATGAACATGAATACCATTTCATACCTGTTTACCATTTCATACCTGTTCATACCACCCCACCCCACCATCTTTTCTAATCTGTCTCATTATACCGGTCAGTGTGTGTTTAATACAGGAACAACATCAATAGTCTTAAGACTAATAACTTCAGTCACCAATGCTCTTTTGCTCCTTATCCCCCCCACCATTAAGATTCAAAGAGCTTACTCTCTTCCGATATCTGCGTCTTTTCTAAAAAGTATCTTTCCCTTTTAATCAACTCATCTAGTTATTTTCCAATAAATTACTGACACTTCAAACTGTATCAATATCTGTGGGAAAAATCCTCTATGTCAACTGCACTAACATAAACATCGTCCAGAAACAAATCTTCCAATGGGCAGAGATGGTCTTTACTTATTTGTGAAAGATCTGAAACATCTGACATCTCTGACATGACATCATCCATTTCTGCAGTAATTGCATCTCATCAGGGGCCTTTGGCACCATTTCCCCTCCATGGTCCATGTTTACACAAGGCTCTGGGCTCGCCCCACCCACCACACTCTCTTCAGCATGTTAACCCGCTCCTCAGCCCGTGCAGCTGTCTCATCGTCACAATTAACATAGCAGTGTTAACATTCTCCTTGACATTGCTTGACTTTTTTTTAAAGTTAGGGGGCTGACTCTTCGTACTTGGATCATCCCTCTCCGATCGGAACTTCCCCTTCATCGCCTGTCGCAATGCCCCCAGCGCTCTGCTGCGGAGCTTAAGCTGTTCATTCCTCCACTCCTGACCTGAACGGACACACCAACCTAACTTGACAAATATTTCCACATTCAAAACAGCTCATTTCAGAGAAGTATTTTTTTTCCACCCGAGTGGTATCACTGACATCCCACTTGCCAATTTCCCAAGCCTAGGGAGCTCTCGCTCAATATCCTCATTGGGAATGAAAGGTGGGACATTAGAATCATTAATCTAGCTGTCGGGTAATACAGAGACATGAATTCCACTTACCCAAATGCCAATCACATCTAACTGACTGGCTAGCAACTCCTCCTTCAGGAAAACCACCACGGCCTAATTAATATGTGATGCTGATAATTTTCTCATGGCTGAGTCTCTCACCCACGTCCAATAACACATCCTTCACAGATACACCAGCAACGGGGACGCACCTAACTCCGAGACACCATCCCACCAACCTCCAAAGAGTAAGAAAGGCAACAAAGCAGCATACGGACTATGCAGTCACTTAATGAGAACCGTTGTACTGTGTACTATAAGACAAATCATAAGATCGAAAGATAAAGGGAAAGAACAGAAAAAGTTCTTTCAAACTTCCCTCTCACCATGAACACACTTCCACACACCACAATCCCAGAATGCACTGAGAAAGGAGAAGGAGAAAGAGAAGAGAAGAGAAGAGAAGAGAAGAGGAGGAGAGAGAGAGAGAGAGAAAGAAAGAGAGAGAGAGAGAGAGGAGAACGATGTCCCTCAGATGATCAGCCTGGAGTCTGTTTCAAGGTGAAAGCCATTGATCCCTGTCCTCTATTTGATGCAGCCTGCACCACTAATGTGTGTGTGTGTGTATGTGTATTCCCTCTCTCTCTCTGTGTGTCTCTCTCTCTCACACATACACCATATACATATATACCTAATATAAATATATATATAACTGCAACCAAAGCCACAGTAATCCATGTTTTATAACATGCATTTATATCCATTTCTATCTGTAACCGAGAGGGATGTACAATGTGGATAAGGGCTAGAGTGTGTGCTTGTCAAATGAAGGGGATTACAGTGACCTGGTGAGAGAGCAGGGCGACCCGGAGATGGAGGTTGGAGATTTCAACCCCTTCACAGCCTGCAAGGGGCCCCAGACGGGCCTTAAATGGGACCCATATGGAGGCAGGTGTCCCTGCTCGTCTGCTCATCTAAAAAGCTCCAACTGCCCCACTACCATCGCCGTGGAACTAGGACAGATTCCGAGGAACAGAGCGGAACGGTAATATATGCGTTTGGACATAAAGCCTGTCTTCATGCTGCGCTGCGTCTGCTTGTACAGCAGCATTACACTGCAGTGGCTGTGTGGCGACAATCACTCCCACATCCACATTCTTACCACATCCGTATGATGGATACGGTTCTGTTCACCGGCAGTAACAAGGAGGGGGGGGGGGGACATATTTCTCTCCCCCCTACATTTTTTTTGTTTTAATGAGCCGTTTTTTTCTCTTACAAATGTAGCAATTAAGTTCTCCTCCAGCCATCCATTCAACGCTGTTGATTAAGAATAATTGCTTAATGAGTCAGTATTCCACAGGAACAAGCATTTAAGTATCATTGAAGTTGAGATTTACAATTTTGCCTAATTAGCTCGCCCACATGAGTGCCTAGCACTGAGTCTGTGCGGACTGTAAGGCCATCTATCTAGCTGTGGAAATGGGAAACGCACCCTAAGGCCCTGGCCCAGCAACACCTAACTGCCTCACTTGTCTGCAGACTGCGCTCGCAATAAGGAGGGCGAAGAGAAAGTTTTAGAATATTTTAAGCAAAAAAAAGACTTTGGGTCTCTCTCTCTCTCTCTCTCTCTCTCTTTATTGGATTGTGGCAGAGTGGCCAATCTTAACAACTCACATCAAATCAATTACTCGTAAGGCCGTCGTCTGAATGATTAATGTAAACGCTATTCATTTCTCACCTCTACTGAGAAGAAAGGCACTTGGGCTCAGTCTCTATATATTTATAACTACATATACAGAGAGATAGACAGAAGAAAGAGAGAGAGAGAGAAATGGAGATACAGAGAGATAGACAGATAGATGGAGGGACAGATATATATGCAGACAGAGCCACATCAGCAGCAGTGATGGTGAATGTGCCCTCATCAGCTGAAGACCCCCTTCACTCTCTGCTGAGCTCAAACAGGGCCTGGCTGTTACAAGCCTTAACTAAGCACTCCAGGAATAGACAATGCCCTGCAGGCTGCTTAATAATCCATCATGTTGGCTGTCAGTCACAAAGTTTTTAATTCAGCAACCAGACGGCCGACACCCCCTCACAACTCGAACAACCCCCTTCGGCCCACACCGCCCACGCCACCCTCAGCACTCCTAGCCCCAACCACCAGTCACTGCCTGGCACCCTACCCCCCCCCCCCCCATCCCCACCCCACACACACCTTTATCCAGGAATTCTAAAGGGGATGAGAGAGGGTCACTTGGCAGGTTTTTGAGTGTCGTCAGGGACAGGGTAGTGTTGACAGGGAAACGAGATATTACCAAAAGACCACACACACACACACACTCAGAGAGGCCCTGGCTGCCAGTCAAATTGTACAAAAGTGTTCTGGAGTGACAATAAGCTGATACAAGAACGAAGGAAGAACAGGAGTTATTTCAAAGATGGGAGGAATTACTAGCATTAGCGATAGCACATTTCCTCTTCTAATGGGAAAATGTCCCGTTTTCCCGACGTTTTCGATATTAAGCCAGGCGGGTAGGCGTGTAACTCAGAGTGTGTATTGCACTTGCTCCTGACTTCTACTGAAAGCACAGGGACCATCTATCAAATTAATGAGCCTGTTTCCAGTAAACTGTTAAGAGACATATTTCCCTCAGCATCACTTTTGTATTTCTGAGTGTTTGACTAATGTATGACTTTTAATACTTTTATTTTTTTTTACACACAGGCCTGAATTCCTACGTCGTCTGAATTCAAAATTCTTTCTCAGGTCATTCTTTGAGCACTGCGCTGAACCGAGGGCTTACAGCAGCTGCGCTCCAAATCCACATGCTTCAGTACTCCTGTTTTGACAATGCGGCAGAGTCTGTGTTTGTCCTCTCCCCAGAATCTCTAAGTATTCTTGGACCATCAAAAATGACTCCAGTCTTCCTCCACCCCCCCCTCTTCAGGAATGTTTACGCCACCCATTGACATGGCTTCCACCCACCCAATAAATAGATAAAAACAAAAACAAACAAAAAAAAATGACAGGGAGGGGAATGCAGACAGCTTTTTTTATGTCTAGCATTTACAGTTGATGCAAGAGCTTACAGCGGATTTCACAGCAGCGGAGCAGACAAAGCTCAGGTGTCACAGCCACAACGGCAGAGATACCTGCCCTTCAGCGCGATGTGTGTGGGAGTCAATGCTCACCTGACATTACCCGCATAACGCCACCAATTTGCCCTGTCTTTGTTTTTTGTTGTTGTTCTACCTCTACCTGTGCTGTGTAGCAGGGGAGTGGGGCACGGCAATGTGAATCAACAGATATGAAAGGCAGAATCTTGGCAAAGGCCTTTTCTGTGAAACGAACCTGTGGGGGCCTTTCGGGTGAATTAATGAAACAGATGGCGACTTCATTAATAACTCTAGGTTGCCATTACGTTGGCGGGGTGAGAGCGAGACCTCACATGTGCCTCGCGACGCCACCCTCCACCTTCGTCGCAGGAGTGATGGAAAGATCCGGAGCTCACAAAGGCTGACCCCATCCAGAGGAGGCTAATGCATCACCCCCATGGCATTCAGCCTAAAAGCAAAGAGGATGGAAGCATGGTGAAGTACACTACAAAAAAAAAAAAAAAGGAACAAAGGAAACCACTACCACGCGAAAGAGAAACATCTTAGTGGCTTGTCTGGCCTTCAGTGCTTTACCAGGCACTCAGTGCGTGGGCTGTGCGTGAGAAAGACACCCTCATCCTTAGAAAACCAACGGAACTTACAACTACTTGAAGTACAGCGCAGCGCAATGGAAAGAGGGAACCGGCATAGAAAACTTCACCCTCTACCTCTGTCCATGCCCAAACCGACACATTCACACATTTTGTGGACATATCCAACTGTTGTGATGTTGTCGAGAATTGTACTTGAGACAAATTACATTATAACAAACATTTGCATTCTGTGGGTAGATAATGTGGGCTAGATTGACCATAGAAAATAATTAATTTTAAAACCCCACCAGTCAGAGTTTACTCTCCTGCTGATTAATGGGATCAGACTGTTACAACACAACAAGCTGTTTGCCGGCAATCACCGCCTTCGCTGATTGAGCAGATTGAATCCATTTTTTAATCAGGTAGATTTGAAAAGCGGCAATCAACATGTCGCCACGTTATAAACAGGGAAAATTAAATGCACTATTCGTGGCTGTTTATTGTGCCATTTTTAAAAGCAGACCCATGTTTCCTAATTAGCTGAGGGGAATGCAGATTTGGTGTGTGTGGGGAGGGGGGACTGGTAGGGACTGGATGGGTTGGAGGCAGTTGGAGGGGGTGCTTGTAGGGAATACAGCCTGCATTGATTAGAGGCAGACAGGCTGAAGAACAGAGAGAAACCCCTACCTGCAGGCAGTCTCCTTCACACGATGCTGGTGGTCACTGCGCCATAGGAGAGGAGGATGAACAAAAAAAAAAAGAACAGAACAACAGGATAGAGATGAACATGGTGGACATGAAAATGGATGATGGGAGCAAACAAACAAATAAACAAAACACTGAGATGTTCAACCAGACAAACCGTGAGCACATAACAAACATGGAGGAAATAGGGGGGAATAATGAGATGACTGTGGATTAGTGACATCTTGGTATTGATGCATTTTCTATGGTAAGTGTGTATGAGTGTGTATGAGTGTGTGTGTGTGTGTGTATGAGTGTGTGTGTGTGTGTGTTGTGGAGAGGGGGCAGTTTGTACAGTCTGTGGGTCGCTTCATTCAAATGGGCACCTGTGACAGTGAATTACTGGATCATTAATTGCACTCTGCATCCCTATATATTGAACCATTGATCCTGTGAAATCGATCACGCAGAGGCTATTCAGTATCCAGAACGCTCACTGGAAAAGAAATACTTCTGACACCTTCTGTCACCGAGCTGACATGAAGCAATTATGTGAGTCACAGGACAAGTCACTAACATTACATTACACTCAAATAGAGAAAACTAAGTACCATCCTGTAATGTATGTAAATGCTCAGCAAAATGACTGTATGTGTGTATCTATACATGCACATACACATGTGTATGTGTATGTGCATGTTATAGATACACACATACAGTCATTTTGCTGATCATTTACATACATTACAGGATGGTACTTAGTTGTCTCTACATGTGTATGTGTGTGTGTGTGTGTGTGTGTGTGTGTGTGTGTGTATGTATGTATGTATGTTTGCATGTGTGTGTATGAGAGATAAAGTATGAGCGAGAAAGACAAACAGGGTGAAGAGAGAACAAAAGTGTGAAATGGGCCAGGTTTTTCAGGAGAACTGGGAGTCTGTGCGCCAACCAGTCACGGTGCACCACTAAGAGAGTACCGCCGGGAACCGATATAAATATCACGGCCTGAGGAGAAACCATGCCAAGTCATGGAGTGATCGCACGGGGACTTGGGCACGAACGCCCGAGAGAGCAACTGTACGACCGCTGATCTGTGCCAACTTTAAATACGTGGGTGAGCACGCACTGCCACTGCCGCTGCGCATGACTTTAGTCCTCTCGTCAGATGGAATGTTCAAACAGCAATCCCATTAACCCCCACCCCCACACAAGTAAATATTTAATATCTGTGAATATGGCAAACAGGTTCTGGGGCTGTGAGGTGTTGCGACTTGGGGAAGGATCCGAAATCGTGTGAAAGCGTTAGCCCGTTACTTAAATGTGTTTTCAATAAAACGGAAGAGGAGAAAACATCATACCACAACATCATACCTCTTTACAAACTCAAGAGCCTAGCTTCATGATATGCCAAATCAGAAAATGGAAGGTTCTGGGTTATACGAGTCATATACATCGCCACTTATAACTCCTACTTGCTTATTTCTGAGAGGAACTTGTTGTGGTGTTCCCGTAGCTGAACTGATAGCTCCACCTGCACTGCAAGGTGCAAGGTGGAGAAAACCAATGTCATGGGCATATATGCACTGTTTGTCGTTTCGGACGAAGCGCCTGCCAAATGAGTAAATGTCAGTGTACTTCGCCATCATTGTTAGTGCGGCCTCAATTTGATGCTTCTTTGCTGGGCTGCAAGCACCACTACATTCTCTAGTAGTTTACTATGGAAACTTTAAGACTGTGAGCAAAACATTTAATCCCTAATGCAAATGCCATGGTAAATAAGGTCCTAAATGTAGCCTTATACGTACACACAATGCACTGTGCTGATAAAGCTGAACGCGTGGACCAGAGGAAGGTGATAAATGTCACTGGTTTTACTGCGACCATCTTTCAGGAAATTTGGCACCCATTGTGTGTACGTTGGGGATGTTCATTTACAAGTCCTGAACAGCTTGGTCCTCTAAAGTGGCTTTTTGCTAATGCTCAAGTTTGCGCTCACCACACACTGAGTCAAAAGAGATAAAAGTGCTCGTAAATCAAGGGGTGAGGTGCACGCACTGGCATTTCTTACTGTACGGATGGAATGTTTCCCACTTAAATCCCAACAATCTCTCTTTAAAATATGACTGCATCGAGTGTTCTTGATTAAAGTGTAGAGATTGAGTGCATTGAAACAGTCTTAAGGGATGACTCGCAACATCAGAAAATCAACTTTATTACTGGTAACAGGGGCAACACGGTTGGTGGATAGGTATGGCCTCTGAAGACCTAGTTTTCTCTGCAAAATGTAATATATAGGTTCTTTTCACACAGAATGAAATATTACTTGTGTGTGGTATGGGTGAAGCTTCCAGGCAGATAATACTTTCACATTCACAGTCTCATGTCATTCTTCCTTTGATCTTTCTCTGTTTGTGTGGTGTGTGTGTGTGTGTGTGTGTGTGTGTGTGTGTGTGTGTGCGCGTGTGTGTGCATGTGTGTGCGTGAGAGTGTGTGCCAAGTTTAGAAACCAGCCATGCATGCCTAAGTAATGAAACTCACAGATGAGTTGGTGATCTCAAAATAATATAATGAAATAGTGTGACTGTTTCATTTGCCAACCCTTTCACATGGCCCCTCTTCGCTCCCCTGGAACGTGAGGTACACTCAGTTCACCAATGCAATCTTTCCATCGGAGACCTACTTGAGGCCACTTCACTTCTCCCACTATGTTTTGAAGGGCAGCCAATTCACTGATGGCGCAGTGAGGCGCAGGGTCGAACGATACAATCAACAACAATTATCTAATCCTCATCAAAAACACACTACAAAGATGTCGACAGACTGCAAGGCAGACCTTTTTGTCATTCTCCTTGCTCTTGCTCTTGCTCTCGCCTCTCTCTCTCTCTCTGCCTCACTCAACATGTCGGCTCCCCCACTGGCAAGCTGCCACAGCACAAGAACGTCTTGATCTCCGTCGCACACAGGATGTCATGGTTGTGCTTTTCTCTCTCTCTTACCGACTCCCTTTCTTTCTTCCTTTCTTTCTTTCTTTCTTTCTTTCTTTCTTTCTTTTTTTGCCTTGATAATTATTTATGAACTTCTTTATTGTGTCGCAGTGTTCCTGCCTCCCTGGCCATCTGTCCACAGCAAGGTGCTGCCTGGCCGTTCTGTTGCTGGAGGCCTGAAGGATCGCGGGGGCTGCTGGACTGACTCTCCCTCTCTCTTTCTCTCCCTCTCTTTCTCCCTCTCTCTCTCACCTTCTGCTAGCGGCGGCGAAACACCCCCGCGGGCTCCCTCCAGCCGGCCACGTCCGCCGGGACGGCGGCCTTCTGTCACCGCTTTGGAACGCAGACGTTACCTTGACAAACTTATCATGGGCAACTGTGCCCGGTTTGCAAAGGCAAGCTGTGCCGAGGAGGAGGAGGACGACAAGGAGGACGACCAAAGAGAGGAGGGAGGAAAGAGGCATGGCATGAGCTGGGGCGCTAAAAGGACTGGGACTGAGAGGAGCCTGATGGTGGCTGTGCCAGAGTGGCAGCACATCAGGTGCTGATGGTGGAGACTCTCACTTAGTAAAACATGCGTGTAGATCTTTGGATGCTGAAGCCTTTCATCATGCGAGTAGAGGGGAAAAAGACACCTTATGCAGCTTAAATGGCCCTCTAAAAATTGGCTGGAGATTTGTGTTGTTAGGCCTGTCTCGCTTAAAAGCAGCATGGCTGTTTCAGTGACACACTGATGACTAGTTTTAGGTGCCACTCTTTCACTTAAAGCGGCAAAAAAAAAAAAACCCGCATCTCCGCTGCTCATGTCCAGAACTTCATCTCTGTGCTGATCACCATCTCATCTCTCCTCTCCTCTCCTCTCCTCTCCTCTCCTCTCCTCTCCTCTCCTCTCCTCTCCTCTCCTCTCCTCTCCTCTACTCTACTCTACTCTACTCTACTCTACTCTACTCTACTCTACTCTACTCTACTCTACTCTACTCTACTCTACTCTACTCTACTCTACTATTCATTTTGTTCTCCCCTTCTCCTTCGCCATCAAATTCTAACTGTACACTCTCTTCTATGTTGGAGAGAGGCATGAGGTGGCTGCCAGGCATATGACTGTAGGGCTGAAGATGGAGGCACGCTGAGATGCTCAGAGCCTTCTGCTCCATCCTGTGGGATCATCTCTCATTAGTGTGAATGGGGAACATGAGAGCTGCTCAGGGCTGCCTGACTGTTGGCTGGGACCCGTCCAGCTCATTTATCGAAATCTAATCCTGTACATCGCCTGCCACAGAGCAGCTCTTAATTATGGAGCGACCACACTCTCTCAGCAACCCACTCACCAAGTCTCTTGACTCCAGCACAGACATACACGTACACACACACACACACACACACACACACACACACACACACACTAGTATGTATGTATGAACACGCGCCCATGCACACACCGAGGGATGTATACACATACAGTATACACATACACACATACTAGGGATTCACCCCAATATAAATATGTTATTCAGAAAAGCACGGAAAATGTAAACAAATATTTCTTCTACCCTAAAAAACGTGTTATTATTCGGAAACAAAGTCAGCTCCATGACTGACATGTCTGTCATCAACCACTATGTTTCTTCACAACAATTCATATAACTGTGGATGGCCACAAAATAAAAATGTCATTCTCTTTGCAGCATCGGACTTTAATTTGAATTAATTAATCGTTTCATTTACCACAAACGAATGAAAAGGAGATCGCTATATCCACTGAGTCAGCGTACAACAGCCACCAGGCTGGAGAGCTGATAGTTCCCAGCTATCACTCAGGGAAACTCAAGGAGGAGGAGGAGGAGGCGTCAATGTCATGTGCAGATTTCTTCAAATCCAAACCCCTAAACCTATGTGTGTGTGTGATCTGGAGAGAGAGGGCTGTTAAGCATGGAGGGTGATGTGGCACACTGTATCACAGACATTTGGATGAGCAAGTTTTCCACTAATGCCAACATGTCACCCATAGGGCATTGGGTCCGACGTGAAATCACTAGATATGGGTCAGAGACACACAGACATGTCACTGCCCTACTCAACATGGCCTCATCAGTGTGGATCACACTGCAATGAATATACTAGATCAGCTCCAGAACCTCATTGCAGCATGGCAAAATTAGGTCAATGGTCAATTCTCAGTGCAGTTTTCTGTAACGGACAATGCCTCAAATATGGTGAAGGCCATCGCTGATGGTGGCTTTGTGCACATCAGGTGTATGGCTCAGGCCCTGCATTCGGGAGTTTCAGATGCTCTGAAACAGTGCCAAGGAGTTAGCCGTGCCATCACCACCGGCAGGAAAATCACAGCATTTGTTTATCGCTCGAACAAAGCCACTGCGAAATCCACGAGGAGATTGGCCTGCCTGTGAATGCCCTGGTGCGTGATGCCTCCACCAGGTGAATTCTCCATTCCACATGCTCCAGCGGCTGCCAGAGCAGAGAAGGGCAAGCACTGCCATGGGGACACAGATGGATTTAGGGGGCTCATTCTCGCACAACAATGGCGCATTGTAGAGGCCATAGTAAAGATATTGCAGCCTTTTGAGGAAGCAGCCTGCAATGTTTGTGAGGATGTTACATCTCTGTCGTAAGTTATCCTGTGTGTGCAGGCTCTCAAAGCTTCCTTGGGTAGCTTGATGGCAAATTAAGCAGTGCAAGCTCTGCCAGAGGCTAACAACATCCTTGGAGACATTGTTGGTTGAATGCTTCCAGCCAATCTTTAATGACCCCACTAGGCCCTACTTCAAGGCAACCATCTTAGATTCCAGATTCCAGATTATGCCCAAGTCACTTCTCAGTGAGTCAGACTTTAATAGACTGAAGGTTGATGTTTCTGAGGTGGATCACCAGTTGATTCGGCTGACTGGAGAACCTGCCGCTGCAGCTGCAGCTGTCCCCAGGTACAGAGCAAGAAGAGGGCACTCGCAGCAAAAGCCTCTTGATAATATGTCATAAGTATGTCAAGGAAATCTGAGACACCTGTGTCACCTCACCTGTCCTCCAGTAGTGTAGTAAATAACTACCTACCGGAGTGCGAAACAGTGTCGCTGTCCTCAGATCCACTGGCCACCTACTGGTCAAGTAAGGACGTCACACTTCCAGCACTGGGGTAAGTGGCTGTGAAGTATTTGACTTGTCCCCCAACAAGCATCTCATCACTATTCAGCACAGCATGTTGTGTCTCCCCATCGCTCCAGAGTGCTCCCGGCTCATGTGCAGCAGCTGGTGAAGGCCATCAAATTCACCAAATTCAACTTGAGGAAGTTTGAGTAATTGCACAAAGATGTGTACTATTTGTACCAATAGATTAAGATGGGTGCTCTATCAGTATGTTGTTTATTTAATTTACATACAAAAGAAGGTTATAGTTCAAGAATAAATCTGAACGGTCTTTGAAATAAACAAATCAATGTACTGTAACTAGTTTTCATTGTGAAACAATGTTTTGATTTGTAAAGCTGTTTTTTTCGGTTTTCTTTTGTTTCCCAGTCCAACCAATTATTCATTGTTAGGGAGGTACAGCTTACAAAGAGAGCTCATGGAGAAAACGTTTAAAAGAGGTTTTGTTTTGTTTTATATAGCTTCACATTCCTTGTTCAAACTGACAGGTGAGTGTCATTCTATATATCTTTACTGTAAAAAGTTTCTATTTCCAATGCAAAACCGAATCTTTCGACTCGTACATTTGTATACATACACACACACACACAGACACATACACATACACACACATAGACATGTCTGCAAACACACACACACACAAACACACACACACAAAATCAGATGCAGGAAAATAATCACTCTCTCTCACTCTCTCTCACACTATTACTAAGTCTGAGCCGCTGTTCTATACCCTGCCCTGAACTCACCCACGGGAGAGACCAACGTCACACAGCCTGACTCACCGTTGCGCTAATGAGACACAATTAAGTAATCAGCATAATGCAATACAATTCTTAAAGCAATATTAAGTATCATTTAAAAGTAAAACCGTCAAATAATACCAAAAATATGATATAATAATAATAATTTATAAAGAATGCCTCAAACGCTGGAGCGGACAGCACTAGGTAGGTCATTCCACCACTAAAGTACCACAAACTAAAAGAGTCTTGACTGAGATCTCTTGCTGCTGCTGACAGAAGGCAAAGACAACAGACGCTCACTGGAGGAGCAAAGTGGTCGAGAGGAGGAATTGAGCTGAATCATAGCATTTAAATAGAATGGTGCCGATTCAGTGGGTGTCCTATAGACGAGAGATTTCCATTTAACCTACAGGGAGCCAATGAAGGGTGACTAGCAGAGGAGTTACATTTGTCCTCTTTGGCTGATCAAAGACTAAAGGCGCCGCCACATTCTGAATCATCTGCAACCCTCAGTCTCACCACACATGCAGGCAGGCCCGTTGAAAGTGTATTGCAATATTGTAGTTCAGACATAACCAGGGCCTGCCAAGAGGTCTTGTGTGAACAGACGAGACCTCGGACAGAAGCTGGATCAATGAGCTCTGTTTGTTTCAGTGTGCAAGGTCATAATGGTACCGCCATTGCGTGCGACTGCGTGACCTGAGTGAGGACGTGTCTGAAGCAGTGAGACTCTTGCTATAGTGATAGAAACAGAGAGAGAGAGAGAGAGAGAGAGAGAGAGAAAGGGAGAGAAGAGGGGAAAAAAAGGAGAGAGAGAGGATCAAAGCCACAAACTCTCTCACTCTCTTCCCGTGGCGAGCTCCTCCACCTGAGCAAACGGGAGCTTTCATCTTCCCCATCCGCCAGCCCAGGGCGAGACAGGGCTCTGTACTGTCTGTGCACATTACTGTTCCGCACGCTCACACCGCCACTCCGCGCTACCGCCAGCGAGTGTGCATACACATGTACCACACACACCCCAACACACAGTCTGACACATACAGACACACGTGCACAGGCAGACAAAAAAAAACAACATACACATTGTATACAAATAAATACATACAGACATACACCCACACAAAACAATTTATAAATACACCCACACACACACACAAACTCGCTCGCTCACACGCACACACACACACACACACATACATACAAACCCGCTCGCGCACACACACACACACACACACACACACACACACACACACACACACAAACACAAACACACACACACAAACAAACAAACAAACAAACAAACACACGTCCACTGAGCCAACTCCATGAAAGTAGACCCCATGAATAAGCATGTGTAGTGGAGTTGCTGCTGCTGCTGTGATAAAGCTCTCTGGGCCTCTGCTACAGGAGCCTGTCACTCAATCACGTTTGATTCCTTCAGCGCGGCTTTCAGTGGGCTCAACGGACAAAAGAGAGAAAAGAGCCCAGCTGTCCTTGCACAGTGACAGTGTGTGTGGCTGATTCAGGGCTGGATTAACAATAGGGGTTAAGGGGGTTTATGGACCCAAGAGCCTGCAGGCTGGCAGGGGAAGTAGGCCTACATCGATTCGATACATTTGTATGGGCGTGACAAGTAGTCTACTTGGCCAATACCATCTCTGCTTGACCATCTTAAACTGGTTGAACAGCTAGTTTGACCAGATTAAGGTATGTTTTTGCATAATTTTGATGGTTTAGCTGGTCATACCAGCTAAGACCAGCTAAAGCCATCCAACAGCATGTTGTTTTCTCAGATGTTTTTTTCAGCAGGGACAAGTATGCAGACTTTACGAAAGCTACTGGCAACCGGCAATGCCCACCAACCAGCCCTGAGGAGAAAGAAGATGATGACCAGCTATGAGGATCACAGAGGCTCTAGCTGAGCGCACTGCTTCAGACAACCAACCCCTGTTAAACAAAGGAGCTATTGGTATGGATTCTGTGGTGATAAGATTGGATTGTGTGTGTGTGAGTTTGTGTGTGTGTGTGTGTGTGCGCGTGTGAATATACTGGACATGCATGTGTGTTGTTGTAGCACTGTGTGTCTGTGTGTGTCTGTGTGTGCGTGTGAGGAAGAGAGATGGGATGGATGGGTTTCATCTGCATACTAAGCACTGCTATAACAAAACCTGCACAACAAGAGAAGAGGCTAGCAAGCAGGGCAGGGCAGGGCAGGGAGTCATCCACAGAGAGGAGGGGGTGCTGGACTCTACTGTGCTTAGAGAAGAGGTGGCAGGCTACACATCCAGTCTGACAGCAAGACCACGCCAAGGTGAGTGACAACAGAGAGGGTCAGTGCCCGTTTTTTTGGTAATACCAGGGGTACCAAATTGGCATGCTCATGCTTTGGTGCACGGGCGGGAGTAGCCTGCACCATGGCAAACAGAAACACACACACGGACACACACACACACACACACACACACACACACAGCCAGTCATGAAACTCACTCAGTGGCCTGCGTGCTGGTGCAGCAGCCCGTCCACTAGCAGAAGCCTGGAAGCAGAGAACAGGACTTATGGAGCATGGTTAGTCAGAGCAGAGAGAGAGAGAGAGAGAGAGAGAGAGAGATGGGAGAGAGAGAGAGAGAGAGAGAGAGAGGAGAGGGAGAGGGAGAAAGAGAGACAGTAGAAGGAAAGGAAGGAAGAGGATGGGACATGATAGATTGAAAAGAAGTCGGTGCAACAGAGAAGGAGAGACAGAGAGAGAGAGATCTCAAAAGGGAGAAAGAGAAAACACTCCACTACGACACAAAGCAGAGGAGAGCGTAGAATACAAAAGGCTGAGGGGAAAAAAGAAAGTGAGCTTGGAAAGAAAGAGACAGAGACAGAGACAGAGACAGAGACAGAGAGAGAGAGAGAGAGAGAGAGAGAGAGGCAGAGAGAGTCTAAGAGCAGAGACACCAGTGAAATGAACACAGTACGCCATGCAACAAGAAGCCACTAAGCATCTCCACCTCCACCTCCACCACCTCCACCTCCAAGGTGTATGCACAAAAAACTTCTATCCCGTCTCCTTCCGATGCCTTCACCCCCCATTGATTGCCCTGGCATGACACCTGCTCCACCTGGCCCACCCCGCCACCAACTCCTCTCTGAGGGCCTGCAGCTGTGGCTGCTGTGGCCTCTGCCGGCGTGAGGTGGCCCCCCACAGGAGGCCTTAACCGGGCAGATGGAGAGGCAGGCCAGCTCATAAACACTGATGGGTCCAAGTGAGAGGAAAATAAAACCCCAGCACCATCAATGTGCCCACACTCACCGCCCTCCCCGTAACCCTGCCATCAGATCACACACACACACACACACACACACACACACACACACACACACACACACACACACACACGCTTCCGGCCAGAGCGAGCGAGCGAGGGAGGGAGAAGAGAAGAGGAAGGAAGAGAGAGCAAGGAGTTAAGAGAACAAAATGGGCACAGCAACAGAGAGAGGGAGGTGGGGAGCAAGGACATGAGTAAGACGTAAGAAGCGGAATAGGGAGGAGAAGGAGAGAAGAAGAGAGTAAAGAGAGGCAGCGAGACGAACAGATTAATAGAGTAATTAATAAATAATGACAGACAGAGAAAGAGGGCGAGATGGGGGGACCGTCTGAACTGGACCCAGCAGAGGCGCGATGGGCACCAGACAGCTGCCATGACATCATGCTGCAGACCAATTCCCCATCTTCAGCCTCCCCTCCTGTCAGAAGCGCCTCTGCTGCTGAGTTATGAGTAAACACTTCATCTTCAACAGAGCATAACTCATTCACCTAAGCACACCCTTAAAACAGCCTCCATGGGAGAGAGGAGGCACGCACGCACACACACACACACACACACACACACACGAAAAGATATGCAGCCGACAATGAACACCATGGTCACCAGTCCCCCCCCCCCCCCCCCCCCAAAAAAAGTTCCAGTTTAAAATGTTTGAATGTTTGTAGCCAAATTTGAATAAGTACATGCATGGCCTAGTTTGCTCCAGCTCTCCATCCAAGCAGTTATGAGTGGTATCATCCACTAGTGCTATTGGGTACCACAGCAGATGGATTAGGTAAACAAACTTGATAGGATATGTTGAGGATAGGATGCTCATGCTTATAATATAATGCGGATGTTATGTAATGCCACTACTGCATTCAATTTTATATTTTTCCGCAAAAATCACGTTATAGCAAACTAGTGTGCAAATCAAGTTTATTTTATAGTTTTGATATTCATGAGGAAAGTTGTCACGGTAACAGCATGGGAGAGAGGCAGAGACAAGGAGAAGAGACGGAGAGTGAGCGAGCGAACGAGCGAGCGAGCGAGTTGAGATAAAGAGAGAGAGTTACAGAGAGCGAGAAATGCAGCAGAAGAGAAAGGGAGATGGAAAAGAGAGAGGCAGAGCATGAGAGAGTGGGATGGAGGACACGTCTATTGGGGGATTATCACCCATTTCTGTGTACACCTTCATTCAGTGGTGACGGCTGAGTGGCTAAATTAGGGAGCTAGGTTGGCGGATAATGCCCCCCTGGGGGGGGGGGGGGGGGGGGGGGGGGGCAGATGCTGAGGCGTCAGAGGCTCCCCTAATAAGCTTAATGCACTCCAGCACCGGCTGAGAGGACAGAATGGGATGATGGGGGGGGTGGTGAGCGGACCAAGAGAGACCAGGGAGGCACCCTCCCCCCCTCGGCCTGTCAGAAACACGCAACTTGGAGATCAACTGTGGGGCTCACAAGCTAGAAATAGATTGCAGGGAGAAAGCAAGCACCAACGCAGAGGGGACCCTATCTCTATTTCTGGGGCTGTAACCTGTGCGTGAGGGTGGGGCGCTCCCGCTGCTAGGATCCAAACAGAGGGCATGCGAGGCAGGGGGGCCGAACTGCGTGCCGCACAGGATCGCTCAACACAGAGTCTCACATCACAGGCTTCCGACAGGTGTGTGTGTGTGTGAGAGGCTTCACAGCAGGTCGGCGCGAGTCCTGCCATAGTATCTTCTCTCTCTCCAGACAAGTGCCTCTCCCCTCTCCTGCCTGTTCCTCTAGCAATGCCCAAGTCTGGCTTAATGGAGTCTGCTCTCATTTGGATCTGTGAACTGAAAACTGAAAAAGTTTGCACATCCAATTCAGGCAGGCACTCAGGAAAAAAAAAGAAACGTCACCTTCCGGTGAGAAATTGAATTCAAGTATTTTAAAGGAGGAGCAGTGTGCCCGCCTCTTCCGGATCGGGGTTAGGGAGTGGCGTTCATAAACGATGTCATTTCTCTGTCTCTTCCTCGCCTCTGCTTCCGTGTAAGATTGATGACCGTAGGGAGAAATCTTCTGAAAACAGAGTAGTAATCCTTACAGCGTCATATCTCCGTTAATGAGTACAGGTGCAGAGACTAAACGAGCTTCTAAGTGTGTTTTTCCTTCCATTTAAGTGACTGCGTGAGACTGAAGCAGACTGAAGCTGCCACGGTGAGCCACACCGCGGTGACCGGCGGTGACCGGTTCTGACCGGTTCTGACCGGTTCTGTTAAGCGTACGCCAGGACAGAAGAAGCAGCGGGCGAGTGAGCGGGAGCAGACAGCACCGCGGCCGTGAAAGCAGCGCTGTTAAATTCCCCCCCCTTAAAAAATAGTGCCTCCGCTCACACTATCTTTTAATAACACTCAAAGTGAAATATGGAGACATCTCTTTCTTCGCACACGCAGACCATCTCTCCCCCTATCTTTCCCTCTTATTGCACTTCACATTCCTTCTTCTCAGTGAAAGTTTATCTAGGACTGGGCAGGAATGTTGGGCTTTTTTTTTTTTTTACAGTTCATCCCTTCAAGTAGGCTCTTTACGCTGTGCTTCGTCCAACAGCACTGAATAAACCAGCTGGGTATCTAACTGAGCACACCCTCGTTCCTCTCCCACGAGGCGGCCTTACTGCTGCCTGTGGGGGGCACTTCCAAGCATCGATAAGGTCTTGGTGCTCCGCCGATATGTCTGTGAGGGAATTATCGGTCTTTACTGTTGGCGCCTTCATTGGAAACTCACACTTGAAAGGATGCCAGGCACAGAGTTGGTCACATCGCTGGCATTTTTGAGTGTGTTGTTTGAGTGTGTGTGTGTGTGTGTGTGTGTGTGTGTGTGTGTGTGTGTGTGTGTGTGTGTGTGTGTGTGTGTGTGTGTGTGTGTGTGTATTTGAGGGTGCTTATGCCCTTCTCCAACGCGCGCTCACGGCCAGTAACTGCGACGTCCAGAGGACTTTCAGATGTCTTTGCTCCGGTTGCTTCTTTTCCAGGCCGAGGGGTGGAGGGGGAAGAGTCCGGCACCTGTGAAGCAGGCCAGCCTGCTCCCAACGGGGTGTGAGAGAGGGTGTGTGTGTGTGTGTGTGTGTGTGTGTGTGTGTGTGAGGGACAGACGGAGACAGAGAGAGCGGAATATAAGATAGACATTACGAGAGGAAAGATATAGCAGGAGACAACAAGAGAAAGTGAGAATGAGAGAGAGAGAGGGAAAGAGTGGGAACAACAGGACACAGGGGGCGCTGTGCTGCCTCTTCCCTCCAGCTAATTAGCACAGTTGAGAGAGAGGGAGGGAGAGAGGAAGGGAGAAAGGAAGAGATGGAGGGTGCTCCAGAAAAAAAAAAAAAAAAAAAAAACATGACCTCCTCCTAAGTCTCTGCAGCCTTAGAAATAGCTGACCCACTTGTAGACACACTTTCGATATCTGCCTGTCCTCAATGCACTAACCTATAAAAATGCCTGCAGTATCTCTCTAGCACAGCCCTGTGGATGGAGGATAGCGGCAGCAGAGCAGATCAAGGAAAGCGCATCACTTCCCTGGCAGAGTACGAAGACAGAACTATCTGCCTGCTTGTAGGAGCCTGAAGGCCTTCTGTCTGTGTGTGTGGGTGTGTGGGTGTGGGTGTGTGTGTGTGTGTGTTTGTGTATTAGGTGTTGCCATTTGATAAAATGATGATTTGAATAAATCTGTGAATCTGGAAAATCCCTATATATATATGTGTGTGTGTGTGTGTGTGTGTGTGTGTGTGTGTGTGTGTGTGTGTTTAAGCTGTGGAGCAACAAGGACGTCTTCCCGTCCCTCCATTTGCTCCAAGCACATACCCTACCATACACTTTTCTTCCTTAACACTGCATCAGAAATAATCATTTAAAAACCAAGAGTGCTCGCAGGTGGCAAAAAAAAGCTAATGCACCCATTTTAAATGTCTTGTGCCTGAAAGCTGCCACTTTCACTGATGACTCTTCTGGCCTCATGTGACGGCATACAAAACTCATTTGCGTTGCATTAGCGGATATGGGTGAGAATGGAGACTGGAGCGATTTTCAGCAGTGGGTGGTGGTGATGGTAGTGGTGGTGGGGGTCGTTTGTGTAGACATTATAGTAGTGCATTAAGTACAGCAGCGCGGAAAAGACTGGAGCGCCATTAAGATGGCACTGAGAGGCTAGCGCTTTGTGCTGCCATAAGAGGGGCTGGTGGTGGAAAGGCGTTTTCAGTATGGGAGACAGAGGAGCTTTGATGATGAGCACATTCTCCAGGCGTTTTTCTCCGCTTAGCGGTAGACACACCGTCGTGACAGAAATACAAATAAGCAGCCGTTACCGCCGCAGCGGCAGCGGCAGCAGTGGTGGAGGCGGGAGAAAAGGCCCTCTAACTAAAGAGTGCTTCCACTGGCTTCGTGGAATTGCTATGCTGCCGTTAATATGCAGCACCTACCATCCTCAGTGAGAGCACTGAAAATTCTGTCCGCACGGAACACAAAGGATTATGAAGAGGTGTCCGAAGTGGCACCTTTATGTCTCCAGCTGTTGGAAGTTATTTAGGCAGCGTTTTCGAGACGCTCTCCTCCAGAAATAAAACAAGTCACCTCAAAAATCAAAACAAAGCTAAATAACATTAACAAGTGCTCTGGGAAGAATACATTATGAGTCTGATAATCCTAGCCATTCATCATGGCATGCCTACATACACACACACACACACACACACACACACACACACACACACACACACACACACACACACACACACACACACACACACACACACACACACACACACAAACAAAAGCACCACACCAGAAAGTTCATTAAGCATCAAAGTAAAGCACTACAGAGCTTCTGAATAGGCAGACTTGTAATGCAAATAGGCCCACAGAGCTAGATAGCGTTTGAAGGCCTGAGCATTATCAATACCCTTAAGAGAGCTGTAAGGGGGGATGTAATGGGCACCCACCTCTGGCACAGCCGAGTCTGTCTGCGTGGACCTGTCAGCTTTTTGGCAAAGAGGGTTCTGGGCAGCCTGGATGCTCTCCTGCAAAAAGAAGTACACACTTAGAAGGACGAAGTATTTTTGAAATTTAAACCCTAAATCATCTGATGATATTGCCACAATGACTATATTGGCATGCTTCTGTACACAGTCTCAGGATGAAATACCTCAAACACCGTCCACAGTTTATTAAGGATGAAAGGCATGCAGCTACATCACGGGGCCCACTGCATATCCTGAAAGGCATCCCAAATCCTGAAAGGAGGCTCCAGACTGGCCTGGTTAATGGACTCTCTCTTCCATGCTGGACTGCTCTTTTTGAAATCATGTTGATCAGAGACTTCTCCAGCACCAGCCCAGAATGCAATTTCTTTGGAAGTAGAGCACTTTTTTTTGGCTGCGGATGCTCCTTTGAGATGGTGTGGGCAGCCGACGCTCGGTTAATCTCAATTCCGTCACAGGGATGTCAAATCCCTCGCAATGGCAGGCATATGGCCCACATTAGCACAGTTGTGAGGAGGGAACAGACGTCACTCTTTCGCACGTGCCATGTTCTCAAGTGAACCCCGGCCAGCATGGACAGTTTTCAAACAGCAACGCAGCCCTTTTAGTAGCTCTGCTTTCCAGTTTACTGTGTCCTTACATTTAAAAAGTCAGACAAACTCTGCCATTCTTGGCATCGCCGCTTAGTTCTTGGCATCTCCGGGTCTAACAGTTAGATCATGTTGCTAGCAATGGCAGAGTAATGGGCTTCATGCCCTGGGTGGAGAACCACCTGGCAAACAGCATGCTTCCACTAAATCCCTTGGGTACTCACGTTGACTATTAATTTAAATGGTGTTAAGAGTGGTACAAGCTTCAGTGGCTCTGATGAATGGACAGGCCGAGGTGTGTCTGTCAGACAACAGCGGCAGTAAAATGTTGATTTATTGAGCTTGTGGAGAATGTTTGATATGTGAACAAATACAAGCTCAAAACCAAAAAAGTTCTACACAAAATGCTAACTACATTAGCACCGGCATGTAAAGCTTGAAGAACAGAACAGAAGTTGAAGAGGAGGACAATGAGCTTTCCGTACAGTGGGCTTTGAGAGCCTTATTCAGCCTGTGCACTCAACAATGATGTATTAGGAAAGCTCTAAATGAATTCAGCATTAGAGGTAGTTGATAGAACAAAACAGCTATTACTTAGAACAGCAAATTAAATTAAATGTCAGCGGGAGAAAAGGGGTCTTGCCTTTGTGGTCACAGCCTAGTCGATTTCTTGCAGTTTGAGCATGATTTATTTATTTGGTTGCTTTTTCAAAAATGGGATCAAAGCGGAGAGAAACGCAAATCCAGCAATGAGCTTTCCACCCCGTTAGTCAACCTTCCCTTTTTCTCTTTAATCTCCACAAAATGGGGGGAGAGAATGGAGTAATGAAATTGATAAGCTTGAAAAAGAAAAAACTGCTAATAAAAAGCAGCACAGGAGGAAATAATGTGGCACAAAGAGAAGAACAATCCCCAAACTCTGAGAAGAGGTGGGAGAAGAAGAAGAAAAGCCCCTTTCAGAGTCCCATCAGCTCCCTCTGCTGTTCTCCACCACTCCTCTCCAGTCCTTCTGCCCACCGTCCCAATGGGGCCGCTCCCTTGCCACCTCTCCCTATCCGTCCCATAAGCTGGCGTGGCCTGGTCCGTCGCATGTCTTTCTTATTATACATTCATGACATTGAGCGTTTTAAAGCCGGGGCTCTAAGCTACCGTACCGATGGCTTATCGGTCCCGACCAAATGGACAACTCAGCACCCCGGTGACAGAGAACTGGTAACGAGCAATCTCCAAGGGAGGCAATTAATGGGAACAGACCAGCGGGAAGTGGAATGTTTGATGTGCTGCACCGAGAGATGACCCGGAGGGGGGGGGGGGGGGGGGGGCGGGCATAAGAGATGAGGACACGCGTGAGGAAGAGGATGTGGGCCGTGTCGGGTCGTACCAGTTCGGCCTGGAGTCTCAGGATCAGCTCATCCTTCTCCTTCAGCTGCTGCTGCAGGGCCGCTGCCGCCTGGACCTCCTCCCTCACAGGGTCCTGTGCAAGGAGAGCAGAACCTCAGTCCAAACGCACACACAAGGCCATACATAAATACACAAATAGACAAACAAAGAGATAAATATATCTTGCATATATATAGCATATCCTGCAGGTCAGAAGAAAGGGGACACCAAAAATATGATTTGAAGGTGTACAGTGTGTGTGTGTTAGTCCGTTCGAGTGTGTATGTATGTGTGTGTGCGTGCGTGCGTGCGTGTTGTGTTTGCACACTGAAGTATCTCCTTCATAAACTTCACGTCAGCCAGCCCTATTTTCCCACGACCTTCATTTGTCAGCAAACCGATGGGTGGAGCAGGAGAGTAGGGGGAGGGGAGATTGTAGTTGTTGTGGGCTGCTCCAAGGGCAGCTCTGAAGGACTGCGAGAGAGACGGGAGCTGCGCATGGACACACTGTGCCACGAGGCACTTACAGGACGCACTCAGCAGAGCAAGCCAAGCTGAACAGACACACACACACACACACACACAGCACTCCGAGTCAGGGTAGTGTGTGTGTGTGTGTGTGTGTGTGTGTGTGTGTGTGTTTGTGTGCGTGTGAGTGCGTGTGTGTGTGTGTGTGTATGTGAAGCAAGACAGACACAGAAACAAAATAATAGCCTACAAGCTCAGTGGAATATGTATTCAGACAACACAAACAGAGGTGCAGAGGTCTGATGTTCAAATACTACTGGGGGCTTGGAAGTGTTACAGGACAGTGTGAGAGTTGACCGATCTGGCCATGGAGACAGGAGACGTGTTGGTGTTTCAAAGTACTAAACAGCTTGGGAGTGGCTTGCGTGAGTGGGAGCATCTTTTCCCTTCAGAATCTGTGTATTTCTTTCCCACTTTCATTCTTTCCATCCGTCTCTGTAACTGCATTATTTATTGATGAAGGCATTAAAATCAAATCAGGCATATTGCACAGACATGCCATCGAGTACGTGCAGGACATCCCTGGGTCTTTTCATAATAAAGCCACAGAATCTGTCCTATCAGAAAGTCATGTCCTAAAGAGGTCACAGAGTAAACAGGAAAATATAGCGCCCCCTCTAATTCCCCACCCAGGGGGAAATGTTTAATTATATCTTAATTATAGATGTTCACCAAGAGGCACTTTATCTCCACATTAGCATGTAGGTCCTCGGGAGGGCTGAGTGGGTCACAGTCACAGTGACACACACACGCACGCATGTCGACACCAGGCACAGACCCCCAACCACCTCCCTCCCCTCAACACACACACACACAGTCTCTCTTCTCACACAGCATAAGGACAGCCAGCCGTAACTTCAAACACCTCAAACAGCTTGTTTTATCCTGCATGGCTCCTGGCGAGATTAAAGACAGTGAGCTGGGGATTACATACTAGACGAGTTCCCTACATGGAAAGAAAAAATAAATCATTCGACAGGGAGAAAAAAGACGGCAAATAGAAGGGGGGGGCTCAGGATGTACAGATTCTCGATTCTACAAAGCAGATCCAAACAAAGAATGCTTTGATGGAAACCTGTAGAAGAGGTAATGCATCAGATCCTTCAACGGCACATCTGTGGAGCTACAACCACCTTGAGGCCTCTTCTTCTCCTCAACAGCACCATAGGTCTTATTTTCCATCTGGCCAATTTAGCGGTATCTGATTGAGCACAGTACAAATACAAATCTAAACTCTTTTCCTGTTTGTGGTGAACTTTCTCCAAAGAAGGGGAGGAGCGGGTCCCTGGGTTTTCTACTAAATACTCCAAAGAGCACTGCAGAGCAAGACCAAGCAGGCTGGGCTTATAAAGTTCCACAAAAGAGATGGCTGAGAAAACAACTTTTCATGACCAAGACAGCAGAAACGCCCCCTTTGTCTCAGCTCAACAGGGGTAGGTGGGTTGGGCAAGCTTGGCTCTCTGATAGCGAGACCCTACATCAAGCCTATTCAAACTGGCGGCCCGTTAAAAATGTTCCGTGGCCCGCCAGCAGCCAAGTCTTGTTGCCATGTGGACGCTATGATAAATAAAATCTGCAGGAATATATTTTTCGTGGTGTCGCATTTTATGTGGCCCGCGAAAACCCAGTGATTTTCCCATTCCGCCCTCTTGGTACTGAAGTTGAATAGCCCTGCCCCTACATCATCTTCCTGAGGAGTGGTCGTGCACCAAACTGCTCAGTTTCCCTGCTGCAATCCCTCATTTTGCCACGGGAAAGTGGCTTTCCACGGTCGCTAATTACACAATGCGGAGCTAACAAATGTTCGCTAAACAGAAGTTTTTTGGGCTCAAAGTAGGACAAGCGGTGACATGGTTTCGTCTCAGGTGGATACCGGGCCAGCCTCATTTTTAAAAAGAACCCTGATTTTCTGGAACAGCAGGGACGAGTCCCAGCCCCTCCCACTCTCTCCCTGTATCCCCTGTATCCCTCCCTGTCATCCGACACAATGTCAGATGCATGGGGTCCTATTCTGAGCTCCCGTTCTGCTGGCTCCGTGCGGAGAGGAAACGCGCTATGCACGGGACGGCCCCGGGAATGTCACATGGCTCTCCGCTGCGGTGACAGAGGCTGCTGGAGCTGGAGCTGGAGCTGGTTATGATACTGCCACCACTGCTGCTTCGCCTGCTCCATGTAGGTCAGTAAGGAGGACACAGAAGCAGACCTCGTTTCCATCGCACTCCGCAGGATTTTTTAAACTCTGAGTGCGTGACAAAAAAAAAAAAAGAATCTGCACAGTGACAGCGACGAGAACAAAAAAACAGAACAAAACAAGACTCTTCCAGAGTGGTATTGGGCTGAAACACTAAAACAGTAACACCTTTTCCAAATGGGGAGGAATCTCTTAGGAATTATCGCGTAAAGACGTTTTCATTTTTACTTAGCTTACTGCTTACTGTTTCTCTCAAAGAGAGGCACGCTCTGCTTGTCCATGATTAGGCAGGGTCATGAGTAGGAGTAATTCAGCCTCTATATGAATCATAGTACTATTCTTCCCTTTCAATCTTTTCCTATCATGGCGCCCCTTCAAAGACATCCTTGATCCATCAAAGTGCAAATCATTTTTCCTGAAGCACAGGATACAATTAAATCAGAGATTAGAGCCCTGTGGGTTCTATTCTGGCAAACACTCTACGAGAACTGAGCAGAAAAAAATGCTTTAGAGACCTTTGAAACACAGGTGATCTGTTGTAATGATTTGAACTATATAATGCAATTACCTTGAAGGGGAGTGACTTCTCACTGCAGGGGCTTATGGGTAGGGAGTGGAGGCTACTGGCTGGACTTGTGTCAGTGCTCTGGAAAACAAAGAGTGGCACAATTGACACATGAATGCACACGGTCTTAAACTTGACAGACATCTGCAAAGGGTCTTTCACAATTTAACATGTAAAACTACAGTGGGTGACTGATAAACGTTTATAATTGTCTTGTCATATATATGGGATTTGTTTATCGAATGAAAGCAAATAAGCTGCCTTTGGCATAATGTTTGAATTCAGCTTCAGTTTGATTTAATAGTGCTTAGCAACTGTACTATTTCAAGGTTTTTTCTGCAACGTCAGTAATGTTAGCATGTAGTGCAGATAACCACAGAATGTTTTTTAGAAACCACAAAAGGCTTCAAGAACTAACATGATACAATTCCACAATCAAAACAAAACAAAACTACTACAGACAGTTGCCTACTATGCTGACAATGATCAACCTCCCTCACACACAAAACACACACACGCATACACACAGTATTAAATAAAAACATATGAAGAGCTACTCAGCTGACCATGGTGAACAAAGACATTAGAGGGCAGCCATGGCAACCACAATGACCTCAGATGCAAATTAACCCTGGACAGGTATACTGTGTCTTCTTCAGGACTCATACCAGGAAAAATAAAAAACAGAGCACGGCATCAATGCTCAGAAACTGCTGGATACAACTAGATTGTTTGGATTATTTATATCAAGCCATGTCTGTCCAATTGCACTGCAGTCTCAAATAGGACAACAAGTTACAAACTGACAAGTACTAGAGAGTACAAAGTCAGAAAACTTCGCTGTTTCCTGTGAGGAATAACTGTGTAGCAAAGCCCAAAGAGTTTCTGGAAGCTTTACACTTACGATATTTTCGGTTAGGGAAGCAGGTCCTAAATGTGTCAGCTTTGATCAATGGCTAACCTACATGAGCGTCTTAAGGTCATAAATGGAAATGTTCCCACTGCAGACAAACACAAACACAGAGGGCCCATTTGAGGGCTGTAAAAAACATGTGCATCAAAAACCTCAGTATTCAAAATGTCAGGATTTGTGACTCTCTGGAGTGTTAATTTCATATATTATAATCATTATTCCCCTAGTTATAGGGTTATAGAATGATTGTATGGTATGATCATCATACAGTTTCGTCATTGTCAAAGTAATGATTTAGAGTTGGGTATAACTAGTGGTGTACAACTAAAGGAAATGCAAATCGCAGTCCTCCGTTTTATCTGTGGTAGGTGGCGAAGCACATTTAATGAACTCTAATGTGTAAATATGATTACATTCTGTGGCATTCATAGCCATTCATATCCTCTCTCAATCGGGAGCGCCCCGCTTTGCTCTCTCCTGGATTAGACGCAGATGACACGGCCGAGAAAAGAAAAGAAAAGAAAGAGAAAAAAAGGGAGAAGAACGAAACGCGCGTGCCCCTAGCTCAATATCACGGGGTCAGGCAAATAAAAACGCAGGAGTGAAGGAACAAGTTATTGTGATTCTTGTTAGTGAGTGGTTTACATACGGTGATGGAGGACGGCGCACATTTGCAATTTAATGAGAGCGTGGAGTCAGCGATGGGGGCAAACAATTTTCTCTTTAATATTCATATTCTTCTGCTGTGTACTATCTCCTGGACCTTCCTTGTGGCCTGTAATTCATATTTTAGGGCTCCCTTACAGGGAAGGTGACAGTGTTTTTAGGAGAGCAACACAAAAGACGACATCTCTCTGCCAGTTCTGTTCGTAAATAAAAATTGGTTGAGAGCTCCATGTTGTTTTGCAGACACAAGTGCGACGGCCTTGGCAGACAACAAAGCAGTTGTTGTTTGATTTTAGACGGCGAACGCCCCACACTTGGCAACACAGCTCTGTTTTTCCCCTTCCTTACTTAAGTACTTTTTTCTCTCAATTGTAGTCATCAAAGATGAGCGCACATTAGGTGCAATCCAAAATAGTGTTTTTCTGTATCTCCCAAAAGCACAAAAACAGACTTCATTTTAGAACTTTTTGTTTAATCGAAGAAAAACACTTTTTTACTTTGTGAGGGCATTACTGCTTCAGTCATTGAGATTCTGAAACAGTGTGACCTAAAGCACAAACGGCCCCTTTGCCAAATGAAATATTACCTCGACATTAAACACACTTTATACTGGAAAATAAAATGTTCCTCAATTGACAGGTGGAAGTCATTAATCACTGCACTTAACATTTAAGGCTGAAAAAATGCATCTATTTATGAATTTAAGAAGCGCTGAAGTCTTTCTAACATTCAGACTGTGTACAACTCCTTTGGCCTTAGCCCTCCTCAAAAGTTTTCAGACCACGATTTTACTCACTGAGAATGACCAGCGAATGTGCCTTCATGGATAATTTACCAGTCTGGACTCAGGAGAGCCGGTTCTGCATTGAGGAAGTGATGGACCAGGTTAACCCATCTCAGGCAAAAGGCAAAACAGCCCCTGAGCTGGTTCTCTGGGACTGCTCCAATCAACTGTCTAGATCGAGGTGTAGAAAGCAAGAAATCAAGATTCTTTTACTGTTTTATCAAGTCTGAAGAACACTTTTCCTGGAGATCTTCAGATTGGTTCCTTTGAAAGGAACTGCACAGAGGTGGCTGCGAATTTAAAGCTTCAATGCTTCCACATTGAATTCAAGCGCGAAAAATGAACCCAAATTACTTCCAAAACAAATACAAACCAAAAGCACTTGAGGCAGAGGGAGCAGATTTGTGAGCGTGCCGTTTGCTTTAAGCTACTGAAAATATCTGAACGCCCGCATCGACACAGAGGAGCTAACGCGCAGATCAGTTGAAATGAAGCCTGGGTGAAATGAAATGGAGATTATTTGTGTGCCGCCTGGGAAGTGTTAGTGTGTAAATGTGTGTGTGTGTGTGTGTGTGTGTGTGTGTGAGAATGTGTGTGTGTGTGAATGTGTGTGTGTGTGTGTGAATGTATGTGTGTGTGTGTGTGTGAGTGTGTGTGTGAGTGTGTGTGTGTGTGTGTGTGTGTGTGTTAGTTTTTTGAGAGTGAGTTCTTCAGTGTTTGTGCCTCCTCATTTTAGGAGTTATGCATCCACGCAAATTGAGTTAGAGAGCGCGAGTGCCAAAGTAAGAGCGGGGAGCGGCACAGGCTCGGGAAAGGCGGCCCTCGACACATCAGGGATGCAATGTGGAGGCGTTGCCAAAACAACCGCTGTGTTTTTAAATTGAGCTCTCCGGCTGCTTTTTAAACATGGCATCAGGACCAGACCGGCTGGCACAAACTGCTCTTCCGCTCGCTCGCTCCCTCCAGCCCAACCACCACCGTCGCAAATAAAAGAATCAAGATGAGGGTCAAGGCTTTTCTGGTGCACCCACAGAGCAGTGTGGCACAAAGCCACACATGGCCACATACACAAACAAACACACAGAGGGACAGACAGAAAGACACACATACATACTTTTAAAACGATTCTGGTAAAAATGAATTTGGACAATTCTTCTAACTGTGTGGAGCCTTGAGTTTCCGGCAAATGTTACACCTCCACCCACCAAAAGTTTCGGAGCTTTAAGTTAAAAGCGTGTTTCCTTTTCCTATGCTTTAATCTTCCATATTCTTGTAAACCCCGAGGCAGGGATTAGCAAATCTAGAATCCACAAACACAATCCAGTCTCTGTCTGTGCTGGATACCAGCATGGCAGTCGGGAATCTGTAATATATAATATATGCCAGCATGTGATGTGCGTCACTCGCTATAAGTCAGACTGTGCTTGTGGGCACCTTGGCATGATTCCGTGTATGTAATGCATGGGGGCAGCTGTGCCTTAGACTTGTATATGAGGCTGTTCTTGTGAGTCCCTTCACACTGTGTGTGTTTTTGTGTTTCACTGTGTCTATGTATCTATGTGTGTGTGAGTGAGAAGGAGGGGGAGAGATAGAGAGGGATCCGTGTTTAAAGTTGTATGTGACACCTGTAAGTGAGTGTGTGTGTGTGTGTGTGTGTGTGTGTGTGTGTGTGTGTGTGTGTGTGTGTGTTTGCGTGTGTGTGTGCGTGTGAGGTCCTGCAGCGCTGAGCTGCGCATGGCGGTGCATGTGGTTGCGTTACCTCTTGCAGTGTGCGGCGCAGGCGCAGCAGCAGGGTCTTGACGGCGGTGCAGTCCTGCTGCATGAGCCTCAGGGGCAGAGCCTCCAGCCCCGGCAGCTCGTCCTCACGACCCAGCAGAGACAGGGACCTCAGCTCCCTGCGAACACACAAACACGTGCACACACACACACACACACACACACACACACACACACACACAAACGCAGACGCACACACACAATCACACAGACAGACACAGTGAGCTCTTCACCAGAGGAAAAACAGCACAGAAGGAGCAAAAATGTGGTTGCTGCTTTCTTTGTTTTTGTTTTTTTCTTTGTTTGTTTGTTTGTTTGTTTATTTGTTTCAGCCAGGCAACAGATTGAGCATTAAACATTTTCTGTGTCTCAGAGAGAAGTGCACTTCTGTAGCTCAGGAGGTGGACGGAAGTGCCCAAGCTGCTAGCGATGCCAAATGCCCTCTGGCATGAGATCCAACTCCTTTAAAGCTCAAGTACAGCTAAAATGCAATATATGCTTTCCAGGCACCATTAGTCACTATGCATGGAACGGTCTACTGAATGACCAAATGTGAGGCCGTGGATCCATGTAGATTTGGGAAGTTATACCGTAATTGTGATTATGCATTACCGGTATGTGCTTTCTGATCAATGGGTATGTGAAAAACAATGCTCTGCCTTAAGGTGGATGTTGTGTTTTTCCCCTTATTTTTGCCTACTCAGTAGATATTTCAACAATGCTGAGAAGTAATCTCTCCCTTTGATCTCCATCAATAGAACATTTCACATGACCACAATATAGAGTCTAAATTACCATCTTGATGACTTGGCATGATGTTACACTTATTGCAGTCGTGGCCAAAATTAATCACACGTCCCGTGAGAACTCTGGGCTTGTTCCTATTAGTTCCTGTTGAATCTGATTTTCGGGCTGCATTTTCCTCTGAACTCTGCTGTAGCATGTTCATTGGAAGGATAAGAGCTGCTGGAAAAGTCTCTGCATGTCCCTCTAAATTATTTTGCAGGTAAGAAAAATCAAATCAATAATTTTGTTCTTCATATTGACTGCTAAAGCCCCATCCCATGTTTCAGACGTGAGGTAAACACAGGCAACTGTGCTTGTTTAAACACAGAGTGCAGCTGGCCAGAAAGCTCTTAACTGAGGCTTGGTGCAGTGCGGATATGCTCTAACAGGTGAATGATAACATCAATAGCGCCTTGTATCGAATTCATTCATTGCCAAGAGCATAATAAACGCAGGGGGATTTGAACTGGCATCTTGGCATACAACGTGGCAGCATCAATACAAGCCATGTCTGGACAAACAATCAGTTCAATCAAGTCGTCCCTCCGTTCATTTTACCCAATAAAGGGGAGCTTCCATGAGATTGTCCGGAAACTGCTCACATGGAACACGATCATTATTTCCAGGCCAATAAAACATGTAGAGGCTAATTGCTTTTCATTCTCTTCCTGGAAGCCAAATATCTTCACCAGCCACAGTCTTTGAAATTAAAAATCACCAACTAATTGCTCTTGATCAAGAGTAAAGACTGTAATCTTCTTAATCAGACTAAGAACAGGAAGTTGGCTTAACTGGGAGAGAAGTGTCTAATTCCACCGTTTCTCTTACACAACTGCAAGCTAGCCTTTTTTTCTTTATTTTACAAACATTTGTAGACACAGAGATGATTACAGGCCCACGCTGGGAGTAAGTGCAGTGAAACAATAACTTTCAATTCTCAATGGACGGAAGTGTGAGGCAGTAGTGGGAAATTGAAGAAATTTAAATGGGTAAGCACACCAAAAATACAAGCACCACAACAAGAACTGCTAACAAGCACAGACACAGGATGCTTTTTGCTGTTGTTTGGCAAAGGTGAGGAGATAACAAGTCAGATGTGCATGTGTTCACGGTAGACTTGGTTTATCCAGTAATTTTTTCTAGAGACTAAGAGTAATTCGACGAGTGAGATGGAGAACTGACTGAGCGGGTTTAGGGAGCTCAGGTAGGTAAGCGCCGTCTCAGCGACTGCTTTGTCACTTGTATTTTAAACCGCAAAGTTGTTTCTAGGAAGATTGGAGACGAATGTTTCACACAGAAAAATAAATCAAGGTATGATTCCGCAGTATGAAGAGATAATTCTGGCAAACATCAAAGGAAATTCAGTGGGTCTGCAAATACCAAGAGGATCCTCTTCCATGACTGAGATTACGCTTCATTATTGTAAGAACAAAGGACACTCTTCATTATTCCATATCGGGGATTACCATCGCAGATATCATTTGGCTGCACAGTTTGATACAAATCTCTCATCGAGTGTTCCTCATTGAAAATTGTGTTCATGCACAATTTTCAAGAGCATCACTTGAAAATTCAGTCAGACTCTCACAACGTAGATTACACCCACGCTGACAAATCTATCCAGATAATTCTCTGTCCTGCAGATAACAGCAAATGCAAATACTTCTCTGGGGGAATTCAATAGGTTTCAATATTATGGCGCAAAACAGAGAAAAGTGAGAAGGTTTTTTTTTTTTTTCTCCATCGAATAACCTTCAAAAATCATTTTGGGCTGGATTTCAAAAGCAATCAGTGAGCTGATAATAGGGCGGTTTCTATACATTCACATCCTCAAAAAGCACAAGTTTTAATATGGAAAAATACAGAAAGGTGTAGAAGCCTATCCTGCACAATTATGTCTGTGGGGAAATAAATAAATAAACAGAAAGCAATCGTGAACACAGAGGCTTGAGCCAACTGCACTTCAACTTTTTGTTTGTGAAAGAGCCAAGGGGAGGAGAGTGACAATTCCCTAGGGGTCTCAAACCAATAAAAGCTGACAAATGCTAAGGCTACATAACATAGCATACAATGTCGTACACACCGCAAGGTCTATAGTTCCACCTCATTTAAGGTGGTTAGGGAGGTTGAAATTCACCCCGTGCTCTTTCTTCAGGCGAGGCTAAGGGTGTCCTTTAATAAATGATTGCGGAAATTCACTGCCAGTGTCGGAGAGACGCTCACTTATCCAACCGCTCCCCCCTTTCACGTTTGCGGGCAGAATAACTTCACTCCAGACTCCACAAGGGACTCGGTCCCCAAAGCAAAGTGCATGGTAAGTGAGTCCTTGGAGCTAGGCGGAAGAATTAGTCAGCACAATAACTAGAGAAGATTGATTCTGACAGGAAGGCTTTGGCGGACTGCTAAAGAGCTGCTTCCCCTGACTTGGTTGGCAACGCTTCGACCACCACCACCTCTAGCCCAGGGTTTAATTACTACTGCTCCTGATACAAATTTATGAAGGGTGGAAGTACCAAAAATTAATTGATGAAAATGGAATGTGAGTTGAAAAATAGAGGGGTAAAAAAGGATATGAAATGCACCCTGTCTCTCCCTCTCAATCTCTCTCTCTTGTGCTCACCCAAAATGCACGCATGCCAAGTAGTGTGAGGTATGACACACAGAGGACCCAAAACGTACTTGCATTTTTGACATGGTGGCGTTAATAAACAGGTTCGTTTCATAAAATTATATAAAATGCTGTCATGCGGTTAATACAGTGCAGTTAATGCAGTTAATGGTCGGGAAATTATATTTTCACTACAATCGCCATATCATTTAAGGAAAGGAGCCTCAAGGGTGGAAGCGCAGTTTCAAATAAAATGTCAATCAATAGCATATGTATCACTCTATTTTTCAATTCACATGCATTTCCATAACCTCAATTTTATCAATTCATTTTTGTGCCTTCCACCCTCTCATGCAATTTCCGTGGCAGTACCAATTCATGAAACATCACTGTCGGGTTGTTGGTATTGATACCGCATAAGTAACGGCTCCAAACAGTATGTTTTTTTTCTTTTTTAAGATGGCTCTTCCCCGCAGGAGGTTTTTCTGTTAATTAAAAGGACTTCAGAACAGTGCGATGCAATTAGAGTACATTACAGTATTCATTTTCACACACTTTATTTCCAGGCAAATGCTGGAAATACTCCTGTTTTAATGAGAAGACCATGGCAGTGTTCCTGTCGACATGTAGAAGAGAAGATAGACATGCTAAATGAAAACATCTTTAGCTGCTTAGTCAACAAGCTGCTGATCTTAGATGTCATTAGTCACTTAGGTCTGGATTAATTAGGCATGTTTACGTCAAGGTCAGACTCCCAGTGGAACCAGACAACCTGTTGATTTTTTTACCTTGTTTCACATCAAGCTTTGTCTGACTAACAATGCGCTGCTTACTTTGTCTGTGACCTAAGCGCTGGTTTTGTCTCATGTTAGCATGCATGAAATGTCCACTCATCCTACTGGTTTGCTTGTTTTCTCACACATCACTGCTGCTAGATGCTCTGAAATGTTGCCTTCCGCACCTGCTGTTTGTCCGCACTTTAAGTGCTTATTGTACCACTGCCAAGACAGCCCTGTCATTTACCCTAAGTCTGAATGCGCTATTTACCTGGTAACGATGCAAGCTCATGCACCAGTCATCATTACACTAAGCACTGGCTGCAAAAGAGATTTATAGGTCCGTGCAGCAACGGCCAAAGATTTTCTCGCATATGCCGGGTATTTTCGAATATTATAAAGTCAAGGTCACCGCACTGTGGCCCTCAGATTCACTCTGTGGCTCTGGGCCATTACCTTTTATCAAGCACAGCGCTTGATAAAACGCTTAGGGTGCTGCTGCACGGCTCTCTCCCTCATGTCCAGAGAGGAGAGAACAGACTGGAGGAGGGTGGGAACTGCAGGATGGGAGGCAAGTGTCCCTGTCAGGGTCTCTTCTCTGAATGTAGGCTGAGCCAGAATCACCGGGCCAACGGGCAGTTTTATGGAACTAGACACTGCTTTTGCAAGATAACCCCAACGTCTGGCTCCCAGTGGTTAAGCAGCACGTGTTGAGAGGGTGGTGGTGGTGGTGGGGGGGGGGGGGTTTGCACGATCGTGTTCTACTACGCTGATTGAAGTGGATGATAATTTGCGCCGAGAGCCCTTTTTGTTTTGTAAATGCCGCTGCTCCATTATGCATTAATAAGACTCCTTTTCAATGGACTACACTCTGATCTGGGAAGGCTCCTAGATGCTGCCAGGCTGTGGTCTGTCACACAGGTCCTACTTCTCATTATGCCAGGGAAAGAGAAAAAAAGGGGGGGATCGGAGGATTTTTGAGCGAAATATTCTTTAGTCAGCAGCGACACCACTCCTCCAGCATCAGGGCCTCATACCTGTCACAGGTTTGTCGATGCCCACAGGGGTTCATGCCGTATTTAGATGCACCCTCATGCATGTTAATACCACCATCTGCTGTAGGTCTTTTATGTATGCCCAGAGTGTGTGTTTTTTTTTGCCCTTTCTGTTTCGACTCAGTCGACAGCTCTCAGCCTGCACCGTTGGAGGTCTCATGTTATTACAGCGATGGCGTATACCGGTGCTCCGATCTGGCATCCATCAGTTTTAATATATGCTCTCAGCTGGGTTGCTCTCCGCTTGGCACTTTTGTGTTCGGCTATTAGTGCAGAAATTCCCATCAGGCGCCTTCCATGATGGCCCTGATTATGATCACTATTAGCATTTTCCTGCTCTTCCCTTTGATATATAATTACATATTCATATCGCATAAAAGAGAAAAAAAATGGCACAAGCTTATGACAACAGTGGCACGACAGTTCCCAACCCTGTTTACATGGACATCAAAGACTATATGTATGCAAACCTCCTAAAATAATGGCCATAATGACACAGAAATCAATGACTGGAATGATGTTTCTGCACCCTTCAGCCAAAGTCTTAATTGCCTTTTCATCACCGTTCTTCAGAGCCAGTGGCTGGTCTGGTTGTAGCCAGTGGCTGGTCTGGCTGTAGCCAGTGGCTTGGAATGCTTTGAGGGCACAGCGCACTCACAGCAACGCGAACAAATACACAGAGACGGCAAAGCAGCAGCGCCTCCTGCCCATCGCCCGCAGCTTAGCAACAGAGCTCCCTATCGACAACAGCACGTTACCTTAGCAACAAAGCACAGCGGAGACGCAGCCACAGGAGGAGTAACCGTGGACACTGGACTAGTCTCATTATCTTTGAATGCCTTCTCGCTCTCTCTCTCATACCGAAGGCATGACCTGATGTCGTGAGTTTAAACATTTTATGTACAGTACTTTTTATATCTTTAAGATTACTTCCCACGTTGACTACACATACGTTTTCACTTACAGCCACAAATAAGCAAGCACATGGTCTCCCCCAATGCAGCTCGAACAATATAACCCTGCTCTCTCTCTCTCGTGGTAACACTCCCACCCACAGGGAGGCCAAAACCTCTGCAAGGTCTGAAATTAGTGTTTCTTATTTCCATTTTTGCCATTTCCTGCCCTCTGACATGCCATTAGATATTTTATGGCTGATATTTTTATTTCACTCGCTGAATTTAAATCAGCTTTTGCTGCCACTGCCTCGCATGAGCAAAGGTGTCTCGTTCTCCAGTCATCATCGCTCCCCCCACCCCCACCTTACTCACTGAGGAGCATATTCCATTTCTTGAGTTGTCTCTCCAGTCCACCAGAGGACTGACAGCTTGGAGGAGTTTGGCACAAAAATAGGGATATCAGCACCATCTGCTGTGTCACTAATTTCCAAATCAATCACAATGCCATGGTGCCAGTCTCGCTGCCCGTTGTGTTGGTGGCGTATGTTAGTCAGCTAATCCCGGCAAACGTGGTGAGGGCACGGCAAGCGTGTGCATACCACAGGCATGGGAGAGAGAGAGAGAGAGAGAGAGAGAGAGAGAGAAACGATGTCCTCATTCCCACGCATCATTAGCTGGGGTCGCAACGTCAACGCAACTGCTCTGGCACTGTTAGCATGACCTGCCAGAGAGCAGAATGGGGGTTCATTCCTCTTTCATGAGCAACAATGCAGCTGCAATTGCAAAGTCAAATGAATTACCTTTACCTTACCTTTACCTTTTTATGAAGACTTTCTTTGGCTTATTAAGTAAAGGACATACCCTCAGATGCTTCCTAAGACCATAAGGACATCCCAGAAAAACACATTGAATCCTAATATCTATAAAGGGCACTGTTTACTGTTTACTGAGCCCTTATATGAATGGATTCTACTTGTGGCATACACAGATTTTGCTAAATGTTTCTCTCCATTAGGCAGAGCTGCATGGTTGATATATGGCTTGCAGTGCAGCTCAGAGCTGTGCGCCAGGGATTTGGCGTCAACTACTAAAAAATAACTTGGCAAAGGCTCACGGTGCTTGATGGAGCGAAGCAATCACCACCTTTCCGAAGACATGACGAGGCAAAGTTTTACTGCCTCGTGACTTTTCATCTCCCATTAAATACCATCACTAGCACTGAGCGAAGTGATCATTGCCTTCTGAAGGCAGGACGAGGCAAAGCCTCAACAGCTATTAAATGCCAACGCCAACAGATGCAGAAGATTAAATATCAGCTTAAGTTCAAACTGATGAATAAATGGTAGCAATAATAAATTGGAGTAAACAGGCAAAGACAAGCCACAGCCGAGAGCAACTGCAAATGAAAGGTCATGTCTACAATAGGTGTTGGTTGACAGTTCTACCTGTCTCGTCAGCAAAGGCACACACAATGGACTCTCATACACATTTCAAACTGTACCACATCGGATCTTTTCTTCACTTGTGTTGTTGTCTTGATTTACTTGCAACTGCTGGATGCTCACACCCAGGGAGGAAAAGCCACACAAACAACTCAACTTTCACCACGCATCACAATGCATTATGCAATGCTGCTTGAGCTCAGAGGACAATGAAGGCATCCAGTGTGCAACAAAGCATGATGCAACTGACAGGAAGCAAGACTCCACTGCCAACGTGTAGCATCTGTCCACTTAACCAGCAGGTTTTCCTTCAGTCACGCAAAAAAAAAAAAAAAAAAAAGTGGTGTTGCTCCTGCCATGAGTATGACTAATTCAACAGAATTCCCATTCAGAATTCCCAGAGTGGACACTTGCATAATCATGCCTTTGGGTGGACAGCTCAAAAAGTGGCGGAGGGGGCAGAATCAAAGCCTGTGCCGTTACCCACCCGTGTCGCAAGTCTGGCCCCTACAGCTGGAATCATGCGGCACACATCAGGGCAGCGCAGATTAATGGCGCTGGATCAATCGGCAAGCCCCCCCAGCTCCCTCCCCCCCAACGTGACGCTGTGTTTGTGCTTTCCCGCCGCAGTGCAGAGAGAGGGTCTCTGCTCCGGATCAGCGGGGGGGCCTCGGTCGTCGATGAGCGCTGCCATTTTGGGGAAAGATGAGGTGGTGTTGGTGGAGCGAGTGGATGTGTGGCACAGGCAACACTGGGCTCCAACGGCAGCTGATGAATCTCCTGTGCAAACAGGCCCAGATTTTTGCCCGCGGATAATAAATCTTGTCACTTTGCGAAAGGGGCTGGGGATTAGGGGAGATATCTGGTCTGCTCTGCATGCATTGTCTGAGAGGCAGGCAGGCAGGCGGGCTGACGAGCAGCTCTTGAGCGCACACACACACGCACGCACACGTACACACACACACACACACACACACAGAAATCAGAGGCTCATACAGCCAAGCACAAGCACACATACACACTCAACTCAAACACAAACACACACGCACGCACAGACACAAAAAATGGGCACGTATAGGCATGCATAAACACACACACACACACACACACACACACACACACACACACACACACACACACACGCGCCAGTATCATGCCCCTGCAGCGCGGTGTTGTTAAGGACACGCTGACTGACTGGCCAGCACCCCTCTGGCTCTGGCACACCACGGGTGTGGGCTGCTTTAGAGCCACTGACTCACCAGCGGGCGCACAAAGTCATATATTTCACCATGACGAGAGCAAGGGGAAAAAAAAAGAAGTATCAACATGATTATCCTGCTCTCTTCCTATGTGTCCACAAAATATACTGTTCTCCACCTGAGCTTTTACATTTTTTGTGTGTGTGTCCTTTTTATCCATCAAGATAATTTGATGAAAAATGAACATTGAAAATAGAACAGAAGATTAATAGGAAGATAGGCAGCTTTTTCACCCTATAAGCAATATGTGAATGTGCGTGTGTGATCGTGTGTGTGTGTGTGTGTGTGTGTGTGTGTGTGTGTGTGTGTTTTGTTTGTGCGTGTGTGTGTGTGTGTGTGTGTGTGTTTTCCAACATGTCCTCCAGTCCCCAAGAGCACTGATTAACGCATGAAGTAATTACACACTGTACAATGCAATACAGTAGCCTAAAGAGCAATACAAATGACTAAATCCATGTCACTCACAACTTTTGTTTTGTCCCTGCAAAGTGGAGCACACAGCTAAAATGGAGGAGACGAGAAACACAGGCAGGATTGAGGCTGATCTTCAGAATTGCAATCAGGCAATGTGCTTCACTTGGCTGATTGCAGTTTGTGCATTTGTGACTTGCCAGAAAGACATACTACACCCGTGTGTACTCCACCCACAGGACTTAAGGCACCCAAGGCTTTTTTTGTGTGTGTGTGTGTGAGGACGCAACATTTCTGACTGACACAGAATAACTCTTCTGCATCACAACTCAATAGTCACTGTTGGATTGAATAATTGGTTACACCGAAAAAAAAACTTTATGTAATAAAATTAAGCTGCCCTCATTTGATGAAAAATACTTAAAGTCCCATCAGTGGAGAAGAAGTCAACTGTCTGATTATGGCAATGGCTGTGTGATAATAGTTACACATCGAACCTTTGGATCTTGAGAGTTTAGAGTCAAAGTCAATATGTAGGCCAATTTTTGTGTCAGTATAATTTGTTCGGTTACCCAAGAGGCTGATTCAGAGAGATGCCTATTCTGGTATGCTATGACTTCTATCTTATTTCTTTCTCTCTCTCCCCCTCTCTTTTTCTTTCTCTTTCACTCTCTCTGAGCACTTTTTTGACAGTTATCAAGAGCTGAGCAGCTGTGAGTGTGCGCTTGCTATCCTTTAGTATATCATCAGTATTCATCTAAATCTGCCATGTAAGTCTCATTATGGCCACCGACAACCACGCACATCCAGTCACCGTGGCAACTCGAGGACAGCGCGGCCACAGACATTTCTCTTGATCTGCTGATTCAATTTCTCAAAAACTTTGTATCCTCTCAGTGGAGGAAAAACAATTGGTAAAATAAAACAAAATCAGCTCTGTCAGTGCCTGAAGATCATTTAAAACCCCAATCCCCTCACAAGTCAGAACAGCAAAGTAGTCAGCCTGTCCTCTTCTGTCGCCCCAGAGAGGCTAATTCCTTCCGTTCGGCCAAACTAGAGTGGAGGCTGGTAATTGTGGCGGCTCAGTCAGTGGTACCTGTCCCCTACAGCTGACATTTCCTGCTTTTGTTATAAACAACAAGCCCACACAATTACGGAGAGACATTTTTGGAGGGTTGGCTTAATAGAATGCGCTCTGATGCTGTGCCAATTTATCAGTGAGCCTTGACTTTATTTATTTATTTGTTTGTTGATTTTTACAGTGATCGTGTGTTGCTCTCTCACTGTGCAACTGTTATCACACCCTTGGGATTGGAGCTGTTTGTTGTTGGTGAATATGCAGCAAATGGGGATGTGTGGACATCTGCACGTGCTTAATTACCGGCAAACTGCAAACTTCTTTTTTTTGTGTGTAGAGAATTGATTTTCACTTTGTGTGAACTCTGTGTCCTTTTCATGGTTTTCGGTTATTTTCTGCTTTCTGCTGCTGCATTCATCTCCATTTGAATGATGTGCTTGGGCCTGCTTATCCAAATGTTAACAAGATGCAGATCAGTGGAGCCTTGGAGAAAATTATAAATATTTGCATGTCTGTAATTTTAACTATCAACAATAAAATCAACAAGCTGATACAACACCACCAGAATTTGTGAATTTGGAAATTGAACCAAGTGATGCAAAGTTCAAAGGTCATGTGCTATTTTGCCTTATCATTCCAGGTCCACGTGTGGGAGTTAGATAAACATCCGGTAAGGATATTCATGGGAAAAATAATTGGATACGTGACACAGCACAAGTCACATCTAGTTATGCCTACACGGATCCGCATCTAACTCTGGGCGCTGGGAATGTGATCGGTGCAAACCAACATCTCTTTATGACTCTTAATGCAAATGCACTCTCTCCCTCTGTGGTCTCGATAAGTCTCACGCAGCCCATAAATTAAGACGACGACGGCGGGTGCTTGTTTTCTGTTTTATCTCCGCCACTCGTACAGCTAATCTGAGCAGATAATTCGCTGAAGGACCGTGGTCCGGACATTGACAATTCCCTGTAATACACGCTCCGACATGGTTTCGCATTTTCCATGAAAAAAAAAGAAATAACAAAACTAGACTTAATACTTTTCTACGTGCTCCATTTCAGCGTTCATCGTCTCCAATTTGGGTGTGCTGCGGCGAGCAGCAATTACACACCGTGATGTTTTGTTTCAGCATAATGAAGTGCCTGAGAGGGGGCGGGATGAGGTGGGGCGGAGAAGGGGGAGATAGAGGTGGGGGAGCGCGGGGTTGATATCATTATTTCCCAATAGCGGTCACATCTAATTACGCCCCATCCAGAGCGAGAGAGAGAGAGAGACAGAGAGCTCCAGAGGCACAGGAGTGTTTGGAGGAGGGGGTGGGGGTGACTGGAGGCAGTGTGGATGGGGGTGTGAGCTGCGCACCTGTGGGTGAGATCTCTGGGCTCAAGTCCAGGCAGGCGATCAGAGCAAGGCTCCATGGGAGAGTGCATCAGGTTGAGGCAGGAGGCCAGCGAGTGACTGGAGTCCTCCCGAGACGCTAAAATAAGAAGAGAGAAAGAGAGAGAGAGAGAGAGAGAGAGAGAGGAGGGTGAGGTGGGGAGATGTCAACACCTCTTTATTCACATACTGGCATGTGTGTATGGACACACACACACACACACACACACACACACACGCACACGCACACGCACACGCACACGCACATCCCACACACTGACACACACACACACATTTTTCTCCAGGCTATCCGCAGCGGTGTTCATCTGTGGCTTACAGTGGCTCAACAGGACCTGAGAGATGTCTAGCCGTCAAGCTTCCAGCACGCTCTATTGTGCCGCAGCGCTTCTGACAGCCGATGATTTAAAGAGCTCCTTTTAATAATTAAAGTTAGGAACGAACTGTTCTGCAGCTAGCAGGGAAGATGGCTCTACTACAGTGGCATTTCTGATGAGAAAATGCTGCAATGGCACACACGCAAGCAAACACATACACACACACAAACAAACAAACAAACAAACAAACAGACAAACAAACAGAATTGTGGAGCATCGAGTCCCTTCATCGCTCTGATTTGTCACATTAGCAAGCGGAGTTAGCGCCACAGTCAGTGAATAATTTAGCACGCTACGCAAGAGTCTGCACTCCTTATGCAAAACGCTTTTTGCAAATATTAGCAATGACACCCTCCGCGGCTCTCTGTCTTGAGGCTTTGCCGTCGGTGTGTTTACGTGTGGATCTGTGTGTTCTGATTCAACATGTCCAAAGAACCAAAACAAAGACAACGTTGGTATATTAAGACTGACTTGCTCCCCCCGCGCCCCGTGGAAAAACATTAGCGTGTCGTGTAAAGCTGACTTTTTGAAATGCGTTAATTTCTCTGGATAATGTGGAAAGGGCATGTTAGGTCACTTACACAAAGTCTCCTGCAAAATATTGTGCAGGAAGACATGGGGATTTTAGCTGGATGACTGACTAAACATGTTCAAAGAGGTTGGGAGACTGTTGAAAATACCCTAGTGACATTTCAAACCTTTTCAACTTGAGCCTGACAATCAATCTTGGGACCTACCATGTCTGTGGCGCTGGTCATCCGACAGATCCAGGTCCAGCATGAGATCATCCTCATCAAGCTCAGATGAACCTAGGTTGTTCAGGACATCCTGGGGAGAGAGCGAGAGTGGCAGAACCATGGGGAGAGAGGAGGGGGGGGGGGGGGGGGGGGACCGATTGAAAGAACAAGAGAGAGAGGGGGGGGGGGGAGTCTCTTAAAACCCAAAGTATCATAATGAATGTAAATATAAAATGAGCATTAACTATGAATTATCAAGTTTTTAAAGACAATGTTATATCCTCTCACACATCAATTTGCCATATCTACTGGTCCTCATTCCCATCACAAATCTCACATAAAATAATATGAAGTCATTCTGGTGGAGTTAGCTATTTATGATGTGTAATGTAAATTGACAGACACTGCAGAGAATTAAAATCCTCTCATTCTGAGCCAATCACAGCCCCTCTGAAGTCATAGTAGATCTTCCACAGAGTCATGCTGCCATCATGTGGCGGACACAAAAAAAATGCTTCTTCAGACAGGGAATATATTCTTTGGCACAGAAAATATTCCCGGCAGTCTGACGTCAACCCACATATTTAATTCAAGAGTAATTTTTTACACAGAATATTAATTGAAATTGAGTATACCAATATCATCCAGACACAATGCAACAATGATATATTGGACATTCATTTCACAAGAAACTATTCTGAATGATCATCCCACATTGCACATTTAATACCCTACAGTTAACTGATTATGAATTAACTGATATTAATGGGAGGTCTACTTCACAGGGACAATATCAGGTACCTCTTATGCACTTAACGATAAAATGCTGCTAAATCAAATCCCTCTCAAATCCCTTTTAGAAAGCACCACACGTCCAGCAGCCTCCACCTGTCTCTACAAACAAGGCGGTGGAGGGATCAATTATTCAGCCGGGGACAGATCGGGGTCTCTGGCTGAGCACCGTGAGGTTTTCAGGGTTCGTCTCATAGCCTTGTATTGGTGTGACTGAGGGTGTGGAAGTGACAGGTGACAGAGTGACTCCCCCACTTGCTCACTCACCCCCCGGATCACCTGTATCGATTTTGTCATCTGCTAATGTCAAGTTTTCAGATAACATTCAGGCAATTTTCGAGGCATGGACAAAATGTCGATATGTCATCGCATCAGGCCGAGACAAGTCCAAAAGTCCTCTTTTTCACTCTTTTTTTAAAAATTGGGTTAGGGGCTATTGGGTTGTCTTATCTGTACTGAGGAGTCGTCTCTTGCTGCTTATCTTATCAATGTGTGAAAAACAGAGGTTGAACCGTAATGCTTTTCACCACCAAATGTCAGTAAACAAGGTAGTTTTAAACTTTGTGTTTGTTTTGAAATTGGAAGCTGCTTTTGTAGCCTCTGCAAAGTGCCACAAAAGTGTGCAGCTATTACTTATGTTTCCTGTCCCCATTTCCTATGTTCTCACTTCCCCTTTGGAATGTGTCAGGAACCAGTCGAAACTTCCTTCCTAGACAATAATAAGAGAATACGAGGAACACACTCATTCACCTGAGCTTCCCTGCTGTGTTTTTAGAGGAAGAGAAATACAGGAAGAAAACCTGCTCTATGTCTCAAACCCCCCAGCACTGTGCTTGCCTGCAAATTATTACTGTGTAATGGGAGAGAGTGAGAGAGAGAGAGAGAGAGAACTAGAGAGAGCGAGAGAGAGAAAGAGAGAAAGAGAGAGAAAGAGAGAGGGAGAGGGAGAGAGACAGACAGAAAGAGAGAGAGAGCTCAAAATGATAGTCTCTTTATCATTCAATGATGGCCGTGGCACAGTAAAGCTTATAAGAAGCAGACCAGGTCAGCTGCTGTAGTCCATGTAGCCATCATTGTTGAATCAGCTTAAAACGATAAGCACATAATATCCAGTTTGTTAGTTTGTTTGTTTGTTTTAAAAAACAGTAACCTTTCAATGCTAATTTTCCTCACGATTAGAAGGCTTCAGATAAGAGAGGGTTTTGGGGGGAATTAACGCCTGCAGACAGTTCCAACACAAATGAGAGAAGACTGTCTGTTTCAAAAGAAAAGGATCCAGAAACAACGACTAAGCTGACAGAAAACAAGCCATCTGATTTTCCAAAGCCTTCTCTGATATGAGATTAGAGCTAGCATGTAAAGTAATTAACGATGTAATGTGCCAATAAGTATGCCATGTGAATCAGCCAGGAGATTAGAAACATCATGCTGGATCCTTGGACGGCCATTACCCATATTCTTTCAATGTGAAAAAGACTTCCATTCACTGGGAGGCAATATGTTGATTCGATCACAAAAGCCATGGGTCTGTTGAAATTATAGTGAGATAGTGCTAATTCAGATAGGGGAAATGCCATCTCTAATGCACACCCTAAAGGAGAAAGCCTATCTTAATCTAACCCACACCCGGGAAGTCCCTAATACATCGTTTGTTGCCTTCGGGTGACTTAGGTGACTAGGGTTCGTATCTTTTTTCTTCTTTTACCTTAATCTAGGTTTGTAATCTCGAGGGGCCCTTTGAGCTGAGGTTCTGCTCAAGGTTTCTTCCTGTTTTTCCTTACCCTAGTCGTCTTAGTGTTTGCTCTATCTGTAGAGTCTGTAAAGTACAGACAATTTCAATTGTTATCTGCACTATATAAATAATTGAACTGAACTGTGCAGAATAGCTAAGCTTCATTTAGTGCACTGGGATTGTTCGGATGGGCAATCAGGTCCAACCTGGTAAAGGGCAACCTGTTTATCTTCCAGAGAGCACACAGAGGCAGGCTGACTGGCTGGCTGGGAGTGAGTGCTCCTCTTTATGTTTCATAAACACTAAGCATACAGGTTACAGCGGACCAGCTACAGTGCTGTTATGTTGCCACTGAAGGGGTAGACGCATTGAAGATAACACTAAATATTGAGGCGATGAAGGTGCTTGCCAAGCTTCAAATCACATTTAAATCACCTGCCTCCTGCACACAAACCTTGACATCCCGGATGTCCTATTTGACCTGTTTACCACACACACTCTCCCTCTCACACACAACCAAAACAAAGGCATTAGGTGGGACCCCCGCACCAGGAACTGACTCTGAGCCAAGCACAAGGCTGCATGTTCCTTGCCTTTCCCCTGGGCAGAAGATACGTGGAATATCTCTGACTGTCCCAATTAACCAACCGTCCTGCCTTCACTCCACTCACCAGGACTCTGTGCAGGCAGGGCTGTGAAGCTTACAGCAAAACTATTAAATAGTGAAGGTGTTCCAGGCACTCAGAAACACATTTCAATTTTTAATTTTCTCCCGAATGATGTATTATTAATTGGAATTTCTAAGCGACCGGCTACCATGACACCGTTACATTACGAGTGGGTTCCAAGGGGCACGCGGGTTTTTTTGGTGTTCAGTTTTGTGTTAGTGTCGTCTTTGTTTCCCTTTGTGGATACGGTTGGGGTAATTACACGACGCCTCTGAGACAGATCCATCAGGGATTCGTTTATCTGATGAGAGGACGGGCGCTAAAGCTCACTCGACTGAAAGCAAAGCTGGGTCATCGAACGCAGAGTGTGTCCCCACATCTGCCGCGCCGGCCGAGCGCTTTGCTGCATGTAGGCCACTCAGCATGGGCCGAAGCCCAAAGCCTATGCTGCGCTGCACTGCGCTGCGCTGTGCACGCCTGCCCGGTTGGCCCTGGAGTCAGGGCCCCTGCTGAACTCTGGAAAAAAGAAAGTCTGATTGCATTCGCTCCAGGAAAAGGCTGCCTCCACAGAGAATGTTTTTTTGCCCTCTTCTCTGATGAATCTCCCATTCCCCTGCTGATATGATCATAATGTTAAAACTGTGCAAACACACACACACACACACACACACACACACACCTCTATATCTCAAGTCATCTGCAATAACATTGCGTGTTCTCTCAAATGCCTCCTCCGAGCCTGTGCCTCTCTAGGAGGATGACAGCTTGGGGTGTTTTCATCCTCCCCTTCCATCCCCTCTCCCTCTCTCTCTACCATATTGTCATTTCAGCCCTTTCTTACTCTACCTGCTCCCACCAACATCTGTGCCTTTCCGTCCCCCACGCACCACAGCTGTGCTTCTCAGCAGGGGGGACCTGAGCGCTTGGCGACGCACGGTAGAGACTTTCAGGGGGAAAACAGCCAGCTTCCTCTGGAGCGCAGCAAGGGGTGGGGGCAGGGATTTGACGGAAAAGTTGTGCCCGTTTAATATACTTTTTTAGAGAGACTGTGCACTTAACTCAGGTTATATGTTAGTTCTTCTCTCGGGTTTTACAGCTGTTCTAAACACTGTTAGCAAACTGTGGCACCTAATGAGAGTCTCTACCCGATCATGTATGCAAAACACACTGGTGAGTGACATTATACACTTTACACATTGGAACTGCAGAGAACCTTGTTTACCTTATGTTGACTTATTTTTCTCAAAGTAATCAACGTTCACTTGGCTGCAAAGTCCTGACAAGACTACAACTATCTAAATTACTTCTGATTTCCGTTGGCATGGCCATGAATCTAAAATCATGTTCACAGTCTCCCTGCAACATCTGCGCGTTTAGAATGAGGAGACACTCATTACTCTCGAGTGTCCTCCGCAACTCCGAGTCAATCATGAAGCGGCAACGAGTGGACAGAGAGGGTGCATTCACAATAACATCAGCTCATTCGATTATCTTTTTTTTTTTTATCCGAGCCCTAATAAAAAGTTTTACAGTGTGTGGTGTTGCCGCATAAATAGGCGGCAGTCAGGGGGAGATAACTTTTGTGGGGACAACGAACGACTGACTGCCTGTGCTGAGCTCCTGTCTGTCTGTCTGCCTGTCTGTCTGCATACTCATTCACTCTGCATGAGCGGATTTGTCCGTTTAATTTAGAGCTCTGATTTGTATCCCTGTGCGAGGGCCTGTAATCTCCCAAGAGGACGCAGCATGCGCTAAGCCAGTTAGTCTGCTCCGTGGGACGGCCCAGTCTAGTCTAGTCAAGTCGAGTAAGAGGCCACCGCTCCCACGCTGGGCCGTGACCTCGTGCTAGGGGTCACTCGATCTCCAGCACCCAATTTCCAGCTCAAGACTAGGGCCTTGGACGAGATGCGGAAAACGTGGACAGAATAACGGAATTCAGTACGGAAGACAAAACTCACAGTTGAACGCAGAATTTGACAGTTTCGAATAAAATGACAGGAGAGAAATACATTCATTATAGCATCATAGGCAACATTGCATGCACGCGTGAGTGACACAGGCACGTTTAAGATATTGTCAGAGACACCTAGCCAAAGTTAATGAAACAACCACTCTGTAAATCTCATTATATCAACCGCTCACGTTCAGTGATTTTAAAATGAATACAGTGATGGCGAACTGAACCAACCAACAGGAAATAACTAACACAGGAGACTAAAACTGGCCATTGGGGCAGCATCTGAATGTTCTTAGAATAACCGTAAGACTTAGAATGTACATGTAGACTATCATAACACAAGTGACTTACTGACTCGTCTTGTAACCGGAAGGTAATTTAATTTTTTTCATTCCATAAAATTCAACTGAAAATTATGGTAGCCTAAATAAAACTGTATTTGTAGTCTTTGATAAAACTGATAAAAACAAACCTAGAGAAAATTGAAACGGAAAAACACAGAATCCTGCAAAAAATGAATAAATAAAACGGATTTCATAGGGTCCTACAAGACCTATGCTTCGAGCACAGAGGTTTTCCACAAGAAATAATTAAAGCCCACAGCTAAGCATCTGAAGAGCCCAGCACTCCACAGGTTATCTTCAGCAGCCTCAATACACACAATCTTATCTCTTCAAAAATGCTCAAGAGGAATTCTTTCAAAAGCTAACAGGTTTTGCACAGAACCATTTCCACTTTTAAAATCTTCACTGTTGAGGGCTCTACAGTGTAAAAGCCTCATAACAGTCGATAGGGGACTTTTCTGGCGACATTCTGAAGGGCACATCCCTCTACAAAGGTTCTTATTTTATCATGACAGCCTTATCACTACTGCTTCGACAGGAGACAGAGGCCTTACCAGGCTGCCCAGCTTGGAGGAGGTGGAATTGGTGCGCTTCTTCTGCAGGGTGTAGCCCTCCAGGGCGCAGCTGTGCGGCTCTTTGAGGCTGAGGTGCAGCCGGCGGCCGCATCCCCCGCCGGATTCGCCCGCGCCCTCCGAGGCAGAGCGCAGGCGCCGCTCCAGACGCATGACTTCATGGTAGGGGCTCACGCTGCTGCATGCGGACACTGCAGAGGGAGAGGAGGTCGAGGAGGAAAATAGGGAGGAGGAGAGAAGAGATTAGATGCCATTTAAACTCAACAGGACAACAGGACAATCAACGACTGACACCAACATACAGAAGGTTTGCTCTACACCAGACACACTCAAACAAACAGAACACACACTCGCACTGAACATGCAAGCAATGGTCACAAGCAAACAGACAAACAAAAAAACATCACATCCACACGCATACTCGCACAACCACCCACACACAAAATGTAAGATGATACACACACTGTCATGCAAAACACACAAAAAAACAAGAGGCACCACAAGACAAACACACACACACACACACACACACAAGTGAGAGCACACAGTCAGAATGATGTCTTGGCAAATGACAAAAAACCCTTTCAGACTGTACAAGCAACTAAATGGAACAATGAAAGCGATACCAATCATAATAATCCACTTCAAAACACAAAGAAATGCTAAATTGTCTGTCTGTATTTATGATGAATAGTTTTTTAAAGTATAAGGCGTTTCATAGAAGACCGCTGTAGACCCATTTTGCTGCCATGACAAACACTTAAAATACAATAATAGATGAAATATGGCTCTTGTTAAACTACAGCAACGTAGAGAGAAGGCCATACAATTTGATTTGATCAGAGAAAAACCCTTTGAGGTGTCACTTCTTCGAACATTATCGTTATGTATTGCTCCAGAGTAAGGGATAATGCAGCCAGGGATAATACAGGTAGCCAGTCACTGTCACAAAATCGGCCCCAGGAGGGTGATCACAACACAAAGTGGATGGCTACTGCCTTAAAAGAGTTTACTTTCTGATAATGACTGTCTGTCTATACACTGCAACCTCTCATATGGCCACTCAAGAGAGGACTCATTCATTTGACAGAGAATATGATGCCAGATTAATGTTAGCATACTAACTTTAGGCAAAGTGCGTTAAATCTGCACCGCAAGCAATACTGGTTGTCGGTGACAGGGGTCTGATAAACAGTCCAGCCGTCTGAATTCAGGAGTAACAGAGCTCCGAACACCTCACCACGAACTAGGGCTGGGCAATATGGCCAAAAATAATTTTTATTACGATTATGGACAATTCATAATTTCTATTGAAGACAAAACATGATTTTCTTCATTAAAACCATACGCAATTTCCCTGTAACTAGGGCCATATCGCCTAGCCCTAGACTACACATTCAGGTTTTAGTATTAACAACCAGCAATAAAAGTTCAGTAGGTGGCAATTGCACTCTATCTGTCTATTGTAAATACAGTGCCACCACATGTAACAGAATAACATCTCCATTGTGAACTGTCATAAAGATGGTTTCAGTGTAAGTTTTGACTGCATTGCTTAATCTTTATAACTTTACATTCCATCATAATGGTAATGGTGAACATCAGCTAAAATGTTTTAACGATTTCTCCAATTCACCAGATTAATCAGACATAGCTCAGCTCCATAATATTCATAGAATGATATTTGCAGGGGGAAAGACACATCAGGACGACATGCAACACAAAACAGTCAAATAGCCGGAGTGTGACAAGATGGCAGAAGTGAAGTTTACAGTTTTACAGCAGTCCTATGTCCTAGGCCTGTTGTCTATGTTTGTCAACATAACTAAAAATCCATCAATTATGCATATCTGTGATGTGTAATCTTTGACCTAGAGTGACTTTACGTTATTTACCAGTAGCAATTAAATACACCGGCATTGCTCAACCACAAGTGAAATTCGATTGCTATTAATCTACAGTTTACCGGCAACATTAACGTGACACAACATTAAAGACAGGCAACCCCTCTCAGGACCCAACGACAAACCAGTAGAATTGTTCGGTAACTGATATAACAGGAAGACAACATTACGGTCATAGGTCTATGGTACCTCTAACATTATGGTCATAAGTCTATGGTAACTCTAACATTACGGTCATAGGTTTATGTTAATTCTAAGCAGAGAAGTGATGGTGCTGGTTTGAGTGACAGCTCAATAATATCGATTTGTTCATCGTTCAAAAACTAAATCTCACATTTATCAAATTAATTCTATATATGGCCCAGCCCTACCACACACTGACTGATCAGTATTGAGTATTCCGTGGAGCCAGATGAGAACAGCTCTTCAGAATATTTGACCTACCTAATGACACAGTTATGATTTATTTGGCAATACTATCAAACTGGGTTTATTGCAGAAACAGTTTAAATCATGCCAGTCTGTGTCTAAATCCTGTCTGGAAGTTAACTAACTGTCATGCTCATGCATGCTCCTGCAAACCTCATATATATATAATGCAAGTACAGCTCACCATACATAAATAAAATGCACATACATTCCCTTGCGTTTTTCCTATGAGGACTATAATCCGCTAAATATACAGAACTCAAGTGCCTCTTCCTTAAAGGAAACCAAACCAATGTGGAACGAAAACCATCAAACAAACAAATGCACAGTGCTTCATCAGAGCACTAAATAAACATACAGCATCAAAACAACAGCAGAATGTATGTGTATGCACGTAAGGTGCCATATCTCGACAAGCAAATATCTGCAACATGAAGGGGACTAGTGCTTAAGGAAGAAACACTACTCTTCAGACAGACACCTCCTGAGGGTTAATAAAGGCAGAGACACACAGATAAGAGAAGAGGGAAGCCGACAGGCGAGGGAAGCAAATGAGCCAAACACTGAAGTGAACTTTCACTTCCCCCAGGCTGTTAGGTGTCTAAATGATGATAGGGTTCAGTCAACTGACACTCCCTGACAGAGGTCAAAGATAGTGTTAATGTTTTTCTCCGGCACTTGGCACATCTCTGATTGAATTATTTATACATACAGGAAAGGTTTGATAGTATGCATGAAGGCTACACACACTTGCCCTTGTTGCTTGTTAACATAACCACCTTTCAGTTTGTGACTGTCACAGCATAGATTTTTTTTACCAATAAGACTCCTGAAGGCCAACTGGTAAAAGAAAAATGTTCGACTCCCAGGTTTCAAATGCAAATGCCTTAAAATGAATTTATACCGAAAAGTTTTCTTCCAGCTTAAGAATATACAATTAGCTTCATGTCATTTAATGCAACATTTTATAAAAACATACACAAATTGGCCTCTCCCTCCCATTACAATCAATAAATCAATCAATCAATCAATTTGTTTATTTGATCAAGAGGGACAGTGTACATTCATGACCATTAAAATGTAAATGCACCCAATTATAGCCAAAAGGCTAGTTTCCATTGGCAGTCCCCCTGCCAGAGTGAAAAAGTCTATACAACCTAAAAAAGGCATAATACAGCAATGCATTTGCAACTAAAGCGTGTGTTCAGATGGTTAACATAAGTGTGAAAGTGTAAATCCTAAAGTACAGCGCATGATGCACACTTAACTTTGTCTGAACTTCCTCTAAGATAACAGAGGAGTGATGTTTGGCTGGAGCTGTCTTTAAAAAGGCACAAGCATTAAATGAAAGTATGCACCCCTCACACACACACACACACACAGCCTTTTGATCTCCGGTGTTACCTGTGTTTGGTTTCCTCAGGTGGCCCTGCCTGGTCTCCAGCCGGCTGGTTTTCCGGGACTCCTGCATGAGGAGAGTGTTTTTGGGCCTCCTCTCTCTGGGCTCGGGGTTGGAGCTCCCCTCCTCGCTCAGCTCCAGGGCCGGATCGCTTTCGCTGATCTCCGACAGGTCAGGCTGAGGTTCCGTCTGCATCTGGGGGGGCTCGGCTTTGGCCGTGGTGGTGTCGGTGGTGCCGGCGGTGGCGGCAGCGCCGTTGGTAGCCGTCGTGGTGTCGGTGGTGGTGGTACCGACGGTGGGGTTACTGGCGGCAGCTGCGTTGGTGGTTGCGGTGTTGGTGGCTACGGTGTTGGTGGCTGCGATGTTGGTGGCTGCGATGTTGGAGGCTGCGGTGTTGGTGGCTGCGATGATGCTCTCGCATTGGGTTGGAGCGGTGCTGGTGGTGCTGGCGTTGGCGTCTGGCAGTGATGGCTTCTCGGCAGCAGGTTCTGAGGGCGTGTAGAACACCTGTGAGGTAGGGACAAGAGCAGGCAGGACGCTCTCAGCTGGTGGGTCCAGGGGAGCGGCGGGGCTCGGGGGCGGCAGGGCGTCCACCTCTGAAACTGAGTCCTCCGTGACATGGACGAATTCGGAAGGGGTAATGGCGGTGGTGCGGTCCTCCGAGAGCATGGGCGACTGTAGGGAGCTCTCCACCCCCAGCTCCCCAGGCCAGGAGCCCGGCGTGCCCAGGCCACAGGTCCCCTCCGGGGGCTTACTCAGCGGGACGGGGACGGGCTCCGGGGCATGGTTCCTGGAGAACCGGTGGTGGGCCGAGAAGGATTTGGGCAGCAGCTGCTTCTTGTGCTTGGAGGAGCGCTTGCTGCTCACGTCGTCCAGGAAGCCTGAGTCGTCCCCCTCGGTCGTCCCCGAGCTGATGCAGTTGGTGAACACGTTGCGGTTGTTATTGGTGGAGGTGGCCTTGTCGAAGTCCTCTGTCTGCGAGCGCGTGATTTTCTTGTTCCGGTGCCCACCGAACCCAAAGTGCCGCGTCTTGGTCTGGCCACTGCTGCTGCCATCTTGGCACAGGGCTACCTCGGATGCCTGGCCGCAGCCGTCCAGAGAGAGCTGCGCCGGATCCTTGCGTGACTCGCTACTCCGTTTGCTGTGGAAGCTGATAGAGGGTGTGCGAAAGAGACTGCGCCGCTTGCCCGTGCTACTGGAGCTGGAGTTGGTGCTGGACGGGGACGACGTGTGGACTCCATTGCCTACGCCACCGGACGAGGGCGAGGACGGGAGCGACTCCTGCCTCTTGTTGGCACTCCGCCGGAATATGGGGAGCCGGGAGACGAGGGTGGAGCGCCGCTGCCCTGATTCCCCCATCAAGGTTCTAGAGGAGTCAGAGTCTGTGACACATAAACAACAACAGACAAAAAAGAACTGTCATAAAGGTTAAAAACACACCTACATTATACGCTATACTATAGCAAAAACAGTGCTTTAGAGTTCACTGCATACAAGAATAAGGGTCTCACTGTAAGAAGAAAACATATTATTTTCTAAGTCTTATACAGTGCATAAGAGTAATTAAAAGTATTCATGCTGTGGTGCCTGGTTCTATGTTCTCCACCGCTTTCTCCTTTTAAAAGCGGCATATAATCTCAGTAGAAGGAGTTTGCCTGCAGTGAACAGCTTTGTTTACATTGGTGCAGCCAGTAGGAACACTCCGTGTGAGCTTGGATAAAACTTGAAAGCGCAAGTGTTAATCCTTTCATCCTTATAGAACAAAAAAACAGGCTGTTCAATCAGTAAACAAACATTACAAACGCTAGTAAATATAATATCAGAAAAACAGAAATCCAATCAGTTTCATTAATTGATAGTTACATTGAAGCAAAATAGATTGATCCCAAGATTACTGCTCTTTCAGATTACCGGCATTTACATCTATGCCTACAACTGCTTAAGGAAACACTGGTCAAGACCAAGTGTGCCTTACAAAGATTATATGTGGTATAGAAAGACAGGAGTATAAGGCAAACACGTGATCAACATGAAAGACTGCACGCTTATGTTACTGCACACAAAATCCTAAATGGAATTATGTGAAGTCGGCTGCAGTTTTTCTTTCTTTGAATAGCACAGCTGATATTTGACCATAAATACATTTCATGAATGTAAATCTTTTAGGCTATGTATCCTACTCATTGAAATGTTAACCTCAAGCCTGTTCATTATTAAACTGGATTTGTTTCAACCAAGGTAGTTATTGATTGTCCACATTTTCAGCAGGTGTAAGGGATGCCAGGCTACAGTGTGAAAGACTACAAAACCTAAATTCCAAACCAAACTTCAATGATTCCGGGAACAACATCTCAGACCCAAAGACAACAAGGAATGTGTGTTCATCTATTTATTTGAGCTGGAAAGACAAGTCTGGGTGTTTCACTCAAGAATAACATACCTAGACCCAGCCTGCTTCTACAAGCTCATGGAATGTTCTGTGATCACACCTGTAGGTAGGGCTACTATCCCTTCACAATGCCAGATAGCTTTATAATAAGCCTAGAATTTAGAGGGAGCGACGCCTCACTAAATCAAAGGCAGGTCGGCATTATGACCAGTGATCACTGACCGTAATCACTTAACAGGCTATCATGAGGAAGAACACTTGATGGACATGTACCATGAGAAGAGTTTTTTTAGCTGCTGTAATATTGCTTTCCCTAAATTAAACGGTGCGACGTGTTAAATTACTGAGTACATGTTTGTAAATACAATCAATTCACGTGCATCTCAACAGTGCTACAACTGGCAGGGCATTTTAATGTATTTCGCTAATCATGTTTAATCGCTTCGCATAGTCTAGTTTTTCCTTCAGCAAGACTAAGACCACACCAAGTGAATGTAAATATTCGGTGGTTAGCATTAAATGACAGATAATTGAATACTGACTGGCCAGGTGGAACGTTTAGTGATGTCAACAGCCCCTGTCAAGTGGTAGCCTAGGCCAAGCAAGCTAGCTAAAGCTAATGGTGCTGAAGTAGCGCTGTCAAATGGAATAGTATCAAGGCAATAATTGATTAGCTCGCCACAGTCTTATAATAATATAAGCATTGCTGACTACCGTGTGAAATTATAAACCATGCATTTATTTTACATGCTAAACCTAAAGGTCTACCTAAGGGCAGTACAATCATAGCCACCACCAAGAATGATCTTAACAGCTTCGGTTAATATACCGTAGCGCTTTGGTGTCAAGACGGGGATGTCAGCTGAGAGGTTAGCTGCAATAGCCGGTTAGCAAGCTCGGGTAACCTAGCAAGCTACATGTTAGAACCGCTATCTGACTTAGAAAACATCAGTTACCTTCAGCAGAATTCCAGTTCTTTATCAGGAGCAAAGATAGCAAGGGCAAAGATATTCAGTCGTGTCTATGTACTAACACTGAACGCGCAGGAACCCGCAGAGGTAGTAGACATATTTCACGTGAGACTCTTCTGTATTCCAAGAATCCCAATTCAAGCCATTGCTCAGTCGTACAACACACCTCAAATGACGTGGAATCTCCTTCCTCTCTCCTCTTCCGCGTTACACGCTCATAGCACCAGCCCTCTCTGTCGTCATGAGGTCTTCAGGTAGCAGGTGAAAGTGGAGTAAAAATATTTATTGTAGGCTACCTTATTGAATTGTAGGCATAATTCAGATTTAAATTAATTTTAATTATCTTCCCATATATCAAGCTACATCTTGAAGTGTAGGCTACAGGGCCTACGCTACTTTTAATAATTTGCAGAACACAACCTTAATAAAGAGAATCCACTGTAATGTTAACCGCCTAACGGAGTTGACGGAGTTGACCGCCTAACGTCAATAACTAAATAGAATGTATGTTACCATTTAGGATAACGTTATCGAAATGCATGTGTAGTCAATCAAAGGAGATACAATCTCAGAGAAAACAAGGCATGACAAAATAGAGGGTCACATTGACATTCAGTTTGTGTTTCTACAGTAGTTTTCACAAATAGGTGTGCTGCTGTTGGACTTGGTCCAAAAGGTTAAAATGCCCTTATGCCGAAATACAATGTCAGTATTATGCAAGAGATACACGTGGGTGTTTTTTTGGCTCAATTCCAGCAATAGTATTCCCAGAAGTAATCTCACAGCGAAATAATATTTATTCATGCTGAAACTATGCTTATGTTTTGTGATGTTCTGTGTTTGTCCTTGCAGCTTTTAACAACTCTAGTCAATTTATTTTATCAGAGGCTGAATTATGCTTCATGGCATTTTATATGATATGCCTTACAGTAATTTAAGAGATTACCATAAAACCCTGAATATCTTGTTTTTGTCCGCTCTTTCACTAGAATCGCTGGCCTCAAGAGAACAGGATAGGCAGAAGCAACATCGTTAACCTGCTTACACCTAGAGCATTCAGCTCTTCGCAGATCAGTTGTCACTAAGTAATGGAGACCTCAGGACTGAACCATCCAATCCTAACCTGAAACCAACCTATACACCCACTGGGCAATGTTGTTTTGCATCTCAGCATACTCCGTGTGCTCTAAATTGGTACTTTACCTGAGAAATGGCAGAATGCAAATTAAGGGCTAACCAAAGAGATAGCACTAGGCAAAGTGTGAGGTTCAAGGAACTGGGTCCAGCATGACAAAAAAATAGTAGCCTACATGTTGGTTCTTGAAGTACTTTTCTCACCTAGGTTCAGGTCACCTGAGGTTTTTCAGAACTTTGGTGCACCAAAATATAACTGTTCAGTGCTGTTTATCTTGTTCAGTGCAGATGAAAAAGCAAATAGAAAAATCTCTGGGGAGAGCAAATTAGATCACGAGTATCTTGCATCTGTTACTCAAACTGACATATTGACGCTCTAGGCATCACATTAAAAGAAGAAATGCAATTATATCAAAAAAACAACGGCACAGACATTTTTTAATGCAAATGCGTGTCACTTGAGAAACACTACATGTTCTCGCATAAGTATAGGCAGTCATCTAGTGGAAGGATCTGGAACTGCAGGAGGTTAAACATGATGCAACTTGTTTTCTTTTCGGTAGAAATGTAGATATGTTCATGCTGTATATGACTGCATTAACAATAATTTTGGCTGTAGTGATTTGAGACCAACTGTGGTAATATTAAAACGACTAACTCGTGATGATATTGAAAGGACATTCAGCAGAAGCATAATTTATTTTACAAATCAAATTAAGCTAATGTTTAATAACACATCGTAGTTTATCACACTCAAGCAAATATAGATGACACCTTCAGGGAAACACATTATGAATACATTATTGTGCTCAAACATATTTACCTCAAGATAGTAATAATTAAAAAGCAATCTACGCTTAAACTTACTAGGTCACTTGAAACAAAGATAACAGACTATATAGTTATGCGGGAGAAATATTCTCCACAGTAATCATTCATATTCCATGATGTGACTTCTGTGCCCTTTCTTTAAGGGCAGAGTCCTCATTTACTTGTTTAAGAGCTCAGTTTAAACGATTACCTGTCAAAGTTGGTCACAGCTTTCCAAGTTACAACACCTGAAAATAGAACATGTGCAGGAGAATAGAACATCAGAATGTTCTCGGCATCCAACAAAAAGGTCTGGACTTGACTGACCTACTTGAGAAGGAGAACTGCTGAAACTCCAACAATTCCAAGCAACAGACTGAATGTAAGAACACTTGTTGGAGAGAATATGATCACATGTGAAGTCATTAAATCTAACTTCAGATCAGGTATACATACATCTTGTGCTAAATATGAGACAAAAGCACCCATTAAAGTATTTACAGTATATTTTAGCACATATCCATAATAAGAATGTGTTGCATTTGCCATTAATTTGGGGCTCTAGACTGGCAAGACTATGGGAGCATAAAACAGACCTTGAGTGTGATAGTGTGGATGTAATTCAGCCTGGCCGTCAACAATATGTGTGCAGAATTAAGGGACTCCAACAAGTATGGGCCACAATACTTATGCAAATTTCCTTTGCCATTTATAATGCAGGGCACAAATTCTTTATGCATTTGATTCATCACTCTTCTATCAGGCTTTGTGCTGCTACAGAGAAAAAATGGATAGCAAATGAAATGTTCTATTACATTCATGAATTCTGGGGGAAAGCAGGTGCAAAATGTCGTCTGGCATAATAATAGACTGTTACGTGGTCTAATTATGAAATCAGCCATCAATGCCCATCTTTTCCTTCCAGCAGGTCATCCGCAGTCAGTTCATTAAAATTTTGCACAAAAGCAGAGGCGGCACTGCTACAGATGAGTGCTGTGAACAATAAATCCAAGCACGTAAGCTCAAAATTAAAAACACGCCAATTTATTTTTATATAAAACCCCAAACAGCACAAATTAAAATCCATACAGTAGATTGACACAAGTGAATAACAGCTTCTCGTTTTCGTTTTCGTTAAAGCATTACACTCACAGAGAGCAGTACCACCTCCTATGCTCTAATATTGCACACACACACCAAAACTCCACACAAACCTGTACTGAGGCAAGTGGCAAACATGCTATAAAGTGCTAGCTTGATTAATTAGATAGGGCACCCTCAGAATATGAAGTTTTTAAAATGTTCACAGAAAACTAAAAACATACCCTCTTATATTAGCAACACCAGCTCAATACAGCTCATGACACTACCACCCAACTACAGCTGCTACCACTGTTTCCAAGAACATGATCCATTAAACGCATAAACACACACACACACACACACACACACACACACACACACCTAACTCATTAAAACATTTGGTAACTTGTAACCTCTGTCCTCGAACGATCATACATTCAATTACAAAGCAACACTGAAAATAAGAATGACTAAACTCACACATGCACGAACCATGTGCATAGATTATTTTTCATTCCACACATAAGCCGAAGTTTAGCGTGTACAAAATGGAATGACTGAGCAGATCATAAAGTTATGCACTGCCATGTAATACCAACACCCAAATAAATTAAAGACTAGACACATACATATTGAGTACATACTGTGTCAAATCACCATCCACTAAAAATGAAATGAATTAATAAATTATTCGACACTAAATAACACTAAAATGCTCACTAGACAGAAAGATTTCAAGAGTGAATAGACTCAAGACATGTTTTGTATGATTACATGTTTTTCTTGTCACATCAATTAAATCAATCTAGAGGAATTTTATTTTATCAGTTGAGAAATATAATCGGTTCTGAAAAAAAAAAAAACTAAAACAATTAATATCTGCTTACTGCCAGAGTCAACGAGTGACTGGTGCTTCGAGAGCATATTAACTGTATGTTCACCAAACAAGCTTGAGTATGTGAGAACGAGTAAATATACACTAACAGACTTAGTAAGCTCAATGGCTAAAAGCGTTACATTTCTCTACAGTGCTGACAAAAACGAATCGGCGTGTTAGAATGTTTTTCCAGTGCTCACAGGAGGTAGGTAGCATGAGGCCCTTTTGGCCAAAACCTGAGAAAACACTGAAATGAATATCCTATTTCCGATCACTGAAGAAGAAAGAAAAAAAATTACCCTTTCAGCCAGTGACCTGGTTCACCTGCCAACAGTACCCACAAGTGTGTGATTAAATCACAAAAGGCCATATCCATGATCAGAGCCTCCTGGGCAATACTGATCATGATGCTGCATGATGTGTCCAGCATTTTTTTTCTGCACATGGTTTACAGATGGTTTGTTTTTGCCCAGTTAAGACATAGCAGTGATGTTAAAGCCATCCGTGCCCAAGTTATACATTCACAATAAAACATGTTTATGCTGTAGATGCAATAGATACATAATGTGTTGAAAATGTGTTGAAATGTGTGGCTGTGCTTAATCCAATGCCCAAAACAAAACAAAACGCATGCAGTGAAATGTGTAAAAAAGTAAAATTTTTCCCATTTTCAACAATCGGTACTTGAAAGACTTGTGAACATGATTTTGTGTGTCTGTACCTAAACAAAATGGGGACACCAGCAGGTCCATAAAGACCTTGCTCAGTGAGTAGTGCTACGTGCTAATAACATTAGTGCATGATGTGTTGCGGTTACTGAATTCAAGTTTACCTGAAATGATTCATGTTCTGTACATAAGAGGTGAGTTCTGAAGCAAACAGAAAATGAAAGCAGTGACATTCGTATTACTTAGAAGACGTGCATCTGTGCTGCTTTTGTGGTGAGATTCCCCATGTGGAAGTACTGTGCAGTAATGCTAAGGTGACAAGAATCAGAGAGCACCTTCTACGTATCCCATATCCCCCAAAGAAAAGGCACATAGGCATAAGAAGCAAGGTTTCCCAGGATCAACTTGACTGTTGTTGTGTGACAGAAGTGATTTTGTACAGAAAGAAAAGAAACATAATTAACCTCCAAAATTACCTGAATGAAAAAAAAGAAACCCACAAAAACTAAACCACACCACCAAAAATAAAAACATCTCAGATAAACTAGAACAAGAGTTATCATGGGCGTCAGGTGAGCTCTGATATCCAAGGCAAGCAGTCGGGCTGGTTGCCCCAACCGCTCGTCCCTCTCTCCCGCTCACATGTAGGTAAGGCGCTTGGTGGCGATGAACTCCTCCAGGTGGACGGCGCCGCTCCCCATCAGGCCGAAGGCCGGGTACATGGTTCCGGAACAGTCCACCTGCCGTTCGTACAGCAGCCGCATGCTGTCGGCGTCGAAGAAGGAGACACGGCCCGCCTCATAGTCCAGGCACACGCCGATGCGCGCCGGCATGGGCAGCACGCGGCTAGCCTGGTACTCGCCACTGCCACCGGAGGTGGAGGTGGCCGTGGCGTTGAGCGAAGCCTTGGGAATGAAGACCTTGCCCATGCCCACAGTGATCAGCGTGAAAGGCTGCGAGAGGTCGTAGCAGGCATCCTCACTGCCGCTGTCATGCCCGCTGTCATGGTCGTACCTAAAACAGAGGATGGATGAAGAAGAATGTTAAGCACTTTTGGAGGTATTGGAGGACTGGAACAAGATCTACTGGGGAGGTGAATCTTCAGGAGGTGGGGGGCCGAGCACCCATCTCAATAGGGTTGCAAGAGTATACATGATGTTTACCTGGGACTGCTGGTGTCACGGGGGTTATGGAACCACTCCACCAGCTTGGAGTCAGACGCCACCCCCACCTTCACCATGTAGGAGTGTGGCTCCACGCGGAAGGCCCAGAAGTGCCTGCCCTGAGCGATTCCCGGGTCACCGATGATGTAGTCCAGGCCGATGTAGCTGCCGGTCTGAACGCGCTCGGCCTGGAGCAGGAAGGCCATGCCGGCCACACTCTCCACCGAGTCACGCCGCTTACTCAGCACAAGCCGCTCCGGGCTGAAGCCACACTTGTCATTAAACAAGCAGCCGAACACTGAGGGAGAGGAAAGAACCAGAGACAGAGAGAGAGATAAAGAGATATTTAAAATAAACAAATTAGTGCAAGAGCGGTTAAATTTAGTTTACAGCAACTGATAAACCTTTTCCTGAGAGTTCAAACAAAAAGTATTTGAGGGATCTTCAGTATAACATGCAATGTCTGTTTTCGTCACTGGAGGGTGCTATAGCACAGATGAGAAGTATTGTAACAGGGACACTGGATTACCTTCCGGCTATGCAAATATACTACTGATGCACATTTTTCCATGTTGTGTCCTGGGGGAAGGATAATGCAAAACTAGGGTAACATAAAACAAACATGCAAAAACCTAGGCCAAAAATAGCAAGAAACCGAGCGCATAGATATGCCTGATTCAGTTTATATTACACATGAATCACACTGCGCGCTCTGTGTTTTACTTCAAAAGGCATGCTGGTGAATCTGCTGCCAAAAACTGAGGGGTTAAAAATAGGCCCCCGCAAAATATCCAAATATTTGAATTTTTTTATAAGCTGCGAAGGTAGCAATATGATGCGACAGGATGAGGGAGCCCTGCATCGGCCCTCCATTGGAAACTTCCCCCAGATGAATCGAGGACAAGGACCTGTGACAGCAGCCTGAATGCTGGCCGTTTTTGGCAGGCAGACGTTCCACGAGCAGAAAATAAATGTTGCCACGGCACCGAAATGACCCAGAATTCCAGCTCATTAATAACGCAGCACGCATTCTCTCCTACGCGTCTCAAAGCACACTGGAATGCAGACCTGAATCGCAGTTCATTTACAGTGGGCCTGCCTCCAACGTTGCCTTAGTTAGGACTAATGAGGCATAAAAAGCAATAAACAGTCGCAAATAAATGTACAAGAAAACACTGGAGGATCTGCAACAGCATATATGTATATACATGGAGGGGGAAAAAAAAAAACATGCTTGATGAATGAGGACTGCTTGTGTAGGCTACTTGTTACGGTTGAAGTTGGCAGCCAAACATAGAGCCGCCAGACACTGTGAAAACCATTTGTGATCTGGCGTGTTTCATGGAAAAAGGCATTATGACAGGTGCAGTGCTTCAGTCCAGGCGAGACACAATCTGTTTGTCTGCACAAACAGAAAATCAAAGGACGTCTGTTTGTCGTCACACAAAAGAGATGAGTCATAATGATGAATGCACTGGGTGTGATCGAAAACGGCCGATAACCTGGGCTGATCAGATGCACTTTTAGCCGTTTGCCTCCCCAATACCCCCTCCTCCTCCTGGACCTTTGCTCTAAACGCAGACAGACTAAGCAGGGGATAAAATAGCTAATCTTCTCAATCCACAAGGCAACAATGGCACCGTGTGCTGTACTAAAGAAGCAGCCTGGGCACGAGCCAAACTAAACAAATAGATTCCCGACATCTTGGCCTCCCATGACTTCTTATTGTATAAGCAGCTCTTACTAACCTGCTGATTCAGCCTTCTAACCAAGTGTAACGTGGGTTCAAGTCACTTTTGGTCAGAAAGGACTCAAAATCAATAAGCGAGTGGCTCAAGACAAACATCTCTACCCATCAGGTCAGGACCCAAAAGGTCAGATCTTTCACAGTCATTGTGGTGACGCCATTACTAGGCAAGACATCTGCCGCTGCATTAGGTGACCCGAGTTACCCATTTTAGTCCTGTTATCGACCTCTCCTTGTGAGAACACCTGGCACACAGACTAAATGTTAAAACTCCACCCGTTCAGCCAGCACTCACCGGGAGCCGGAGGTGTGTGGAAGTTCACTTCGGGACAGTAAGGGCTGCACAGAGTGTTGCGGTAAGTCTTGACCCGGAAGGAGTAGGTGCTGTCGCTGTCAAGGTTGGTGACCACAGTGCTGGAGCCGTAGATGTGGTCGGAGGCCTGCCAGGAGTTCTCTTCCCCGGGGGCCACCTTGCGGTACTCCAGCACGTGGCGGTCGGTGGGGAGGGTGTCCTCGGACAGGCGCCAGTGGATCTGGCCCTCGTTGTACACGCAGCTGCGGGTCAGGTCAATCATGGGCGGGTCTGGAACTGAAAAATGAAAGAAAGACAAAAGGAAAAAAACTAAAGGGATCTGGTGGTTTAAGAGTCCTTCGAAACCAAAAGGGGTGCAAATGAGAGAACTCTCAAATGTATTACACAACTTGGGTTAATGGTTTGGTGTCTTTCCAGAGGATCCACCTTAGCATCATGACGGATGTTTACTGATGTAAATTAAGCCGTTTTAGAATGGCCACTTAGTTAATTTAATGTTCTGTTTATTATGTTAGAAAACGGAAAGGACCGTTTTACTCTCTACCATCCCTCCTGGCATTTTGCTTTTTAACACAGAGACGCTGAAAAGAATTTACATAAGTCACCCAACGGGGGACATGCCTACACGAACGATTAATGAGCACAGAGAATCATGCCTTTGTTCCTTGAAGACAGATCAGTACGCGCTGCTGTCACAAGCATGAGAATGTATCTAGGCTGTAGAGGTTGGTTGGGGGGGGGGGGGGGTATCAAGCTCTGCCTGTCACAAACGATTCACTGACTGTCAGAGGAAAAAGGCGAGTGCCCAGTAACTGGGCGTGATGCCCGAAAGCTTGCCTCTGAAAGGCAAGGCACCGATCACACCAGGAGATGCAAGAAGCTAAATGGAAGCAAGTAAGTGGCCATGCGGCTTGGCTGCACCCACAGTATGGGGTGGAGGTAAGGGGAGTGTGTGTGTGTGTGTGTGTGTGGCTTCGGGAGTTTAAGAAAAACAATGATATTGACCGGAAAAAGTGTGGCGGAAACATCCAAAGGTCGAGTCAGGAGTTCTGAAAAGCACCATTTAAAACCCACTCTAATCACAATGGTGAGAGGGAAAGCCATCCACATTAAAAGGAATGGGCAAGTCAGCTTTGCATCGTCTGCCGTTTCCCCCTCTCCTCTGGTCAATTAAATTATAGCAAGAAATATCCTCCTAAAGCAGAGTGCATCATCTCCTTCCAGCACACAGCACTAAAAGCATCGGCATTGATCCATCAGCTCTATGCCATGGCATGTGTAATCTTCATTAGGTCTGACAGTCGGGGCAATTTATACAAGGGAGGGGTTGTGGCAAGAAAATGGATTTAATAGATTTATTATCAAAGTTTTGAGCAGGCCCAAGCAGAGTCAACCTCAGAAATGTGTCCATCTTGCATAATTGAAGCTAAACTACTAGACATTTTCTTTCTTGTTGCTTTGCTTGCTTTGGCTCTTAAGATATTGCAAAATTGCCATAAAATGCCTTGGGGGACTAAGACTTGGAGTATGATGCATTTTTCTACTGACTAATTGTGGTTGCTAATAATCCCTGAGGAAAAAAAACTAACAAATGTTCATTGTTTCACTGTGTGAGTTAACTTAATGGACCAGCCTTTGCAAATAACTTTTCAAAATAAATCCTTCAAGTAGTGACAGACCTGACAGCAGTAATGACATCTAAAACATTGGGAATGTACACATTGTTGCCCACTGGCAAAGTGCTTCAAGAGTCAATTTTTGTTTTACCTTTACTTACTATAAATGCCCTTTCACAACATTTCATTTTCTATAAGGACAAATCTGCCTAAACACCACTCCCTCCCTCCGCCGCTCTCTCTCTCTCTCTGACGTGTCTTGTTCTCGGAAGTCAACAACAGCTTACAGATCAGCGTGTATAGGGTCTTGGCCCACGTGCAGTGCTCTTAATCTGGTCAGTTCTAACTGGCTGTGGGGAAGAAAGCAGCCCATCTGATTGGACCACTGCTGCATTCCCATGGAGCCCACTTGAACAGGCCTGACCCCCACTAGTGAGGACAGCTCAGCTATGATGTCGCTAATGATAGATCGGCTTTACCTCTCCGTCCAATGGAAACCCAACGGAAAGTAGCGACCTGCTGCCAGAAACGGTCTACCAGGAACTTGGGGCCATTAACTGATATAACATTTCCAAAACAAAACTCCAAACGTTTCCAAAACCAACAAACATCTAATTAAACATAAACCGATGCAGCCACAGGTAAATATTTCTTCTTAAATGCCCCAGGTAAAGGAATGTGCCTATTGCGCAACACAGAGGTTCTCCGTGCCAAAATCCCAGAGTATATTCAGCACATAAACTGCTTACTCACTTAAAAGGGCTTCTGGTTGGAGCCAAGTGAGCTGCTTATGGGGACTAAGTGAAAGTGTCAATCAGGGGCTATAGGGTTGAGGCATGGAAAAGGGCCACATGGTTGGACCATACCTCCGCCAAACGTTAGTTCCTTCAGCATGAGCTCCTCCTTGGAGGTGTCCACCAGGAACTCATCAAAGCAGGGGTTGGCTGAAGCCTGGAACGTCCTCAAGGATTCGGTGGCCTTTTGTATTCTGTGAAGAAAGGGCGAACACGGTTTGCCTTGGTGGTCAAGCTTAAATGAATGAATGAATGAATGAATGATAATGAAATACATATGGATTTATATGAAATTGATTTATATGAAATATATAAGGAACTGATTTATATGCATACGTGCAAAAAATAGGTCATAACCGAAAACAGAATGTCAACATTAGGAAATGAGGGGGAAAGTATTTATGTGGAGCTGTCAACACTTGCTGGCTATATGGACAAAGCAGCTTTCTGACTAATGGAGATCAATTAGCCACCAGGCTTTGTGCATGGAAAACAACATTGACGGATTTTGCCATTCAAATCTGCCTGTGGAACTTCACAACACCCATAGGGCTTAAGTGCATTTGTCCTGACACTGGCCAAATCAGGCAAGACACCAACCAGGACATTAGCCAAGTGTAAGCCTATAGGGCACAAAAATAACATCTCAAAGGGAGGCAGAGGACGATGTCCAGGAACTGGGCAAACCTGACGTGAAGCTGCTTGGCCGTCTGCACAAAGCAGGACTGGTCGGTTTCCTTGAGGACCTCCTGCGCATATCCAACCAGGCCGCTGTTCTCCAGCATGCCCTGGTACTCTTCGACCTGCCCACGGAGACTGCCCAGGCGCATATTCCTTGACTCCTCGATGGAACGCAGCATGTCAGTCTTCCGCTCCTGGAGAGCCTCGAAGAGACGCTCAAAGTGCTCATTGGCGCGTCTTTCGGCTAGCTGGCCGCTTTCCTACATCACGAGTATGGCAAAGATTGTGACAGCGGCGTGGAGAATTAGGTTACATCCAGTAATATCACACCACAACAATGTATTGGTGTTATTGGAAAATCTAATAGTCAAGGTTTTCAGCTGAAAGGGACTTAGATGGACTTTAAGTACTTAGGTTTGACAAGAAGATTAAATATCAATATCAGTGACAGGAAACAGAGGCTGGGATTGGGTTGCTCCCCTTTTCCATAAGCATCCAATGGAAAGGTGAATATTTCAGATTTTTACATAAATCAGAATATTCTATGGCATATTTACAAGCATACTGACCGATATTCAACCCATTCAGGCAAAGAAATCACATGTTGTGCAAATAACTCACATGTTGTTCAAAGACGAACACATGAAACACTTCCACCCAGTGAGGGAGACATGTAGCTGCTTTACCTCCGTTTGATGAATCAACACCTCCAGGTCAGAAATCTGATGCCGCACTTGGTCCTCTTTGCTGATTAAGTAATGGATACTCTTCGATAACTTCTCCTGTTGGCATAAAGGCAAAGTCCATCTGAGCACAGGTGTTCATGATGGAAAATGTAAACCCCTTCCAAAACGAGTTCCTGTTTATTTCATTCATTATGCCTTTGGTGGTCCAAGAGGGATATAGAGTAGTCTGGCAGATAATATTATTATTGGTACAAATTATTCCATTAAATATTAATAGATGCTGGGGACATGTATGGTGCGATCGGGTTGCCAGAGCAGGAAACAGCATCCTGGGCCTCCTGGGCCCCGTGTTGTTGTCATCAGGTGACTGATGTCTGTATCAAAAGCTAGGAGAGGTGAGCCTGCTATTGACAAACACACGCTCGCAGCACTTCACCATGAACCCTTTGAAACGACACCCGATACTATGGGCATATAGCACCCCACCAAAGGAATTCAATATTTCATTAAGCATTGAAAAATGGAAACCAAAGACCTACAAAAGCACACCGATTGATTGCAGATGGAATTTTGAAAAGGCAGTCATCCTCAACAATAGCCATCGATCTCACTCATCTCTTAGACATTTATCAAGAAACTCCAGGACTGCTGTAGCTAACAGCTAGACAGTGGGTATCATCTTTTACCTTCAGGATCTTGTAGGCACTGCTCATGGATGTGACCCTATGGTTAGCATGGGAACCACCCAGCTTGCAGAGGTGACACACTGGACGCCGGCACACCTCGCAGTACATGTTGACCTTCTCCATCTCGTGTTCAGGGCACATCAGAACCTAGGAAAAATATCACCTGCATGTTAACTCCGCCAACACAGCCAGCTTACCTTCAACAGTCCTTGTGTACAACATCACTGTCATCAAACTGTCACTGGCATACCACTCAGGCTTTTATTGAAGCAAAAAAGAAATGCCACACGTATATCTATTGTTTAGCCGATAAAAGGGCCTCAAAGTGCCTCCAATTCTAAATACAATTTGAAGAACGTTCAGTTCTCCTCATCTTGGAGCAGCACCGTACCTTTGGTCTGAAGTTGGTGGTGGGCCCCACGTACTCGTGCTGGGCTCTGGGCGTGCCCCAGGGGTGGTGAAGCTTGAAGCACTCGTTGCAGTAGCTGGCCTTGCAGTCCATGCAGCTCTTGGTGGCCTCCTGCACCACAGGCGGCTTGCAGACGTTGCACAGGATGGCCACGGCGGACCGCGCCGCCTGCCTGTAGCGTTCCACGATGTTCTCCAGCGTGAAGTTGCGGAAGAGCATGCTAATGCCCCGCTCGCCGAGGTCGATGTCATGCTGGCAGCCCGGGCACGGGAAGGTGGTGATGCGGGGAGTGACGGAGGCCCGCCTCCATCCAGGCGAGGAGATGGACCCTATTCGATAGGACGGTGTGGGGGGGGGGGGTTGGAAAGATAATTAGCAAAGACGTAGAAGTGTTTTTCATAACACACACACAAACACACACCTGAGAAGAAGCGACCTACAGAGGACAAAGAGAAGAGACTAGTCATTTTCAGGCAGTTCACATTACAGCTGGAGTCACTCAGAAAAGGATTGCACAGAGATAGAGTATGTTTACAGTGCTGACAATGACCTGGACATGAGTAAAATAAAAAATTAAAATAGTCTTTTAAAAAAGGAGCTGTAAAAATGCCTTAAAGTGCTGTGCCAGATTTAACATTACGTGTGAAACTCCTAGCGTGTTGTGGAAGTTACACTAAACACTAGCCTTAACTAGTGGCTAATGGCTGGAATCTAAAATTAGCTAGACTTAAATGAGATTGTTGAGAAGTGAGAGCTAATCTTCACTGGGAAGAAAATAGATCAGCACACTTTAGATGTCCTTTGTATTGTTTCCTGCAGCTTAAAGGATTCACCATTTGTCCAGTTCAATGTACAATATGTAACACTCACTTACTTTCAATGCACACCAGTCTTTTTTTATATATAGATTAACCACCACAGATGGAACTAAAATATCTACTGGAGAGTCACTCACAAGGCAGAGCATTTCTACCGAGGAGAAAGAAAGCATTCTTGACACCAAAATGCATGACAGATGCAAGCAGCATGGGTCGCAACACAGAGCAAAGGAAGGCCAACTTAATAAGCAAGCACACAAAGGACACAGATATGGAGGAACAACCAGAGAAAGATGGCGTCACACTGTACTACATCACGTCAAACCACAGTGGTCAGTGGATGCAAGGTGGGGACAGGCACTGGTGGGTGAACGTGCAGTGAAGGGTGGCAGTGAAGGACGTGGCGGGGACCGGACGGGTATGGATGGAATCGGAAGGGTGTGCAGCAGGACGTGTGGACATGAACAGGGATGTTGGGGTCTGGGCGTAACGTCTGATGGAAGTGGGTGAGCGGACAAACGACCTAACCATCAGGGGTGACGGGCTGTGAGACTGAGAGAGCCGTGGACTCGTTAGACCACGAGGCGGGAACAGGACGGGTCTCGCTGCTCTGAAGGGAAGGGAGAGGAAGGCGGGTTGCTGAGCTGGCAGGCAGGTTGACAGACAGGAGAAGGAGGCTGTGCGCGCGCACACACACACGCCGTGACCTGCTGCTACCGCAGTGAGACTGGTGGCACGGGGGAAGGGGGGGGGTACGCTCAGGCGCTCAGAAACTGACGAGTCATCACAAGGGCTCTCGGATGGGGGGGCATAGGCTGAGGAGGGCGCGTCTTTCCTACGGAACCACATCATCAACAACACCTTTTGAGTCATGATAATGCGACAGTGTGTGCTCTCAGTGTTAATGGCAAGGCTATTAGCATTAGCAATTTCAAATGACAAGAGAAACATAAATCATTTGCCTATCAAACTCTCTTTTCCACACATAGTGTGTAGCCTCCGCAGTTTGTGGGGCTTCCAGCAGTTAATTTCGTTTATCACAGTGTTTGCCTGTTACATTTGGAGAGGGCACAAAATCGCCAGCGCCTTGTGTTAAATGTCCCAATATGGCCAGATTAAAACTGGATCTATTCATTCATCGGAAGTGACGGGCACAACATGGAGGAGGGGGGTCATACATGTGTTCTGTGGTTAGAGGGGTATTGAAACACCACTGCTTGTTTCTTCAAAATGTCTACTGAGCATATTACACTATATATACACATAGATATGCTTAGCCCTAGTGCTTTACCTTAAACATGCACTAACTGATCCATACACATTCACCAGCCTCTGAATTTCGATTAGGAAGATTACCTCAGTAAATTAAGATGACAATAGAAATAGACAGCCCAATAGACTACACCCAGAAATTTGTTTACCTCCTATTGTGTTGGATGAAGACCAAGCGTTGGTCGTTGGCTGCCTTTGAAAACCTTTGTTTGTTTTTTTCACCTCCAACTGTTTGTTCTTTACAATGAGCTCAATACACAAGGAGCCAAACTGAAGAAATCCCAGGGGACATTCCAGTCTCTATTAACCGAGAGCGCCCTGAGATTCCAGTCCGGGAGCATTTCCTTGGCAACACGCACCATACTTCTCTCACTTGTCATTCCACTCGCCCACCCTCCCTCACCACAAAAAAAGTGTCCCTGTAACTTTAGTCTTCAGGAACAAGAATCTTCCATTCCCTCAAGTAAAATGCACATGTTTTTACAGATAGGGTATCTGTTTACAAAGTTCACACGATTATTTAAATGTAAAGGCACATGTCTTCATTTACTCTCAACTTAACTACATCAACAAGAAGATATTTCCAGGTAATTTGCTCAGTAGACTTTTTTGATGGGTAGACCATAAAAGGGACCAAGTCACATCAGATTACTGTATGTTCACAAGAGGACACCGTCAGAGGTGCATTGATAGCACGGTATAAGAGGGTCTACGTTCACACGGGTCTAAAAAACACTGTACTCACTACAGCTAGAAAAACATTGGAACCCACATCTACCTCTCCCTCCAAAGGACTTTCTCAGTGTGGCTGCAAGCAAGAGACACAGAGAAGTGAAGTAAGACTAACAAGACAGCAAATGTAAACAAATGTGATGCAAGACCTGATAACACACACAAATGGTGGCACAGCAGTGACAAAAAAAAATAAAAAAGAACATAAAGGAACTGTACTGACCAGCTCTTCTAACTTCCCTGCCCCCTAACAGAGAATAGGAAGGCGTAAATACTTTGCTAACAAAACACAGTGATGTGCTTTCCTGTGTGGCACAATATTGCATGCTAATCAAAGCAACTGACATTCATTTGTGAAATAAAAGTGATGTGTCAAGCATAAATGATTGATAATGGAAAAGCACTTGGATTGTTTAGCATAATTCTAATCATGATTCAAAAGATATCAACTAGATCCATACCTTCCCATGACTTTCACACCAACTATGATCATGGTGGATTTTGGTATAAAACCTTGTTTATTTCACCCAATAACCAGCAATGGCTTTGACTTCCAAGAACTGGTATTTAGCTCACAGAGAAGCCAAGTGTTTAAACAATAGATGTGATTTAGACACTGAACTTTGCTTGGCTTAGAAGCCCCCCCCATCACCAACATTGCAGCAAGTTATTTTACCATTTCATATGGTTTAGCAGGATACAAGGCTGTTCTGCCATATTAAAAAAAACAAGCTAGCTTTTCTTAATGCACAATACTGGCAATTATTTGCATTTCAGATCTGTTTACAGATTAACATTATCAAGAACACCTGAAATCTTAAATTAAATTCACTGCCAGATTTATCATAACACTTCAGAAAATGACAATCGAAATGTTCAAGACATAAAAAAAGTCATTGAACTGCACCTTAAATAAATGTACATTTGTGTATATAAATGTATTATTTGGCTACAGCATAATTAGGTCTACTGACTCAAAGTAACCTGAAATGCAATAAAATACCATGTTGCAACATAAGACAGTCATCCATTCCATTTGTTAACATGGACATGTTAGTAGGCCAATACCTGATCGTACGAGCCGATCAAGCCTCTCCATGCTTGGAGACGGTACTCTGGACCGAGGACTCCCCGGGTTAGAGCATTCTGACCCCCCGTCGGTGCTGAAGGAGTCTTCTTGGTTGAGCAAAAACTCTTTGACGCACTTGTGACATACACTATGCTGGCATGGTAGAATGAGCGGGTGCGTGAAAAGTTCTTTGCATATTGGGCAAATAAGCTCCCGCTCAATGTTTGTGATTGGAACCTGAAAAACAGCATCGAAATGGTTAGGCTAACGTAACATGAAACTACTGAACTAAATTAGGTATGGTCTTTCAGTAACATACATAACTGGTTTTATGTTTAGTTACGCTAAATCTTGAAATGCAGAGAAGGGTCAATCATTCAATCAACACAGCACACAGAAATACCGTTGGCCTTAAACAGAGATGTTATAGTCAGACGGACGTTAGACCGATGGAGCTTGTTAAATTTGCTCATTAGTGGATGACCGACTAAAAACCGCTCCTCGTGACTATGGAGAATCTAGGCTATACAAAGCAGAAGTAAACAAAATGCATGGCAAAGTTGTCAGTCTGGGACCAATGGTTTCAGTTTTGATCTAATTTCAATAAGCTGAAATTGCTTGATCGACAGCGTAATGGATCAATTACACTGTCTATATGGAACATGATACCATCGACATGCATTCGTGCCTCCACAGAGGCAAAAACAATCAACAACGATGTGCCGTCCTGTGGGGACACATGTGAACCAAGTGAAATATCAATACAATTCACTACTATCCCTGTATTTTCTAGATCTGTTGTACTCTTAAATACAGTGATACATCAACTACAGTTTTGGAAACAATTAAACCTGATCATTTCAGTGCATCACAGCCAGCTAGCGAGCAAGCTAAACATAAAGAAAGGGCTAATCACAAAATTAAGCAGACAACGGGCTGTGAGAGAGGGTTCGGTAAAAAAAAATACCAGACACACATCCTGATCAATAAGTCTAGAATACTGCGGAAAGCTCAACTTACATCTTTTCTCAGCATCGAACTACGTCGAGACACTGCAGACATGATTCACGTATTGTAGTTCAGCGGCTTGCTAACTTTTTCTTGAGAAGAGTTGAGGGGCACCCGACGACAACGACTAGCTAATGAATTAACCAACGTGACCTGGCGTTATTGATGAGCCAGCTACGTGAGTCAGCAGCACTTGTATGGCTGAGGAACTCGCGGCTCTGCGTGCTGCTGCTAGACTGGGTGGAGACAGCGGAATCGCCATAGTAACAAATGTTGCGGGGGGCGGATATCAAGTTACTGATGATCAAACATGGGCTAACTAGGAGGGGAAAGATTTGTTTCATTGTTAATTAACACAAGCCAGATCAAGATCAGAGCGCTGTCAGCTTCATGTTGTCGGGTAGGCTACTAACAAGCTTTCAGCCAAATAATTTAGGTTGCCTCTCTATAGCTCTAATAAAAAACAAGGGGATAGCTGACAATGCAAAGGTATAAGTCATTAGTTTTAGAATTTGAAGTGTAATATGCATAGCGACAGGGGTGTTTCACGGCCTTGGCTACATGACACGGCAACAACTGCGACTCAACTGCGATATTTAACACTCAGAATTCGGGATACAGTGGTGAGTCAAAGCACAAAGGATGAAGCAGAAAAAAACGTCATAGACTGTTCCTCTAAAAGATTAAAATTCGCCACCAACAAGGCAAGCATCATGATGGTACCCGTTGGTGACAGGAAACACCTGCAATCAGTCCTGGACAGGTCCACGCAAGGAAGTTCCAATCATGCATATCAACAGCATTTTTATTTTAAATCTATACTATACACTGTAAACTATATATACACTCTAAACACTGTAAATGCAACCGGTGACAAATTCAGATGGGGGCGCGTCTGACAGACTGGCTGTGGGCTACAGCATGTGCGAGGCAGGCGTCGATCATATTTGAACTATCAGTGCTCAGCGATGCTACAATAAGCAGACATTTGATCTATGAAATATTTATGTAGGTTTAGTCTGGACAAATATGCTTCACTTCATGAAATATTTCCTGACAAAATGGAATAATATAATAAAAGCCTTTAATAGACTAAGACTAGTGACCAGCAGCGCATCCTCTAGTTTGGTCAGGCTACCTAAGCAACGCGGTGGGAACACGACTCCCGCGTAGCCTTATATACATTAGCTGAGATTAGACAAGATTGCCTACCTCTCCTTTTGTTATTCGATCGACTATACATCCAAACTCCGCCATGTCCTCCGAATCCGACATTCTGACCAAAAGGCTGCGGTCGAGACTCAGAAATTCTTTGACAAAAATATTCAAATGTAACAGGAAAACAATCTGGAATGTACCTGTGACTAGGCTATTTGCTATAGGCGAGATCAACAAAACAGCAATATCAATTTAATGTATATATAAGATCCCACATTTGTTTCCTGTGTAGGTCGTAGGTCTGTAGAAATATGAAGAAAATTGGCTGCCAGTAGCTTTAGGGATAAATTGTTGAAGAACCATCAGTTGTGCGAAAGCCCCGCCCTCACTCCCTGGGCGTAAGCTCGCGCGTTCATTCGGTGACATCTCGTATCAGCTCGATGCGTTCTTTGTGTGCCGACTACAGAAGAATTAAATAAACTTGTCAAACCATTACCGTTGGCTTCCACAAAAGTGCATACCTATAATCATAGTCATTAATGCAAACTAATATGCCAACACAATGCAATATATTAAAACGACGCAGTGCAAGACGTTGTTCATGGCTTGCTCCACAGATTGATATAATTAATTTGCTTGAAAGAGACGCAAGACCCTCATGTATGTGGTTTGTGTTGGTGAAAAGGCTAATTATTAAAGAATTATTACTTTTTGTCTCTTCATAAATCTGATTTATACCTACATGCTAGACCTCAATGACCTGTGACATCATCAATCATACGCTACTGTAGGTCTTCCTACTGAATCACGGCAAACGCAACGCCGTTTTTCAGCTATAAAGGTTATTTCTGGTATTACGTTATCTTCTTGCCTAGGGTAACCAGATGGCAAATCAAACAGGAATCCAGTTCACCGCTTCCAATCCACATAAACATAAGATAAACACGAATGCAGAAGTGGCCTCATCAAAACAGCTACCCAACACATCGGGGGAATTAGAATCCGTGGAGGGCATCTCAGATTTAAAGACAAACAGCAGTGCCATGAGTAACCACATAAATCACCTTTCCTCAAACAAACATCAACATTTCACCAGAGTTGGTTTGAGGATACAATTCATTTCAAGCAAATGTTTACACACAGAAACAACACAAAAATTAAGAACCGTATTTATTTCCATTAAATATGTTCTGCCTCATCAGCAATGCCATAAATGAATTTGTTCTAACATGAAACAGAAAGTGTTATTTTGTTCATTTTAGAAAACATCATCCCTCCATTCCTCTGCATACCAAACTGTCAAGATTGCCATAAGCACAGAGCACTTCAAAATGAAACTTAACGATTAATATCAACAATTAATATTTCTACAAAGTATAGAAAAAATAAATTCCATTTCACTATATGTATTCTTTTTTCCTCATCAGAGCAAACATTCACAAGTCTTTGTTTTTTTTCCCAAAGAGATGCCAATTTGCAGCAACACAGGCCACTGCCCAGTTAATGCTGTCCATGGCACATTTCAGCAGAGAGGAACAGGCTTGTGGGTGCTGTATCTTTAACAGGCGGAACTAGAGCTGCATTGCAGCATTAGCCTCTGACAAGAGTGTCTAGAAAGCCCTAAGAAACTGGAATTCATAGTTCCTTGCCAGTTATGAGTCACTGGCTGACCACGTATACACCTTATGGTTTAAGTTAAGGTGCTTAAACAGAAAACGAGTGAATTAAAAACCGTTTAGAGCATCAGCTTCTAGTCTTGTGTTTTGTTTTCTCTTTAAAGGAGCACAACAATCACTAGTGTAAAGAGATGACCTTCAGAGGGCTGCTGTAAGCTGCACCTGTCAGTCAAAAAGGTCACAACCCCTTTGACTGAGGCAGGGTGTGAGTTTCCTCCAGCGTCTCTGAATGATAGCACTTGGAACAGGAAAAAAATGAAAGCGACACGCTAAGTTCAAGGCAATGAGCAACTCAGAGAATGACTTCAAAGTAACAAATAAAGAAATGCAGTATCTGCGGACCTCTCGGGAAAATTAGGTGACAAAGGAAGCAAAACTACATCATCGGCTTAACGATACATCCAAACAAACAAACAAAACGTGAGGCAGAGGCCCAACCTTATTCTTGTTAGGACTGTTCCAGGGCCAAGCTTCCACTCTGACAGATCCCACTTAATAATTCATTACGCTGGACCCTAATCATTTATTCATCACCCCCCTCTCCTCTCCCATCACCTTCCCTCACTGTCCCGCCGCCAGGCAACAGCTCCGATACAATTGCTAAGTTAACTCAGGTCAGGGTGAGGACTGAGAGGAATGCACATGGCGTCAGAGGCTGTGATGGTTTTTAAGAGTTTATGTATGTATGTGCCTGCCTGCGTGTGCGTGTGTGCGTGTGCGTGTGTGTGTGTGTGTGTCTGAGTGTGAGAGCGAGAAGGGTCGGCTGGTGTCATGTTGTCATGTGCAGGTCTCTGTCCACGCCCGGTGCAGCTGCTGCAGGTGCTCGAAGGCCCTCTGGCTGATGTTGAGGGCGGGGTGCACTCGGCGCAGATTTTCCTCGCCAATCAGGGACAGGCCACAGATCCCAAAATAGGCGTGCAGGGGGTCTGGAACAGACAACAGTGACAGAGGAGTGGGGCAGAGGAGGGAGCGAAAGAAAGATAGAGAGATGAGAGCATGACAAAATGAGAGAGAGAGAAAGAAAGAAAGAAAGAAAGAAAAAGAGAGAGAAAAAGGGGAGAAAGAGCAGGAGATAGACAGAGAGAGAGAAATGGAAAAAATGGAGGATGAATAAAAGTGAAGCAGGGGAAAAGAGAGAGATGGCAGACACAGGAGAAAAGAGAGGGGGAAAGTAGGTCAGTGACGTGATGCGATACAGCATCTGCTACTGATAGGCCAACACTTGGGCTTCTCAAAGTCAAGGAGGACAACAAGTCAGGCTGCTTTGTTTACATCTTAAGCCCGGACACACTGCCAGACACTCATGGCTCTTTTCACTGGATTCAGTATCTGCCTGTACACCGAGCACATGTATGTTTGGGTTATAAGGTCAGATTCAACACAGTAATTGGCTGTACACAGAGCACATGCATGTTTGGGTTATAAGGTCAGATTCATGTTAAGGCAAATACCATAATACATGCCCATGTACATTTTGCACAATGTATGGTAGTGTATAGTACACTTATGTCAAATGTCCTTAGATCAGAGGGGAAATACACATAATAACACATGGAATATGTGCGAGACAGTGCACCGTCTGTTTAAGGAAACATGAATAATGTATGGTGACCCCTTTTAACCACCCCTCCCCCACCTCCCATGGGAAGCCTGTAAAAGCTTTCAAAATGAGTATGTGTACTAAATTGAATTATAATGAAAACACAATGGGGTTGACACGACATAATGGGATTCCACAAAACCTTTTTAATATGAGGTTAATCAATGTGAATGACGTGGTCTCCTCCATCTGAACGAATGAGTGCTGTGCCCTTGTAAGATTACAGGACAATTTCAAGTGGCATTTCAAACCGTAAAGAGACGACGTCCACAAAGCGTTTAGGTTCAGATTTCCGTTGCAAATAACATTCTCAACAGAAAACTTACAAAAGCATCCAGTCACACAATGGGGATTCTCACACAGTGACCTAAACCCCATAGACAAACACCTTCAGAAATGATATAGGCTAAGCAACAGGTCGGAGTATCTCATTCCACTGTGGTTTCAGCTAACAAAGGCCAAAGCCAACACTTACGGAGCCTCTGTGTGGAAAGTTACGTATAATCTTACCTGGGTGGCTGTCTGGCCATTTAGCGAACCCCCCCACCAATCGGTCCTGGGTGGACAGGATGTAGTTCCGGTTCTTTTCAAAGTTGGTGTACTTGAATACGTCTAGAAGCTGAGAGGGGGATAGGGGTAATTTGAAACGAGGTCAGGCCAACACAAGATGTGAGAAAACAAACACAACACTCCCCCCACCCACATTTTCATTTAATTAAGCACACACTTTTCACACGAACAAAAGCATGCCATTGTGACTGGAATTAAGGCAATCTGTGCATGCAATACATATGCACTACCCACAGAAACTGTAAGAAATCAACACCAACATATCTGGACAAAAGCAACTACTGATTGAAACAAAATAAATGATAATAGAGATGGTCTTATGATACGAATACAAATTATACTGCCTAAATGTCTAAAATGATTTGCAGTGATGCAAAAACCACAAAGCACTGCCTTGAGCTCGCCAGGTCCACATAGACGATTAAGAGGTTTTCAGATTCAAATTCACACTGACATGCCAAGCGCCTTTAAATGAAACTATTTGAGACCTTAAGACTTTTGGTGTAATTATATTGAAGGTCCCCAATGTCATCGACTGAAACATCTTTTGAGAGACCTTAATTTACTGCAAGTAGTGGCAGGAGACTCGTAAATCCTTCTCTATAGGGTAAGAGCTGCTTCAAAAGCTTTGAACTATATAATTACAAATGAAGGACTCTGCTACTGATATTTTTTTATCACCAAAGTAACAATTATGGAGAAAGCTCTGCAGTCGTGTTAATGTAACCTCAATTTCGACTCATCCTGTTTCGAGAGCGATGCTCTTCCCTTCTTTTAATAACAAGCTTGCATGACAGAGGATTACCCTCAGTTCACTTAAAACACACACACACACACACACACACACACACACACACACACAATGCCTTCACAGCTTTGTCCTTACTTCTCTCCCCGTGGCGATTCTTCATTATAGTCTTTATTACACATTTTTGAGTTCCAGATCTCAGTGTGCGAGAACTGACCTCAGTGTGTGTGCGTGCATGTACGTGCATGTGTGTGTGTGTGTGCCGTGGTCTTACACTGCCAAGTCTGTTTGCTGAGGAAGCCTATTTCCTGTCCTTGCTACACGTCACAGCAAAGTCCTACAGCTATGCCTCTCTCTCCCTCACTCCTCCACAAAAACACTCTGTATCACAGGCCCACCTCCAGCTGCAGCTCTTTTTAGGTAGCGGTAAAGCGAAAAAAGGGTGCCTCTGTTCTCTTCAATGCATGGTTCTGTCCAAAAAGTGTTTATTTAGAAACAGCACTGACGTCTTGGACTGGCCTCCCCTGTATTTTACTCATTTCCATACTGAACCAGGAGAGCATGCATGTGGAGGCCTGTGTGTTTGTCTTGAGGGTAGGGTTTGGGGATTTACCTAAACAAACTACTACGGACTGTCCAACTTGAGGTATATTTATATTGCTTTAAAAATGCCCTTTTTAATAAAGCCTTGTTGCTTTGAACTTGAAAAAAAAAATATGAATCCAGCTAAATCAACCAAAGCAAGCCGTAGTGGTCATGACTCGTGAGGCCTCATGAAATGGCTCGCCTTGGCGCTTCCTTGTTTTCTTTTCCCGTCACTAAATCAGTCCATCTGTATGTCTGCGTCAGTCAAGCTTTACTGTTGCTTCATTTTTTTTTTTTTTTAATTTTTTTTTTTAAGTCTTATCTTTTTTGTACCTCCAGCGTGGCGCCCACCCAGAAAGAGTAGCACGTGTCGACGGGTTTGTTGGGGCGACCGTGGAAGCCATTCTGCTGCCTCATGATGCACCAGCGGCGTATCCGGTCCAGCTCACGCTGGCTGAACATCTCCTCCAGCTTCCCCATCAGACACAGCGCCGCCACCGCACAGAACGTGGAGCCGCCTGAGCGGGGGTCACAGGTCGGGATAGAGAAAAAGAGAGTGACGGCGTGAAAGAGAGGAGGAGCAGGGGGAGACGGGGATATGGAAGGGAGACCGATGGAGAACGCGTGTCGGGAAGAGAGCAAGAACAGCACAGAGGGATATGGACACAGAGAGACAGGGAGGGAGGGCCGGAGAAGGAGAACAAGTACAGTAGGGAGCAATACAGACATGTGGTGGAGAGAATGAGAAAGAAAGAGTGAGAGAGAAAAAAGAGAGAGAAAGACAGAGAGTGTAATGATAAGTCTGAGTAGGCAGTAGCATTTATCCCTGCACGTCCATGCACGCACTGCGGGGTGTGTGAAAGGGACCATCCATCAAAAGTGTTCTTCCTGATCTTTCCTCCAGCCAGCCACAGCCTAGCATTTAAACTGCCTACTCATCCACAGAGGTTGAGTCGGGTCCAACTGATGCAGAACATGAGGGATGGCTTCAATCACTCAGCAACGATTCTTTCCTTCGCTCAAATTTTCTTCTTAACGACTAAGCATCTCTTCAGTGAATTATTATTATTTTTTTTTTAGAAGCCTTAATTCCCAGTAGGAGCACAAGGTGTAATTTCACGGCTCTACTTGTCGTGCCATACATACATTAAAAGCTGCCAACTTTATTCCCTGCAGCCCTTTGGGTGTGTAGGAGCAATTATGCTAAGGAAATGGCACGCATTAAAATTACAGTGTTTAAATGATAATTGACCAAAGAACACCTGTTTTTTGAGGACTAATTGCACAAAAGAAGTTTTATACAATGTGCATCTCGAAACGCATCCTGAACTCCCTTAAGCCTGGGGTGACGGAAGGAAAATCATTAGTGACCAGAAGGGTTTGAGGATTGGTCACTCCAACGCGTCACAGTTCAGTCAACACGGCCAGCCTGACTCACCATGAGACTCCAGTCCAGCTCCCTGCCCAATGCCGTTGTCATAGGACTGAGGAAGCAAAAAACACACACACACACACACACACACACACACACACACACACACACACACACACACACACACACACACACACACACACACACACACACACACACACACACACACAGAGAGAAAGAGAGAGAGATAAACATACGGGTCAGTGACTTTTCCACACAATTCTAAACACCGCTCACTGATTGGTGACTTCTCTGTGGTATTCTGATTGGCAGCATATGCCTCTTGAGGGCAGATGGGTGTCTGCCACAGATTAAGCTGAAACTGCTCAATTAATAATCTCATACGGAGGCACCAGCTGACTTCATCTGAGCTTCTTGTCTTTACACCCCCACCACATCATCATTATCCCACCCAGAGATAAACACACATACTAAAACAGTAAACGATGCCCATTCGGAGCCCACTTTATTTTAATGGCAGTTCATGCTGAGCGTTTTTTGTGGTGGACAGAGAGGAACACAACCAACACTGGCCTACAAGATCGAACGGCTCCGCGGAACTACGGACACGAGCGTAAATCCTCGAAACATAACCACAACTAACCTTCCACTTCGGAGTGTAACATAACGAAACGGACACAGACAAACAGAACCAAAGACAAACCAAAGCCTTCAAATGCATCCTATGTAGATGCTTCTGGTAAACATCCCTTCATAAGCATCACGCTTCCCATCTTTGGGGTTAATAGACGCACCATAATTGAATCACTAAGAGGATTACGACCCAGTGGGGACCTTCCTTTGGGATCATAACATCTATTTATAGGGCTCAGAGTGGCCGTCAGTTCAGGGGGCCATCGCAAACGCTGCGCACTTGCTCTCTGGCCTCCACACGTCATGGTAGAGGCAACCATGTCACACACACACACACACACACACACACACACACACACACACACACACACACACACACACACACACACACACACACACACACACACACACACACACACACACACACACACACACACACACACACACACACACACACACACACACACACAGCACTTGTCGGTGTAATCCACTGCAATCACCAGACAGGAATACGGCCGCCTGGTGTGTGTGGGTGGATTATATAATCTTTTGTGGGATTAGGGCGATGTGGGTGGTGGAACGCATCCCAAGCAGGACAAAGCGGCCAGCCGTCTGCTCTCTTGACTCGACTCAGTCACCGGGCCATTCTGTCCTCTAGTGCCCTGCCTCAGTTTAAACACGATAAAGGGAAACGTTACGACAACGATTGCCTTGCAATTACATATATAGATTTAAATAAGGAAACATGATAGGGACTCACTCCCTGTCAAACTTCCCCTACATGTTTGTCTCCAAGCTGACTGCCTATTCTAGTGAAAATAAGCGCATCTATTTTAGTTCCCTGCCGATGCGGGCGACTCATCCGCATGAGAATTAAAAGGGGCCGTGACTACGACTGTAGTAAACCCTGAAGGCGCTGGACTGCTCATGTGCAACACTGTGGCTCATGCTGCATTGGAGGGGTTAAACGCTTCCTCAGGACTCACCATGCTTTTTTTGATGTAGGCTATGGCTTTTTTGATGTCCATCCCCGACCAGTCGTTGAGCATGTGGCAAATGCAGGCTGCGCAGTAGATGAACCGCATGTCGTTTTCACTTCCCTCTGGGACAGCATAGAAACTGAAAGCAAGACCGTACCGCAGAGTTGTGAATTCCCCTCTCAAGAACCGAGCACTGGAACACATCTTTCCATGAGGGTTTGATATGACATAGAGCGTCTGTTCTTGGAAATGAAAGGTTCACTGTCCCACTGTTCCCTTGATCGCACCAATACAAAATGACCTCATGAGCCAAAATCTGTTTCCAGAACTCCTATTTTCCACTAGTTAGATAAAGGGTCCTCAGTCATTTTGTGTTACATTGTGAGCTAGTGCTTCAAGCCACAAAGCATGTTTTGGCCATTTATTTAGTCACAGGCAAAAACAAGTTACATGGGGCTTTAGCATGGGAAAAAGGGAACTACTGGCCATTGTTGAAATGTGCTCAGCTGTTCATCTGCTAAAGGCTAAGTAACAGAAGTGCAAAGGTCATGGCTTTGACTCCATGAGAGCCCAGTTACTAATAAATGTGCGATGTACACTTCATTGGAACAGTCGGCAAGCATGAGTAGTAGTTTTGCCACCAGTATCTCCAAATACATTTCTAAAGACACTCTGAAAATAAAACAAAACGATGAAAAGATATTTAAAAAAAACAGTAACCTTTTTTGTGATTGTGATTTATGAGGGATATATTACAGACTTCCCATGCACTCCTGAAAGAGGCAAGTCATTAGAAAACTCCCCAGTTTTCAACAAACAATGTTTATCCACCTCTGCTTTACCTACACCACTGATTCTACATGTACATGTGTGTGTGTGTGTGTGTGTGTGTGTGTGTGTGTGTGTGTGTATATATATATATATATATATTATATATTACATATGCAAAAACCCAGCCTGGCACCTGGAATTAAAACACTGAAATAAAGCTAACAGAGGTCATAAAGACACCTCACCTTCTGAGCATGGCCCTTACCTCCCGTCCTTCAGCTGCAGGGCCCTCAACCCTGTCATGCAGGCCTGCTTGTTGACTCGACTCAGGTCGTCCCCTAGGATAACCAGGCTGGCCAAGCCTGTGTATGTCATGGCCACATGTGCACTATCATACGGGTGGGGTGATCCAGGGCCCTAGGACAGACAGAGAGAATAGGACAACAGGACAGTTGATATGCATTTCAATTAACAAATGCTTCACGGCCACTTGATCGGGCACAAGGTGAAAGGTGCATATTGTGTGTATGTGCACCCAGGGAATGTACCCCACGTAAGCCGAAAGGCCATGCCCTACAAAGGACGGTCCATGTAAAAAGAGTCCTTTCCTCATACAAAGTGCACCAGAGCTCATAGCCAAGATAGTTTGGCAATGACCACTTTGAATTCACAGAAAACAACATTTACAAAAAGTGTAAATTAGTGTTACGAGTCTTTGGGACTGTATATGTGTGTTTGAGTTCAGTGTGTCTCTCCCTGCACTCTCTGTGTCATTAGACATTTATCATAAACTGCCAGGATAGCAATTCATGAGTGTAGCCTGGTGATTCTCCTGACTGTGTGACCTACGCAAGATGGGCCCAGTCCCAACCTCTTCTGCCCGACCTAGAAGACTTCAACTGAAACTAATCAGAGAAGCTGGTGAAGCCATGCGGATCACTGTAAATAAAAATTGCCTGACTGAGTCTCCATTTAACTGTGGTACAAAATGACCATCCCCACAAACCCTGGCAAACTGTGATAGTGATGGTGAGAGTGGCAGGACAAGCAACGACATGACCTTTCATTAGAGTGACTTTACCTTTGTCTGATATGGAACTCCTATGTGTGAGGATCCGCGAAAGCCACAGCGTGGAAGATTGGATTCTGGTGAGGATGACAACACAGACAGATCAGTGTAGCGCTAATGTTGGTGTACCAAAAAAAAAAAAATACAGGGACTGCCACCTTGTGGTCATAGTTAGATTTGCAAGAGGTAAGAACCTGAAAATGAGGACATTGCTAGGGTAGAATAAATCACAATGCCCTTCTTGTGAGTATATGTGTGAATGAACACACATTTTACATTCACTCCGTCCTTACTGTGAGAGACAAATAAATGTATTCTGGATACATTTGTGACACTACGTTTCATGGGCACAGTTTAAAGGTTTAAATGAGCTCCCTCGAGAGCAATAAAGTTAAAGCCAGGTAAGAGGGTGTCTTTCAAAAGGCAATTAGTGTACCAGGGAATACTGGAGGGACATTCTAAACAAACCTCACACAGACACCTGCAAGGCTGCCAGTGATTTCCTATACTTTTACATAACAAAGAGCTCACTGACTATTTCGCAGGGCAATACTAATTGGGTTACGACCTTGGGAAGTCTTTCATCTTGAAATGACAAGCAAGGACCAGCAGTGGAAACAGTAGAACAAGAATGATAAGTGTTACGACCCTGGCGGATCTAGGCCCCGCCCCATGATATTTGCATGCCTGTTCTGTCTCCTCAGCAGGTAATGGGGAGCAGGTGTACAACAGGTGTACCCCATGATTGGATGGCTACAAAAGCCTTGATCAGATGGCAGTCGGGAGAGCGTTGGATTGGCCGTTGGTGTTTGAATAGAGATTGGTTTTGGATTGTCGTTGGTTTTGGAGTGTCGTTGGTTTTGGATTATCGTCGTCGTTTGTTTATATTACCATTTAGCTGACTTTACATTACATCTTTTGTTTCTCTCCACAACACTGACATTCACCACACGTTTTCCTATAATTATTAGATAAATATATACTTGTAACACTTAATAAATAACTTATTATTATTATATCATAAATGAACAGGCGTGAGAATAGTTTGCAACTTCAGCTCAACGAGGCATTCAGGTTGAATAATTATTTGACGGCACAGATTGACGCACAAAAAGCGGAAATGGTGGAACAACAAGAGAGGATTAAGGCAAGACAGAACGAGAAAGCAAGTGTCTCTGAAATGTTCCAACAACTGCAGAGTGATCATGAAACAGTCACCAGCAAGCTGAACAGGGCATTAGCTGGAGCTGAGGAGAAGGAAAAGGAAGCCCTCTCCAAGTATCAGTCAGAGCAGGAGGTCGCTGGTAAGCTGCACAAGGAGATGGAGGTGCAGAGAAAAGAGTATATTGAGAAAATTGCCACACTGGAAAAAGAAAGCAAAGACAGAGGGGAAAGGATGAACTAAATTAAATCTGTCGCTGTGAAGGCCAAGAAAGAGTTGGATAATAGCAGAAAGGAGGTTGTTGCTTTGACCAAAGAGGTGGGGGCTTTAAAAACAGAGCGAGACATTGTTTCAGTCGCAATGAAGGACATTATCCACAGGGCTGCAGACTATGAGAACCTCAGGAAGGATTATGATGGGCAGACTGAGCAATTGAATGAAGAAGGAGAGAAGCTTGAGGAGAAGGAGAGACCAATGAGAGAGTTGACCAAACGTCTGCAGACTGACACCCAGCAGCATGAGCAGTGTGCCTCAGAGAGAGAGGACCTGATGGTTGGACTGGACACTCTGCAGAATGATGTCAGGCAGATGGAGGAACTCCAGGGTCAGCTACACAAACCAGAGCAGCATCTCCAGCAGACTGCACAGGAGCTCAAGCAGCGTCACAGGGATGCTAATCAGAACTCTCTCCTGGACATGGAGTTGACAGAAAATGAGCGTCTGGTTAAAGAGCTCAACAACAAGGTAGCAGAAAAAGACACTCGGATTAAGGGTCTGAAAACGCAACTACGGACCCAGAGAAAGAAGATTCTGGAGGGCGAGGCCCAGTATCTATGTGAGAATGGCCGGACTAAACTGTTCCACAGTGGGTTTACACCTCAAAAAGGAAAAGGAACTTTGGCATTTGCGTTGTCCCACACTACAGATGTGGGGATAGGTTATGCGGTGATTGTGCTTGCCTGCTTAATTAATTTATCTCCTCTCCTGTCTCCTCCCCTGTCCCTCTTAGACTGCTTTTCAAGGCCCACTGGAATTGCTGAGGGGAAAATAGGTTGTGTGACTGGTGAGCTGGATGGATGGTGAGCGTGTAAGTGAATAGGTGAATAGGTGAATAGGGGAATAGGTGAATAGGATGGTTTAGGTAAATGGGGGTTTTGGATGGTGCAGAATCCCACTTAGGTGGGCTTCTGTCTTAAGGGGGGGGATGTTACGACCCTGGCGGATCTAGGCCCCGCCCCATGATATTTGCATGCCTGTTCTGTTTTTGTCTCCTCAGCAGGTAATGGGGAGCAGGTGTACAACAGGTGTACCCCATGATTGGATGGCTACAAAAGCCTTGATCAGATGGCAGTCGGGAGAGCGTTGGATTGGAGTTGTGGATTGGCCGTTGGTGTTTGAATAGAGATTGGTTTTGGATTGTCGTTGGTTTTGGAGTGTCGTTGGTTTTGGATTATCGTCGTCGTTTGTTTATATTACCATTTAGCTGACTTTACATTACATCTTTTGTTTCTCTCCACAACACTGACAGTCACCACACGTTTTCCTATAATTATTAGATAAATATATACTTGTAACACTTAATAAATAACGTATTATTATTATATCATAAATTCTGCGTGGCCTCCCCTTTATGTTTCGTGCCCGTGAGCTGGGTTCGTTACATAAGCCAGAAATGAAGGAGTAAATGGAGAGAATATTTTTGGTATGTTTGTAAATGTGACGTCTGAAATGTACATTTAGTTTGAAGGTGAACTAATATTTTTGCATTCTATTTAATCGTTTGTTTTTTTTACATTTAAAACAATGCTGCACACCCCTCCAGACCAACCCCCACACAGCAGATCAAAACAGATTCCCCTCGTCCTGTCACTTTCATGTCCTACGGCTACGAATAACAATAGACTGTTTTGAGTGCATTTAGCTCAGCAGTTGAGTAGAAGGGTAACAGTAATCAATCCATCAATCAATGAATCAATCAATCAATCAATCAATCAATCAAATAGCACCGAACCGTTTCGTATTAAAATGTATCGCCCCTTAAACGTACTGTAGCCCATGTATCTAAATACTTATTGAATCATCTTATATATAACTACATACACATAAAACTACACGCACAATAAATAGTAGTTATGTCCTCTCAATTCATTGACCAGAGCACTATGACTACTCACGGTCCTCAGTGGGAAGAACTTGTAGAGAATAGATCCACTCGATCAAGCTCGGCTTGTCAATCACATCCATGGCGTCTAGGACATCTAGCCCAGACAGTGCAAAGAAGACTATTGTCAACCTAGACATGGAGGAGAAAAAGTCAGAAATAAGACTGCAGCATCAACTACATAAGAGCCTCATGAGCCTTACTGTGAGGAAAGAGCCAGTCAAAGGCAACTTCAATCGCAAATCAGATTGCATTTCTGCCCAGAGACCAGGATTGCTGCTATGTGTGAATTTTAGTTCCAATTTTGGAGATGTTCGAAGATGTTTCACTGCTATGCTAACTGGATCCTGGCCAGAAAAAGAAACTTAAATAATAAAATTAGATTGTCGGCTTTTGTCTGTTGAGTCCATCACACCCAAGAGTAATTATCAGTTTGTATTGGTAGCTGGGCAGCCTGACAATTATTCCCCTCCAGTAATATCACCTAATGTGAAAAATCGAAGATGTTGTACAGAGAAATCTTCCCAAGGCATGCAAGCTTGCATCAAGTTTGTGATCTGAGATTATGAACATCTTTCAATGTGAAAATGGACACACCATTGGGAGCTATTCATTTCGCTAATGTATTGCCATAGAACTGGTGGTCTGTGTCTCTGACTGTAATCACAACACTCAATTTGAGACAAGTGCAACATCTGCACTTCATTGGCTGTGCATAATGACAAAGCAGTTTAGAGTTGGAAAACCCCAGCTTATGTTCTGAAGGGCAAAAACACCCACGCCTTTTCTCAGCGTATGTACCGAGCCATCTGATTTCAGCTCATTAGCTTTCCCAACTTCCCATGCCAATTAGGAAATCCAGATGGTTAACACAGAACAGCCAACGAAGGAGGCCTTTCGCTTTTCCGTGCCTGAGTGTTTCTCATCTGAAGGTGTGCAGTGTGGCGTGGCGTGTCTACACCGCTCCCTGCTGGCTGAGCAGCAGCTACCGTCTTCCTCTCGTCAGACCAGATTCAGTGTTCGGGATCTGATTGGCCACGCAGGCTTTTCTGCATGACTTCCCCATGTTGATTATGGATGAGTGCACACAGTGAGCATGGGCCTGCTGTGTGCCATCGTCGTGATATTAGGTCAAGCAGTGCAACAACTGACGCCGGACATCACAGGATCCTGAATCAGCTCGCTCTAGCTCGTTTGTCCCAGGCAGCTATTTCAAGGCTGTCATTATTTCCACAGGAGGGGGCACAGACTGCATTGCAGAGGCACCCATGCTTCAGACATTAAGAGTCTGTGATAGAGTCGCAAGACAGCCACAGTTTAAAAAAAAAACATAGATGCAGTCATTTTCACTAGCTAGCAGTGAGGCAGCACTCTACGAAGTGATTTCCTGCAGTGCCTTAGCCCTCTCGATAGCCAACAGGCACACATAACAGGATGTGTTTTAGCTGAAACAACACTGCAAGCCTGCCACAGAACAAAATAGAAAATACCAATACCCATTAAAAGTGCTATTAGAAATGGAGCTGAATTGAAATATCAAATTAAGGTCTAAGGAACCCACTGGGTCTAGGGTATCTACAATCATTTCCTTGTAGATGCCCCATCTGTCAGCAAGATTTTGGTTGTAGGATTAGGAAATTGACCTGAAGTCATTATCCCAATAATTTTCACACATTTACTTCAAAAGCTAAAAATGTATCAAACCTTGGTCCTTAGTATCCTGAATTCAAATCTGCTAAGATACAAGTTTGCTTAATTGTTGACAATGAAGAATCTTGAATAAAGATGTGCTTACCTCTCATGTTACAAATAACTTTAGGACAAAATACCCTAGAATACTGTAAATAGAGACTGTGGGTGTTATTAGTATTATGTCCACGGCAATTATTTGGAGCAATAAACAGCAGTGAGGGCATGTAAAGTTAAGTTGTTCTTAGTGTTTGCATTCATGTTATGGCTGGCACTGGCTTTGACTGAAGAATCAAAAATACGGTGCTGAGGAAAGTTAATTATTTTAGGGCCAGGACAAGACCACACAGTGGAGGTGACATCAGTCAAACATGGACGGTAGAAAAACTGATCCTAGATATAATCGGTTTTGGTACATTTTTGGTATTTGCCCAGCTGTGATATTTAGCTATGCCTCAACCGCCGAGAAGTGTAGATCTAAACAGTACCGTACTCTAAACCCTACTGTTTGTTTATGCATGTCATCATGAATTATACAGCGATGGGTGTCTGATGGCCTACTACAGCTAACGTTACTGCATGTTAATAAGAGAAGCCACATTACGTGAAATGTTTCATATCTTCCTCAAGCATGTTCAAACTTGTACAATATGCAAATAAGGCAGAGGCATATTTATGAGTTGCTTTGGCGATAAAAAAAAATCAGCTTGCTAAGATTTCTGTGGAAGGCTGAAGATATTCACATGTTATGCTAGATAGCATGTCACGTAGATACCCAAGTAGTTTGGTTTCATTAAGTGTCAGTGTCTCAGATCTAAATCCTCACACCATATTTGCAAGCACATGACAGAGTTAAGGGGTTACTATAAGCTCTTATTGCAACTGGGTTGTTATTCCAAATATTTAGTTAAGATAAGTGACTTAACTTATGCCAATATTCTCGCTGACTTCTCATGAGGCTGTCACCATTCTGCAGCTTGGCTAGCTAACCAGTAACAGTCACTAAATGGGACATGACACCCTCCAGCCAAAAGACTACCTAATGTATACTGAACAATATAAAATACCAGTCCTGGAAAGTTTCCTCCCGATCAGCAGGAAAACATTGCAGTTACCGTCACTTACCTATATCATAGCTAACAAATTAATGAATGGTTAGCTAGCCATCTAGCTAGCATTGGCTACCTAGGTTGCGGCGTATTTGTGTCAAGCTAACTTACGATAGATAAGTCAAAAAGGTGTACTACCTGCTTGTTTCCAAAGACGAATATCTCTCCGGTAAAACTTGAAGGCATCTTTGAAAAAATCGTATGTGTCTATCCCTCAAAAAGTCAACTTGTTCGAAATCATCAAACGAACTCTCTTCTTCCGCCATCTTTACATTTAAAACTGCTTCCTGTAACTCTTAACGACTCTCATCTCCGAAGGTTCACACTGCCATCTACTGGAGAGATGTACGAAACACTCTCACTTCCCACACAGTCGCAACACAACCGCCACACCCAATGCATCCAAACATAAATACAGTTAGTCTATGAACAATCAGACATACAAATAAAGCTTTTTGATCAATGTATTTATTCCACACATTTCAAACACACATTATCTGATATCATATTTTACAATAAGCAAAGGGTTACAAATTCCTAGGGAAGACTTTAAGATTTATATTTCACATTCAATTGCACAAACAGTCCAGACGTTCAACCCTTAGACATTATTTCAGGCTGCACAAGTAAGGTTTTTGCTCAGTTGTCATAAATACAATCTGTAACAAATGAGAATGAGAAAAGTGAAACTATTAGGGCCTCATCAATTATAGAAGTAAATGAAAGTGAATATGCATTGTGTTAAAAGTTTATACACTACACAATACACTAGCTTTTCTGTGGTACTTAAAACTTACCCTCTCCGACATCATCATAAATATCGGTTTCCCTATGAGAAAATGAAGTAAATAGATATATGAATCCATTACACAGATGCTATCAGTACACCAGTTAATCATGTATGGATTGTCAGTAGGACTAACTTGACTAAAGAGAAAAGGTCAAGAAACGTCCCAATTCCCACTGAGTCATTCAATAGTGAGCTATCGATTGAAACTTTGAAAATTACTACTGTCATGTCTTGAACCTGTTCTTTACAGTACACCTGTTCAGCATGTGAGAGCTGTTAAAATAACCTTATACTTTCTATCTGAAATGTTCACAGTAACGTATCAGTAACTACTATTACTAAATCACTAAAAGACATTCTACTTACTGTTGGATGTTGAGAAGACAAACATAACCAACTGTAAAGGAAGGCCGTGTTAAAAACAAAACAAAACAATAACATTAGTTTGCAACAATTAATGAAACAAATAGTTTACAAAAATGTGCTTACTTACATTTTCCATCCTTGTTTCTTCCAATTAGTTTGCCATCTTGAGGTTTTACAATGACATCAATAACGTCTCCAGGCTTTAGCGGTAGATCTTTACTTCCCCATTTAGAGGTCAAAGCTGCAGCCGCCACTACTTGGTACAACACATTGATATCCCCATCATACTGTCAATAAAATAAACACAACAAAGTAGAATTAATTCAGAATGTTCCTTCCTGGAGAGACAGATAGAAAAAGAGAGAGACAGACAAACAGACAGACCGACAGACCGACAGACAGACAGACAGACAGACAGACAGACAGACAGACAAATCACAAGGACACAGACAAATAGCGAAAGAGGAACAGAGCAATAACTTTGGATTAAAGCGTCTGCTAAACTCTTAAACATAAAAAAAAAACATTTTTTAAAGAGATTGACAATGGCTGATTTATTAAAATACCTTGAACTTCTTCCTGAACTCTTTCTCTTCCTTTTCAAGCTTCTTCTTCTTCTTTCCATCCATTTCCTCTGCTCCTCTTGCAGTTGGATGACTGAGGTGACAGAGAATACAGTCTCTTTAATCATTTATAAACAGGCAGAGCATGAATAAATCTTATAAATTACTTCATGCTAAAAAACTGTTCAAATGCACTGACAGACAATTGAAGATTCATATGGAACATAAAGAAGCACAATTCTGCGTAATTTAATGTAAACCTACAAAACTACTTATGGTGCAGACTTCTTTTTGCATTGATAATAGGCCTACCTGTCTACACACCTAACAAGTCCTTTAAATAAGTTGTTTTAGCAGTAAATTCATATAATCATGGTGGGATTAGCCATTCTGGTGTCATACTTTTGTTGTTTTGTTGGAAGTTAGTTGGCAAATCAACACACTGATCAAATATTTCATTTCATGATCCAACAAACACCAGTTGAAGTTTGTTGACCAGTTGTGCCATGTAATCCACGGGACCCATGCGCCAAATTCGCTGTGGGGCCCACATGCCATTGAGACTGTGGGTTCGCACACTATTTTGAGCATGGGACCCATGCACCAATCCCGCTGCGATTTGCACGTATAATTTTGCTGCTGGAATCTTAAAACCGTGGAGATGACAATGGACTTCAGGAGGAGCCCCCCAGCACTGCCCCCCCCCCTCACCATACTCAACAATACTGTGTTGGCTGTGGAATCCTTCAGGTTTCTGGGATCCACAATCTCCCTGAACCTGAAGTGGGAACCCAACATCAACACAATCATCAAGAAGGCCCAGCAGAGGATGTACTTCCTGCTCCAGCTTAGTACAACCTGCCTCAGGAGCTGCTGATCATGTTCTACACCGCAGTTATAGAGTCTGTTCTGTGTACTTCAATCACTGTCTGGTTTGGATCGGCCACCAAACTGGGTAAGAACAGACTCCAACGCCAAAACCTCCAGACACAAAAACAGTTTCTTCCCCCTCGCCGTCTCACTACTGAACAGCTAACCCACTGTAAGCATATATATTTATATATTTATCTCTGCACTTCTCGCACTCTCCACGTCTTCTTTGCACTACTGTTTCACAGCTACTGTATATAGCCATTCCGCCTTGTATATACTTCCATAAACTTCTTAGACTGTTGCACTGTTGCACTGTTTGTTTTGTATTGTATTGTTTTGTAATGTACATTTTGTGTAAGCACACTGAGAGTCACTTTACCAAGTCAAATTCCTTGTTTGTGCAAACTTACTTGGCCAATAAAACTGATTCTGATTCTGATATCACATACAGTGGGGAAAATAAGTATTTGAACCCCTGCCGATTTCGCAAGTTTGGCCACTTGCAAAGAAATGTGTGATCTATAATTGTAATGGTAGGTGTATTTTAACAGTGAGAAATAGAATATCAACAAACAAATCCAGAAAACTGCATTTTATAACATTTATGACTTTATTTGTATTTGATGCAGAAAATAAGTATTTTAACCCCCAAGCAAACAGCAAGAATTCTGGCTCCCAATGACCAGTTATGTGCCCAAGAAGCACACAGATTAGTCCTCATTAGGCCTAACAAGGTACACCTGATCTCAACTGGTGACGTGTATAAAAGAAACCTGTCCAAAGAATCATACTTCACACCTCACCACCATGGGCAAGACCAAAGAGTTGACCAAGGACATCAGAGATAAGATTGTAGACCTGCACAAGGCTGGAATGGGTTACAAAACCATCGGCAAGCAGCTTGGTGAGAAGCAGACAACTATTGGTGCGATTATTCGTTAATGGAAGCAACACCAAACAACTGTCAATCGCTCTAGGTCTGGGGCTCCATGCAAGATATCCCCTCGTGCGGTATCGGTGAACATCAGAAAGGTGCAGAATAACCCCTGAACTACACAGGGGGAGCTTGTGAATGATCTCAAGGCAGCTGGGACCACAGTCACCAAGAAAACCATTGGCAACACACTACGCCGTAATGGTTTGAAGTACTGCAGCACTCGCAAGGTCCCCCTGCTCAAGGAAGCACATGTACAGGGCCGTCTGAAGTTTGCCAATGAACACTTAAATGATTCTAAGGAGGATTGGGAGATAGGATGTGGTCAGATGAGACCAAAATCAAGCTCTTTGGCATCAACTCGACTTGCCGCGTTTGGAGGGGGAAGAATGCTGAATATGACACCATCCCCACCGTCAAGCATGGAGGTGGAAACATTATGCTTTGGGGCTGTTTCTCTGCCAAGGGTACAGGATGACTCCACTGCATCGAGGGGACTATGGATGGGGCCATGTAACGTGGAATATTGGGCTTGAACCTCATTCCCTCATTCCCTCCCATTGAAAACGCAACATTAAGGATTTGGAGAGGATCTGCAAAGAGGAGTGGACCAAAATCCCTCCTGAGATGTGTGTAAACCTGGTGACCAACTACAAGAAAAGTCTGACATCTGTGCTTGCCAACAAGGGTTATTCCACCAAGTACTAAGTCATGTTTTGCTAGGGGTTCAAATACTTATTTTCTGCATCAAATGCAAATTAAGTCATAAATGATATAAAATGCAGTATTTCAGATTTTTTTGTTGATATTCTGTTTCTCATTGTTAAAATACACCTACTATTACAATTATAGATCACACATTTCTTTGCAAGTGGTCAAACTTGCAAAATCGGCAGGGGTTCAAATACTTATTTTCCCCACTGTAAGTGTTACCTCACTGAAACCTTAACTATACCACAACGTTTTATTTTTATTTGTGCTCCGACAGGTCTTGACGTAGTTATTTTCATGTTATTTTAATTATGAGCCATTTTACAAGCTTGAGCAACTGAATTAAGCAATTACACAAAATGGTCATAAGCCTTAAATTGCGTTACCATTAATCTAGATAACATCACATGTTGCCTCCCTTTATTGAGCTTCAATAAAGGCATCACTACTCAACGAATCTCCTTCTTGAAGAAACTTTATTTTATAACTAATTGAAGAAATTATCCATAATAGTCTGCTGAGGCTGTTCATTTTGAGTTCCCACTGTTACCATTCATTGAAGCTCTGTTATTTTTAAAATCACGGTGGATTAGTGAGCTGACAATAAAAAAAACGTACTCGGAACAAAAAAGTAAATAAACTAATATGTAAACGTTATTAGCAGCCTAAAAATTGATGAGACTCACTCAGATAGTGGTGGAAGAGGTGGTGGGAAGGTCTGAGAATCCACATCATCATAAACATCATCTACAAACACAAGCAAGGGTCATAAGGCAAAGAGAGGTGCATCAGTAACTGTACAGGTTAAAAGAAAGGGAATTCGATCATATGAAAATCCGTGGAAAGGGAAATCAAAATCATGTCTTTCAGACTGTAGGAAATGAACTGCAATAGTACCATCATTTCCCTGTGGAACTCCGAAAGCAGGTGGAGGAGGGAAACTAGGAGGGTGAATGCAAAAAGAGGAACAGTCAGAACATTCATTTATCAAAATATGGATCGAGTTTATGTTTCATGTTCGGGGGTTCCATATAGGTCTATGGCTGTTAATAAGGGCTGATGTTCATGCTTTACACAAAGACAGCTGCATTTGATGTGTGGAGAATTGAAATGGTGTATTTGCAGCAAATGCAGGACCAAAAACAATAATATAGACTATTTTTGTATAGCATTCATTACATTGTACTATAGGACGCACTGTGCACTCACCAAAAATTCATGTTGCCACCATCCGATACGCCCACATCATCATACACTTCACCTGCTTCATTCAGTACCAGACAAGACGATGTCGTAAGTGTGCTGTGGTCCACCTTAAGGGCTGCTATCTTGACAAACCCATCTGCAAAAAGGCGATAGAGGAAATATTAACTTCCTTTGGTTCAGCTAAAGTGAGAAGAGGAAGAAAGTGGCCCTCCCAAAGCAGCTACCCACAGAGGCCTTCACTGTTCCTTCCCAGCCAGAGCCCTTCAGGGTTGTGTGTGATGCGAACAATCTCTATGGTCTCGCCCTGAGTTAGTGGAAGCTCGTTCTTGCCACCTTTGCAGTCCAATCGAGCCTTCACCTCTTGCAGTACCTCTACTGCTCCTGAGAGCTGGGAAGAGGGACAGAGCTATTGTTAGTATTCCCTTGTTCATATTGAATGAACACTACAGGGGTGAGATATTCTTTACAAATGGCCTTACTTTAAATTTTTTCCTGGCCTCACGCTCTTTTTTCTCGTGCGCTTCCTTCTGCTGCTGTTTCTTCTCTTTATCACATTTCTTCTTGTCTTCTTTAGCCGCTTCTCCTGTGTCCGTCTGTTCATTCTCAGCCCTGTTTGGAGCACATGAAGACTGATAACACTTTGAGTCCCACCCATTCCCAGTGCACCATTTAGGACTGACACCACGTGATCTGTGCAGCCTCGTGTTTTTTTATCAACAGCACGAGAGAAATACTTCACCTTCACAGGAGAAAACATTCCAGGATGTCTAAATTACATCGCTCTGAGCCCACATTAACATTCAGTTTGAATGTGTTAGTGGCAAAAAAGTGTCATGGTGCCATGAAAACACTAGCACACCCTCACCATCTCTCCTCCAGGTCCTCATACATGTCTTCATCATCATTTGCTTGCTAGAAAGAAAAATAAATCAATAGTGTTCTTGGTGCCCATGTTCACTTCTACGTCACTAACACATTGTCTAAAACAGTCGGCAGGGAAGCGGTTTTGGCCAGGCCACAAACAGCATCTTCTCACTTCCTTTCCGGCCTCGTCTCTGTCACAACATCCTGTATTGGTATGGCCTTTAATACAGCACAGACACAAAAGCTACAGAACAGACATCTTGGCCCTTCCCATCTTTCTTATGCACATCTTTCTTATGCTGTTGGAGGCCTCGCAGTGGAGGTTCTGGCTTGTATGGCACCCTGGGTGAACGCGCTCCTAGCCCCCCCACCCTTTTTTTCACACAAATTGTGTGAAGATCCCCGCCCCCACCGCACTATTCTGCACTAAGCTGGTGGTGTGAAGACTGGTTTTATCTGAGGACTCGACAAATTTGCTAGGAGATTTTGCAAGAAATACCTACTTCAGGTTCTTGACTGGTACTTCCTAAAATATTTAAAAGAAGAAAAACTGAAGTTAGATTCACCCTTTGAAGGCTTAATGAATATCATGTAGTTTAATATCTCACGTTTAAATAATTTCAAGCGGTTAGATAAGACTTTGAGTGGTTGACTGGTACAAATTATTTCCTCAGTGAGTTTGACCAAAGAGAACCTGGAAGTGAAGGATTCGTAACGGCGAAGGGCTCTTGGCCGGCAGTGTTCCTGAATGTGAAAAAGACAAGGAATAACGGCATCTGTATATCTGACAGACATTTAATTTCAGTTTTATTAGTGATCTATACTAGCTGAACAAGATGACATTTTGTGACTGCACTTTGTGACAAAAATGTCTGTCATCATAAAAGGAAGTTATCTGAAAGAGATGACAGACATTTTTGGTTCCCTGCACCAAGAAATGTATCTAATTGTAACTGTTCTGCCCAACTCACAATGAGTGCTGAATGGTAACATATGGCATATATGGAGACGTGATATTAAGGAAATGTCCCCCAAGCTAACAGTTTCATAAATGTGTAAAAATGGCCCACTGGTGTACTTACAATGTGTCTGACTCAATGGGGATCAAATAGACGGATTCAGGTGAAGAAAGATCTGCAGTAGAAGGGGGACCAATCACTCAAAAAAACGGAAGCAAAAATATTGATCTTATGATTTACTGCATGCACTATTCAGTCAAAATTAAGATGTTGCACTTAAGTAGGACAAGCCATTATATCATACTATACATTTTGCTTGTTAACTAAATAACTATTAGATAGCTAAGAAGTGATCTATTCTAGTACAAAGTGAATGTCTGTAGACATAAATAGGCTATTGTTTAGCACTCTGACATCAAGGAACCCACCATTTCTGAATGTTGATATTGATGTAAATCCATCAAGGTTGACATGTGCTGGCCGTTTGGGTTTACTAGGGCATTTCCCCAGAGCAAACACATTAGGCAGTGGCTTTATTTTAGGCGTGGAGTCTTCAGTGGTTTTCTCCTTAGAGATCGGGCCGTCAGCAACGTCAGACTTTTGTTTAACGAAGTTAGGTTTCAAATTTGGAAGTTTAGGAGGCATGGAATTGGATGGAAATTTAGGAGACATGGAATTGGATGCAGGTTTAGGAGGCATGGAATTGAATGGAAGTTTAGAAGGCATTGGTTTTTTGATGTCTTTTTGATCTTCTGCACTGAAATCTGCACTCTTATTTTCTCTGGGGGATGACCTCTGTTTACTCAGGAAATTTGGCGGTTTGTCGGAAGACAATGTTCTCTCAACTCTGACCTTCTGGATGTTCTCCTGAACAAGTTTGGAGTGAAGTGCTGACACTAAGGGTTTTGGTTTTAGTCCTGATAGTCCACTGGACCTCTCAACGGTGCCGTCATTGGTAGCGGTGGTGCTGCCTGTGTTAAGTGAGGGCTTGGTGGGGTTCAACTGCGGTTTGGATATAGCGACAGGCTTTAGAGGCGGTGGTTTAGGGAAAGTGGTCTTCTCACTGTTGTTTAAATTCTCAAATTTGCTCCCCAGTTTGAGCACCCCTGAGCTGGTGTTCCGGGTAACGGGTTTCTTCAGAGCGTCAGACCAAGGATTCTGATTGCTGGGCTTCGCACCACCACTTGGCAAGCCCTTCATAGGGACACTCATCTTGGCCTGGGGCTTCAAGGGTGTTCGGTGTGCAGGCACAGTCTGAGGCCCAGCCGCTGGGTTGAAGTGTGTCAAGAGATCCTTTACCTTCCCCCTAGACTCCTGTGGGAAGAACAGTCATTTACACAGTGGTTCCCACACACTGCATGATGTGCTAAGCAGTTTCATACAGAATAGCTCAAAAGTATTTACTGTAACCACTTTCTGAAAAGACCTATCAATTAATAAATATATATATATATATAAATTAAGTATATGTACTTTCTGGCAATGGATCTCTGATATCACTTTTCATTAAAAACTGCAGGATCTGAAGCTTCTGAGGTTAGGTTTTACAGCTGGTACGTTGCCTATTTACAATTTATTGTTCAACATTTTTATTTTGATGTTGACTGAGTGTATTTATTAAATCACATAGTATGTTCACAGAACTTAGTATGATATGCTGTACTAGTTCATGTATGTGGTGTCAGTTACCGATCGAAGCCCCCTATGACTCATACTGAAACAACAAGCAACAATTTAACCCATTATGAAGTCACCAAAATAAAAGTAAAATCAACTAAGAATTATTTCTTTACAATGTTCAGACTCACCTCCCTTGCGGCTCGGCTGCCTCTACGAACACTATGACAACCTCTTCTGAGCTATTTCAAGGGACTTCTCACACTAGGCTGTGCACAGAAGCACAGGAAGCAGCCTACATCTACTGATAATATCTGCGTAGTGTAGAGGTCTGTATAGTGCAAAGAGCTCTCAAGTGATAATGACCAGTACTGTGACGCCAGTAAACAGATTCAATTGGAGCATCCAAATAATTGAGCATGACATTAAAATGAACAGATTACAGAAACACTTAAAAGTCTTCTGTCTAAGGTATTGACACTTTAGTATTGAAACTAGTCTTGAAAGAAAAATGAGTTCATTTTGCCAGGTTTGTCATTAAACCACTTACTTGGAATTCACCCAAGATCTCAACTCATACACAGAGGATAATCTGTAGCAAACTTTAGTTTTGGACACTAATGTTCACAGCTTTTTGCAGTATGCAATAAGATATGAGACATTTCTTAGGACACACACTGTAAACATCTGTTTTATTATCTCATGTGCAAATAACTGTAAATATGGTGAAATCTATAAGTTACAAAATGAATACATAAGTACACAAAAAAGTGTACCGACATGTATTTCATTCTACACAATGGCACCTCTACAGGCAGGACAGGTCATTACATAAATGATGCTCATTCTACAAACCAAATTTATTTTGAATTCCTAAACTTTCGCTTTTTATTCATCAAACCATAGGCACCTTATATATATATATATATATATACGGTCACAAAATATGATCTAAGTTGTTATAAAGAGGAATTGCAATGGAATAAGAAAAGTAGAATTGCAATGACACAGGAATAACAGAACATTCATCCTAATGCAACGTACAAATGCACTGCACTGTGCTGGTTTTACCTGGTTTAGTCTTTAATTGTTTTAATATAGAATTTTTTTTTTTAAAACACAGCAAACGTATATGTTCAATGTTGTATGTGATGGAAGAGTGTTTCTTTACTCATAACAATCCTAATAACTAACACCATCCTAATCCATATAACTGCGCTAAACCATGCTTAATGTAACACCAGCAGTAACCTTTCACATATCCAACAATCTTATTAGGCGCTCTATTTAAGAAACTTTAACTAAGTGCACTCACCATGATGTAGTCAACAAGAATTTGAACGCAGGATAAGTTTGAAAATAGCCAGCGTAAGTGGTTTAGCCACTCTCTTCCTCTTTTCATCTTCCTCTGGGGGGGAAGGTTGTGTTACAAACGAAAGAAAGTGACCATGAACCGCGAAAAATGAAAAATTGGTAAGATAATCCATTCTGTTCTATCCCAGGACCACAGTCTAATTACAAATGACAAACAACTGACATTCTTCATCCTTCACTCGTGTCTTCAGCGCTAAGACACGTGGTGTCCAAGGACAGTACAGCCCAGTAAACACTACAGCCACGTTCATCTCTTCTTCACACAATAGATCTTGCAATTATGAAATACCCCTTGTTCACGCTGGACTACTGCTGGCATACTCTTTGCGCGAAAGTAGAGTCTCAATGTCCTTTATGGCTTTGGAGGTTTTCTGTAGGGCCTCTGAGATGCTGGTCTCGCTGACAGTGTAAGTGGTGCCACTAGCGGTCGTGGAATCCTCACAGGGCACTGGAGAGCTTCTGTGAGTTCTGATGAGGTGGCTGTTCTCCAGCAGAACTGATGGCCATTTGTTAAAGAATGTTCATCTCACTGACTAAATACCAATTATGTAAATCAATACACATTTAAGGATACAGTTTAATCTTTTGATTTTTTCCAGTTCTGCTACCACGGATCTGAAATGAGATAGAACCGAGAGACATCAGCAGAGGTCCAACACAACAGAAGAGTTTGGCTCTGAATTGCTCCAACCTCTAGCAATTAATTCAGCAGACTGACAAAGATAAAGTATCAGGGGTAGAGCTAAATAAAAAATGTCAGCTAGACGTAATAATACAAGTAATTAATAACATGTTGTGGCCTTTAAGACAGTTACCTGCTTTGTGTTGTTTTGTTACTCTGCACCTGGACAGATTCTGGGGAACAAGCCTGACCCAAGCTGGGACATGTCTGTTGAACCCAACAACACCATTCAGCTGAAACTGACAAATATCTGGTAACAGACAAGAGAATACAGTATATGAATGCATACTCGAAAATGTGAAGTAACTGCAACAACAACAACTGATTGTAAAACAATCAAAGAATGAAACCAAAAGAATGATTAATAAAAGAAGAAAAATAATTATGGAAACATCTACTTGTGATACAGCCCTGGGGTCTCTGCTTGTAACAAGAGTTGTTGCCCATTTAGCAAAGTCAGCTGACACCAGCTACAAGGCTGCTGTACTTCGGGGTACATCTGGTGAGCCAAACCAAGTTTCTGTAACAGGTTAAATGAAATGTGTCCACATCATAGAAGCGTTCCACTGTATACTTTACATTATATTTAAATATCCGTACATGAACAGGCAAAGTGAGGGATTGTGTGCTTCGTTTACCTGTGCTGGTGTGTTATTGCCAGTGTTCCACATTGTGTACACTTTGACTCCATCCAGAAAAATTATTTCAGCGCTCCCATCAGAAAATGCCAGAAAATGACCCCAGTCTGGCATGTGTGCTTCCTGGACAAGCTTCAGGGGTTCTGACATGCTTACTTCCTGTGTAGTGGTAATTGTGAGAGATGCCCATGTTAAATCGGAACATGGCATTTTGGAGAAATGTCAACTCATCACACAAATAAAGTGTCATCTTGAGGTTGTGACCTTCCCTACAGAAAGGCTTACCTTCCTCCAACAGCAGTTCATACAGGCAAGTTCCAGAGAGTCCTTGGCTTGGTTGTAACAATCCAAAACCCTATCAAAACAGATATGCAATACCTTTTTTTAAATCACACAATGTTAAAGTCACTGTGATATGTAAAACTTGTGACGGCGCAAATATTTCACATGTTGTCACAGACCCACCTGCTAGCACGGGTCACCACTGAAGGTACAGAGTATTTCTGGCCTGGGATGTCTGGTGGAAGGTTACTCAAATAGTAGGTGCTCTCCATTTTCTGTTAACATATGGTAATTCTTATCAGTATCAACACACCAATCATTGCGCTGCAGAATTTGTGGATTTTGGAGGTGCCTAAAAAGGTCTAATCCCTGCCTAGTAAAGTGGCCTAAGGGTGAGATCATGGTGTGTTGATCCAGATAAAATGGTGACAACCAAAAAATCCAAGAAAGTTTAAAATCAGTGATACAAAGTTGCTACAGTGACATGGGGCAGTAAATGGTGGAGGAATTTGGGGTCATCACATTTCTTCAATGTTTATTTCATGCAAAGTATAATTCCAGTCTAATTTAACTAGAGGCTCACAGCTGACAAATAAGGAAACAAAGCTTATGACCTACATCACCAGGTCCACATCCTGCTTTGTGATGGGTGAAGTAATTCGCCAACGCCCCATTGGATCTTATGACTGACCCGTCTCCTGGAGAAATCTCTATGATGGGAACTGTGCCGCCAATAATTCTGTTTGGCAAACATAAAAAGACACAAAAGCATGAAAGGTACAATTGTCATACAAGGCAATTACACCGAAATATCCCTACTACTCTGTTTGTAATCATAGTTGAGGAATGAACATAAATGTCACTGTACCGATAAGTAACCCCTTGACACCACAGGACTTTCACAAGTTCTGTTGTCATGGCTTCATGTGACTCTTCATTGAACATTGAGGTTCCAGTGTTCCATCTGCACACAGATCCACAAACACACAGACAAACCGTTTATTACCAGTTTCACTTTAAAGTAAACAGTGCTGAAGATTGGAGTTCTGATCTGACATGAGATTTTGGCTATATCAGAACACTTCTTGAGTGTTAGTATAAACAGAAAAGGAACTGCAATAATATCAACAATCTGGTAACTAGAGATAGGCTACTGTAAAAGGTTTGACCTGTGCATGTGAGGAGAGGGGCATCTAAGAGGCAGAGACTCAGGAAGGACAGACTTCACCCGAAGAGTACTATCAGTCTTTTGGGACTGGCTAGTCTTGCTTTTGGATGCCTCTTGTGTCTTTATGCCTTCATTTTCACTGGATTTCCCCCTCTGTATTTCCCAGTGACTGATTGCTAAAGACAGAGGATGATGCCAGTTTGGTGGATAACTGGCACAAGAATAGTGTTGAACAACAGTTGTGAAAAGATGACCATCCCCAGCGCTTGGTTTAACTGATGCCTTCTGTTGACTAGATTCACAACGTTCACAGTCTTTCACTGCTTTGGTCGTTTCTGATGTGGATTGGTGTATAGACGATTCCCCACTGAAGACAGGATGAGTTTTGCTCGGAGTAATGGCAGGCTCTTCTATTAGGTGGGTCAGATGCTTCAGAGTCTCTCTCTGGCTGACCCTGCAGCAGAATTCCACAAAAAACTCTTCCCCAGATGAAGAGAGAATCAGCCTCACATTGCCGTCAGATGAACTCAGGATGGTTTCCCCACCTGGTCCGGTTGTAATTTCAGGAGAGCGTTCTGCTGGCCAGTCAATACCGAGATTTGCAAGGAACCACTAGAAAGAAAAAACAATTTGTTGTCGGCCTCTACCAATCAACTTACTTTCAAGTGACTTTACAAATCTCCGATAGGCAGAATATCATATGAACTTGAATACCTTCCGCTGGACACTGGGAACGAGTTCCTCTGGTAAATACGGATGCGTGCCATACTTGTTCCTGAACTTCAATGCATCCACCAATAAAGCCTGAAAACATTTTAACATCTTAGTATTTACTTAAATACATGGGTAAATAGAATCATCTTCTTCAATCAATTCTGTTCACAGCTCTCACCTTGTATTCACTGATAGCGAATCGAGTTCTCTGTCGCACTCTTTCGCCAGCCTGTAAAGGGTGTGCGCATGGGGGCAGAGCTTTCTCTAATAAAAATTCGGAACCACAAGGGGATACATACAAACGGGACCCATTCGTAAATTGCACATCCACCGACTCGCTTTCATACATAACCATTAACCTTACGGCTGTCATTTCCATACGTGGTAGTTAACTACTCGCAAGCTTACGTTACCTTGGCAGCGTTAGTAGCATGAAAACGACCTTTTAACCTTCTCAAACAGAAAGCTTGCCGACTTAAAGGTCCTGTTATGAGGACCTCTGTCTGTTACGCATATATCTGCTTCAATTATCTGCCTTAATTTATTGAGGTTCAAAACACACTGACACCCAGTTTTCGGTTTCCACGCAAAAAAACAAAACTTCCCGCATCAAAATTAGTAAGTACCGATTGGTCCATTTTCTTCTTCTTCAAGCAGAGCAACAATAGTTGAACAACTCGCGCCACCTAGCGCGGCGGAGAGTCCCACGGAGAGTTGGCCTGAAGCAGGATCATTGGATATACAAAACTTTACTAAAAAAAAAAAATCACAGTAAAGTAATCAGACTCTTTTATAAAGATTTATTGCAGGCAATCAATACTGTAAATAATATTTACAAAACTATAAAATAACATTCTTTTGTATGGGATTCGTATGATGGTATGCTATATAAACAACACCGGGTGTAATTTAAGCGAATCCACCTTGTACATTTTGCAGCTTCTGCTTCTTTAAAACTGGCAAACTGTGCAATTCGGAGCAACGTTTCACAGGTAAGTTTCAAAATTAAAATAACTTATTAATGAATGTAGGCAGATTTTTCTCTTGACCAGCAGTGCCAAAGATTCAAACTGAATAAGGGTTCAGTTAATCCTGAAAAAGAAGAGAAAAAAACAAAACAAAAAAAAACCCACTTCCACTAGTTCAACAACTTTCAAGTTGTCAAACAGTCCCGCACCCAAGTTTATTTTAAACTTTAAAGCTCTCTACTTTTGTCTCTGCATGTCTGAGGGAGTCTGACCACAATGCTGAACTGATTGAGTACCCATCTTAGTGGAGTGTGCTATGCAAAAGGGTAACCCGTCACTGTGGCCAAAACGTTCTTTGGGTGTATGTCTCAATTATAAGCAGTTAGTAAGCAATCTCAAACTACAAACGCACACAGTTGATGATGCTTCTCAGCTGTTTAGTTTAAAAACCTCACTCCACACTTCTCTCCTAGCATGCAGCAGAGACAAAGTTCGACAGTCGAAACAAATAATGAACTTTCCAATCAGTGTCCAACTTCAAACTGTTGGGCACAGTGTAACTGCACGGTGGACGTTGATTGCCGCATCTTAAAAACAGAAATCCCGGCCATTTAAAATCGGCAACATAACCGCTATTAAGTGCTAGATCCACACTGAACTCTACAGAAAAAAAGTGTTTAACTAAAACAGTTTTGTCTTTGTTTTGATTTTTTTTTGTTTCCAGTCGAAAACAATCCAGCAGGTCAAACATAAGATGAGCTTGTCCACAGTCCTTAAAAATATTTCACATTACGATTTCTTTTTTCTCTCTGACTCCAGGCAGAACTTTTCGAACGCCTCTTCAATTTCAGGATCCATCTCCTCGTCATCGGAATCAAAACTGTAATAGAGAAAAATAGAAATGTATTTCCAATCCATAACAAGGCCAAATCATTAGCAAATTAAATGAACACCAAAGCGTTCAATTGATAAATGCAAATAACCTAGGTGATGACAACACAGGCTGACAGTGCTATTAAAAGTGTTCAACTCAAGAACCTCTTCTTCCAATCAAGAATTTCATGTACAGAAAAACAGTGCATGGGAAAGTTCAATTCAGTTAGCACAACTAACTTTCTATGTCAAACCATGAGGTCAGAAAAAAATGGGAATTGTATTGAGTTATTTCTCAACAAACATCTGCCAAACTACAGTTGGAGCTTACTATATTGGTTTGCCTCACATTGCTATGACTCTAACTGAGGAGGTACACTGACGCAGTATTATACTGCATACTAAAGCCATCACAAGAGCTGTAAATGAAGACAATTTTAAAAGGGGCAACTTATCTAACACCGATATGTTAAAGATTCTTTAATTTCTCTGTAAATTTGGGTGTGCACTCCTCCTACAGGAGGTACTGAAAACCACACCTTACACCTGGTGCGCTTCACATTCATGGGTTCAAACCAATGAGAATTGTTTTAACAAGTCCAGGGTTCAGAGCGGGCGAGGGTAGGGCTGATTTAAGCCTGACTAAAGCCTCTTTCTCATCCATTTGCTGACTAATCTCAAACGGGTGCTGGGCTGTGGCCCGTGGGCATTGTGAGCAGGACAATCACATGACCCTAGTCAAGAGGTCCCGACGCGCTGACCTCTAGGGAGTAGGCCCCCAAAAGGTCATGGCATTTCTGCTGTGTGGCACACAGGTTCATTCCAGAAGAGTCCGAGAAGAGACTGCAATTCAGAAAAAAATACAGAGGAAAAAAAAAAAATTTCCATTCACTCACTCATCATTTCCATTTTCTTCATAGTCGTCGTATCCCTCTCGATCCAGGATCTCCTGATACTTCTCTGAATAGTCTGGGTAAAAAAAAAAAAGGAAGTTAACTTGAGCAGGCCTTTTACTTCATTGCCTACTCTTAAAAAATACATTTGACTCAAAACATTCTGACAGTGTGAACTCACTGACCTGGATCTGCAGCTGTGAATGGTGTCCCATCTGCAGTGTAGAATGTGGGTTCATTCTGAAAGGGAGGGAGAGAGGTGAAACAAAAGATGTGATTCAATTCAATTTTATTTATATAACGCCAAAACAATACAATTGTATCAATGCGCTTTAGGGAGCCCTGAGCCTGGACCCCTCAGAGCAAGCACAATGGCAAAAGGGGCAAGGCAAAAACTCCCTGTTAATCAGAAAGGAACCTTAAGCGGAACCCAGCGCACATAAGGGGGGACCCATCTGCTTGAGGTTGGCCGGGAGGAGAGAGGAAGGGGGATGGGGGGGGCGGTGGTTGTGTGGTAGAAGGGGAAGGGAGATAACATGACATTGCAAGAGATAAAGAACTCCAATTGTAATCTTATTTCTAATATAAAACTCACTGCAGCGTTTTCCCCCTTACCATGAAGTAGTTTGGGTCGTTGTCTGGTGTGGCCTCATTGGAGGCAGAAGCACTGAGGACTCGACCCCAGTTACTCGATCTCAGCTCCACCAGCCTCAGCAGCATCTGCTTCACATCCCTACTGGAAACGCATCCATTTTGTATACATTGGCACATTTTCATCAAATCATCTCATAGCCGAGTTCATTTCAGAATATACAGTACACCAAGTCTTTATGTTCCTGGCAGCACAGTATGGCAAACTGAAGTTTGAAGAGTCCTTTGGCATATAATAATAATAATTAACAAATGAGACCATGTGCAAAACAAATAAAGACAAACAATGGTTCTAAACTATGAATAAACTACACTGGCAGCAGCAACAAAAGAGACTAATATTCTCACGCAAGCACAGATTAATTTCAGGTAGAAGGGCAACAGAGAAATGAAAACAGAGATGTTAATACGTTGTTAATAGTTCCCCTCTAACCTGCTGCAGGTAGCATCTAGCACAACATTCTCGATTTTCTGGATGACCTCGTCCATGTCTGACTTCCCGTTCTCCTTCCAGGCATCTTCCAACACAGAACCGGTCAGCTATAACCAAGAAAAGAGGAGATAAGCTCAACTGAGGAATTTATAGAAACCATGAGAAACAGTAATGGGCATGAGTCACAGGGGTTTTTCCTACAGAATTAAACGTTAACTACAAACAATGGTGTGAAAAGTAATGTCTTTTGGGGGTGGGATAATAAAATAAAACCAGACTACTATGTATGTAAATGTAAGCAGAGTGAATTTAATACGAAAAACTGACCATTCTGATCAATGATGATTCATCAAAGGCAAATATGAAAACAAATACACATGCGCAGCTGAGTTTGGTAATAGCTGTGAATTCACTTTAAACTCCTTAACATGCCTACTTCACTATGTGAACCATGTGGAACAGCTCCTGTAGCAGTTGTTTCCAGTAGCTAATGTGAAAGCAGTGTCAAAACTGAATGACCAATGTCCAAAAGGAATGAGACAGAAATGTCAAACCTTCAGCAGTTTCACTGCGCAAATAAGGTTCCCATCCACAGGTTTGGAAAAGAGTGCGATCAACAAATCCTTCAGGGCAGCGAGCAAAATCACTGCTCTGCTTGGGGGGCCTTTAGCACTTTTAACCTGATAAAACACAGTAAACATGCTCTTTACAAAGACATTGCACTGTAACAGTTTAGAGTTTAACAACACATTCACAATATATACTGCCTGAAAGCATGATTTAATGCTTAAAAGGTCCAGTTTACGATCTTGGCGAAAGGCAGTTCGTATTTGAGCTCAATAGCCAATCAAATTACATCCCTCTGTTCTGTGCACCTGAAGCAACGTGATTGGATAGAATTGTTTATGGCTCGTTCCGAGCCACTATGTTTATTTCTCATTTATTAAGACTCCGTACAAACACTGGAGTTCAGGGGGGAAAAAAGTTTCCTGGATTACTACTACTATTTTGTAGTAATATAATGGTGACGTTCTATTTCTTATCTTGCTTAAAAATACATTCTTGGAGGTGTTGTATGGTTGAGCTGATGTATAGAATAAAAAAATAAAAAAAGGCGTTACAGAAGTAAATTGCCTTCGACAGTCAGATAAAATTACAACATGGCAATAACGACAGCAACTAAATATTTACCTCAAGGTTTAAGTACAGCTCTCCCAAGAACAGCACATATGAGTGAAAGCTTTTCTGTGTCTCCTCATTCCCCCGGACTGCCTGATCCCTCTGCTCATACTCAGTTCGACACCTACAGTTCAGTTTACAGGGCAGACATAACAAAGCAACTTGATGACCACAATTATGAATTATTATTTGTAATGATGAACTTTTGTTTCTAAGGCCCATTACCTCTTCAATAAAAGCTGACGAAAATTGCCACTGGCTGGGGAGAGAGCCAGGTTATGGGAGAGGTGATTGCAGAGCCTTGCTCCAGTGTAAGCGAAGTTGGGGATGGATGTGGACTGGCAAAGACAGAGACAGCAGCTGTTATACAAGGGCCTGATACAAATGCCTGCTAATTCAGATTATTCAAGAAATAGACTAAGCAATTTATTTGGCACAAACATATATAAATTCAAAATAATAATTCATATCCAAAAGCCCTTAAGAAGTGCAACTCAGAAACACCTTTGCCGATCATAGGATTATTTTTTATTAGTTAATTCACTGCCAATGTGGTAACATCATAAGGAAAGAAGTGTGTGACATAATGTGTCTCAAAAGTGTATGACAAATTGATGGAAGGTACTTGTGCCCCAGATGCACCAGTGATTTGGAGCTTTCTTTTTGTAATCTTTCAGCATGTACAAAAAAAACTAATGATTTTATGAAGACACATACCTGGGTGTAGATGAGCTCAACCAGCTCAACCAGGGTTACCTCTGCAGTCACCCACTCATTCAGGGTGGCAGTGATGTTGTCAATGTCAAACTCAAATGAACCCGGGGATGAGTTAAGGTGGCTGAGGATTTCTTGCACCAACTCAGCCAGCGTAGATGGAGGGTAGTAACCTTCGTCGTCATCCTCATAATCTAAATCCTTTGAAACACGATTTATGTGTATGGATAATAGTCATAGAACAAGGTTCATCACTTAACATTACATGTAACAAGGTTCTTATTTCACTTATTCTCATGTAAAATTGTGTGGTGACAATTCACCAACATGGAAAATAAAAACAATACATATCTTCTTGAAAATGGATTTGGCTGCACAAGGGAAATGGATGAAAACGCTCTTCACAATTCTCCACCTGAACATTTTAAATAGATAATAGGTTTCATCAAACAACATCTCAGAATTTACATGGATTACCTCGTATGTGTAAGTGGAAGTGGATGGGAAAAACTCCGCTGCGTTCACTGATAGTTTGGAGTTTCCCACTACATCATCTGAGTTGTGCGATTTTAAGGCAGTAGAGCTACTGTTTGGAGTCTGTGTTGAGTTTGATTTGGTTTTAGTCGGTCTTCTGCAGTCTAAAGAGAATAAACAGAAGGCGAAAGGGGAATAAAAAAAACTGAGACACATATAGGGGTGTTAAAAATAGCACACACCTACTTCGGAATTTGACATAAGTGCTAAAATCGTTATTGTGATGAGGTATTTTATTGAATCACGCAATTCCCTATTTGCTGTCTGAAGAGACATCGTCCGTGGTTTCATCTAGAAAACCTGACCTAGAGGGCCATGTGATGGATTTGGCAGAGCAGGTGTAGATTAGCGCCCTCGGTAGTACCTGCTTGCGAGTCCAACTGCCCCGAAAAAATAGTTCATCAAGGGTATTTGCTGAGCTTATGCTGCTGTGTAGGCTACAGCGTAAATGCTAAAACAAACAGCTTGTTCATCACACGTCTGTGTTTTGTGTGTATTGTTGACAAGTTCATTACACCTCATAATTACAATGTCAAATGTAAATTATAAATAGACTTTATGCGTGAACTGCCTGACGCCAGTAGCGCGAGCATGTGAGGTGCCAACGGTGCTAGCAAGCTAACTAGCAGGCTAATTACGCTAGCATGTTGTAACAAACATTAACATAGGTTATGCCACGGACGGCCTGAATGCATTTGACCACACATAGCAAACAGCGGCGATTGTTGCGAAATCCCAACAACCATGACTAGCCACTTGGTCATTCTGGTGTCTTAAAGCACGTTGTCAACACTATAGCTAGCGATAGTAGCTAACTTAACAATAACCACTGCCCCCCACTTTGCTAACTCGCGAATTTAGCCAGTTAGCTAACTCTGGAAGGACTGGCACGAAACAAACAAGCCTAACGTTACCCCCGCCTCCAGAAGCGCTGCCCTCCAACAACGGCGGCGAAGTCCGAGGCTGTCTGAGAGGTTCGCACTGGTTGAAGATGGAAGATTTAGCGTCACCATCTCCTATCTCGGGATGTGGCGGACTGAATACCTCCCCCAGGCCGGGACTGGTGGGCTTTCCTCGGACTCGACCAGCCCCTGGTGTTCGGTCAAAGTTGTCGGTCATCATCCGTGGTTGCGTGAGGAAACCTCAGAAGCACGTTTTTATATCAACATTCACACATTCAAAGACGTTAGGACGATGTTAACGATAGTGATATAGCTAAGCTCTGCTACACTACCCTCATCTCACTTGCATATTTACTATTTCGGCTTCAGCAAAACGAAATTCTGAACCAAGAAAATATTCAGCTTCCTCTGCTTGCCATTTCAAAGGCGGACCCGAAACTACAGCGCCACCTACTGTCTGGAGTAGTAAGAACCCACTGATTGTTTTTATAAAAGGCTTCATATTAGCGGGATGGGCCATAGTGATGTACGCACAGCTGACGGTAAACCTTCCCCCTCCCCCCCCAATTGCCATCTTCGGAGACGCTACAGTAAATTCTACATTTTATGTTAATATAATTCTTCCATTTCAAAGTTGTGATTCTCAAAAGTGATCCACTTCTCAACCAGGGTTACCTCTGCAGTCACCCACTCATTCAGTGCGGCAGTGATGTTGTATATGTATAAGTTGTAATATAATCTAGAGATCTGATTCGGCAAGGCTCCCTAATAATGTGATTATCTCAACAACCATGTAATCAAATAGTAAAATAAGAGCGAATTAAGGAATTTTTAATGTTAGATGATCTGTTTTAAGTGCAGCTTAAACAATGTGGATGCAGTCTCTGTAGGAATTCTGAAATGCAAAGATGGAAAAGACAAGCGTATAAAGTCAAGAAAAGCTTGTCAGCCAAAGTCAGGTAAATGATTCAAGTCACAGACCACATTTTGTACATAAAATTATTTAAATTTTATGTCACATGTATATGAACCTTTCAAAACATGCTCATGATATGCAACAAACAAGGTTATGACACACCCACAAAACATATGTTTTTTTTTTTTTTTGACAGAGCCGCTCAGTCTCAGCTTGAGTATTAAAAATCATAGAGGTGCTCCTCAGAGCAAGTTTCACAAACAGGCTATAAAGCCCATTAGGCTTAAAAGGAGAAAAAGTAAGGAAAAGGTTAGTAATGCATCATTCGGCAGCTCCCTTCTTTCCTTTCTTCTTTTTATCGCCCTTTGGCTCTGTTTGGTCTTTCTTGGCAGGCGATTGGTCAACTATTTTAGGTTTCTCGGCAGGTGACTCATTGACCGTTTTAGCTTTCTTGGCAGCTGACTGATCTGATGCCACCTCTCCTCCTCCTCCTCCTCCTGTATGTTTTCTTTTCCTGTTCTTCCTCTTCCTCTTCCTCTTGTTCTTCCCTGGCTCTCCCTCTCCTCCAGTTGCCGCAGCAGGGGGCGCAGTGGGCTTACTGGGTTGCTTGGCGGCGTTTTTCTCCTCCACAACCACAGGCTTATTGCGATTCTTCCGTATCTTGGTCTCGGGGAGGAAGCCTTTTTTCTTCTTCGCCTCAGCTTCTGGGGTCTGCTCAGTGATGGGCTTTTCCTCTGCTTTTTTCGTCTTCACAATTTTTGGTTTTCTAATAGTTAAAAGGGGGGAGGGGGAGACGAATTCAAAGATCAGGCAATAGAACAATGTAAACATATTACTACTTTAACTGCATTTTAGCACATATGATACTTACACAAGCATTAAGGTGCATCACTGAAAAAAAACATTGGCATAAAAGCATGGTCTTCAATAATGAAGCTGGTTTTATTTTTTCGCACAGCAGCTGTATGGGTCAATCATGCAAGCAGAGAACAAGGATTTTTCTTTCACCCTGAGCCCATTAGAAGATGTAGTCCTATATCATTGAAGCTTTTACAAAAGTCAGCATGCATCAAATTACTCTGCTGCCATTGTCATAAAGACTACCAGAATCTGAATAGGGCTTTCATATGGGGAGTACAACTATTATCCAAATAGGGCTTCTAGAAGATCATTAGTGAAACTATGTTACAAACCCTATTTGCAAGCACATTAAAAGAACAGTGAATGAATATGGACTTACTGAACCCCAAAGAGCTTCATTACACTCCAATAGATATCCTCCATTTGTCCAGATTTGTGGAAATCATGTTTCTCATTCATAGACTCCAAAGCCTTCTGGATTGGCTCAAGGCTCACCTCAAGTTTCTGCTTAATAAAAGACAATATGTTATGTATACATTTTTTTTAATAAAATCTCACTGTCAGAGAAATTTGATAAGATTAAATAAATGATGGTACACACCTGAGTGCGAATGTTCTTAATCAAAAACAGAGAAAGCTCTAGTGCTTTGATAATCTTCTCTTGTATAATTTTATTTTTCATTTCTAGTCCTTGTCCAAGACTCTACAAAGAAGGGAGAAAGCACAGAGGGTCAGTTGAGGGCCTCGAAGGCTGATATCATGATCACCATTGAAAGACATGAGGAATCGAAGGTGTGTTTGCTATTTTTACCACCACCACCAATAAAACGTACTTCTGTAACTTTTTCCACAGTCTTCTGGCACAACTCCGTCCATCGTGGTCCGGCCAAAAGCTGCTGAATATCTCTAGACTGCAGACCCCTCAGCACGATGGCACAGGCCTGCCCCTGGAAGAAAGAAAAATATCACATTAGGAAAAAAATTATTAATTAAAAAAATTAATTAAATACTTAATTTTGACTTGACTCATTCCGGTCACCGTTTTTGGAAAGTTTATGTTTATGTATCAGGTTTACCTGCTGATGTTCTCTTAATCCTCCTGTGATGTACTCCACCAACATATCCAGGAGGTTGCTGCTAAAGATCTAGAGCGCATTGAAAAAAGAAAACTAGCCAATTAGCATAGATATCACAGAGTGAGTTGGACATGCTAAAACATTTAGTCAGCACCGCTCATCAGGAACACGAATCAATAATCTTGGAAGTGTGGACATAAGTATGCCACAGGGTTGTCTCATCACTCATATTGTAATACTCCTGTTTCAGCTTACAAGGCCTTAGAGGAACATGTTAATATTCCAGCCACAAAACTAAAATGCACTGAGAAGACTGTCCCCAAGAGGTAAAAAACAGATGCCTCTGCCAGTTAAGCTACTGCAGTATAGGGAGCGATGTGGTTGCCATACCGAACAAGTAGAAAGACCAAGAGCAGAGGCAACTCACCGGGAGTCGGTTGAAGAGGTCAATGAACATGGCTCCAGTGAGAGGACTATTTCTGCGAGTCATGAAGGATTCAAGAGCCTGCCTGAAGAGACCAGTCACTCTCTCCACATCCAGGTTCCCCATGGTCTTGCTCTGGACAAGTGATGTTTTTTGAGTCATGAATAAACATTTTGGATGGTGCTCAACACATCTGACAAGAATTATCTTCAGCGATTTATTTACCAGCAACAGCATCTATACTGATTATGTATATCTACCCTAAACATTTCAATTCAAGAATTTTGACTGACAAGCAGCATAGGACAAGAACTTTACCTGGCTCTCCACAGCTTCCTGCTTTGTGACTCCCTCGGCAGGCACACCTCTCAGCACCTTCACCAAATACAGGGCAGCACTGCCACGCACATACAAAACACAACGTGCGTTAACTAGAGAACCAACTTGGGAGCATTACCAGAAGGGGACCAGTATGGTGTTATGGCTCAGCAGAACATAGACATGAAAACTGGCGTGTAAATGTAAACATTGGTCCTGCTATGCCCGATTTCACCTTAGGCCAGATATTTATCATCACAGCACAAGCTCAGCTCCGCCATATTCACCTGAAGTAGTAGAGTGCAACAGCGGAGTCGGACAGCTTCTGTGCCCTGGTGAGTAACCTTTCCAAAAGGTCATGAAGCTCCGCTTTACGGTCGTCCACGTTCTTGCAGTATTGCTTTCCTCTGCACAGTGTGTTCCTGTTCAATCGTGAAAACAAGCATCATTGTACTGACATAGTAGGTCATTCCAATAGTTATTAATCCAACAGATCACTTCTACCATATAGGAAAATATTTTCCTTTATCATTTCTCTTTTGCAATGACATTATGCTTTTGGACTGGCTTGCACGTGGCATTTAACCTTGATAAAAAAAAGATTATCTGCAGCAAATCCCACATTAGCACAGCACACAGCATTTCCTTACTTGAAAATGTCTGCTGCTTTGCGGAGGAAGTCTATCTCCTGCTGCTCTTTGTCTGAGCTCATCCCGCTCTCGACGACTATCAGCAGAGGCTCGATCATGCCCAGCACCAGAGGGTTGGCTGACTGCTTATCCAGGAACACCTCCACCAAATCCAGCACCTGGAGCAGCACCAAAACAGTTTAGTCAGCCCAGAGATCAGTAGAAAAAGCCTTTGAGTCAACACCTTATCAAAACCTGCTGCTGCTGCTGCTACTACTGAGCAAGGCTGTAGACCGACAGAAGTAGGTTCCCATAGGATAAGGATTGTGGGACTCAAGCAAATGTTTCCATTAAAACAAGTGGAAGAGGCTCTTTGTCAAATAGATGGCTGTTCTCACGGCACCTACCAAATGAGCGCGTCAATTGACTCTCGCCATCTCTTCAATGGTTAAGTGAACTTCAATGAAATCTACAAGCAGACAGACAAGCGCCTCTCCCCAAAACCTACTTTGATCTTGAAGTCTCTGATGAGGACCTTCTCTTTACGCAGCTTTTCCCGTTCATCTTTCTTGGCCTGGATGCGTTTCTTTTGCTCTGCAAAGAGACTGGCGATGTTGCCATCCAGCTTCATCATGGCGTCATCATCCAGCTCATCGTCATCACTCTTGTCTGCCTCAGTGGCCTTGAGTAACATTGAGTAATGAGGAATGCAAAAAAGTCAAAGTTAAGAAATATAGGCACTGTTGCTACAGTTCAAGCTCTTTGAAATATTTATGTTGCTTCAGCAGTAAGCAAACTCACCGGAGCATTTTGGCCTTGCAAAACTTTCATCAGCTCCAGGCGGAAGTTCTGATCAACTTCTTCATTGTCGTTATTATCATCCTCCTCATCATCATCATCATCAGACGAGTCAGACTCCTCTTCTTCCTGCGTAAGAGGAAATCATTATGTCGAGACGATATACAGTACTACCTTTCCTGTCACTTGGGAATAATGTCTCCTAAATAAAAAAAATAAAAACATTAATCATGTTAATCTTAAAATACTTACTTTCTCCTCGTCCCCCTCAGCTTTGACTTTCTGTTTCTTTTTGTCAGTTTCCTCATCATCATCATCATCCTCATCCTCATCCGATTCGTTTTTTCTTTTCATTGCTTTGTTTTCATCAGTCACCACAAGTGCACTGTCCTCTGTAGCTTTGCTAGGATCAAGGACCTTGAGTAAAAAAAAAAAAAAAAAAAGATTTTTAAAATACACACACCCAGAATGTGGTCACGCGGATAGTGCAACATTTTCCTCCTGTAGGTCCTACTTACATCCAGAATAGCAGTGATGGCGCCCTGGGTGACATGTGGGCAGATGCGGCCAAAGACGGTCTTGCAGACCTGCCTGATGAGGCGGCTGGGCTGGGACAGCAGGGAGAGCAAGATCTCCACTAGCACCTCCACCCAGTGGGGCTCCTCCTCCTCCTCAGCTGCAGGAGAACCACAGCACGGCACGCGTTTAACAAATCTCCACACATGCTAATTGGTGAACATATATCCATACATTTTGAATTCATAGTACGTCTTGCTGTACATCGGAGTGAAAGAGAACGCATGACTTGGCGGTGAAGCATCCAGGTAACAGTAAGGAGGTCAAGTTCAACAGTAACCAGATGACCCTAGGTTGTATCATGGGGTAGTCTGATTATGACAGCCCCAAAACAACCTCGATCAAAATACATTTGCAAATTAAACTATTCTTGTAATCATGTGTAAAAACGACACACCTAGATTGCAAGTCCTGTCTGGCTTAGGTAAACAACACCTCCAATCCACTAATCAATGACTTCAGTTAGTGACTTACACTTGGCAGAGGAACTAATCCAATCCTATCCGAGTTCCACATACGTAGCCAGCCAGAGCCGTCAGCTTAAAAGAAATCAGCCATAACAATTTCACTCACCATCGGCTTTCTTCTTCTTCCTCTTGGATTTCTTGGCATTCACTTTTTCCATGCAGCTTTGGATATCCTGGATGAGCTCCACACTCTCCTCTGGGGACTGTGTGCACACACACACACACAAACAAACAATCGGGCAAAGAGCTGCTGTCAATGCAATTCAGAGCAACACATTCCCTAACTATATATATACGATAGAGGACATGCTTTTGATTCTCATCACTGGAGCACTTCTTCTAGGTACCTTGAAGATGTTTATGCCAACGAGCAGGAAGAGGAGCTGAAACGCAGAGATCTCTGGAGTCTGGCTCTTCTTGGCTTTCTTCTGCAGGGTCTCGACAGATTTCATCATGCTACAAAAGGGCACACGATACCGTCAAGGTCGGAGTGGCACAAAAGACTCCCTAAGCAATAATTTCAGGGCTAGCAGTTCCACACAATACTGCCCAGAGCATCGTTCTGGGCCAGTATAAGAATTTTACAATCCTTAACATTGCAGAAGACTACCTGCATGGTAACAAGATCTGAACACGATCTAATAAAACCAATACAAGAGTAAAGAGAGGCACCTGTCCCAGGCGCCCTTCTGCTCTGCGGTGAAGGGCTTGACACACTGGACATAGCCGGTTTGGCTGAGGAGCATGTCGGCGTACTGGATCAGGCAGAAGAGCCACGTGCTGCCGTCGGCTGTAACACCATGGAGCTGTTTCTTAGGGGCAACATCATCGCTGGACTCCCCCTGCACCGGAAGGTGGTTCAGGTGTTGGAGTAACCTGTGGCATAGAGGAGAAGCTAAACAAGATGCATCTGGCTTGTGGCATTTCCTACTTCAAATCCTTCAACTATATTAGTGTGGATTCTGATTTTTCTGTGCTTACAATATAACGACAATAAATATGAGCTTGTTTTGTGGTGTATTTCCCAACTGTTCTAAATGCTGCAGGAAATAAGCTGCACAGGTTTATTCGAATCTATCGAATCTAATTCTACAAATGCATGATACTTACAAGTTAGACATCATTGTAAAGGTAAATAAACCCTCTTTCCAACGATATAAAATACAATGTCAATTAGCATTGTAACAGAGAAATAATTGACCAAACACAAATTTTCAAGTATCCAGAACATTTCGTGAATTTGTAGAAATTTCCATCAAGAGCATCTCTCACCCAAAGAAGCAGGAGAAGACACCTGCTCGAGTCTTCTCATCTAAAGCCACAGATGGCATATTCTCAGTCTCTGGAATGTCTGGAGTTGATTTCTTGGCAGTAAAGAATGCATGGAAGAAAATGAACCTGGAATAAAAAGGAATTTAATCTATTTTAAGATCTAAAAATAAGACCCAAGTTGCAAAGTCCTGAAGCTTCCCTTTAAGGTGCCATGAGATCACAGTGCTACAGCTACTGAAAAGTAAATGTGCAGCACAGGCTAGGGAGGTCTGATGGGTCATCTTTACCTGGCGATGTCCATGACCAAGTCTTCCTCTTTCTTCACCTGATGGTTCTCCACGATTGAGGTCAGCCGGGGAAGAATCCACTTACGCATACGGAGTACTGGCTCATCGCTCCTGAAGGATAGCATATTTTACATTAGTGGTCTTTATCTTGGCATGCTCAGAGTTTCTTCATTAACAAAACACTGAGCCAAAATGAGTTTGAGTATATTTCAATATCTTGATAAATTATGGAAAATTAACGCAACATCCCAATGCAAGATCACAAAGATCAACAAAGCTTTTTGGGAACAGTGATCCGTACGAGGGGCACTTACTTCCCACTGGCCCCCTGGTTCTCCTTCTGCCGGCGCGTGGTGAAGTCCAGGCAGTTCTCCAGCTGTGGCCGCAGGAACATGCCCTTCAGCCAGTCCACGTAGCGCTCTAGTGCGGCCGGCTGCAAGCACTCCACCACCTTCCAGAAGGAGGGGATCACTGGGTAGCCCTGGTTGGTGAGCTGGTTGAAGCCCACCATGACTGCCAGCTGTTTGTCCGGGTCGTCGCAGCCTTGCAAAAACTCCTTGACGTAGACATCCATCTCTGGGGCAATCTTAAAGCGATCTGGTTGCTGAGGAACACAGAGAGTATGACTGATTTGTTTTTGAAACCTGACTCATTTCTACATTTTTCCAAAATGTATTTAGTGGCAATACTAATCCCTCTTTAAAAAAAAAAAAAACCCACACTATTTGCCAAGAAGGAATCTTTACAGGCTTAATGCCTCAGAAGGATTTACCTTTTAAACTGCCACTGTCAAACTTTTGCACAGGATCAAAAAAAATGTAAAGTGGGCTTTTACGACCGCATTGGGCCTGTTTGGGTTGGCCTACCTGAGCAACCACCACATGTTCACCATAATGCCTCATCACCTCACCGGACAGGGCTTGGCGAAGCTGTGGCACTGACAAAAGTGGCAGGGCACCTCCCAGCAACCGAAAGCACATGTAACTGTGGACACAAAACAACACATTTAGAGCGATAACAAACATATGTTACTGCACACTGCTGTCTTGGCCTGTATAAGAAGCTGTTATGAATGAGGACTTCTTGCTATGGTTCCTGAGGTATTAGTTGTACTCACTGTGAAGGACCTGGTTGATCTTTCATCAGCCCATTCAGAATGATTTCATTCCAGAAAAGGTCAAAGCTGTCCTCTCGCAAGGACACTTCCAGCAGGTCAACAGCGACAGTTGGAAGATGCCGCTCCTTCTTAACCGAGCGAGCTGCTGTCTTCAGAACATCCACCAACCTGTTCAGACATTCATGAAAGGTTATAATTATGGCTGGGCGATATGGCCAAAAAAACTGATCACATTTTTTTGGTCTACATGAACACAAAACATGAATCAAAAATAGTTCCCAGTAACAAGGGCCATTTGTGCCATATTGCCCAGCCCTAGAATACACATTCAGGTTTTAGTAGTTACAACCAGCAACACCAGGAAAGGTCAGTAGTTGGCAATGGCACACACCAATTTACCATATTAATCAGACGCAGCTCAGTTCCATGATATTCATAGAATGAGATTTGATTTGCAACAACAGAGTCAAACAACAGGGAGAACGAAACATCACTATGAAATCAAGCCATAACATCTATTAAAAATGCCAAATCGTTTGAATGGACCGTTTCTGATTTTCTAGGGACTCACGAACCACGCACTATAATGCAAGATAGACAAACACTCACTTTGGGATGTTCTCCTGGGTGATTACTGTAGCGCTGCCCAGTAACTTTTTGAGCTTTTGGGGCTTTAGCACCTCAGGGAATTTCTGCATGGCCACCAGGAGAAGCTCCAGGTGCTCAGGTGTGCTGAGGGCAGAGGTCAAGTCGCTCTTCAGGGCCCCCAGCAGCACTTCCTCAAACACTTCCTGAGACGTCTGCAGAGAGCGATCACAGAGAAGGTCAACACAGCCCACAACACAGACACATTGCAACAATAGAATAAGAAATGCCGCTGCACATTCAAAACAGATCGAGACCGTTTTATAGATACATATCTGTGTATTCAAAACTCCTTTGTATCACCACAAAATAACAGCAGGTATGATCAATGGGTAGTCAAAAAATGTTTACTTGCATAACAGAAACATAACAATCCCAAGCATAACACAGACCTGAATACAATACAAAACGTGAGCAAGCATCTACCTCAGATAAGAGGTCCACCATGGTTTTTCTGGGTAGATCGCGGAGATGCTCTGAGAACTGGGAGATACGCTGCAAGAGGCGAACGCACTCCAGCAGGACCTGGGGCTCCTGTGTGGGGAGGATGGGGGAACACATTAGAGAGATAAACTAATACTCTGTGAGTGTGGTCTCACGTGAGAAAATTGGATAAATAAAAGCAGAGGGGTAATGCTTTTTGTAGATTCTTTTTTTCCTAGCAGTATTTTGGCAGTTACAATAAACTGATAGTCAGTAGAAACCATCCAAATCTGAAGCATGGACACAAAACTGTGTTAAAATGTAATGACATCTGTGAACGGTGATATTGTTGCTCTTACCTTAGAGAGGCGTGTAGACTGTGATATAGCCAGCACCCCAAAGAAGTTCCCAAATGCAACATTTCTGATTTGTTTCTGTTTGAAGGTGGAATGATAGAAACAGAAATTAATAACTGTACAGTTAAATTAAGTCATGTAGACAGACTAGGTTAGCCAAGTAACCTGCTCACCTTCTGCAGAGCTTGTAGGCTGTTTTTCTCTTTAATCTGGTCGAGTATGCTTTGCAGCTGGATATCCTCAAACACACTCAGAAGCTAAAGGAAGAGGTGTTCGTTGATTAACGTAATTCTTCAAAAACGTCAAGAAACAACTTTTCTATCTGGAGATTGATAGCTCCAGTGTGTAAGAGTTAGTTTAATCCATGTCGTAACGTTTCATGTTTACCATGTCATGTTGCACTGGACATAACATCTGGTATACATCTGACATATTGGCACACGTATTTCAGTCAATCCACAATGAAACAAACTCACCTGAGCCAATGCTAAACTGTGTCCTGTGCGTGCATCCTCTCTTGCATGGGAGAGGCCATCCACCAATCTCTTCAGCGAATACTTCAGCTCATCTGGCTGGTAATATATACACACACCGCATTCAATGCCAGTTCAGAATAAGACATGCACCCTTGCTCATAGGTTAGTGTGTACCGTTGTCGTAGGGTCTAAATGTGCAGAAGTTAGCTAGCTGTATTTGCTAGGTGCAAGCTAACGTTATAGCTGCAAGCTTTGCTAATCCACGTGTTTAAAGTAACGGAGTTACCCTTCCGCTAGGATTATCAGTGACAACATTTAATACCAAGAAATACCTATAAACAAACGTTTCCCACATGAAATACAAGTCAGGTAGTAGGACAGTAATGGAAATTGGGTGACACAAACTTCAGGCAACGTTAGTGAAGTTGCACACAGCGCTAACGTTAGCAAGTTTACCTTCTCGGTTTTCTTTAGGTATTCAATCAGACCTTCAATGGCCTTCAGTCTGATGTCTCGATCAGGTTTAGCTATGTCCCAGAAAAAGTCAAGGAATTCCCTGTTTTGCTTGAGAACCCCCTTATTACCCCCAGTCATTTTGGGGCGAACCAGCTCCTTCTCAGGCTCCTTCTCAACCCCCTCCATGTCTTCATGCACGGTAACCGCCATGCTGTTTGTGCTGTTCAACGTGCAGGAAACGCATGTGCAGTAAAGGAAAGACAGAGAGACAGGAAAACTACAGTTCCGTTCTGCTAGCAACGATAACCCACAATAACCCCAGGAAGTAAAACGAAACGAGGAAGTAAAATGAGTTTGTTGTATCAAATGAAAGGTTTTTACAACAAACAACCCTGTTAATCGACTGGGTAATATAAAAACCTTTTATATGCAACGAGTTTTATTGTTCCATTTGTCCTAATGATCGGGAAAATAGTTAAAAGCGTGTTTGAAAGTTATAGTAGCCTATTTGTCATTATAAAGTCCTAATCTGTCTACTCGCTAGATCAGACTTTATAATGGTATTTTGTTAACTGTGCATTATATTAACTTGCTTTAAAACAAGGTAAGATATAGTGAGTTAATTTTAAGCGTACAGGATACTTTGATAATGACTAAGATGTAGCTGAAAATTGACAATTAATATTACTTTCATAGTAACATCAAAATGGGTTAAAAACGATTCACTGATGTTACAAAAGTATGATTTTCTTGTTTAAATATAGGGAACACTGACTAAACAGGCATCATTGTAAATATTGTAGTAAGAAACAGTAAAACACACAACAATCTGCTGATAAAAGGATTATGTCTTCAATAAAGTTGGTTGAACATGTTCAGAACACTGTAAAGAAAGGGTAAAATATGTTTAGCAGTCATTATTCTGGTCATTCACTGTGAAAAAACACTTGACACACAGATCACACAGGCGAAAATGCATTATCTTCAATGGCAGGGTATTGCCATGTGACATGTATCACTCTTTGCTGATGAAACTAAAGATTGTGTCTCAATGAAAGGGGGGTGGAATATGTTTAGGACATTCCAAACATTAAATAAAATGTGTGAAGTAGTTGAGATTTACGTCCCTGAATGCTCCACAATACTTTAAACATAGGTGATCAGACAGGCGAAAATGCATTATCTTCAATGGTAGGGCCATGTGACATGTATCACTCTTTGCTGAAAAAAACTAAAGATTGTGTCTCAATGAAAGGGGGGTGGAATATGTTCAGGACACTCCAAACATTAAATAAAATCTGTAAAGTAGTTGAGATTTACGTCCCTGAAGGCTCCACAATACTTTAAACATAGGCCTACACACAGGCAAAAATGCATTAACTTCAATGGCAGGGCCATGTGACATGTATCATTCTTTGCTGAAAAAACTAAAGATTGTGTCTCAATGAAAGGGGGGTGGAATATGTTCAGGACACTCCAAACATTAAATAAAATCTGTAAAGTAGTTGAGATTTACGTCCCTGAAGGCTCCACAATACTTTAAACATAGGCCTACACACAGGCAAAAATGCATTATCTTCAATGGCAGGGCCATGTGACATGTATCACTCTTTGCTGAAAAAACTAAAGATTGTGTCTCAATGAAAGGGGGGTGGAATATGTTCAGGACACTTCAAACATTAAATAAAATGTGTGAAGTAGTTGAGATTTACGTCCCTGAAGGCTCCACAATACTTTAAACATAGGCCTACACACAGGCGAAAATGCATTAACTTCAATGGCAGGGCCATGTGACATGTATCACTCTTTGCTGAAAAAACTAAAGATTGTGTCTCAATGAAAGGGGGGTGGAATATGTTCAGGACACTCCAAACATTAAATAAAATGTGTGAAGTAGTTGAGATTTACGTCCCTGAATGCTCCACAATACTTTAAACATAGGCGAAAATGCATTGTCTTCAATGGCAGGGCCATGTGACATGTATCACTCTTTGCTGAAAAAACTAAAGATTGTGTCTCAATGAAAGGGGGGTGGAATATGTTCAGGACACTCCAAACATTAAATAAAATGTGTGAAGTAGTTGAGATTTACGTCCCTGAATGCTCCACAATACTTTAAACATAGGCCTACACACAGGCGAAAATGCATTATCTTCAATGGCAGGGCCATGTGACATGTATCACTCTTTGCTGAAAAAACTAAAGATTGTGTCTCAATGAAAGGGGGGTGGAATATGTTCAGGACACTCCAAACATTAAATAAAATGTGTGAAGTAGTTGAGATTTACGTCCCTGAATGCTCCACAATACTTTAAACATAGGCGAAAATGCATTGTCTTCAATGGCAGGGCCATGTGACATGTATCACTCTTTGCTGAAAAAACTAAAGATTGTGTCTCAATGAAAGGGGGGTGGAATATGTTCAGGACACTCCAAACATTAAATAAAATGTGTGAAGTAGTTGAGATTTACGTCCCTGAAGGCTCCACAATACTTTAAACATAGGCCTACACACAGGCGAAAATGCATTGTCTTCAATGGCAGGGCCATGTGACATGTATCACTCTTTGCTGAAAAAACTAAAGATTGTGTCTCAATGAAAGGGGGGTGGAATATGTTCAGGACACTCCAAACATTAAATAAAATGTGTGAAGTAGTTGAGATTTACGTCCCTGAATGCTCCACAATACTTTAAACATAGGCCTACACACAGGCGAAAATGCATTATCTTCAATGGCAGGGCCATGTGACATGTATCACTCTTTGCTGAAAAAACTAAAGATTGTGTCTCAATGAAAGGGGGGTGGAATATGTTCAGGACACTCCAAACATTAAATAAAATGTGTGAAGTAGTTGAGATTTACGTCCCTGAAGGCTCCACAATACTTTAAACATAGGCCTACACACAGGCGAAAATGCATTGTCTTCAATGGCAGGGCCATGTGACATGTATCACTCTTTGCTGAAAAAACTAAAGATTGTGTCTCAATGAAAGGGGGGTGGAATATGTTCAGGACACTCCAAACATTAAATAAAATGTGTGAAGTAGTTGAGATTTACGTCCCTGAATGCTCCACAATACTTTAAACATAGGCCTACACACAGGCGAAAATGCATTATCTTCAATGGCAGGGCCATGTGACATGTATCGCTCTTTGCTGAAAAAACTAAAGATTGTGTCTCAATGAAAGGGGGGTGGAATATGTTCAGGACACTCCAAACATTGAATAAAATGTGTGAAGTAGTTGAGATTTACGTCCCTGAATGCTCCACAATACTTTAAACATAGGCGAAAATGCATTGTCTTCAATGGCAGGGCCATGTGACATGTATCACTCTTTGCTGAAAAAACTAAAGATTGTGTCTCAATGAAAGGGGGGTGGAATATGTTCAGGACACTCCAAACATTAAATAAAATGTGTGAAGTAGTTGAGATTTACGTCCCTGAATGCTCCACAATACTTTAAACATAGGCCTACACACAGGCGAAAATGCATTATCTTCAATGGCAGGGCCATGTGACATGTATCACTCTTTGCTGAAAAAACTAAAGATTGTGTCTCAATGAAAGGGGGGTGGAATATGTTCAGGACACTCCAAACATTAAATAAAATGTGTGAAGTAGTTGAGATTTACGTCCCTGAAGGCTCCACAATACTTTAAACATAGGCCTACACACAGGCAAAAATGCATTATCTTCAATGGCAGGGCCATGTGACATGTATCACTCTTTGCTGAAAAAACTAAAGATTGTGTCTCAATGAAAGGGGGGTGGAATATGTTCAGGACACTTCAAACATTAAATAAAATGTGTGAAGTAGTTGAGATTTACGTCCCTGAAGGCTCCACAATACTTTAAACATAGGCCTACACACAGGCGAAAATGCATTATCTTCAATGGCAGGGCCATGTGACATGTATCACTCTTTGCTGAAAAAACTAAAGATTGTGTCTCAATGAAAGGGGGTGGAATATGTTCAGGACACTTCAAACATTAAATAAAATGTGTGAAGTAGTTGAGATTTACGTCCCTGAAGGCTCCACAATACTTTAAACATAGGCCTACACACAGGCGAAAATGTATTAACTTCAATGGCAGGGCCATGTGACATGTATCACTCTTTGCTGAAAAAACTAAAGATTGTGTCTCAATGAAAGGGGGGTGGAATATGTTCAGGACACTCCAAACATTAAATAAAATGTGTGAAGTAGTTGAGATTTACGTCCCTGAATGCTCCACAATACTTTAAACATAGGTGATCAGACAGGCGAAAATGCATTATGTTCAATGGCAGGGCCATGTGACACATACGTTTAAAGTATTGTGGAGCATTCAGGGACGTAAATCTCAACTACTTCACACATTTTATTTAATGTTTGGAGTGTCCTGAACATATTCCACCCCCCTTTCATTGAGACACAATCTTTAGTTTTTTCAGCAAAGTGTCATACGTATCACATGGCCCTGCCATTGAAAATAATGCATTTTCGCCTGTCTGATCACCTATGTTTAAAGTATTGTGGAGCCTTCAGGGACGCAAATCTGAACTACTTCACACATTTTATTTAATGTTTGGAGTGTCCTGAACATATTCCACCCCCCTTTCATTGAGACACAATCTTTAGTTTTTTCAGCAAAGTGTCATACGTATCACATGGCCCTGCCATTGAAAATAATGCATTTTCGCCTGTCTGATCACCTATGTTTAAAGTATTGTGGAGCCTTCAGGGACGCAAATCTGAACTACTTCACACATTTTATTTAATGTTTGGAGTGTCCTGAACATATTCCACCCCCCTTTCATTGAGACACAATCTTTAGTTTTTTCAGCAAAGTGTCATACGTATCACATGGCCCTGCCATTGAAAATAATGCATTTTCGCCTGTCTGATCACCTATGTTTAAAGTATTGTGGAGCCTTCAGGGACGCAAATCTGAACTACTTCACACATTTTATTTAATGTTTGGAGTGTCCTGAACATATTCCACCCCCCTTTCATTGAGACACAATCTTTAGTTTTTTCAGCAAAGAGTGATACATGTCACATGGCCCTGCCATTGAAAATAATGCATTTTCGCCTGTCTGATCACCTATGTTTAAAGTATTGTGGAGCCTTCAGGGACGCAAATCTGAACTACTTCACACATTTTATTTAATGTTTGGAGTGTCCTGAACATATTCCACCCCCCTTTCATTGAGACACAATCTTTAGTTTTTTCAGCAAAGAGTGATACATGTCACATGGCCCTGCCATTGAAGATAATGCATTTTCGCCTGTCTGATCACCTATGTTTAAAGTATTGTGGAGCCTTCAGGGACGCAAATCTGAACTACTTCACACATTTTATTTAATGTTTGGAGTGTCCTGAACATATTCCACCCCCTTTCATTGAGACACAATCTTTAGTTTTTTCAGCAAAGAGCGATACATGTCACATGCCCCTACCATTGACGATAATGCATTTTCGCCTGTCTGATCACCTATGTTTAAAGTATTGTGGAGCCTTCAGGGACGCAAATCTGAACTACTTCACACATTTTATTTAATGTTTGGAGTGTCCTGAACATATTCCACCCCCCTTTCATTGAGACACAATCTTTAGTTTTTTCAGCAAAGAGTGATACATGTCACATGGCCCTGCCATTGAAGATAATGCATTTTCGCCTGTCTGAACACCTATGTTTAAAGTATTGTGGAGCCTTCAGGGACGCAAATCTGAACTACTTCACACATTTTATTTAATGTTTGGAGTGTCCTGAACATATTCCACCCCCCTTTCATTGAGACACAATCTTTAGTTTTTTCAGCAAAGAGCGATACATGTCACATGGCCCTGCCATTGAAGATAATGCATTTTCGCCTGTCTGATCACCTATGTTTAAAGTATTGTGGAGCCTTCAGGGACGCAAATCTGAACTACTTCACACATTTTATTTAATGTTTGGAGTGTCCTGAACATATTCCACCCCCCTTTCATTGAGACACAATCTTTAGTTTTTTCAGCAAAGAGCGATACATGTCACATGCCCCTACCATTGACGATAATGCATTTTCGCCTGTCTGATCACCTATGTTTAAAGTATTGTGGAGCCTTCAGGGACGCAAATCTGAACTACTTCACACATTTTATTTAATGTTTGGAGTGTCCTGAACATATTCCACCCCCCTTTCATTGAGACACAATCTTTAGTTTTTTCAGCAAAGAGTGATATATGTCACATGGCCCTGCCATTGAAGATAATGCATTTTCGCCTGTCTGAACACCTATGTTTAAAGTATTGTGGAGCCTTCAGGGACGCAAATCTGAACTACTTCACACATTTTATTTAATGTTTGGAGTGTCCTGAACATATTCCACCCCCCTTTCATTGAGACACAATCTTTAGTTTTTTCAGCAAAGAGCGATACATGTCACATGGCCCTGCCATTGAAGATAATGCATTTTCGCCTGTCTGATCACCTATGTTTAAAGTATTGTGGAGCCTTCAGGGACGCAAATCTGAACTACTTCACACATTTTATTTAATGTTTGGAGTGTCCTGAACATATTCCACCCCCCTTTCATTGAGACACAATCTTTAGTTTTTTCAGCAAAGAGTGATACGTGTCACATGGCAATACCCTGGCATTGGAGATAATCCCTTTTCACCTGTGTGATCTGTGTGTCAAGTGTTTTTTCACAGTGAATGGCCAGAATAATGACTGCTAAACATATTTTACCCTTTCTTTACAGTTCTGAACAAGTTCAACCAACTTTAATGAAGGCATAATCCTTTTATCAGCATAATGGGGTGTGTTTTACTTTTTCTTAATACAATATTGTCTGTTTAGTCATTGTTCATTATATTAAAACAAGAAAACCATACTTTTGTAACATCAGTGAATCGTTTTTAACCCATTTTGATGTTACTATGAAATTAATATCTCTGATAGTTTAAGAAAACACGGGGCTAATAAGGGACTTTTATTTTGAAAAATCGTAACCGGAAGTCGCTCGAGCTCATTTGCCTATAGTTGCTCACTGAACGCTGCTGAAAACTACAATGTCATACTTCCGGGACGATTGACGCTGCCTTTTGCTTTTCAAAGTAAAAGACATAAAGAGTGTTGCCAAAAGTTCGCATAAATCAGCTCTGGGATGGGTTCATTTATAAACACGAAGAGGATGATTTAAGATATATGTGCATGCCATTAAAAAGTTTTGATACATTTTTGCATACAATTTATTTTCCAAGCGTGAATAGACTGGCTGATCTTCGCGTGTGCTTTGCCCCCATTTTCTCAGGCAGCTACTTTCTCTGAAGATGGTGGGGGATTGAGTGAGATGGACTGGAGTGAGTTAAAACTTCTTTTTACCTTCTGGCTGATGTCATCGGGGCACTGGACCGTATTCAAAATGAAAACATCACTGTCAGAAAGAATGCAGGGGATATGGTGTGAGCATTATTTTTAAGGTCTTGTTTTGTTTTTTGTTTTTATTTCTTTTACATCTCTCATAATGAAATTTAGTTTTTTGTCATTTTGCAAGCAGAAATGTGTACTGTTACCAAGAGACTGATACAAATCACCCAAGGATACGAATCCTGGAAAAAAACGGTGCACTGGAGCATTATGAAAAACGCTGGTGTGGTTTTAATTTTTAACATTTGACCCTTATCTTGCTTGGGCCTGTATTACTTCAGTAGGAAGCCACTTTAAACAGCATATGTGTTAGACAAGCTGTCTCAAAATGAGCCCTCATTAGTTGCTTCGCCTCCAGTCATTTTCCACTTGTTTGAAAAGGCTGGACCACATTTTTTTACAAAGAGCACGGAACTTGCAACAGAAACTTGGAGACCTACTTTGATAAAAAAGACAATTTCCCCTTATTGCATGTTCTGCTTGAAAATGGGGACTTGGAAGTTGTTTAGACAGACTATTAGACTTTGGGATGTATGGTATAATTGGTTCACTTGGCAAGAATAATCTATTAGATTTTTTTTGCATATTATTTGAACATAGTGTGATTGTTATGATAAAAGGTTTTGTAGTGATTCAAGAAAAGCCCCATTTTCAGTAAATGTGCTTAAGTGTGTTCAGTAAATGTGCTAATTAGGCACCAGCCATAGGTGACATATTTTCACGTCACATCAAACAGCTTATGTTTAAGAAAGAAATGCAAATCCATAACATTTACATTTAGTCATTTAGCAGACACTATTATCCAAAGCGACATTCAAAGGAGAAACCACAAATGCATAGTTAATATGTCCCTCCCTATTAAAAGTAGACACAGAGGGCTGAAGTCTCAGCTATTTTATAAAATATAGTTGATCTGTTTGTGCACAGCATTCAACCCACCGTAAACAATGTACTTGCCATCATGAAATAAACCCAGTTATAGCATTTAGATAAGGATGAGAAAATAGCTTAATTTATTTCATAGAAAGTATAGAAATGCTGTCCACTTTGCATGTTTTTTCCATTTAAATATTATACAAATAAATAATTTATCTCAAAGGAGTCAAAAAGCACTGTTTAAAAATGCAAATGCTTTAGTTTGAATCTATATCTCAAAAGTATACCTTAAATCTCATCAGAGTGCCTCTATTGGTGTATGCAGGGTATTTTCTGATGTTGCCAGTGTGATAGTACATACACAGGTCTTCTGCTTTGAGATTCAGCTTTGCAACTGCCACCTTAAAAGTTATTACTGTTCATAAACCATGACTGCTCATAACTTATATGTTGCAGTAGGCTGAGGGAAGCAATCCACCCATCATCAACTTGCTTGTTGTTCACTGATTTCCCACCATTTGGCACGAAGGCTTCATAGTTCGTCCAGTGCCGCAGATGCAAAAGAGAATCGCAAACAAGTAAAGGATGATAGAAATGGGTTTAGAAATAGTCTTTTTCCAGCAGAGTAGTGCCTTCGGGTAAGAGAGAAATCTCATAGATGTACACTATATTTTTCGTTTAGTCTTTTTCTTCCATCTCATCTCTTCAGCCAGACACGTCAGTTTTTGATCACACCATGATTGGGAGGAAGTGCGTGGCTGAGTTCTTTCTCCTGGTCTTTCTCCCTCGTAGAGGTCTTCCATTTGCACTCAGGCCAACAAACATTTGCCGTTTCCTGTTCCTCCACTCGGCCGATGCATAAGTGTTGTAGCCGTTCTCTTCTATTCGCTCCTTGAGCTTACAGTTACTGCTGTATTCTCTCTGCAAAGACAGGAAGACAACAGTGAGGATACAAAGTCAAATACATCATTCACTCATGCATAAATAAATCATTCCCTCATGCGTAAATAAATAATTTACTCATGCATCAAAATATAATTCAGTCATGCATACAAACATTTAATGTCATATGGACATGTGGGGCTCTATACTCACTGCTCCATGGAGATCTCCTTTTTTGTTGATTGCCAAGTAATAGTTACTATGGAGACCCCTGATGGCCACAATGCCCACATCAACTGATGTGATCTCCAGGATACCTATGGAGCAGAACATGACAGAAAAAGTTATGTATGAACCATGCATGGTTATGCACCATAAGCATGAGCCACAAATCTATGAGTGGAAATGAAAATAAATAAATAATGGTGAGCAAAAGACACTCCAGGACACTTTTGGCCATAATTATTGGAAACGTGCTTATTAATTGACAGGGTTGTTTTTTTTTCACATTCTGACCTTTCCTTCTCTGACCCTTCTTACGTTACTACCTTGAGTCATTTTGTTTACATTTTTTTCAGCAGAACTGAAAGGAATGCCTGACATTCACAGCGTTGCAGTGCAGTGGTAGTTTTTATTGAATTATTAGCTCAGTAAATGTTCTCAGTGAACTAATCTGACTTGGTAGCACGTTCCAGTTTGAATAAGGAACTAGCAAAGAACTAAGTATGATGTGTCATAAATGTTAAGGAGGGAGTACACTTTTCTGGTAACTTGTATCTTGTATCAGAAGTCAACAAAGATATTTCTTCTTAATTTGGTCTTTGACCAGCCCTAATCATTAGGTTGAGCCCTTTTTAATTCAGTGTCTCATTTCCCACAGAAACACCTTTGCTTCAGCTCTTTGCTCATTGACTTCCTTTTCACCTCATGTGATGTTTGGTTACCCTATCCTGATAACCACAGAAAAAAAGCGAGGGGGGGGGGGATTGGGTGGTGGTGTGAACTTCGCAGGGTTGTCAGTAGAGCTGCCCTTTGATCCAAGTAATTGTTGAAAGGTGTCTCTTCCTCCGCGGCCGATTTTTGTTTAACTGGCCAAGCGTGTCTGTGGCCGCTTCGGCTGCCTTGTTTTCGAGCAACATGTGGTTCTGGGTTTCACAAGGTGTTGTTTGGAGATGTGGTAGGGGCATGTGTTTTTGGAGACTCCAGCACACTAAAAACCTATTTGACGCATAGCCCATTGCCATCTCCCTTCTGCTAATGCCGTATTACGTTCCAGTTCAAACAGCACAACCTCCAGGCTAAGAGGTTAGACTTGTGAAGTGGTGTTGCAAGCGCTGAGACCATGACACAACAGGCATTGAAGATCTGAGAGAGTCCCCTTCTGTATGGGATCAGATTGCAGGTATCGAGTGAGGATGTAAGACAATCTAACCTGCTCTCTGTCCGCCCTGTAAACAGAAGGGGGGGATGAAAGGGGAGAGAACAGAGGCAGGATGACAGAGAGACAGGAAGGGATTAGAAAGGCCTCAATGATCAATGATCAAAGACAGACTGGGGGCCCGGTCAGAATCGGACGGGGATCACACACAGTGCAAGAGACAGGGCGCTCACACCCACCCAAGAGAGAAAGAGAGAGAGAGAGAGAGAGAGAGACGTTTGCAAAGAGATCGTAAGACTACAAGGTGGAGGAGAGAGAGCAGCCATGGAGGTGCACTCAAGCAGAAAGAGTATTCGGTCACCAACACCCACGTTTCAGCTGTGTGTTTCCAGCATGGAAAAAGATCCCTGCCTTAAAAAAATTTAAATACCAATCTACTTCTTAATCAGAGTCAAACAAGCAATTTGATACTGCAATTTTTCCACAAGTAAAGTCTAACACGCAATTTAAGAGCCGCACACACACACACACACACACACAAGGCAGGGTACTGCAGTGCAAGCAAAGAACAAACGAGCAAATGTGTTAGTAATGCAGAATCTGTGTTTTACAGGCCTAGCAAGAACACCTGTGTCAGTGTTAGGGTGGTATTTTCTTGTACACCGGGGCATAAAAACATGCCCCTAGGGTCAATTTTTGCTCTGACTATTTACTCGAGGAATTACGTGTTATTGTTTTACATGCTGTCTTATTTTCCCAAATGCATGACTGATTCACTCTGGTCTGTTTGTCGTTACTAAATGGTGCATTGGCTGGCTCTACTACATAGCCAGTGTGCATGGAGGTGCATTTTCCACAATGCGTTGCCAAACAGAAAAAAAGGTTTTGTTTTTTTCACAGTCCATGTTACTATTCATGGTGCTTGAAATTTCAGCTCTTGAAAAAAATAATCAGAAAACAGAGAAAAACAACACCATTACAAAATTTGGAAAAATGTGGAAAATGTTACAGACCCAGACAGTCTGAAAGCACAGGGCTTCTCATCACAGCAGTTGAAAATAAACTGGTGTTGACCATATCAGAGTTGAGAGGCTCCAACAAGCCTGGCACACATGGCCTCTGCCACAAACTCTTTTGGTGGCCTCCCACACACCAACGGTGCCTTTTTTCCCCCCTTCCTGGCAAGCTGACTTAACTTCCTCACATCTTGTGAAAATAAGAACCCCCTGTGGCATCGCTCATGTTATCCTTGCATTAGTCGCGTCTCCTGGGCAGATGTTTGCCCAAACAAAACCGAAACAACACAGAGTTACACTGTCACTGCAACAATGAACAATTGAACCACAGCCAATGTTAACATTTTCATCTGTGAACATGGAGCTGAGATGTTTTCGGTGGGCGTCTCAAAACATAAACGCTGGCAGCAAGTTTCGCTTTTTATCTGTGGCGATCCTCCTCTCATCCCTCTGTGAAACCATGAAACCACATAAAACCACATACAGTACAGCCCCTTAGTCCGGCTGCTAGTTTAGAGTCACATTTGCAGTGTCAATAGGCTGATATCTACCAAAAAAGTCAGACTGCCTAAGATTAGGATCCCGACAGCTCGTAAATCTGAGAGCACCCCCCCACCCCCACCCCCACTCAGAATGGGAATCCATGTGGGACAGTTTTGCACTGGCATCCCTGTAAATCAGTGGGGAGCTGGATGTGGGGTCTTTTAACACACAAGAGCGAGAGCCAGGTCAGACCTCTTCTGCTGCGCCTCTCTGCATCGCTGCACCATCGCCTTCTCCAGAGGCCTTAAGCCCAGGCTCGGTCACTTGTCTCACAAGCGCTCCTGAGGACATCTTTTCCCCCTCCTAAAAAGACTGAAAACACAGTATGCCTTTCAGAGGGAATAAATCCACAGATGCTGACTCCCGTTGTGAGTCCATAAAAAAATCTGTTGATTTCTGGCATTGTTCGTGTTGTTCTCATTGTTGTAGTTGTTGTCATTGTTGACATTGTCTTTGCTGTCATCGCATAGGTCTGATCCTGCCTTTGTCTTCCATGTCTTCATGTCCTTTTCTTTTCTTCCGACAGTGTGATGTCATTTTAAGTGACTTCAAAGGGCAGTATTTCTAAAACCCATGTTTAGCCTTAGGAGAACAGCTCCTCTACAGTATCATTTTACAAATACACTCGATATGATGGCATTATGCAATTCCTCACCCCCAGGTTATGCTTTTGTATCCATACATTATTTATCCGGATGAGGTATAGCTTTGATGTAAAGACAATAACACTCAAAACATACCATCCATAAAGGAGGCTCCTCAGCCACATATACATCCCAACATTAGGCATGTACTACGTCTTTGAGAAACCGCAATTTAAATAAAACATAGAACTATGATGTGTGAAGGGTCCGATGATTCATTGTAATTGTTTTTTTGACTTAACTGAACGAAGTCCATGATTTGTGTAATACTTTACACCACAGTCATTTGTACTCATTAGTCCAATTACTCTCCAATTCCCTGATAAACAAGTGTTGTTAGCAGTTTACTAGTGACTGGCTATCAACACATTAACAAAACGTTATTGCAATTCTGTTTTATTCTCACCACTGTGGTCCTCATGGGAATATTGAAAGTAATAAACAAATAAAGGTCTATAAAAAAAGGTCTGTATCGCCAACTATTCATGCAGCAAACGTGACGAGAGTAACGTTAGCGTTTGCCACCTTTTATTGAAAGTGTGGTTTGAGAACACCCATGACAGTCATTAAGACGCGCCATAAATATGGAGTGCAGTTTAAGTGAGCGCATGTGTTTTTTGGGGAGCTTCAGTCAAGCATATGTGCCTTCACACCCACATGAACATGTGCGTGCCCACACACACCAAAGCTGCGAGCTCACACACATGGCATGTACAGCCCATATTAGCAGCGCATTGAAGGTACATGTGTCGCCTGATTAAAATGACAGAGATTAAGTGAATGGCAACTGACAAAGGCAAATTGATATGCTGCTTTAGTTTAGAAAAGGTTGGTAGGTGTTAAATCACATAAGAAATTGATACTGATATTGTATTGCTAAATAATAATTAATAAACCAAGAAACACTCTCTATGTAGATTGAATACTGAACACATCCTGGTATTTTGGTCCATTGGCCGTATTATTAACAAAGATTATTATCACACATTAGAGGCTAAACGCATCAGCAAAGTCTAAAAAAAAAAATGTGCTAGTGAGAAACATGGAATTCCACACATGAGGGATGGCAGTGGGCTTATTATCTAAAAGGAACCCCACAAGTGGACTCTGCAGGGGTTTGGGCCCGGTGCTGTTATCTTGAGTGTTTACCTCTGGCAGAATAAAAACTCCGAGGCAAATACTGCTGGTCTATCAGTGGCTCCCTCTCAGCCGTCGTAAAACTACAGTCATCGTGTTGATTGTTTAGACAGGAAAGATAACAGGAGGATGTCTGGTTCTACTTAAAGTGCTCTCCACTGGGGGAATATTTTATCTTTAACTGACGTCTTTGCTGTATTCTGAAAAATTTGAGGGATACAAAACAATGTTCCAGCAGAGAGTCAACCTCCAGCCGCAGTTTTTATCAAGCCAAACTGGGTCTTCAGATACCTCAAATGAATAATTTACAGCACAAGCCTTGACCGAGAAGACACACTTATTTAAAGGAAAGAGAGGAAGTCAATTTGGATTACAAAGCGTACACACTGTCTGGTAGAACAGGAAGTTTAATACGGGCACATGGGCTCCATATGTCAAATGATCAAATGAGTATAGGATTTAAGTGGAATAAACGCACGGGGCATTCTTTCAAAATACATTCTCCAAAGACACCCTGATTTAAAACAAAGCCCATGCAAGAGTAAATGTAAAGGCAGTGGGCACAAAAAGATAAAGAATAGCACCTCATCCTGACATGCCATAGTACACTATGTTGTTACTGTATTAAAATAATTTGTATATGGTTCCAAAGGAATGCATTTCATCTAAATCAATTTACTTCATAAAAATAAACCAATTTTAAGATCCATCACAAATTAAGTTTTTTTCCAAATGTAAGTACTGGTACATTTTTTTCTGATCTGAGCCATGCACATTCAGCAGTGCACCCCGGGGGATCAGCACACAGTGGTACTCACTGAGCGGGTCATCCTTGCTCTTGGTCCCGTTGACCGCGCCGCTCTCGTCGATCCTCAGGAAGAACTTCTGGAAGGAGAAGAGCTTCCTGCGTCTCACGTCGCCCTGGAGGTGGTTGTAGCTGCGCACGTGCCGCCCGGCCGGCGCGGGCACCGCTGACGCATTGTGGGCCGGTGGCGAGTGCCGCGCCCGGCCACAAGCTCTGTGGCGGATGCTGGTGGCGGAGACGGGTGGCGGCCGGCCGAGCAGCACCAGTGCCAGTAGCAGGAGGGAGAGGGAGAGGGAGAGGGAAAGGGAGCAATGCGGTGGGGTGGAGCGGGCAGAGGACGCACCCTTACCCTGACACACGCCGCTCACTGTCCATCTCCACATCGTAGTCGCGGTACTTCGAGGCTTGCCGAGGGCTGCGCAGCAAGGGACATGCTGGGGAGGGCAAAAGCAGGGAGAGGCAGAGGAGTGCGTGGAGGGGAGGGGGGTTCACCAGACAGGCAGGCAGTCAGAAAGGGGTTGGGAGAGCTGGCACTCCTAGGAACTCTCGTGCGGTCGCCTCTGGTTCCTCTGGTTCCTCTGCTACTCACTGCTGCTGCTGCAGCTCACTGCTCAACAGGTTCTGCATCCAGAGAGGAAGGAGACGACATCATCATCCCCACAACCAGGGGCCCACTCTTTTCTTTCCTCTTGCCCTCTTTTTTTTTTAACAGCCTTTGCACACAGATGGAGAGCGGAGCAGCTGCCTGAAGCAAACGCGAGTGGGGAAAAAATCCTCTGCTTTATACCCTCTTCCTATAGTTCTATAGCCCACTTACGTCTGTTGGTTTCTGACAGCGGTGGAGTAGGTGCTCTGTCTTCTATTAAAGGACCCAACTTCATTGAAGTTGTTGACGGAACAAGTCCCTAAATGCCCATCAAAGTCCTAGTATTCCTCTCCGGTCGCTTGAAATGGACCTCCGATGTTTGTGACTCCAAGCTCATTTGCAGTCAATGAACACAGTTGCCTGTGAAGTTCTCTCTCTCTCTCTCTTTCTCTCTCTCTCTGCCACTCTCTCTCTCCTCCCGTCTCTCTTCCTCCCCCCCTCTCTCTGTCTTTTTCTGTCTCTTTCTTTTTCTCTCTCTCTGCCCCTCTCCCTCTTTCCCGCTGTGTGTGTGTGTGTGAGAGTGAGTGAGTGAGTGTGTTTGTGTCTGTGTGTGTGTGTGTGTGTGTGTGTGAGAGAGGGAGAGAGAAAGAGAGAGAGAGATCCTGTGAGTGTTTGTGTGTCAGTCAATATCTCCCTCCCCTTCTCACATTCACTCCCAACTTGCTCCACCTCGCATGTCGCTCAGCACCCATTCTTCCAGTTGCTCTGAGCGTGGGCTGCGTCTGGGGAGAGCCAGCCACCGTGGGATATGGCTTATCTGGGCAGCCTCTGATGGAGGCTCTGGTGATTGTCTGCTCGTAACAGATCAGTCCCCTCCCGTGGGTCACAGGGAAGAGATGACCCCTGCGGTGGGGAGAGGGTGCTGGGGGGTGTGGGAAGAGAGAAGAGGGGCTGGGAGGGTTTCTGGTCAGGGCTGCCCCCTGCCATCTGAGGGGGATAAAGTTAGGAGATAACGAGGCTGGTCAGCGGTATTAGTGTCTATCGTCACACCTCAACCACCCAGAACAAAACAAAAACAAAACCAGGAAAATGCGGTTATTTATATGTGGCTTTATTCGGATAGTCCGCCTACAGAGACTTTACAGTTGGTTTGTTGAAATCCAAGTTCAGTCTTTCTAATTGTTCACTGAACATCACCTTAACCAAACCCAAGCCCTAAACCTTAACCATAACCATAAATAGTTTCAAAGAGTTTCAAGAAAAATGTCAACAGTTTGTATATAATCGGTAGATAGCATCTGTAAATAGTCTTTAGGAGACCAACCAAATCAAATGTGACTGAAAAGGTTTTTGGAAGCCCTTTGTGGGAGATCTAGAATTGATTGTCTGTGATTAAACAAACCCTAAATAGGATTAAAACACAAATAAACAAAACAATAAACAAATAGCTAAACAAAACCATGAACAAAAAGCTAAACAAGCATTCAACCTCGACAGGACAAGATGCTCTTATGGTGGCATGTCAGATGTTAGAGAGACCCTCTCAGATGCATTTCAATCCAGTAAAGCGATCTAACGTTTCACTCGCCAGACTTCTTCCTTCAGGGCTCAAGTTGAAACGTGGCCTGCCTCCAACAGCTAATCAGCTTACGGCTTGGCCACAGTCACCAAGAGTGATGAGTTTTGATACTTTGTTTAATCCATACAAGGAGGCGGGATTAGAACAGTTTAGTTTCAGTTACAAACTCTAAATGTAGATGAGCTAAGACAGTGCTTTCTCCAGTGATGTGTTTGTAACTGACAAGCACATTTTGTTTTGACTATGCTGCCGACTCTATGAACTAACTGCAGAAATGTTGGAACCCATTGAAGACACTGAAATAAACACTGATTGCGTTTCTTCTCACAGTCCAGGCTTTTTTGAGAGCAGTTTTGTCAAAGAGCATCATGCCTTGCCCAGTCAGCAGATTTACCTAAGCTCACATCACTTATCTGCTGCTGGACAAACATTGTTAGCTTATCTTTGCTTCCTTGTGTTGCACACCCCTACCCCCAACAATCTTGAGTGAATTGACCATTGGATTTAGGGTGGAAAAAGCTGCAATTAATCAGATGAAATTAGGCCAATCTCCCAAAAGAGTTTTTGCCATTTTAAGTGCCACTCTAATAATCCGGGGTCTTTTGTGTTAACTTTGAAATATTGTTCCTTTCTTCATCTTCTTAAGACAGCACATCTGTTCAACATAAAGATGGTGTGAAATATTTGGCCTATATTCAGATATGTTCACACACAAAAAGAAGCGTGCTCTCCGAACGGTTTCTCTCTGGCAGTCTTTGTTTTCTCTCATGTGGCCCAGGATCCGCTTCAGGTATTTCACAGAGTGGTGCCCTCCTTCTCACATCTTGATTCACAGGATATCTTTGAAGGCCGAAAAGCAAATATGATCACAACGTGAGCATCTATCGTTGTTTTTCTGTCTCTGCCACATGCAATATAAGTGAGATTTGGAGGACTTGGGGTGGAGTGGCCAGGGTGTTATCTCCCCCTGTGATCTCGGGATTTAGTTGTTACATTATCTTTATTGATCTATCTCTGGGCCTTTCTCTTCAAGGTTCACAGAGAGAGAGCAGTACTCCCATGTGTTCTTGATAGTTGTATGAGTGGAGATCAAAAACATTTCAGCATTCATTTGTGATTTTTTTTAACTGAACCAAAATGGATGAAATATTGAACATTAAAATCAAGAAGAAAAATCACATTATGCCTAAATCATGCTTTGATGGATGACATCATTATGTTGCTAGAACAAAAATGGTTTGTTCTAAACATTTGTACGTGGTATTTTTCTCGTTTGAAATTAACTGCCGTGTAAGACCTGTTTCTGTGAAACAGAAAGAAACAAATGTTTGACAATAAGGCAACAAAAACCAGCTAAGCTGGACAAGTCCATGCAAAATTTTGCAAACCGAAAAAAAATTATATTGCACATATGCACATTAACACAACTGCAACAACCTATACTTGGGTATTACAAGTCTCAATATTCAACAAAACACTCATACACCCAATGTGAAAAGGAAAAGAACCATATTTGTATGCAAATGAATGACGTCATGTCACCAGCCTTAAGTTATATAAAATATACACCAGGACAGTTGATCTGTGGGGTGAACATATACTCATCCTCGCTGCAGGCCATCTGTCTGTCTATCTCGGAGCAGGAGCCTGCAAACCTGTTCTTTAATAAAGGTCTTAGGCTGGAATGAGGGTGCCAGTGCTCCAGCCTGAGTCAAGCAGATCTCATCCAGATGAGTATGTCCCCCTTATAACATTTTTTTATTACTCAATTACATCTCGCTGAAAAATATGGTTCATTTTGAATGGCATTTTCTTCTCTCTCTCTCGCTCTCTCTCTCAGAAGGACAAGCGCCAGTGCTGGAGGTGCATTTTTCACAAAGGTCACTTCAGTGTAAATCAGCTGGTGAGGTAGGAGTGCAAATAACCCGAATGGGAATACGTACTGCAGTAGCCAAGCCAGTTTCAATGCTGGTTTTAAACATACTTTCCTTTGTTTCCAGTCGGTAACATTCAATCCTCTCTTAAAGCTACTTGAAATGTTTAAATTGCTTCAGCTTAATGCCACATTGCAACAGCAATTCATTATGTTTTTTTCCCCAAACATGAATAATAACAATTGGGTGAGATTGTAATAGATGTGAAATATAGACAATTTTCAAATTTATATGATTGGTCATATGATTTTTGTTACTACTGTTGATTATCAAAACATTAGTTATCAAAGTTATCATTATCAAAGATTAGAAATTTGTGTGGTCAACTAGTCATGCAATTAGTATAATATGCATGCAGTCCGACATAATACAAAGCAATCCAACAAAATGCCTAAAATGAGTCAGCATTCTGTCAAGTGCCTCAGCTAAATGCTGAAGAGCACTTCATTGATTTTGGCGACGTCATTAGCTAATTAGGTTAAAAAAAAAAAGGCAGAAATCCATAGACATGAAAATAAGTATTGCTTAACACAAAAGGCACTTGCTGAGTGGGCTTCAATGTGATCACTGACTCCGGGTTCCTTTTTTGCCAGTCACCAAACGTAAATATTTGATGAGCCGCGCGTCATCAAATGGCATTGAGGGATCCTATTACAATGACGAGGTTCCTGTTCCTGGCCTCCTCTGGGCTATAGATGTTTAGTAATGTTATCTTCATCTATGAGTGACTGCTCACTTACATCACAGACAGATAAATGGATTGGTTTCGGAAAGGCAGGGGAATTTATTTACAGGTCAGACATGGTCTCATTTGGCATGAAATCCGATTTGATAGTGCCACTGGATAACTGGGAGATGGGCACAACATTTACCGAAGCCCATGATGGTACCTAGCGTGTGCTGGATTTGTTTTAGAACCCTTTCTGGATAGTAGGGGTCAAAATGTTATTTTTCATGGGTCAACTAGAAATTAAGTTGTTTGATTGTTTCTATGACACTTTTTCACTGAAAGTTTTTAACGCTCTATGTTTATAAATACACACATCTCCATGCGCTACACAAACCCGCTTATAAATAAACAAGCTGTTTGAAGAATGCATGTGGAAACTCTTACATAACAGCGTGGAAACTGTGGTTAGGTAATTCTTCATTCAACATGCTGTGTCACAATATGCTTTCAAGGTGCCACACTCCCAGATTCGAGGAAGTGTTTTCTTACTTATTACATTCCTAACGAGCTTAGTGATGTTGCTGGGTGACAGCTACTGTTTGCTGGGCCACCATCTACCAGCCCATCCATATCAGGTGAACAGGAACAGAAGGAACCACAATTTGGCCTAATTAAATTTGAGCCGTGTAAGCCGAGCCCAGGCCGTGTGGTGTGTCAGGGGACAAGGATGGAGAGGTGTCAGGAGGTCAGACATGCTAATGTAAATAACAATGAAGACGCAGCACAATGCCTCCATCTCAAGAGCTTTGAGTCTGGTGATAGTTATATATTAGTTCAAAGGTTATTATATATACAGTATATATATATATATATATGTAGATTTCTTAATTATGATAGGTAGAGGTTATAACATTTCAAGTGACCCTCACTTTCAGGCAGGGCATAACATGCATAATGCACGTTATATATTTCTGACTTCAGAATTAAGTGCAGCGCAAGTGTGGTGCAATGTTCTTATAGCAGGAAAACATGAGAAACATCAGAGGATGGCATCTAGTTTCACCAAAGACAATCAGCTAACGTGCTACATCAGTTGGGGACTTGACATGTCCATAATCTTATTTTTTTACCATGTAGAGAAACCTAATGTTAGGTTGACAATGCATTTCCTCCGTCCTGACCTCTGATGTTTTCTCCACCAAAGGAAGATGCCCCTGTAGCTAAACACAGCACAGGTTTCATTCAGTTTCATTCAGTCTGCATTCAGTCTCTGAGGCGAGGCAGATTTTTTTCCCCCACTGCATTTATTGATTCATCAACAGACATGACACACAGTATCAGCAGCACTTGATAAGCTGTGAAGCATAATTAGTTTATTTATTTATTTTTAATTATTATAATATTTTGGCCTCTACTCAAGGCCACAGAGTGATGACCTGCAACACTTCATGCAACTTCTCCTGGGTGTCTGTGGACCATGAACTGTGTGATACAGCAGCAGCACCACCACCAGAACCAGCACCGAGCTCAGAGAGAGAGAAACACGTGTCAGGAGACGCATCCTCCACAGAATCTCGTGTCCAGAATTAGAGGGAGATGGGGTCTGTATCCATCTGGTGAGTTTACAAACAGGCCTTTGAAGAGTCAAAGGAAGTGTAAAAGGCATTGCACTTAATTCAAATATTTGCATCAACTACGCTGATCCAAAACCCACAATGATATCATCTTTATAGTACCATAGTTCCAAAGCTCCTTAATAAGATAAAATAAGTTGAAATAAATGTACTTGACAAATGTTTAAATCCTGTAATCCTTAAATGAATAGTCATTAGACTACACCAGAATTCAGTGTCAAGGACTTGATTTGATAAAGGAAGAATCTACAATCAATCATTTCAGGTCTGACATGAGACACAAGGAAGTCATACAAACCCACAACTAAATATCAATACTTAAACTCCTAAGTAAAGGGGAATAATGAAGACTATCTATCTTTCTCCCATTCATAATTTCCTTATAATTATGTTTTCAAATAATAAAAGAAAATGCAATTTTAGTAGTAACAATAATAAAGGTATAACCCCTTAATATTTTCCACTGCTAAAATGCTTGCTTATAATGTCATCCTCAATACGACTTTAACATCTTTGGGGATGGGCAGTTTTTCAAGTCTGTTCTGAAAACAATAATCACTTACAATTGTCTGCTAAACTTGAGCATGAAAAGACATTGCAATCTTTTAAGAAAACATAAAGTGCGTTGGAGGGCTGGGAGGCGATGTTTACAAGTAGCAGCTCGATAACACAGGGATGCTTTTGACCCAAGATAGTCATTTTAAGGAGCCGGCAGATAGTGGTCAGGGGCAAAAGTAGACTTATTTAGTAAATTCCAATGATCAGGACGTACCGATGCTCTTAGAACTGTGCATTTTTATTACAAACCATAAAAACCATATAATGTTCAAAAGTGACTTATTTATTCTTCTCATTTGTCCTCAGCTCAGCGTGTTGTGCATGTATGAGGAAACGGACAAATGTGGAAGAAAAATGAGAAAAGACTATAGGAGTGCGGGCTGCAAAATGCAGCAGACAGTATAGATGCACCTGACGATGGTAAACTGAGTATGACCGCGTTTGGTAATTATACTGAAAAAGTGTTAAGGAATGTCAATAAGAGCTCCCAATGGACCAAAACACTAGCACCACACGCTGCCATTCAAGTAAAAAAAAAAGGCTGAGATGTTCCATGGACTGTGACGGCAAGTGTGTTTCAGTATACAGAGGAGCTGACCCGGCTCCTGGTGTGTCTCGTGACTCCTGGTCTGGATAGGTGTCCGTTTCGTTCGTGGCTGCTGGAGGGAGTGCCGGTGGTGCCGCGTGTCCAGTCAAGCCATACAGGTGACGCAGCACTGCTTCTGAACAGACCTGAGGGTACAGCGACCCAGAAGCTTCAGCTTCGCACAGAACCGGCTGGACATGCTGTTCTTCCTGCAAGGTGGACCTGTGGACAGACATCCAGTGGTCAATAAATGTGTCTTAGTCTGACTCTATAGCAAATAACACATTTAGACATTTTAAAATGTGCAAATCTATGTCCCAAATCACAATGTATCAATTTATTCATGGAATCTTTCAGTGTATCTATGTAAATTATTTAATATTGCGAACAAAGTGGTGGCCTGACGAAAATGTAAATTCCCTCTCTAACAGATCTTTGTGACGGCATTCTGTTGCTCCCTGAACCGGAACAGTTGAAACAGAAACAGGACGAAGAAAAACAGATCAAGGAAACCAAGGAATATTCTGGGTGTACTACAGTGGACTTTGTATATGTTAAATCACATCCATGCATACTGATGTATGTCACTTATCAATGCATACTGATGTATGTCACTTATCAATGCATACTGATGCATGTCACTTATCAATGCATACTGATGCATGTCACTTATCAATGCATACTGATGTATGTCACATCAATTTGCTGCCTATAACTTCACAGTGTCCACGTGCTGCTCCTCTTTTGAGAAGCCGCTCTCTAGAGAGTCAACTGAGGTCACCAGCGCACGGTGGTCATGCTTTGGGCTTGGTGAATGAGAAACAGCTCCCGACGCTCCCATCCCGACTCACCCGTCTTCGTTTTACATTCCTGAGGGTTGCATTCCTGGGAGCTGTCAGGCCGGCTGCTTCTCCCACACAGGCCGGCCCTCTCCTCCTCTCCTGATTCATCATTCACACATCTGATGCCGCGGCTGCGCACCCCGCCACCGCAGCTCTGTGAGCACTGATGCACACACACACACACACACACAACAACACACAAACATGTACAAACACACACACACACACACACAAGCAGGCAAATAAATAGCATTAAAACACAGCATGACTGGGTAAGATTCTAAGAATCCATAAATGTAGGCTATGCATCACTAAGTATGTCTGGTGTTGGCCACTGTGGCTACTCCTTGGTGTAGGCTGGCGAACATGCAGCATAACAGTATTCAACTGTGAATGGCACAACCCAGATTCCAACCCAGTCAGAGGGAGATCAAATAAATCGAGGAATTCCTCCTGCTGCGTATCCCAAGGGCTGACCTGCCGACAGCAGACCTCAACGCCACCCCTCACATCAGCATCAGGTATGCTGACCGTGACCATCACTGCTTAAATTCATTTCAGCGTCAATAACAATCATGACTATCCTGGACCAGTTTTGAGGAGTGCAGGGCTACGGTGTTTTAGTCAGGAGAGAGTCTCACCTCTGCCCAGGTCTCAGCGTCCCAGTGGGTGCACGGCTGCTGGTTGCAGGGCTCGGTGAAGTTTGGCCTCTGGGTGGTGTCGCAGCGGTGGAACGCCGGACAGTACACCAGACGCTCCCTCAGACCCCCACCGCAGCTCTTTGAGCACTGAGTGGAGAAAACATATACGGCATAATGTTATTTCAGCTGTATCATTTGAGTCACTTAGGGTTTGGGTTAGGTTTTGAGATAACTAACACATATCAATATGATACTGAAAATTGTGATATTGACATTGAAAATGAGTTTTCAGCATAATATAACTATTTGCTCTGAGTGGTATTTATTGATCAATCCCACACTAACAAATACATGTGTAATCAATTGCCAATTCATAGCCACCACTTCATCTTCTGGGACTGAGCCACACTATAAATCCTGAATAGGGAAACATGACATGCAGGTCCCTTACCTTCCCCCAGGGGGAGCTCTTCCACTGCAGGCAGGGCAGAGTGCTGCATGGCAGGCTGCTGGGTGGTTTGTGAGTCAGGGCCTGGCAGTGGAAGGGCCTGAGTGGGCGTTTGCTCTGCGTGTCGAGGCACTGCACGTCCCGATGGCGCATGGCCTCACTGCAGCCCACAGGGCACTGAAGAGGGACAAACAAACGCCACAAAGCTCTGACAGGGTTGGGGAAAAACTCTTGATGGCATCTAAGGAATCTGTCTCATTTTGCTAGTGAGGTAATGATATTGACTTTATGGTTTTTAAAGGAGAATTTTAAAAGAAAAAAAAAGCACAATTACCAAAAAGGACTTCTAAGAATCAATATCTGTTCCACAATTACCCCTTTCAAACATGTTCCTGGGTTAGCTATGCATTTCCAACCAAAAATGATATTCTTGTATTTTTTTTTATTTTTTGTATTTATTTTAGCACTTACTGCTCCCTGAGATCGTTTGTTAACAACCTCTATCTGAACTGAATGTGAACATGCACAGTACTAATGCTGCACTTCCATGTGCCATAGAAGTGCACCAGCAGCTTCAAGGAGGGCGCTCACCTTGCTCCAGTTGCCTGCCTTCCAGCCAGTGCAGGGCCGGAGGTTGCACCGACGTGCCGGCTCGGGCTTCTTGACGCTCGCGCAGTCGGCCTCCTGAGGGGAGCTGCACACCAGCGCCCTCCACTCGGCACCAAGCCCACACGTGGTGGAGCACTAGGGCAGGGCGGCAGCAAGCAAGTGGGTACATGTGCATGCAACTTACAAGGCAATAGGAGTCCAGTGCAGAATCTGGTCTGATACAGGACTGCGTTTCCCAGAAGCATTGGTGGGAAACCACCGTGGTAACCGTGGAGAGAGAGTGTTCGAAATGATAGTCTCTCTATCATTCGACTATGGTAGATATTCAAAAACACTTTTGGGAAACGCACCCCAGAACAGCTCAGTATATGGTTGTTCAGTCCACAAAAGAACACAACACTGCCATCTTGCAATGCAACATAACATTGCACAGTGAACACAATATGAAACAACACAGATGGAATTATGACTTCTTTCACTGCTGTGCAAACTTCCAGCTTTGTGTTTGGATCAATGACAAACTGAGGCATTTGTGACTTGATGTATCAGAATAGGAGGACACTGCTATTTTTAAGCGTTGACCATGCAACAGTGATGAGACAGGAGAAATCTTTCCTTTCACAACCTTTATCTAGGCCTCAATGGCATTTAGGCTCTGCCAAGCAGCCTACTTAGGGCTCTCGTAAATCTGGCCATTCATTCAGGACAAGAGGACAAAGGACACTGAAGTGCATAAAAATAGAAGTAAGTATGTGTGGATAAATAGTGTATAATAAATCACCTCCTACTACAGGAGCTGTCCACTGAGTGCCTGTCCTTAAAGGACAACTAGCAGACTGCTCAGTGCTACGGCCTCTCCTCAAACGACACCCATCATCTTTACATGCATGCAGAGCAGAGCCACCTACCTCACTCCAGTTCCCGACCACCCAGAAGACATCCATGCCGATGTGATCCCTGGCGTTGAGGTTGCCATAGGCACTGGTGGTGCTAACTGGACTTCCTGGTCTGTGTTTGAGCTTCTTGGCCTCGGGGCTCTTGCTGGTGGTCTTATGGGCCACTGAGGTCTTCTGGTATTTCAGCACCTTCACAGTGTGTGCCGGAGCCCCTGTGGTTCGGGGAATGTCCGCCGACTTCGACTTCGACTTCGACTGAGGTTTAGAGGTGGTTTTGGGCAGTGGCGTAATTCTCGGCTTTGGCGTCCACTGTCTAACAGGTTTGACGGAAGGGGTTGTGATTTTGGCTTTGGAGGTGGCGCGTGGGGTCCAGTACACCCCACGAGGTGTTGTGGAGCGAAGGGGCACTTTGGTTGTAAACAATGGCCTAATTGTATGTGACTGCGTGGTAGTCCTCAAGGGGGCCGTTGTCATGGAGGTGACCACGTCCACGACCCTCTCGTTCCTAGAATCGGAATCGTCCACAATGTAATCGTATCCCGGGGTGTAATTAGATCCAGTGTCTGGCTGAGGATCAGCGCTGCTTCCTTCCTCCTCCTCCTCCTCCTCCTCTTCCACTTCCTCCCTGGCTGCTCCAGAGCCTTTGGTCTTCCTGCCAGCATGCGCTACGTCTGGAGCCGCGCTGGCGTTCCCCACCACGATTAAGTCGTAATCATCTGTGTGCAGGATGTCAGAGGCGGTGGGGAGCTGCGGCGTGCTGGCTGCTGCGGTTGGTGTCAGCGGTGTGGTTGGGTCGGTCTTTGGTGCTACAGAGGTGGTGACGGCTGCCTGCGTCGGGCCTCGTTTGGGGGAGATCCGGTGGTACATGGACTTTTGGCCGGAGCAGCTGAGGAGGCCACACAGGGACTTGGAGCGAGGCTTGGTGGTGGCGTTGCAGCGGTCTTTAGGTTCAGCGATGCATGTGACCTCCCTGGAACGCACTCCTCCCCCACAGGTGACAGGACACTGAGGATATTTAAAATAAATTGTCTTATGCAGTAGAGATGGGAGAAAAAATTGTAGTAGTGTAGTCTAGTGTAGTGTAGTGTCGTGATATCTTCCGGCGAAATGTTGTATTGATACAGCGGCGCCATTATTTATCAATATTTGTTTATTTTATATTATGATTTAAACTTTGTTTTGGTACATACATCTGCTTTTACATTGTTTCTCAAGTCCGCGCCATAATGGCAGCAGAGACTCCCAGTATACAAGTTGTAATATATGGGAGAAATAAAGCACAATGTATCACAGAATCAAATTGCAAAACTTGCTGTATCGTAAAATGTGAAGAATTGCAATAATATTGTATCGTGGCATGAATATTATTAAATATAATAGTATGGTATCATTGCCTCTGTGGCAATTCCCACCCCTATTATGCAGGCATACACCTTTTATACCTAACACCTGAAGACACATAGTAGTTGGTTTTGTGCTGGGAAGCATGTACATTAAAACCCAATGACAAAACCACTGAGCTACATCGTTACACATTGAGCTACGTGAACTGACCTCATTCCAGTTGCCCACGGCCCAGTCTGAGGTGCAGGGCATGTCCCTGTTGCAGGGAACCACCGGCTTGGGCTTCAGCATGTGCCTGCAGTCCGCGTGGTGCAGCACGCGCTCCTCCCCCGTCACGGTGCGCACGCAGAGGACCGTCCGCTTCTTCACACCAGAGAGACCGCAGGTGGCCGTGCACGGCTGCCAACCCCCAACCCACCACCTGAGGGGTAGGCAACAGCAGGTGAGGACAGGGGAAATAGAACATCAGGTGAGCCTTACGTCTGGAGGCTAGGGGCGGCAGCAGATGAATGCTACTTCACAGGGGTTGATGCGAAATTCTGGGTGTGCCTAAGTTTTACTTTCTTAGTAGTGGGGTGTTGTTAGGTTAGGTTGTGTTAACTCTCTGTGGTTAGCCAAGTTAACCTGTCCTATACATATTGAGGTTGGTTGCTATTAGCATTTACGTAAAAGCAGTTCCTGAAAATCCTACTACAATGTAGACCTTCAGCTTGCTTTTGATTGGGCGTTGATTAAAAAATCAACTTTAAACGAGAACAAATGGAGTCACAAATAGAAACCTTGCAGGGCAGTCCATGATTTTACACTTTCGATAGCGGTCTTCAGGGCGGTTTTCTGGGTCGCACAAAACTTCATCCACCACACCGATATCCCGTTCGAAGCATCGTACAGGCTGAAGCTGTTCACCTGGAAATGTCAGGAAATTAAAGAGTTAATGTTCTCGAGCAACAGCCATAGCTAACAATACGCTTAAATAATCTCATAACTCTCCACCCTTATGAGTAGCACACTGGCCCATTGGTGTTGCTATGCTCTCTCCACAGACTAGGTGTTGTCCACTATCACAGCTGTCAGCGAATGGATGGGATGTTTCAAAAGCTGTTTCTTCCCTCCACAGCTAAGGTTCACTAATCTGTGGAGGGCCGTGCTTGCACAATAAAACATGTGAATCACTCTCTAATGGTACAGGGAGAATGATCCACTCCTGCCGACCCCCATTGCCTGCTTTCAGTGAGCAAACACATGACACAGTCAAGGAGGAATTTTCCCCATGATTCACAAGCTGTGTTTGTACCAGGAATCCACAAAGGCCAGAAAACCAATGTGAGCACAAGATACTGTGTGCTGACCATTGAGGTTTTTCAAACCGGACCCTTGAAGTCTGTGCTCAAATATTTATTTACACCGAGGACAGTTATCAAATGTCTTCATCCAAAGTGACTTACACCACAGCTAGGGTACACTGTTTTATCAGCATGTGAGCTGCCTGGGAATTTACCCCACGACCTTAGTGCACTTCAGTCTTGTAGTTGAGCTGCAGAAACATGCTCTGTATCTGGCTAAGCTGTGATGGAACAGCTGACTGTTGATAACAAAGCTTCTCTAGAGTGAGTGAGTGGAAATTACAGGTTTGACTGGGAGTCATAATCTGGGGTGCAGTAACCCACCTATTCCACAGGAGGTGCTGCAGTCAGTCCACGCTCCGTGCCTCCAGGTGTATTCCGGCTCCGGGACCTCATTCCCACTCTGTCGCTCCCTCTTTATGGTGTACTCGTAGTTGATCCCTGGATTTCTCTCTTGGAAGAGCAACTGAGCGCCAACATTTCCTTTTCAGAGCTCATCTCACAGAACTGAGTATTGACCATAAATTTATAATGGAAATAATGTTGGTATGGTCTATCTGGGATTGATCACCAGGGCAACACATACCTGGATCATGATTGGCTCAGTGGTGGGTCCTGGTGATGTCAGGTTCTCCAGGTTGCCTATCCTGTCATAGAAAAACTTGGCTTCGCCCGCTTTGTACTCTCCGTTCCACTGGATGATGAAATTCCCATTTAAGTAATAGTCCTCCGAGTTAGGCCTCTTCATGGCGAGGAAATTCCCGGCCTCCCCTCTCTCCTGGATGAAAATGTCCCTGGCGCCTTCGGGGATCACGACCATATCTACATAACCTGCAGGACAAACAAGATTCCAGTGATAGACTCCAGACACAAATACCCAAAGCATTACAACAACAGGTTTCATGTTCCTCACGTCCTGATAAAAAAAAATATCACACCATTATTATATACCACTCAATCTCATCGTACAAAGGTATGACAATGTTGCACTCCAGGTGCACTCACTGGCTCCACATGAACTCTGAAGACGGTGAAAAATAACTCCACCATGAGAGATATCTGTTACACACTGGCAAGGCCCCAAGAGCCTCATCCTTACCGTAGCCATCTGGCTGATCAAAGTTCTCATGGACTGTCTGGCAGGTGGAGCCATCCCCCAGACAAACCCCACAGCGATCCTCCTCTGCGTTGGAGTCGATGCCATAGTCACATCCAACGGCCTGCCAGGATCCAGATATAGCAGGGCGAATAACAGGGGCAGGAGGGAACAGGCAGAGCCACAGGGACCCATTAAACAGCAAGGAATTATGGAGGTTTTTTTACATATTAAAATAACTGTATCCTACTGTAAATGCAAGGTGGTGCATTGATTAGACAATAGTTCAGTACGGTTGGACATTTAGAAAGGAGGTAACTATCTTTCCTCTTTCTAAGGTATTGCATACCTTTTGTGTACCTACAAAATACAGACAGGAATCCATATTAGTGGAATGGGCAAACCTCAATGTCATACAAATATGTTAAAACTTGTTTAGGTGTGAGTCTACTTGGCTTTTCCTTATTTGACGAGACGAAGTCAACAACAAAGTCAGCTGCTCAACAATCACACATAGTGGCTAACAAATAAACTTGCCATGATTCACACGTGGATTCAATATTATCATACTTATATAATCTTTCGTATAATAGAACAGACACATAGACATGCACGGCCACACTACCTTGCACACACCATTGATACATATGCTTCTGCTGCTGTTCACGAAGCAGGAGGTCCCATCGCTCACGGCGTCCAGCATCTTCTCTGAGAAGCCTCCGTCCACTGGGTGGCAGTGCAGCTCACACGGGCTAGCTGTCACCAGAATGGCCGCAGAAGAGCGCGGTAAGTTGGAGACAGAGGAAGTGCTCTTACATCTTTGCAGACATGATCATCAAAACACCTTGAAAGAAATCAGTTTTACTCTGTATGAAATAGGATTTACAAATGAATTGGTGAATAGTCTGTTTCAAGAAAGGAGGTGATCTGGTTAGCGTTCAAATATGGTATGTTGTGGATTGGATTTCAATGCAAAGCAGGAAGAAAAAGAAGGCAACCATGAGAGACTAGATCAGGTAACTCTCAGACATTATGGAGCACAAAAGCCTGAGGTGGTGCAGGCTTGTCTTAACCTGCTGCAGAATGGTATGAAGACTCTGTCCTTGTTATTTCTGCTGCTTGTGTTTAAGCTTATAAATCCCTACAATCAGTGGTGTCTGTGTAGTAAGCTATCCATGTAACAATTAGCTTTTATTTCACAGCAAGGCAAACATCAACCTTAGATCTGGAAAGCTCAACAGAATTTTAACACGTGACTAAATCTATTCTGTTTAGCCACGTATGAACTACTGTGGTTGCATTTTAATAACATTCAACCCCTAACTAGTTGTAGAATAACATTTGGCCACAAACGATCTGTTAATCTTAACACACAGGCCACAATGACTGTATAGAAAGTACAACGATAACTGATTAGTGTTTTTTTTTCAGTGTGGTAAAATTGCTAAATTTATGTTCAGCTGTTGTCAGTCATGCTTCTAACACACCACAAGAACGGCTGAGATGGGCCAACAACTTTCCTATTTGACCGAGATTTTCCAGTCTTTGCTGAAACATGACAGCCACACAGAGACCGAGGGTTTGTTTAGTTGTTCATGGTTTCCTTGACGTCAACCTATGAGACCCTGTAAATGACTGAAGAACCACTGGCAATACAAGGAGCACATCCCCTGGAGCCAGTCAGCATAGCCTTGTGTGGCTTCGTCTTATGGGCATGATGACAGGGCATCTAAGCCTTACTCATGCTGTGCCTATTAGAGACTGGATCCTGCTCAAGGAGGACTCATTAATGTTCATACTCGCAATTTCATTAAAATGTGTTGAGAGCAGCATTCATCTTAAAGGCAAACTGAACACATGCATATCCCTATAGCAAATATTTATAGAAAATGGAGCATTAAAGAACCACATACAATAGGTTTTGCGTGGGTGACTGAGGCCTACTCAAATTTTGTATTTTGTGTAGGGCTGTACAACCTCACTACACAAACTATAATTGGTTGACTGGTAACAAGAAAGGAGATATAATGCTTTCCCCCTGTAGTATCTGGCAACAAACAGAGAGCAGTCTGTTTGCTGTGCATGAATGAATGAATGAATGAATTCATTCATTAATTAATGAACCTCAGTAGGATAACATTTGGTGGAGAAGTAATGGACAATATCAACTAACTATCCCTAACCAGTCGCCCAGAGGAGGATCTTAGTGTGATGATACAGAAGTGGTGTCAGTACTTGTGCTCATGACAGGGATCCACTCGTACAGCTCGTTCTGGTATGGAACTGTGTTGAACTCGCTGCACTGCATCTCACGGAAGCTCGGGTGTTTCTTGGCGCAGGGGTTGATGTTGCAGATCCTGTATCGCTTCCGCTCGCCCGTGCAGTACGTCCCCCCAAACTCGGGCCTAGAGAGGGGAAACAGACCGTCCGTTCAGTCGCGCCACGACAGCAGGAATTTGTTGATCTTGGTCCGCAGCGAGTTTGTTCTCTCGTGGCTGGGGCCGCGGGGTCGAGTCTGAAACATCTTGACCTTAAAGTACTGTTGGGTTTGAGAAGCTGCGCCAAAGACAACTCAGCCATACATAGAGAACTGCAAAACGGGCAGTGAAACGTTTCACCGCATATGACTAAAAATACTTTCATTGTTTTGTGCGTTCAAAAGTTTTACACTGACTGACCAAAATAGACTTTTGAGACAGTTCCAATCGGTTACTGTAACTGGAGAAAAATGAAGTGCTTACTTAGGCTGGTTGCACTCTCTCTCGGCAGACTGCACCCCCGCTCCACAGGTGCGTGTGCAGTGAGACCAGGTGCTCCACTGACCCCAGCCCCCATTCACTGTTTCTGGAAGTTTCCCCACCACCACGCACTCACCTGAAATGCACCACTACCCGCCATACACAAAGGAGAAGCTTTTACACACAATTTGACATGAATACTTCTTATTGAGTTAAAATTCCATAGAGGTTAATTAAATCATTGGAGGAAATCATGAGGTCAAAGAAAAAGGTCCTGTTTACCTTATCTGGGCCACATTTGGTACCATCTATTGGTGAGTCCAGTTTGGACCGACAAGTCCCGTTCACAGAACACCACAAAATCTGACACACATTCTGAAAGCGAGAGAAATCAAAACAGACTCGAAGCTGACACAAAGATTTTGAACAGCCACGTATTTTTCATTGAATATTGAACAGCATCTCAGAGTATCAGAATGCATGAGATTTCACAACCACCTAGCATATTAGAAACAGAACAGCGCACTGAGAGAAAAAAAATGCATGCTGCAAGGCGCATGGCACTTACATCCACTTCTTGGCAGAAGGTGGCGTTGGAGCCGTACTGCAGCTGGCACTGGTGGTGCGTGCTGTACTTTACCCCCGGGGTGGCCAGCGGTGTGGTCAGGTCCTTTTTGGATGGGCGGTCGTCCAGACAGAAGCCCCAGCCGCGGCTGCAACACGGTATCCAAGGTAACAAGAAGTCAGGTTATTAGCTAGTGGTGGCGGGAAAAGATCAACACCAGACTGTTTTCATGTCTTGGTAATATTCTTCAGATGTGTTGAGTCTGCTGAGTGTGACTCAAACCTGCAGTCTGGGATGGGGGGATAGCAAAAGGAAAAGGAAAACAAGAGAGGAGAACATTTTTTATCACTCACTCCAAGAAGCGAGTGATGTAGTCCTTGCTGCAGGGGGACCAGGTAAGGGGGGAACTGTCGTACATCAGCTGTCGAGACATGATGAAGGGGTGTCTCCCCGACAGCTCGCAGTCATTGCCCTGACCATCATGGTGGATTCCAAAACTGGAAGAGAACCATATAACAGACTCAGTTATGACTTATGTTCAGCATACTGGATCAATTCTATCACACACTAAAGAGTATATGGGTGAATCCCTTTACAGTGAGGTCAAACAGAACAAGTGTTGAAGTGTTGATTTGTGGCAAAACAAACACAGCTTTGACCTGAGTGAATCCTGGGGTTCAAGTTACACCTGCAAGGCACTTCCTTGCATGACAGATTTAAGATTTGTGTGGGTCCCTCCTTTTTTTCAAACACTGACTGATAAACACAAACACACACACACACACACACCTGTGTCCTATCTCGTGAGCAATGGTGAATGCCAAGGGGAGACCGGAGTCCTCGTTGATGTTGCAGCTGCGATGTGGCTGGCACATGCCAGAGAGGTGGGACAAGCCCAGAGTCTCACACGGCTGGTTGGCCCCTGCACATATGTCCTTCCTGTAAAACACACACACACACAAAGGGCAGGTACGTGTGAAAAAAGTTAAAAGGCGATCCCCGCAGGTGTTTATTGGGGGCTGGCGGTGCCAAAAAGTCAGTCTGTGTTCCAAGGAACTCTTGAGTTTCCACTACACTGAGTTTCCACTATTACGTTCCTGTGGCTCAGCTGGTACATCAGGTGCTAACAACACCATGTGTGTGTGTGTGTGTGTGTATTTGAGGGGTAAAGGGTGAGGTAGGTGCATTCCAGGGCACTCTGATTTTCCATTATTCTGTGTTATCCAGGACACTCTGATGTTCCATGATTCTGTGTTCTGTGTATTTTTTGAAGTAACACACCTACGTTGAGATGCAAAGCATTGGGTTTATAGTTAACATTACCACTGTTCTCATGTCAGTGTTTTAGCAAAGTACATGACTACATGGCAATGTACAGTCAGTAGAAATGATAATACTGTAATTACAGTTCAATTACATATCACTACACAATGGGACAGGGACAAAACACCATGCAGTGTTTCCCCTAGGTTTACAGCTTTGGGGGGGGGGGGCTGCGGCACGGTGCACGCGGCGCGGCGTGGCCACCGACACAAACGCTTAAAGGAATCATGGTGTTCATGTGTTTCTTTTAATGACAGCAGTCAATATAACAACTAAACATCGGAACATGTCTTTTTATGACAATTATCCACAAAGTGTGCAGCTTTTGTCGCTGCAGTGGTGTATCTTTCTGGGCTTCTGGAAGAACATTTTTTAAGATATTTGCGGCCTAAAATTCCTGATTTCGCAGGAGCTTTTCCAAAAAGTTGCGATGAAAGTTTTTATTTTTAGGTTTTTGTTGCAATGAAATTGGCGAAACAAGTGAAAGTTGCGATAAAAAGTTATGAATTGTCCTCTTTGTAATTATAATTGAGTTATTTGTTGAAAAATAATTGATTATTAAACAAACATTAATTCATCAAGAACAAAACGATTGAGAAATGGTCCTCTTAATAACCTCACCAATATGCCAAACAAAAGATTACCAGGACTACAAAAATGTAGCAAAATAGGCTTTACTTATCCACAACGAAGTGCACATGTTGGCATTACAAAAGGACCAGTACGACTGAATAAGATGTTATGAATGTCTCAGCCTTCATATGACGAAAAAAAAAAAAAAAACAGCCTGTGTCACTATGATCTGTCTCGTCATCTGACGTCCTGCCTGTGTTTCTGCCGTTCTCATTGCTTATCAATCTGTTTTGCTATCCTTGTTTATTTATTTTATCCGTATAGGTGTTGATGTTCAATTTCATATATTAATTTAAAGTCGTCCAATTTCAAGTCATCCATTCTTCAACACTAGCTGCTACCTTGTCTTCAAACAGAAAGTAACGTTAAATCTCCATGGCAACAGGTCTTGAGGGTTTGGCAAATAATCGGATTTATTGCTTCCTTCATTATTCACAGCAAAATAAATAATTTTCGTTACATTTCATAGATTTATTAGCAGACTCTATGTAAAAAGGGCCACGCACAACTCACGGAAAAAGATAAAAAATGGAAGCCAGATCTATTTCTGAATTTTCGGTGCGGACATTCTGTACGTACGTTCTGTTTCCACGTCTGTTGTAGCCATTCTCATTGGGCCTCATTGTCGACCCTACCGAGGAAAAGATCTCTGCCGGATTCATGTACGCCTGGATATTAGTTTTTTAAAGCTTAAAAGTGTCCGTAGCTGTGCACTGGTTCTTAAGCCCAATTCTGTCCGCTGGTGGGAGCGTGCTCACCTGTGTGTGCGCGCACGTGTCTGTGTGTTTGTGCGCATCGCGGCGGAACTCTGCCATGCGCGATACAGAGAGCAGAGAATTGTAAACGCGCGACCATGTAGAGACAGAAATTACATGCCGTCGTGTAAATAAGATAAATAACATAAGGCTATTTATTTTGTTTAATAAAAGAACAAGCTATAGACCTGTTCTATAGGAAAGGTAACCTTAAATTACTTCCGTTGTGATTTGGCGCTTTATAGAAAATAAAATTGAACAAAATTAACTTGACCTTCCAGGGGGGGCGGGGGGTGCCGTTGGGGGGGCGGGGCGCCCCCCTAATATAACGGTAGGGGAAACACTGCCATGGGTGCCTTAGTAACCTAAATGAAAAGGAACCCTCTCGCAGTCCACACAAATCTAGGTGTTCTCGGTCCTGATCCTGGTAGCCTCATGCACTTCTGTCTATCCTTGCTGCAAGCAAACCTGATTAAAATCAGAGTAATTAAAGTGTAGTTGGCTTGATAAATCAGGTTTTTTACAGCCAATCAAGAGTGACACTGATGAGTTTAGGCAGGTATGAGGAGCCGGGAGAGATGGGAGACGTGCCAAGTCTTAGGGCCCCAGCAGTAGGTCAGGTGACGTGTATGTGTAACCTTGTAATGAGAACAGCCACATCGTGATGAGCAGGGTGTGTGTCACTCTGGGGGTTTACATTCTTCTGCCAGGTACAGAAACTGTTAAGGGTTGTGTCGGCGTGGTGAACGATCTTCAACTGTTTCTTAATGAGAAAACATCAATGATAAGAAGAGTGCTTTAGTACATTTGTAAATGCAGAATGTGTTACCTGTGACACCTGGTAACAGTGAAACATAATAGGAGTAAAAATAAGAGCTTGTAGCTACCTCTTCGCCATGCAAAAGAATGAGGCGAACCAAGATGATGTGGACGGCGTTTCCGATACTGGCGTCATGAAAAATCCCAGCAACCTGAGTATTATGAGCACCACAACTCAGTATACAGGTGCCCGGCTGTGCTTTACTCTTTTAATCTTTTACTTAACCACTTTAGAGTATCAAAACACGAGGTGAACACAGCAGATCATCATTCGGCACAGCTTGCATCTACACAACAACTAGTACACAAATCCGCTCACCATGTTCATGATGGTGAAGATGTAGGACTCCACGTTGCCGCTGCCGTGGTAGTCCATGAGTTTGGAGTCGGCCACCACCAGGGTCTCCACCCATCTCTCCTTGCTGACGGAGCGGCGAGAGATCCCGCGAGGGACGGGCTCACCGGTCGACTGCTCCCGCTGCTCCTGTTCCCACGCGTCCCTCTCCTGCTCCACCCTGAGAGAGAAGTCAGCGCCATCTACCCCCGGATGATGCACGTATTTAAGTCATGACACTGTCAAACAGCGATGGGACAGTGGACAGCAAGCTAGGTCTGATTTAAGCCCCTTTTAAACGGAGCATTCTGTTAGCAGAGGCGTTACATTTAACTGAGTGTCTATAATGCTGCGTTCAAGACCACATGGAACTCGTGGTCTTGCACTAGAACACCACTTGAAGTTCTTGAAGTTCTTAAAAACTCTGAGAATTATTATCTTTGTAGCTACCTCTGCTGCCAGCTTAAAGGCAGAACAACGACCCACCATTCTGTGTTTGTACCTTTTATACAGAATGGCAAAGTGTAAAGACGCAACATTCCCACCTTGAACAGGCTGTATAAAAAGCCCTTTAGATTGCTCCTCTACATCTGACATCAAACCTAAACTAATAATACATTATGTATGCATAAACTGCTAGTCCATTAAAAAAACATTAGATTAAAAAGCTTTTTTCACTGACAATTTCACCAATAGGTTTGGAACATTTCTACACACAAACAGTACAAAGACAAAAGGGGTCCTGTACTGCCTTTACATAAACACACACATATCAGTAGACCAAGAAAGCTGTCTAGTCCAAGACACTGGCCTGAGGCCATCACAAACCATTCTCTTATCAGCCTGCCCTCTGACATGCAGCAACATGGCCATATGTGACCTCTCACCTTTGACCCCACAGGCACCCTGCCTCTCCTGTGGCTCCGTGACACTCCGCCGATGTCGGGGCGCCGTCCATGTCACTGGACTCCGGTAGACTACGTGGGCCTCCTTGGGATCCTCGCGGCTCACAGGGTGACCTTTCACTGGCTCAATCAAAAACAGCCCCTCTGGCAGGGAGAAAAACCCTCTCTAAGGGTGCAACACACACAAACATACACACACACACACACACACACACACACACACACACACATGAATACACACCATAAGTGAACATCCAGGTCATTAAAAACATTTGCAAGTAGTTTATGAATGAGTTTCTTTCAACCATAAGTATGCGATGCCCAGGTGGTATGCCTGTAAATGCACCACTATGGCACTCTGCTATAATTTTGAATGTGTTCTTTTTTTAAGCCAACGCAAGACACCTATGGTGAACGCGAGGCAGGTATTTTCCTCTCCCACCCAACGGCACATTCCCTCATCAAGTAGGCTCAGTAAGGCATCAGTCTTTTGTCTGCAGAGGTATGCCCTGCAAGTTGCTGCCAGTGCTGACATTTCCTTTAGCTCAGGAGGACTACTGAAGGGTGATTACTCAGTCATTCACACTCCGTAAAAATTGTGTCGAAACAAGCCCTGGCGATGTCGGAGGCCGCAGCACAAAAACAATGAGACTGGGGAAAAACGAGTCAGGGATTGGCTCTGGAGACATGGGCCCATCTCTCTGCGGTCCTGACTTGCACATGGACTGGAGGGTCAGGCAGACTTACGTATGGCCCCTTTTTCCCCACTCACAAAACAGAAGAATGACTACGGCAAGATGAGTGAATGCTATGAGAGCGAATGTGAAAGGCACCTTGGTGTAAACCGGCCATATAAATCCAGACAGAACATTGAGTTTTTACGTGAATAAACCATTTCTAACCTCATGGGTGGTTCACAAATGTTTCCGCTATTCGGCCTATGGTGGTGGAGTCCAAATTGGGAATATTTGTGATAATCTTGTTTAGGGACATAAAATGTCACACAGCTGTCTCCGGAAGCGCACAAACTGATGTTGACATCTGTGATACAAATCAGTCCCAGAAGATACAAAAACAGGTGCTGGGATGTGTCCTCAATCTATGTCATGCAGAGAAAACGTCTGCTGTATACAGTATTTCTCCCAAAGTAAGCACCATATAAGACTCAGTCCTCACTGCCTAAGAGGCAGGTTCCACAAACAGGCGAAAGCCAAACACAAATTCAAAGAGATGAAAGCTTGCCCCGAGTGTGCGGCGTCTCAATATCAAGGAAAGAAAAAACTAAGATGGAGAGATGGGTTTTGGCTCACTCATCCCATCAAAGACACAGAAAGACAAACACCAAAACAAAGACTGGCTTGAGACTGAGGCATGAGCCTCTTTTTTCAGAACTCTGAGCCTCGCATTTGAAAACGTTAACTAATCCCTGGTTCCCGTGCCAACTGAAACAGCACCAGTGCCTTGCACTTGAGTGGAATTCCCTCTCTTCCTCCTTGACTTAAATATCTCGCAGGAAGAAAGTATTACTATGAAGTGCCTCCATCTAGGGAGACTAAAATAACACAGGTTGAGCTGCTAAATACAGAAGCCATGTGGAAGTGCTTTATTTCTCCAGTGGGTCAAAAATGCTTCTGTGCAAAAAATCTAAGGCTTCAGGCTTGCAAAACTAAGATATAAGGTTCTAATAAGATATATATGGTTCTAATAAATTCCCTGTGATTGTGATTTGTGCAACCCGTACAAATTATGTAATTTTATTCCAAAGTTTGGCTTTCTTCTTTGTTGACAATTGGTTAAAAAACTACACACATACAACAAAGTACTCAACTTTCAGCCGTGAAAGATGTTTTTTCTTTCTCTTTTGCCAAAACTGACATCAGTTCAACTCTGTATCAGCAACTATGGCATACCAGAGGCAGACTGAAGTCTTCGGAAGCTCTTCTCTGTCCATGGATTTGCATAACAATGGAGATGTGTTTTAACTCAGTTCATTTGCAGAAAAAAGACAGATAAAACTGCACTGCTCAGCAAGGTCAGTAACAATACATACACTGTTACTAAATGCATTCCAAGGCCATGTGCTCCTGCTATTGCCTGCGTCCCAAGCCAAGTCTCACTCATTAGACTCTTTCACTCTTCACGGCCAACACACCAAACAAAGTAGCCAGAGCTATTATTCACAAAAACAACCCATCCACTTTCCTTTGGAGCAGCTCAACGTGTTTTAATTGCAGTTCTTTACATAGTAATGGCAAAATATACATTTCATCTGACTCCCCCAATGTTACTGACCTATCAGGCTGTGATCCTTCAAATGTTTGCAATCCAGCCAAGTCAAGTCCTCCCACGGAGGCCATGTTTTTAGAACGGCAGAGAAGCACTCTGACTGTACTTGTTTCATCATGGATGCCAGACATAACTGCAACAATGTTGCATGAAATGAGTCATTGAACTAAAGTAATCTGAATGCGATTCTCCACAAGCCGGGCTTTGAAAGTGTGTCAAACATTTCAAACCCATGAAAAGTCCTTACGGTGAATGCAACACCACATAAAACCTTTAGAATGTTTGCAGAAATGCAATGCATACTGCATTATGAACATGAGACATATCAATCCCTTTCTGAAAGCGGTTTTGAGTACTTTCTGCACGCCATGTATCAGAATATCCTGATCTTGCTGCTTGATCTCCGTTGACAACAGGGGCATTCATTTTTGCCTTTGAACACCATCTCAAAAGCCTGATGTCTAGGAAGCCCTGACCTACTTATTCCACTATGCAAACATTTCACCCTGTGCTTCAGAAAGCCATAGGAGACACGTGAGGAAGGGCATATGATGCAGTGCACAATGGATGTGTTATGACAGTTTCACAATCATTTCAAGAGCAGAGCCATCTTCAAATCTACTTCACAGAGGCAGGTATGAAGGTGGAACAAAACAAATGCAATTAATGTAAGACTTTGCAGGGAAGACCTTTTGCAGAGAAGGACTTTTGCATCACTGCATGGGACTTTGTGTCAATGAATATACAGAAAGCACAGCCCGCAGTATCTATGACTAATTCCTTTTTTCTTCTTTGCAAACATACCCAGGGGGCCAGTGAATGTCAAACTAATAGACAAGTTGGTGTCACTGCAAAAACTGTGTTTGCTCAGACAATCTATGGCCATCCTGGTTAACCCAGAACTTATACTCAAATAAGCCTTTTGTGTTCAAAGAGACCACAGAGACCAACCCCTATAATGACAAGCCTCAGATAGATGCTCATTTGGATAATTTCATAGATCAAACTACCAAAGGTTTCTAAAACACCTTGTTTGCTACAGAGTAATACACTATATACTTCAGATACCAAATATCACAACAAATACAAATATAAATATTCCTTAATATGGTCAACCTTTTAGGAAATAATAGGATTCAAAATGTGCAGATGTGCATCAAAACATCACACCAATACATGCCACTGGCTTTTCTTTGTTCACGAATCATTCATTTAGAAATTATCTCAAATGATTTTTGCCATTGAATTAATTTACTTACACATTTCTATCTGGTGGTCTGAAAGTGGCCAAATTTGCACTAACTAAGCTCAACATATCAACTACTATTTATGATACTTACCAGTCCTTCACAGGTGCTGATGGCAGCTTTTCCCACATGGTTGGAGTAGGTGACGGTACCAATTAGGTGACAGGCATTATCTTTGGATACAAACTGTTGTGTATGGTTCAGCTCACTGTGACGTCTCTCCAGTATGTAGTCATTTGCTACCAGGTGTTTGTTGGTAGTCAAGTTAAAGAAGAGATCCCTGCCCTTGTAATGAAGATTGTAATAAACCCGACCATGTGAAGATCCCAAGTCTCTCTTGTGACGTCCACTTGAGAAGTGATGAGACAGAGAGTAAGACATGTACTGTCCATTCCTGTCGACCTTTTCAGGATGAACAACTGAGAAGTCTGATTGAGCCTTGATGAAATGCTCTGTGGGTGAAAACCAATATTGAAAGGGTGAAGGCGGGTATATGCTGTACCAGATGCTAGGCTGCCAATTGACAGGGTCTCTCGTTAGAAAGGCTGCATTTGCTGCAGAGTTTGCTTTGGTCATAGGTATTGCAGCCAGAGAAAACGACAGGGTTCGTCCTCATATTAACATAACAATGGTTTGAACAGTACATGATCCAGATAGAAATGTGCGTTTTAATCCGACTTTAATCCAAGTAGTCTATTAATATGCCACTAGCTTTACTCGAATATATGTAGTTTAGATAAGTTTTCTGTCGTTCACCACAGTTCCATTCATGCATGCAGGAGCCTAAAGGCTGTCCCGTTCTCACTTGTTATGAGTATTCAAGTAATACTAACCTTGCTCTGTATCAGGAAAGTTGAGCTTGTCCGAAATAGAGCACTCGACGTGGACGGATGCCAAAAAGAAAACAAAATGTAACACAAAAAGTGCTTGACTCACCCGCGTGTGTTGCATATTTTAGTTCTAACCGAAATCAAACAAAAAGAAAATGTTGAGCGTCATTAAAAGATTCGTTTGTGTTAAAGCCGGTCTTATGACCACTTACATGAATGAAAAGTTTGCGGCATCTGTTACCAAAAGGGAAACATAGCCCACAGACAGGGAATTAAAGAATATCATGTAAACGGTGAGAAAGCGCCAAGCTAGCAAGGGGTGGAGTGTTCCACAGCCTAGTGTCTAGTTTCTTTGCAGGGACCGAAAGGGAGTTGAGGGAACTCTGCAGCGAAAGCTCAAGCTTACTCATAAAACCATGGCCGGACACAATTGTGTATGACAAGCGGTCCTATATGGTTTGATCATATATAAGGTTAGCATTTGCAAATGAACCCACTACTGCGACTCACGGTGCATGCATCTTGCCGTCTGTGTGGCTTCAATGATGAATTTAGGACGCAAGACTAAATTGGAGATACTGTCCAAATGAGGACAGTGGGTGTGATCAATGCAAATGAGGATCCAAATATGGGCAAAGGTTCGCTCAGGTTGGATGGTTACATGTTGAAAAATATAATGATGACTCAATTATTTTGTGTTAATTAGCCTACATGTGAGCCTAACTTGATTTACTTGAACTGACCTAATTTGAGCTCTCGTCTGTTTATTTAAATGTCTACAAATACACCTTCTGTACCACATTCAGTTGTAAACTTTATTGTAGTGCAGTAGAGGTATTTCATCCAAACAAATTATTGTTGTTTTCATTTATTAGGCTACCACAATCGATCTTTCTGTCCTTGTCCTCATAAGTATCTATAACTGATGCTTGGTGCTGCTGATATAACATTGTAGACAGCATACAATGAAGAACCTAATGAGTGAACTCCAAAATATATAGTGCAGTATAACTTTAAGGACATAGATATGATGTGGGGTTTTTTTTCCTCACAGGGGCCATAATAGACCAGATTTGGCAAAAGTCACTCTGAGTGGTCAGTTAGGATGCACATATGTTCCCAATAAACACAGACAGATCACACACACACACACACACACACACACACAGACAGACACACACACACACACACACGCACATATAAAAACGTGCACACATGCTCCCATTTGCACAAGTACACATCATGAAACTCCACACTGGGGGAAGAGCCCAGCAGCAGTACAGAGCTGAACTGTCAGTAAGGCTGACAGACTGCTGAGTTTCCCTGCCCTTAGAGCTGTTCTACAAACACTATAATGGGCCACCTATTGGGAAGCACTGCATTCCAGGGATGCTCACCTGTCTGAGTATTGGCTGGCTTCAGAATCATAATTTGCTATCTTTGACTGCATGCTAACATGCAGCCTGGTGGACTTGTAAGATATCTGGCAACTTTGAGAAGTTCAGCCTCCAACCGCTGTGATGTAATTCATAACAGCTCAAATAAAAAAAAAGGGTCAAACATTTGTGCAACTCTAGAAGTAAATCCTATTTATTTGGACTTAATGTTCTCACTGTTCTCACACTCTGGAACTATGAAAAGTTCTGTGTTATGGTGTTTGGAGTCATAGTGGTCTCAAATGGTAAAACTGCAGTAAAATATACAGACTGTTTGACAGATGGATTGGTGAGGTATTAAGTAATAAATATACAAGAAATATCTCAAGTCTTTAAAGGTTTAATAAAAACCAGTGCAAGTTGTTTTTTGAGTAAACTGTCCCTTTTTCATTTTAGTAATTATCTCGTGTTACAATTTTACATGACTCTACCCTCAGTTTCTGAGTTCCAAATTTGATCTCAGTTATTTTTAAACTAACGACTTACCTCCAACTTTCTGGCCTTAAATGTTAGACAAATTCTTCTAAAAAAACAGATTTTTTCCCCCCTCAAGATTCACCAGGATTCAACCTTTTGATATGTTTATAGAATGCACTGTGGACATATGGTGACCATATAGTAAAACTTTAATGAATCTAATGCCAAAATCTTGATATGAAACATCCCTGTTTTATTACCCCAGATTCTATCAGTTCCAGGAAAGTGTACCTAGATTGACCCAAGGTTTCATATACCAATGTAACGGATAATTTATGTTACAGATAAATCCAGCAGTCTAGACTTCATTGTGTCTGTGTGTGTTTCAGGGGACAGTTGTATTGGGATGTTTGTCAAAGCTGAGATTTATTTTATCTATTTATTGCAGATTTTATATATTTAATTCAGAATGAAGCTGTAATAAATGGTAGCTGAATTTGCTTCCTCTCCAACTTCAGCTATGTTCAGTGTTGACATGCATGTTCTGAACAGATTATTGAAAAAAGACATTAATACAAAATGTGAAAATAAAATAAAATCCGACATGTATCGATCTTATACATCTTGTCACAACGTGTTGGGGAGTAGCCTATACTTTGAACTACTGAAGATTGCTTACCCTTCAGTCAACGTCCTCAATTCCACGCCGTGACCAGTGGATGGCGTCGATTGCTAGTCAGTATATGAACTTTGATCTACATAGAAAAGGATCGCCTCAAAGTCAAACTTCATTAGGCATGTGAGAGAAGAGGACATGGTATGACATCTGTTTGAGGTAGGGTACCGATCAAACCCCGTCACCCATTTCTAAGCTGTGTTGGTTTAAATTGTGTGTGTCCCGTAGTCGTACCTGTCTGTCAGGTAGAGTGTCGTACATAACAAAGTATTTATGTGTGAACACGGCTTCCTTTCGTCAAAGTGTAATTTAAAAACTAGGTCATGTTTTGGCATGATATACTTTTAGTACTAATTAATTGTTAATAGCCTACGTCCTAGCTAATCACAAGTGGCAACATTTCCGTTCTGTACACCACACAGTCCTTACACTACTTCGTTGTTTCCTGAGCAGGGTGGTAGCGTTCTGGACAAATGGAGGACTTCTGGGGTGTAGCAATTTCGGTGTTGAGGATGTGGTTCTCACTGGTAGTCGGGCTCATCATGCTGCCAGCAATGTTTGGTGTCTCCCTGGGGATAACAGAATCGTACATGAAGGTCTTAATCAAAACCCTGAAGGTAAAAAGGCTTTCGAGAAACTACCTGTAGTTACTTTGTGAAAGTGAATTTTTCTCTCTATATTATTATTACTACTTGTCCTTACTGTGTTTCAGATGTGTGTGGAGAGGAAGTTTCCACATTTCACATCACTGTGTCACAATTACACAGAGCTTTCATTTGGTTTTTCTTTTTTTTGCAGTGGGCCACTATGCGGATACAGAGGGGAGCCCAGGAACAACAGGAACAACAGACACTGAAGGCCTCTGCATCCAATGGTGAGATCATGTGAGGAGAGACATATTAAGAGGAGTTGGGAACATGAGAGAAATCTTTTCCTTAGCCTATCAAGGAGGGTTGCTCAACTATGTTTTTTTTCTTCATTTTTTTGTTAAGAGAAGTCAATGTTATGACCTTTACATATTCGCTTTAATGGAAGGCACTAACCACTCATGTACTCACTGGATCTAAAATCGAATTAGTTTAAAATTATGTCTTGTATGATTTTGCATGGGTTGTGCAAGCATTTAACTGTGCAATAGGAAGTTAGTCAATGGGTTATAGTCATGTTGCCTATCAAGTTCTTGAGGCAATCTTTTATTACGTAAGATTTGCCTGTCTCATAAGGCGTCATCGGACTTTGGCCTAAACCTAATCAGTTACACTCTCCTTGATAGAATTAAGTGTAAGTTTCTGTCTCAGTCTTGGTACAGTGGGTCACAGAGAAAGGGAGCCATCTTTATCAGCTTACCCAATGCCACTGTCAGTTATCTTCTGCCTTGTGAAAATGGCTTTAAATGTTGGATACAAGGGTGGAATTTGTATAACTTGTCCCTGATTGCCTCCTACTCGGACTATGTAAAGAAAAGGGTGGTCAGTTATTCTTTGTTATCTCAGTATAATTGTATGGTGATGTTATGAATAACAATAAAAAAGAATTAGCAATTAGTATGATTACTTGAAAAGGTGTAAACTTGTCTGTGATTTTATTTCATCATCGCAAGGCATCACAGGGAAGACATACAGTTCAGTCAGGTTGGGCTTGAATCATACTGGCTGCATGCTGGATACTAACATTTTGTCAATAATATGTAGATGTTGTAGATGTAATAATGCTTGTGGCTGTATCTGTATTTAGAATCAAACTGTTGTCCACCCTACTCTCCTTCTACAGAAATTATCCAGAGGGATGAAGGTTCCATGGAGCAGGAGATTGGGGAGCTACGGCGCAGTCAGCCGAAGCACCAGGAGGGCGGGGACTTCGCTCTCAGCGATGTCTTCTACTTCAGCAGGAAGGGCATCGAGACCATTGTTGAGGATGAGGTCACTCAGAGGTTCACATCCGAGGAGCTGGTCTCCTGGAACCTGCTCACACGCACCAACCTCAACTTCTACTATATCAGTCTCCGGCTCACCATCCTATGGGGAGTGGGCGTTGTGGTGCGTTACTGTATCCTTCTCCCTCTGAGGTAAGGGGTCCTCGCCAGCATCCAGTGAGCGTCTTTCGCTCCCATCACTGTTCATTTGTGGTTGATTTAACTTCATGATCATAATCAGCCTTGGGGTTGTTCTTTCAGAATTACCCTGACATGTATAGGTCTAACCTGGCTGGTGATAGGGACAACATTGGTTGGGTTTCTCCCAAACATAAGGTAATATTTCAAATTTGCATGGATTAAAAACATGGCTTGTACTTATCTTGAAGGGAGTCACACTGCCAAGGTATACTCCTGACACAAAGTGAATTGTGGTATTGTTTTGTGTGTGCGTCATTTTGGCAGGGTGAAGAATTGGCTAAGTGAGCTTGTCCATGTCATGTGCTACAGGATCTGTGCAAGGGGCCTTTCAGCTGTTATCCACTACCACAATAAGTAGGTGCCCTAGGGAGAACATAATATCAAATGACTTAAAATGGCATTTCCTTTACATTTTGAAATAATTCACAGTTACCTTAATTCTTCTTCGTGTTATCGTTCACAGAGAAAACAGGCCCAAAAGAGGGGGAATTTGTGTTGCTAATCACACCTCGCCAATCGATATAGTCATTCTTGCCAATGATGGCTGCTATGCTATGGTGCGTAAACAACCACATATTTTTGTTGATTTTAACATAATCACATTTGGCATGTTCTCATGTTCACATGGCATGTTCACATTTGGCATGTTTGTTTATGTCATAATCATAAGGTTGGTCAAGTCCATGGTGGCCTCATGGGAGTGATTCAGAGAGCCATGGTGAGGTCCTGTCCACACATCTGGTTTGAGCGAGCGGAGATGAAAGATCGCCACCTTGTGACTCAGAGGTATTATGGCCACAAATTTGTTTGGTATACCACCAAAGTGTCTGTGAGTAATGTTAGCAGTTCTTGCTCGCTTCATCAGATTTAATCACTTCTGCAGTCACCCTCCTCCATTGCACCATGCATACTCAGAATGTTTGGCAAGCAGAGATATCTGTCTCTTTGCACTCCTACTGATTAGCTGATAAGGACCGACCATATTTAAATTTCACTTTGATTACACAACCTAGGAGAGACCAAGAAGAATATAAAAAAAGCATCTGTGTTAGTGATAGTTATCAGAGTTGCACTCTGGTGCATTAGAAACAGCAGACATAAAGATAACCATCTTTAAAGCTGTGCCCTGAGCACAGATAAGTTCCAAACAGACACCAAAGGCTGTCACAAACGCCCACACATTTAACCAATATTTTAAACAATAGTTAGCCTTTAACCAATAATAAAACATAATTTTAATAATTTAGAAATCGATATTTAAATCCTTGCTAGTCTTATATTTCAGATCTATTGTTGCAGGACCTTAGATATTTGTGTTTGTTGTGTCTTGTGCCTGCAGGCTGAAAGATCATGTGAATGACAAGACCAAGCTTCCCATATTGATTTTCCCTGAGGGTAAGAAGGATATTTATGGGTATTTACTGAAATGTAATTCCTAATTCTCCTAGTTGAGGATAAAATTAGATGTGTGTTGCTCTTTGGCATCCACAGGAACATGCATCAACAACACATCAGTCATGATGTTTAAAAAAGGAAGTTTTGAGATTGGTGGCACAATCTACCCAGTTGCTATAAAGGTAAACATACTCTTTTCTGTTTGCCTTGCCTTTGTAGAATTCATTTATTTAGACTATTTTATTAGGCTTGCGGATATCTTCGTTTTGACATATTAGGATGCTCTTCTCATAGTATGACCCCCAGTTTGGCGATGCCTTCTGGAACAGTTCTAAGTACAACATGGTGAGCTATCTGCTGAGAATGATGACAAGTTGGGCCATCATGTGCAATGTCTGGTATCTTCCTTCCATGACTCAAGAGGTAAGTTGATAACAGTGATTCAATGTTTGAGGTTGATTCAGGTGTATTACAGCTTTTGTACTTTTAAAGACATGCGTTTATTGATTGATTGATTGATTGATTGTAGTTATTTGTTCTTGATGTATTCATCCATATAGTCATCAGATTAGATAAGCTATTTACTGTTTCCACAGGATGGGGAAGATGCAGTTCAATTTGCCAACAGAGTCAAATCCGCAATCGCTCGCCAGGGCGGACTAGTAGATTTATCCTGGTAAAAAAAATACTTTCTTTATGATCTTTGACTTCTTGTCACACTTTAATGAAATTATATCTGATCATGAGTGTTTGTCACTGGTTCTGTAATTATGGCATTATGTTTTTAGGGATGGGGGCTTGAAGAGAGGAAAAGTGAAGGAGACGTTAAAGGAGCAGCAACAGAAGCAGTATAGCAGTATGGTGGTCGGAGAGGACAGCAGTGGCAGTGGCGACGCCAGTGATTGATCTGTTCAACTTCAACTAAGCCACCAGAGCCACCAGAAAGAGGGTTAACGATGGGACAAGTTTCTCAGCACCTTTCATGGCAAAGGTTTAGAGTCTTCCACCACGGGAACTGAATGGTGTTTTGGGGAATGGAATGGATTCATGGGGGATTGAATCACTTTACTTTGATCGAGAGATGTTTTACTTGATATTCAAGAAAGTATGAAGCTCAGGTTAGGATTTGTCATGTATTGTGTGTCGCATTACAGAGTTGCACGTTGTGTAAGACATGCTCTACTAATTCGAAAATAAAGTTTTAGGCACTCTGAAGCGTAAATGTGTTTGTCTGTATTGTATTGTGCTGCTATAAAAAGAGCAATAGCAGTTTTACTCAAAAATGATTCAGGAGATTAGACAGTTTACTCAAAATGTGAATACACTGAAGAATTTAAATGATCTTAAAGATCTAATATTTTTTTACTTTGGGTTTAATGTCAGTTTACATAGAACAGAGCATCAGTATTCTTTTTTTTTGTTGCTCCCCTTTAAAGCATAAGCCGTATATAACTGGCCTGAGTATAAAGCCTTTGAGATAAGCAGTGTGTTTAGTAGAAAGAGTGGGGTTACAGTATCTGGTTTCGTCATCACCTTTATGACAAGTTTACAACAGACTACTTTATAAGTAACATAATCAATCACATGATTAAGTGAATTACATTATTTTAGGTTTGAAACTACACAGGACACATCTCAGGAATTTAATATTTCAGGGTGAAGTTAATACTGATATTCCGGTATGTGTGTGTGTGTGTGTGTGTGTGTGTGTGTGTGTGTGTGTGTGTGTGAGAGAGAGAAAAACATGAATTACACTTCTGTTGCAGTCATGAAACATAAAAAGGGTATGTGTACTTTCATAGGTTTCAAAGGTTACTGTACATCCATATCCACTACCTAAAGAATGGCACATGTGTGAGATTTCTTGGAGCCGTCTTTAACAGACTGCCTGCCAAACTCATCTCCCTCCCTGCTCCTGCGACGGTGCTGAGCAGTCTCTCTTGTCAGTTCTAGAATTAAAGGCAGGTATTGTTATAACCTTCTGACTACTGCATTTTACTACATTGTCATTATATCTACCTCTTGTATTTTCTAATTACAGCTTTCATTTCATAATTTACATGTCAAACAGCAAACATACAACGGAACCGGCTTATCTTTCAAAACAGAACAATAGAACAGTATAGCACTGTACAACAGCACAGTAGAAGTACAATAACTTATTTTAAAATAGGTGTTCATATTCACCTTTGGAAAGCACATCCATGCTGTCTCCAATTGAACCAGAGATACATGATTGGTTGTGATGAGCACCCTGGTTTTTAAAATAAAAACATACATCTAAATGATTTTTAAATAATCACATATATTGAAATAAACTGCAAATGAAGAAGACCACATTTGTCATCAATTTTCATTTTGCTGCCTCTCACCACTAAAGTGTCCAAGATATCCTTCCTTCTCTCTTTTGGAAGGTTTTCCAAGTATCTGTAAAAGAAAAAAACATGAATATTTCCATCTAAATATGAAGTATGTTATGTTATATATGTTATGTTTCCATCCTCATCATTTGTCGTCATCATCATCATCATCATCATCAATGTCATCATCATCACCAGTCTACAGTGACTTTAACGTCCAAGTTCTTTGGTTTATATAGAAAATAACAAGGGTGTTATTATAGAGACACAGATGATGGAGTAACTGACACTTTAAAGTTACAGCACAAAGTTCAGCATTTTTTTATGCTGTGATAGGAACTCTGTGCCCTCTAAATATGTTGGATGCTATTATGTTATTTTTGTCTGCCAAAAAAATAAGCCTGTGCTGCTTAATTGCAGTAACAACCACACATGACTGATGTCACATTCAGAGTCAAATAAATGTCTCCCTACTGACCCACTTACCTTTTCAAATAAGAATTAGCTCCGGCTCTCCCTGCTGCACCTGAGGAAATAGGCATCTCTGCCCTCTAGGGACTGCTACATATCAGCATCAAAGAAAGCAGAGGTAATTTCAGCAGAGACAAAAAAAAAACCTTGTTTGTCTCAGTCACTTCTACTATTTCATGCTTCTCCGTTCAGGCAATGGGTCACAGTCTGCCTGCCCTGTGCTGTTAGGTTTGTTGTTGTCACCGTAGCAACTAGGCATATATAGACAAAGGTTTATTCTAAGCTGGCATTCTCAGCACAGCACAGCACAGCAGTGCACTGGTTAATGACAGTTCTTACAGTTTGATTATATTATTCACTATAGGCTGTTTCCTTCTCCAGTAAACGTCATTACTCTCTAAAACACTCTAAAACTGATCATGGAAAGTTCTGTAGTCCGTTAAGTCTGCAAGTAGATTGGTTTCATGCATGCGCTTTGTTCAGTTTATCTTTAATCTGAATCGCTGACAGACAGGCTTGAGTAAGTCAGTTTGTGAGTTGGAACTGAGCTGACCATACCCCACATTGGTATGATTGCAGGAATGGCAGGAGGTAGGATGTCATTACTTACAAAGGTCACTCATAGTCAAAGCACAAAGGAATGCCCCCCGCCCCCTGAAATTCAGTTCAGATTTAATTATGAACTTGGAAATTAAAAGCCAAAACCCTGGCTGTACAAGACGGGTAACTGTAGTGTGTAACTGTCTGACATGGGTTAAAAGTAAATAAATAAAACATATTATGCCTTTGCCCTGGGTTGTTATGGACACAGCCAGGTTTGTGATCCCCAGCTCAACATTGCCACATGGACTTGGCTTGGCTTTCTTTCAAAGTTGTAATGTTGTGATTATTACAAAGTCCTGTTTTTCACACTGATAGTGATACTGCATGTGGTGTTGTGTGCACACACACACCCACACACAGAGGTAGAGAGAGAGAAAGTTCTAGACTTTATAAATAGAACATCTGTGTCTGACTATAATTAGAGGGAAACCCCTGCAGGAAAACTATAGTCCAATTCAATTCAATTAAATTGTATGTATATAGCGCCAGAACAATACAATTGTCTCAAGGTGCTTTACAGAGCCCAGGCATCCTTGAACTTCCTTGATATCCAGAGCATTTCATAAGATATCAAAGATTTAGATTATTTCCTTCTTTAACATTTCATGTCAAGCGCAGGACAACTGATCCAGCAGTGTGCCAAAGGCTTTCATGTTTATGTAAGATGTTACGTATTTCCGGTTCTGTATTCTTCCGCGTATCGCTGACACGCAGATTTTACGGGGCAAAATGGCCGTGTCCCGTAGATCATCACAACAACAGCAAACGACACTGCAGTCTCCGCCGCGAAATGCTGTTATTTCAACCCCTCCGGATTCCCCCTTAACTGCGGTTGGATCGTCGAGTTTGGTTTCGACTGACGGTAGTCAGGAATTTAGCGGTAGTATGGAGCCAACGCCAGCCTCTCCTGAAATGCTCACCACCACCACGACGGCGGCCCTCGCTAGCCCCCTCTGCAGTAGTAGCAGTTCCCACACAAACATCGGCGGGGCCAGCAGCTGCAGTACGAGCCCGGGCTCAGGAGCCACCAGCCCGGGGGAGGGCGTCTGCGCTACCGGTGGAGCTTTCCGAGAACTCTTTGAGGCCTGCCGCAATGGTGATGTGTCGCGGGTAAAGAGACTTGTGGATTCTGTGAATGTGAATGCCAAGGACATGGCTGGGAGGAAATCTACGCCGTTACATTTTGCTGCAGGTTTGTCATGAACGCGTCCTTTTATGTTTGTAAATATATGCTGTTCGAGCTGACTAGCTAATCGGCTAATATTGGTTAGCCAACAACAACATTTTCTACAATTTGTCTAATATTGGTACGAAGACACTTAATAAAATAAATGTGTTCGTATATATATATGTTTATATATATATTTTTCAGATTTGAAGGTTAGATAGATTTAATGCGTTTGTTTTTGTCAGATTTGTTCAAGCGTGAATGCATTGTTATTCTAATGCATGGCTTTTGGTCCTCCCACAGGCTTTGGCAGAAAGGACGTGGTGGAACACCTCTTACAGACGGGTGCCAACGTGCATTCCCGTGACGACGGTGGTCTGATCCCGCTTCACAATGCCTGCTCTTTCGGTCATGCTGAAGTCGTCAGCCTGCTTTTGTGCCAAGGCGCAGACCCAAATGCCCGAGACAACTGGAACTATACCCCATTACACGAGGCAGCCATCAAGGGCAAGATAGATGTTTGCATCGGTAGGGATTGACATCTAGTACAACTGTGTCATTAAATGAGCGTTTACCACTAACGATGAAATAGTTTAACTACAACGTGCAGATCATTCAGTTTGACGCAATAGAAATTTAATTATTGACTTTTAAACCAAACGTAACATTACATATTTTGCGCTTCTGTGCAGGAGTGTGGCGTTGTTACTATAGCAGCACCTCCTTTGCAGCAATGCCTTTCTGCCTGCTCTCTTGTACTGATTGTGCTTTGAGGGTTTTCCACCCCCTCCCTTTGCTGAGGTAGGGGTTCTGTGCTTGTCCGCTGCATTGAGGCGCCTGCTTGTGTTTCACAGTGCTGCTCCAGCATGGAGCTGATCCCAACATCCGCAACACTGACGGGAAGTCTGCTCTGGATCTGGCTGACCCCTCCGCTAAGGCCGTTCTCACCGGTGAGTGCAATTTTTGCTGCTTAAATACACTGCCATCTGTTACAAGGAAGTGAGTAATAGATCATGTTATTTAATGTATGCTTTCAAAAATAGTCATACACTAAAGTGGAAAACTGACAGTAGTAAGTCAATTAAGTTGTTGTTGAGGGCCTGTGCAAGTGTGAAAAAATAAACTTGGTGGAACAAGCTGAATAGAAATAGAGTAACAATTAAGCAACAATACTGGGAAGCATTTGTTCTGTGAAATCCCACTCAACGCAACAGGGAGTGTCACATTTTTATAGTTACTTGTGTCTTATTACAGTATTTTGACTCTGTTTAATTTCTTTGCTAGCTGTCTGACTTTTCGTGTTTTGGCCTCATCTAGGGGAATACAAGAAGGATGAGCTTCTTGAGGCCGCAAGGTGAGTGCGCACACTAATCCTGTAAACTCTGTTTTGGCAGAGCAGTGTGCACAAAGCAGAACGTCTGGGATCTGACCTTTACAGACAGGGACTGTTGAGAGATGGCACTAAATTAGTACTGAAGGAACATTTGATTAACCCTGTTCAGGTGTCCAGTAGCTGATTCTTGATGGGCCTGCATTTTGTAATGCCCTCTTTATTTGCCACTGCCTGACACATGCACATCACAAAACATCTTAACAAAACATTTCTATTAAACAACAAATCCAGAGAAATTCAGTGTTCAGAGAGGAACAATGCAAAATCTAGATCAGTGGCATCATTATCATCATCATCATCATCTCTCTGAGTTGTGGGGTACTGTGGTTACACTGGTCGGTCGTTTCCCTGATCAGTGATGCATGTCCTGCTTTTGTCCAGGAGTGGAAATGAGGAGAAGCTGATGGCTTTGCTCACACCTCTAAATGTCAACTGCCACGCCAGCGACGGACGCAAGGTAAGGCACTAATTAAACTGTGCAGCCTGTACACTGACTGCAAAAACGGTTGCGTAAGGTCGTTCAGGATAAAAAAGACACAGCCCTCTGTAAACCCTTCCCCTGCAGACTGTAGCTCAATGCCACTATTCTCCAGGGAAATTTCTATCAGTATGTCAGTGTATAAACACTAGTGTCACTTATGAGTGATTCTGTGTGTGGCTGTTGTGAAGGGTTGGGTGATGTTTGCCTTTAATGTCAGGGCAGGGCTGGGAATGACTTGTCCATGTCATTTATGCAAGGTTAGATAATCCAATAATGTAGAATGTGGCTGAAATATAATGGGTTAGATTCTAGGGGCCTTCTCATTATTATCTGATCTCCGTAACGGTTACGTCATATCTTTTATTAAATACTGTAGGCAAGGCTATTGCTTAGAGTGGTTGTTTTTTTCAGTAGGGCATACTATCCCCAGTCCTCAAATAGAGATAAAGGGAAAAGATAGAGAGAGGGGAGCTACTTAACATTTATTAGTTGTGTTTACATCAACTTGGCTTTGAGTTGATGACCTCACAGGTCATGTTTTGATGTTGGCATCGTTTTAACTGCCTCATTGCACTGGAGTTGCCTCAAGAAATGCTAAAGGCTAGATTTCATCAGTTTTGTGGCTTAATGAGTACTAGACAGTCTTGAATATAATGATGGCATTACAGATATTACCAGTTTCAGATGTTGGTGGTTCATGGTCTATTTCTAACTATTTGCAATAATAAAACAAAATAAATTGATAGCTGATGGTAAAACAAATATCTTGTTGTGTCTGTGAAATACTGTAACTGTTAAGACAATCAAACAATGTAGGAATCCTCAAAGTTGGTGGGGAAAAATGTCATTTTGTAATTTTTGTTTTGTGTCTCTTACTCTGGCGACATTGTCGATCAGTCAACATCGCAAAAAATGCTGGTAAGTTGTATTTTGAAAACAGCTATTAGATTGATGCACTGATTTGTGTTTTTTTGTGTTTTTTTTACTCTTTGAAAGCCTAAATTTGCCCCCCCTCCTTGAGCTATCACATTTAATTGCACAGAGTCCTGGGCCTTTTCCCCTTCCTCCTGGTCACTGTTTATGTCTCTACCAGGAGCCTCATTTCATGTCTGTTTGGTTGAGGTGGGCAGGTGCTGAATTTGAAATGTCCTGTTTATACCGGCGTTGGGAATGTTCTGTTTCCTGCTTGTGACGGTGCTCCATTCTCTTTACGCCGTTCACCCTTCAAATTCCCTTTTTATTTTTTTAAACCACTGTTAATGTTACTCACTGATATGAGTCTGTATGCTGTGATCAAATGGATGCATGCTTAAAGTCCTGCACCTGCACTGTGTCTTGAGTGTTTTCAGTGTCTTCTCAGCTGCTAAAATTTGATTTGAAATATGCATCAATGCAATGAAAACAATAATTCTCACAATAGGAAATGTCATCAGCTATTTGCTTGGATCATCATCCTTATGTGCTAATGAACATGTGCATTTGGTGCTGAACCATATTCTGCTCACCTAACTACAGTCTCATGCCACTAAACCACAAGGTTTCTGCTTGTGTTTTGATTTCTGTCCTGTCCGCCATGTCTCCTTGCATGTGAACAGCTGGATCTTGTGTGTGGGTGAATGCCTTAAACTGTTTCTTGTGCAGTATGTACTAAACTTTGCCTTTTTGAAATGTGGAACTGTATTTTCTCTAACCCTATGTTTGGCTGAAGTGTACTGTACAGCTCCAAAGACTTATTTTCCCGAGCAGCACCAAGATAGTTTTGGTTCTACACAAGAGATAGGGAGGTCAGCCTTTTTTTTTTAAAGAGTGACGCACTTAATCACTTGTCGTTTAGCAGCAAGTGGTGGAACTCTTTAATGGTTTAACACTGGCCTTTTACAGTGTGGTTTTGTCTTAAAGAGGGTTGCAGACAATTGTGCGTTACCGTCAGATGAATCGCCACACTCTCGAAGCAGCATAAGCATGTCTGCATTTGGGTCTTAAAATAATGGGCGTATCATTTCAAGGCAGATTGAGGGTGCTGGCCGGCTGCCAGAAAGAAACAATTGAGAAAGCTTGGCTCCCTCCCTCACTCTGCTACACCCCCTCACTCACTCACTCACTCACACACTCACTCACTCACACACACAGACACACAGAAACAGACACTCCCCCACACCCTCCAGGGCCATCGTTAGATGTGTATTCACAGCGAGCTGCCTCAGTTGCCCTCAGCCAGTGAGCATCACGAGGATCATGAATATTCAAGCCTGATGATTGTCTCTCTTTCTCTCTCTCTCTCTCTCTCACCCTCCCACCCCCTCTTTCTTTCTTTCCCTCTCTCGCAGTCTACCCCCCTCCACCTGGCGGCAGGGTACAACCGCGTGCGGATCGTTCAGCTCCTGCTGCAGTATGGAGCCGACGTCCACGCCAAGGATAAGGGGTGGGTGTCCACGTGTGTGTGTGTGTGGGTGGGTGGGTGGGTGGGCGGGCGGGCGGGCGGGCGGCACTACCATCGCTGATTACTGTTAAGATCTCTGTCACTTCTTCTTTTAGGCATAGAATGACTCAAGCATTATACATATTTTATTTATCATAGAAATATTTTCTCTGACATTGATCTTATTTAAATGTAAATAAATGTATTTATCGCATATTTTTCCATTTATATGAAGCCTTTTGGACTTTGAGAGTTGGAGAGAAGGCACTAACTGCTCCTGTGCTCATAAACTAAACAAACTTATATATTCAAAATGAGACAGCTTTGAAGAGATTTGAGGAGAAAATAGAAGAATACAAGAAAGAATTAGAAAGGCAGACTGTGTGTGTGTGTGTGTGTGTGTGTGTGTGTGTGTGTGTGTGTGTGTGTGTGTGTGTGTGTGTGTGTGTGTGTGTGTGTGTGTGTGTGTGTGTGTGTGTGTGTGTGTGTGGTAGGCTTGAAAGGGGGGGGGGGGGGAGTTTACACATTTCTTATCACTTATGTTCCATTTGTGTCATGTTCCATTGTAACGGGGCTAAATTATTCACATTGAAATTATTTTTTTCCGTAGTGGCCTAGTTCCTCTTCACAATGCCTGCTCCTATGGTCACTATGAAGTGACAGAGCTTCTTCTGAAGGTAAAATACATACAAAAAATTACTGATTCTGATTACAAATGACACTGACCCCATAACACACAGCAACACACAGTCTTAGTAGATAATTGTGCGATTTGGTTTTTAAGTTTAGATCCATGTCTCAAGCACACATTGTTGCCACCACCAGTCCTCTTGCTCTCACCCCTGATGTTTGATGGTACTTTGACTTTGCAGCATGGCGCTTGCGTGAATGCCATGGACTTGTGGCAGTTCACCCCTCTGCACGAAGCAGCCTCCAAGAACCGCGTGGAGGTGTGCTCCCTCCTGCTCAGCCACGGCGCAGACCCCACACTGGCCAACTGCCACAGCAAGAGCGCCGTGGACATGGCCCCCACCGCTGAGCTCAAAGAGAGACTCACCTGTGAGTGAGAACGACTGCCCATCCTGTGCACACACATAGATACACACACACACACACTGTCTCTCTTTCTATCTCTCTCTCTCTCTCTCTCTCTCTCTCTCTCTCGCTCTCTTATATCACCCTGTATAAGGATGAATAGATGACCTATATGTCTTGAACACAATTCCAGATGAGTTCAAAGGTCACTCGCTGCTCCAAGCAGCCCGAGAGGCAGACATGGCCAAGGTGAAGAAGACTCTCGCCTTGGAGATCATCAGCTTCAAACACCCGCAGACGCATGAGACGGCCCTGGTGAGCATTGCCCCCCCATTCCCCTTCTGTGCTGTTCTTTGGTGTGATGCTCCAATGTATCCGGGTGTAGTCATTCACTCACTGGCTTTTTTGGGGACGGTGGCGTTGTATTGCAGCACTGCTCCGTGGCTTCCCCGCACCCCAAACGCAAACAGGTCACAGAGCTGCTCCTGCGTAAAGGAACCAACGTCAACGAGAAGAACAAGGAGTAAGTCAGACCATGTCAGACAAAAATAGTTTAAAAAAAGTTTCAGTTTCCAGCCCTCTACCAAGGCACTCTACCAGCCCTCCTACCAAGGCACTGACCAACGCATCTCTCCTCTCCCTTCTCCTCCCTCAGCTTCATGACCCCGTTCCACGTGGCGGCTGAGAGGGCTCACAACGACGTGCTGGAGGTTCTGCAGAAACACGGCGCTAAGGTACCGCCCATCACCGGCATGCCAGTGCTTACGTGACCACACCGTTTAGTTTTTGCACATCATTCATCAGTGAATTTCTATCTAAATGGAAAAAGGTCTAAATGCATGAACCAAATTCATATAATGACAAGGAAATATACCCGATAAGCACTATTCCTGATTATCAGGGGGGGAGGAACTATACCATTATAGTTAAACCTCCCACTTCTCTGGCACAGCCGTCTTCGCATCTCCTCATTTTCCCCTCTCCCCCTGGTGTGTGTGCAGGTGAATGCCCTTGACACTCTGGGTCAGACGGCGCTGCACCGCGCGGCTCTGGCCGGCCACCTGCAGACATGCCGGCTGCTGCTCAGCTACGGGGCGGACCCTGCCATCGTCTCCCTCCAGGGCTTCACCGCCGCCCAGATGGGCAATGAGGCCGTGCAGCAGATCCTTAACGGTAACGTGTGTGTGTGTGTGTGTGTGTGCGTTTGCGTGCGTGTGTGCATTAACAAGATATTGCTCTGTATAAGCCATCATAGGCAGTTTGCCCATTTGGACGAGATGCGGTTTCCTTTACCCATAATGTATATTCTACTGGACATAGACTTGGATTGCAGAATGGCTGAAAACATTATTTGGGTCTTGTTATGATTACTTTACTTTACCTTACCTCTTAATCCAAATACATGCATTTGTGTGGATGTATTTTCAAGACATTCATTACATTTTAGTACTGTTTACTAAATGTAAAAGTGTATACATTCACTCAGCAAAGCCTACATTATACTTGGTGTATTTTGATTTTAAATATTGATGTTATTAATATGTCTCATTACACTGTATTGTTATGACCCTTTTTTGTAGAAAACATTCCCACCCGTAACTCTGATGTTGACTACCGGTTCCTGGAAGCGGCTAAAGCTGGAGATTTGGATACTGTGAAAGTAAGATTTTTCAGATAAAAAAAAAGATCTTTTTTTATCAGGACCATAAGATTTTTATTAATACACATACAAATGATTCCACACATTGCCCAGTCTTCATTAAGAAGAGTTTTTGACTGAGTAAATTCCCACGATGAGTGGATCGTGACCCACAGAAGTTTCCTATTCCACTATCCTCTCTCCGTCGCGAGTCCTTAACTCTCTTAACCTCATTCTGTCACCTCCCTGCAGCAACTGTGCTCCCCCCAGAACGTCAACTGCCGCGATCTGGAGGGACGCCACTCCACTCCCCTGCATTTTGCTGCCGGCTACAACCGAGTGGCGGTGGTGGAGTACTTACTCCATCATGGGGCCGACGTCCACGCTAAAGATAAAGGGTAAGCCTGTCTTGCTCAGGGCCCTTCTCACTGAGAGTGTGGCGCTCTGCTCTTCCGTGTAATTATGCCCTCATGTGACTGTTAACGGCTGGTTGATTTGAGAATCCATGTCCAGGTTTGTACAAAAACAATTACCAATGACTGTATTGATATCCACGCATCTTATATGTGTGCTTAAATTAGTGCTTTACAGTAATTTGATAATTCCTCATTCCCTGACTGAAAGTCTGACCCTCAGCTATGGAAAAACAACTGCCTTTTGTAATGCTCAAAGCTCTCCATAGGTTGTTTTTGAAACAATTAGCTGATGGTCATCTGGTTGCAAACCTTTATCATGATTTGCTGATGCATGCAACCGTATAATGAAGTGTAAGAATCTCTTGATGGTTTCCTTCCAGTGGTCTGGTCCCTCTGCATAATGCCTGCTCCTATGGCCACTATGAGGTGGCGGAGCTCCTGGTCAGGCATGGAGCGTCAGTGAACGTGGCCGACCTGTGGAAGTTCACTCCCCTGCACGAGGCCGCAGCTAAAGGAAAATATGAGATCTGCAAGCTGCTCCTCAAGGTGGCTCCTTGTGTTAATGTTTAGTGTTTTTGTTTACCTTGACTAGATTATGCATTTGATAGATTTGTCATTACATTCAAAGTAATAACATCAATAATGAATCAAATACATTTTTTAACTCCTTTCATGTCCTGTCTTTAGTGTGTTTCAAATGTATTGAACTTTGGAGCACTCTCTGATACATCTCTATTGATCACATTCAGCATGGGGCAGACCCGTCTAAGAAGAACCGGGACGGGAACATGCCACTAGACATGGTGAAGGACGGGGACACTGACATCCAGGACCTGCTGAGGGGCGACGCCGCCCTGCTGGACGCCGCCAAGAAGGGCTGCCTGGCCCGTGTGCAGAAGCTGTGCAGCCCTGAGAACATCAACTGCAGAGACACGCAGGGACGCAACTCCACACCGCTGCACCTTGCAGGTAGGACAGACACAGCTTAGTCACGAGATGGTAAAACATGGCTCTGTATCATTATGGTCTTTGGTATTATTCCGTCAATTGTTTGTGATCTAGAGCTACTATGATGCATTCATTAATTTAGGGGGCTGGGGTTGGGACTTGATATTGTCACCTTGATATCAGCTTGATATCAGCTTGATATAGCTTGATATCACCTTGATATAGCTTGATATGCTGCATGGTATGGACTGCATGTTTTTATTGTTGACTCTAAGCTCCGCTAACTCTGTCTCTTCTGCAGCTGGATATAATAACTTGGAGGTGGCTGAGTACCTTCTGGAACATGGTGCCGATGTTAATGCACAGGACAAAGGAGGACTCATTCCACTGCACAACGCCGCATCGTACGGGGTGAGTACAGAGGAGGCTGTGCTTGTCTCATCTCTAGCGTTTAGTTCACACCTTCAGAAACGATGTCTTTGTTGTTGCTCCACACATGCACTGCACACATGAAATGTGTACCTTTCCTGTAGTGTACATTGTTTTTAAATGTGTGCAGGTGCTTGTGAAATGAATGTACCAATATGTTTACATAATAGCTATGGTTGATACAATACTATATGGCCAGTTTTTGTTTCTAAACCTGTGATATTTGTTCCATAACTGTTTGCATGTTGCTCAGTAAGAGAAGCTAGCATTAGGCCACCACTTATTACAGGCCTTAATGCTAATGGCGACGTTCTCGTCTCATGTCTACTGTAGCACGTGGACATTGCTGCCCTGCTCATTAAGTTCAACACCTGTGTGAACGCCACGGACAAGTGGGCCTTCACCCCGCTGCACGAGGCGGCGCAGAAGGGCCGCACCCAGTTGTGTGCCCTGCTCCTGGCCCACGGCGCCGACCCCACCATGAAGAACCAGGAGGGACAGACCGCGCTCGACCTGGCCACGGTAACATATGCCTCCTCAGAATAACACAGCCTCTGCACCATGGGTTTGTGGAGTTAGCCGTCAGCCAGTTAACCTCAACCGGAAACTGGTACTAGGTCAGGGGAACTCAGTCACATTTACATTCACACCGTGTTTGTTACTCAGTGTTGGTGCATTGATTGGATTAAGGTTAAAGGTCTAGTAGGCGATGCTGGAGAAACCAGCAAGAGTAGATTTTGAAAGTATACAACCGAAAAAAATCCCAGCCCCTTCCTTCAGACTCCTCCAACACAGGAACACGCACTGGCATTGCCTGACGTGGTCACGAGAGAGAACAATATGTCTTATTCATACTACAAAAACACACAAATAAGCTACATCACCACCTTTCTAAAACTTCCCATTCAAAGCCAATATAGTTTAACAAAATATAAATACCATCAAACAACTAAAGTGCAGACACTGATGAACATATGAGCTAGATTACATACAAGGTAACGTTATGTGTGTACAAAGTTGCATAGTCTTCTGGCTTTAGCGTCCGCTAACACATAAGTAGCTAGCTACGTTCGCTACATAGTTCAGGAAAATAACAATTCCCCCTAAAACAAACCAGATAATTACCTGTCCAACAGAAACACAGCAACCATGGTGTCACTTTTCTGGCCCTTCAACTTCCTCAGTTGTCCCCATTGTTACCACCTGACCTGCCGGGGCTGTGTTGGGTTGAAGAGCTATGTTATAGCTTGTTATGCTAACTGCCATATCACAAACTACAAACCAACAACTGCCTGGCTTCCTGTCCCTGTGGTGGGTGCTTTTACTGAACTGTCAAGCTTGGCATCTGGACCCTTTCGTCCTTATCTCCTTTGCTGCCCACGGACTTATGTGGCTGAGTGGTTGGCCGACTGTCAGCCAGAGTGAGAGGAAGCATGTTGCGTGGCTTTGCCTGTGCAACTCCTGTAACCCACGTATCAGACCGTGCCTCTAAGTGTCACAGAGTTTGTTTTTCTAACTATGGAGGACTTTTAGTACACAGCCTGTATTCATCTGTCTTTCTTTCCTTGCTTTGTTTAGCAGTACAAACTGTTGTAGGCATAGGTGAAACTGAACATTTTGTCTGCACTTTCTCAGCCATTCTTGTGCGACTTGCTGTAGCTTTAGCAGTGTACCTTGTGGAAGACTCCAGGCACACACAATGAGTGCACGGGCATAGTGTGCGTGGGAAGGTAGGAAGACAGGCAGGGAGTCCATCCAATCAAATACTCTGGCAATATAAAGGAAAAAAAAATCCATCATCTGTGGCAGTCGCAGGATTGTCTCATCGAATGAAATGATTGGACAGGCTTTTTACAGCCCTGCGACTGCCATAGATGATGGATTTTGTTCCTTCTTTTTACTGCCAGAGCATTTGGTTTAATAATTGCTGTCAGGATGTAAAGAGAATTTTAAGAAATATAACTAACATATAATAATATAAAGTGAATCACCTACCCTGCCTTTAATTATTGCATTGTGTTAAATTATTGAATGAATCTCGAAGATTTATTGACTGAAAGTTTCTCTCCACGCCAGGAAAATGGTATATTAAAAATTTCAGTTGCTCATATTGTTCAGAATATTGTATATTCCTGCCTTTGAGAAGACTGGCACAACATTCACTCTCACACACACACAAAATACACCAACCAATTTCTCTGATCTTCTGTTTCAGGCTGATGACATCAGGGCCCTGCTGATCGACGCCATGCCCCCGGACGCTCTGCCCACTTGCTTGAAGCCTCAGGCCACGGTGGTGAGCGCCTCCATCATCTCCCCGGCCTCCACGCCCTCCTGCCTGTCGGCCGCCAGCAGCATCGACAACCTGGCTGGACCACTCAACGATCTGGTCGGGGCTGGAGCCTGCGGGGTTGCGGACGGGGCCAGTGGCACAGACAGAAAGGAGGGAGAAGGTGAGTGGCCTGAAAGAGCGGCCTGTTGTGTCTTTGGCCGGTTAAACGGTATTTTGTGGTATGAATGGTTTGTAATTGTTACTGAGCAAGAGAATATTGTGGTATTTTGCTAAAGTTTTTTTCCAAAGCGACTAATAAAACATATTGAAGAAAAATAGAACATGAACTGCGAATATTATTAATATTAAAAGTGTTAATATTAGTCACACATATTAGTATAAGTATTAGTCACACCCTCTTCACAGTGAAGGTTAATGGATCTTTTCTTTTTGTTTAATTGCTTCTTTAGTGTTTATGCTGGACATGAACATCAGTCAGTTCCTGAAGAGCCTGGGCCTGGAGCAGCTGAGAGACATATTTGAGAGGGAGCAGGTGAGTGGTCCACTCTCTGCGAGAAGGTTGTCTCAGCCAACAGTTCTCTTGTATTATCCTACGATGGCTTTTAATGCATTTGAGTCAAATTAGTTAATCCGACAGTCACATTTGTCACATTTCCAGACATGATTCCTATCCCCAGACCATTAGGCTTGTTCTGGACACTAAGGTGTCCTGCATGACATCTCCTGTCTAAATATTTCATCCCTCACCCTCAGATCACCCTGGACGTGTTGGCTGACATGGGGCATGAAGAGCTGAAGGAGATTGGCATCAATGCCTACGGGCACAGGCACAAGCTCATCAAGGGCATCGAGAGACTACTGGGGGGTCAGCAAGGTAAGGGGGTGACCAGGGACTCCAGGCACAGTCTAAATCAGAGGGGGTATGTCGTGAATGTGTTCTGTGTATGAAAAGTGTGTTTTTACCAGGTAGTGCATACATATCCACAGACACACACGTGCTAACTACAGCCACATGTACATCAGTACCCATAAGTTGCCGTTAACACGACTGAGAGACATTAGTGTGGTTGTTACCCATCAGACTGAGAGATGTTAGTATGGTTATTTCCCATAAGACTGGGAGACGTTAGTATAGTTATTACCCTTTGCTATTTCATATTTGTCTGTTGAGTAGCATCTTCAGAATAGCACTTTTAATTCAACACAGAGTGAATGTTTTCTTCTTTCTTTCACAGGTGCCAACCCGTACCTGACGTTCCACTGCACTAATCAGGGCACTGTGCTCATCGACCTGGCCGTGGATGACAAGGAGTTCCAATCGGTCGAGGAAGAGGTGTGTATTTCCCTCCAAGCAGTAATGATGCTCTCCCCAGGGTTGTTCCTTTAACCTTTAATAGAGTTGTGAGTGGCTAGCATGGAGCCCATGGTGGAGACCTGTGTGACTCACTAAGGCCTCTGTGTCCCTCTGGCGTTTGCAGATGCAGAGCACAATCCGCGAGCACAGAGACGGAGGGAATGCTGGGGGTGTCTTCAGCAGATACAACATCCTTAAGGTATGACTCACCAGTCCACTGCCCCAGTCACAAGTCACTATGCAGGTCAGGGAGGTGGAAAAAAGTCTATGCAACTGAGTACTGAGAGATTTTTATTATTTTGAACATCTCAGTTGTTTTTCTTTTTATAATTATTATTATTTTTTATTATTATTATTTTTATTAGAATGTATTACAATGCCACCAGTACAATAACTTTTCCTGTAGAAGTAAAAGTGTTGGCATTAGTATTGAGTATCTGTTTCTGATCCATCCGTAGATTCAGAAGGTGGTCAACAAAAAGCTGAGAGAGCGATACAGCCACCGGCAGAAGGAGATTTCAGATGAGAACCACAACCATCACAATGAGCGGATGCTCTTCCATGGTAACAGACGTTTACATTTACTGTATATTGATGTTATTAACCCAACCTGTTAACAAAATGGGTGAAGTGTTTATTTATTTATTTATTTATTTATTTATTAATTACCATACTGGTCAACTCTGACTGATTGACTGACTGTGCCCTGCATTCTTTTTCCTAAGCAAACTGTTTAAGGTGTTAATAATTACACTTGAAGATTAATAACTCTTTATTGTCTTGTAGGATCTCCTTTTATCAATGCAATCATCCACAAAGGCTTTGATGAGCGACACGCTTACATTGGCGGAATGTTTGGCGCTGGGATCTATTTTGCGGAGAACTCATCCAAAAGCAACCAGTACGTGTACGGCATCGGTGGAGGAACCGGCTGCCCCACACACAAAGACCGCTCCTGCTACCTGTGCCATAGGTAATGTATCAGCCGTCACCGTACACTGAAAGCACTGCTGTTCTTTCAAACTAGCCAAAATGGTTTATACACCCCCTAGAGGTTAAATGGCCTTTAAATAGGACTTAAACTATCTGCATTCAGCTCTGTATTTTAGTGGGGAATACAGGGAAGGACAGCGCTTTTAACTACTGTCCAGGGAAATACTGCTTAGAGTTAGCCAGACGATGTCATACTCATAATTCTAGTCAGAATATGAGTCTGATACCGCTCCATTGGGCTGTGATTATGGGGCGTGTTCCAACCGAACCAGGAGAAAAAATGCCTCTTCGCTCAATTGGTTACCTACAACCAATCAGAACAACGTAGTATGTGACCAGGGCCAGCTGATAAATTAAACTTTTACCGGATCCAGTAGGAAGGAAGGCAAAAACATCTTTTCGATTGACAAATGCCTTGATCGCGTTTCTCGGTTCCTCTTTCAAAATGAATGCACTGTCAATGTCTAAATGGACTCGAATCTATACATTTCAGCTCTCCAGCGGCAGCCATGTTTGTTGAAAACGAATTCAACCCGTGTGTTGGTGACGTGGTTGATTACGTTACTGTTGATCATCTGTCCATCATCGTATAAAGCCCGCCTTGACAATTTGATTGGTCCGACTATTTCTGATCGGAGATAGTTTCTCCCCAATGGAGCAACGCCAGACCGAACTTCCCGACTTCAAATGTTGTGGGCGGGGCTAAGTTCGGTCTGGTATCCAGGCTAGCTTAGAGTAATAGGAAATGCTCTTTTGTTCAGTGCTTCTGTCGCATGTCTTTGGTGTTCTGTCGCATGTCTTTGGTGTTCTGTCGCATGTCTTTTGTGTTCTGTCTTTTGGAACTGCTACTGCTACTTTGTGTGTATTCAACCCATAAATCTTCCATCTTGCCTGTCGTGTGTGTGTGTGTGTGTTTCCTGTGGAACAGGCAGATGCTGTTCTGCCGGGTGACCCTGGGGAAGTCCTTCCTGCAGTTCAGTGCCATGAAGATGGCCCACGCCCCGCCGGGACACCACTCAGTCATCGGCCGGCCCAGCGTCAACGGTCTGGCCTATGCTGAGTATGTCATTTACCGGGGAGAACAAGTGAGTCCAGCCCTTACTTTCTTTTGTGTGTGTGTGTGTGTGTGTATATGTATGTGTGTGTGTGTGTGTCAAAATTGTGCATTCATCATTCAGCAAATACTATAGATTCTTTCAATAATTATGCCTTCAATTTATTTATTTTAACTTGGTTGACTTTGCTAAATTTAAGCAAAGACACTTAATAATTCTGCTATTGTCATGTAAATAACATTGAATTCAATCTGATCATGCTTAAAAGGAGTGGCTTGAAACATGCATCGTGCTGAATAACCAACACAACACAGTTGCACCGTCAGCTTTGTACTGATATTGTACAAATATTTTACTATACGGTCAGTAATGATCATGTCCTGTCAGATGTGTAAGGAATCACAATTTGTCTGTTCATTTGCAGGCCTTCCCAGAGTATTTGATCACTTACCAGATCCTGAAGCCGGACAGCACGCCCCAGCTGGCAGCCGCAGCGGAGCAGAAGTCCTAGTCTCTAACAGTCATGCCGTACAGTCAACCATTCAGTCTCGTTTGTTGCACAAGAAAGTATGTGACCTTGACAAAACTCTATTGACATTTGTCTTATTCATGGAATTCCCCCATGTATGCGTTAAGAATATGCACTTTTGAACGATAGTTATTTAAGTCATTGAAAAGTAATTGCTGACATTTAATGTACATTTCATGTAAAGTGTAAAATGTCCTGTGTTTAACATTTATCATTTGAATTGTATTTTAAAAGAAGAATCTAATTCTTTTGGTTCTATTAATTTCTCAGACTTTTGAAAATAAACTTTTGTTTTGTGAGACCACGTGACCATCAGATCCAAATTGTGTTGTGTGTTACAGTAGCATTTTTATTTCAACCCATACAAATGAAAAGGAATAATAACATGAGCAGATTAAACAAGAATAACTAAAATACTGGTACGTGAAATTCTAAATTAGAACAATTTATTATTATAAAACAAGATTTATTGGATAAACAAGCAGATTTGAGAGAGTACAAATCCTCTAGTCGTCTCCAAATCAGAATTTTTTTTCTACTCCCCTATATTCCCAAATATAAACCTTTTACTAAATGACGTGTACATACAGCGTACAAGTGCAGCTTAATAAAGTTTAGAAGCATCACTGCATGACAGTACAGATTTGTCAGAGTGCATCTATCTGCAGTTTCCACAGAGGGCGCATTCCTTCGAGGTGTTGTGTTTGCTGTAGGTGTTTCCTCTCCTTGTAGGCGAGATGGAGGCTGCTGACTGTGAAGGGGTTGATCTTTGGAAGCTGGATGGTCAAGAATATGGGTGGTGCTTGTGCCTAGAATTGGTCTCGTCCTGTTGGTCAAGTGGTTGCTTACGGGGAGGTGGTTGAAGTTGTCGCATTCGGAGTTGTCGGACTCAGAGTTGTGGATGGTTTTGAGGTGACGGCTGGATTCACTACAAATACAATAGGGGGTTGCATGCCAAAACTAGGGGGTAAAAATGGTGGGTATTGAGCATAGGGGGTATTGGGCATAGGGGGTAAAAATTGTGGGTATTGAGCATATGGGGTATTGGGCATAGGGGGTAAAAATTGTGGGTATTGAGGGTACGTTTGTATTGCATAGGGAAGCATGGGCTGAGTCGGTCTTTGATAAAAGGCTGGCTGTTGAAAGGGGACGAAGTTAAATCTGGGCGTTGGATTTGGATTTGGATAGGGGGATATATTAATTCTGTAAGTTGGATTTGGATAGGGGTTTGCAGTGTTCCTTTGCATCAAGTACTGCATTAGCAGGTCCTGTGAGGAAACAAATAAATCAAAACATTTGATGCAACAAATACAAATGATGAACATACTTCCTGATTCAGAGCCGCTTAGTTTAATCGGTTGTTGCCCCATAAAGTTGGATATTGCATATGTCCTATAAGACTAGTGGCCAAATGGTTTGGTCAGTAAAATGTATATGATTTTTTCTTCATAACTGCAGATGTTGAGAATAATGGACATTTGCATAATCACATTTGAGCAAAGGTCCTAAGGACCGAAGGTTCAGGAGAGGTTTTGGAGAAACATGCCGAATTGGTGGAATAAGGATTCATTAAAATCAGAAAGAAACATTTTCATATCCCATACTTCGGAGGGCATATGCAAAGACGCAATGTGTAAGAGATGTAGCTTACCTCAGCACTTAAAGACTCGTAAAACGGCGCAGTCTAAAACAGTCACATAATACCAGATATCAAAAAGTGATTTTAAAAAACGATCCTGAAATGTGAAATTATAAACACTAGACAGACACATTAAAATCAAAATGGACTTACTGGAGCTGAGAGACCTAGTCCCAGAAGAGCCAGTGTGAAGAGGAGTACCTTCATATTTCAGTGTTCAGCACAGCACCCTATATTTGAACTGATTTGGATACAGAAGTTATAAAAGGTTTCTATCCTTAAAATTCCTTTGTCGTTTTAACTTTCCTTAAAATTCCTTTATCTGTTTATCTTTCCTTAAATTTCTAGTTGAACCTGTACAAAATATCATAAGTAAATAAATGCCCAATTAAGACCTAGCGATCGAAAGCATTGACCAAGGATAGTTTATCAAAATGTTGCTGACTCACCTGTTACAAAATGTTGTTTGTGAGAAATTGTGTTCTGTAAGCAGTCCTCAACCCCCCAATTTATGGTATGCTTCCCTAGTCCCATCTCTAAAGGCTGTCCAATACGACCAGATTTGTATGTAAATGTTCCTCTCTGAATAGGTTGGGTAACAGATAGGGGCAAAACCAGACTTGTGGTTAGTTTAGAATGCAAATGAATCTTTTAATGATATTTTGATACATTCCATCCAACATATGAAAAAGTTTCACCTCATCATGATGGAATGTACCACATGATGGAATGTGCCGCCCATATCAGTGTGTGTTTTGCCTAATCTCACAATCGTTGCCAGTGGGCAGGATTGGGTTGTTTGTGTTTTTGTCTTGATTAAAATAGTTACTACCCTCACCTGTGGTTCAATTACACCATTTAATTGAAAAACAAAAACAAACAAACGAAAAAATTATACACTCCTCACTCATTAAGTAAAATCAACCAGGAATCGATAGAGATGTGTTTTTAATAAAATATTGTGTTTTTAATGGGATTACAAGTTAGAACAATATCATGCACAGCATTGTAATGTGCCTCTACTTGCTGACTGGGTAAATAATATTCTACTCTATTTTATGATGACATGGCTCAACATAGCCTATGCACAAAACAGTGCAGAGGCACCCTACTGAGTTTGGTTTCATCATCTTCCTTGTCGTCTTCATCACTGTAGGTGTTGGTGTTTTCAAGAGACAATCATGGACAAATGATTTAAACATAAGATAAAAGCACAGAAATAATGGGAATGCAAAACAATGAGAAACGTGAACTATAAAATGAACCACCATTCATTCAGCCTCAGGTTAGGCCTGCATTGATTTTTTTTTTCTCATATGTAAGATCCACAGGTCATAAGTGACACAGTTAGGGATCATCGGGGAACATCAAAGGGAGTTTTTCCCTACCTATGTGCTTGCTTTAGGGGGCTCATTCCATGGGCTCGGTGAAGTGCCTTGAGACAATGGCAGTTGTTCATGGCATTATATAAAGGAATAAAATTGAAATGAGATCAGATTGGGATACATTCGGTGGGGTACAACCGCTTCACTTAACTGCTTTGGCTCCTCGGCTCCTGAAAATGAAATTCCCCCGCAGGACACCTTCATGAGCACTGTGAAAAATACATTTATCCAACAAGCTGGTATTTTAAGGGCTACAGCAATAACGGAATTGTTTGATTAAAGACCAGACAAAGACAGACTGAAACAACTTCTTCTCAAGATGTGTAAAGCACCTTTTTGCAAGGCAAACAGTTACAGCCTTGTCTGCCACCCACCAGCAGATTGCACTATGGAGCACAGAACTTGTGTGATGACTGCTGTGCTTGTGTGATCATTTTATAATTAAGACCTTTGTCAGGTTTTTAATGGCACACACGACACACTGGAACACACACGTGCATATATGGAGGCGACACAGGACACACACACACACACACACGCAAGTAGGCCTTTTTCCTTTCCTGGACCGTCCTTCCTCAAGGACCCCCCAGGAGCAGTGGGCAGCTTTGCAGCGCCCGAGGACCAAGTGAAGTGAACTGTCCATCTTTGGTCAGGGATGGACATGAGTTCTGTTATTTTGCATGTTTTTACTGTTGGGGTTCTTAGTGGAGGAAAACCCTTGTGAACACGGGGAGAACATGCAAACTCCACACAGAAAGGCCCGGGAGAAAGCCCGCCTGAGCACTGTGCACTCTGGGGAGGACCTGCCCCCCAGAGCCAACAGCGCCCCATGCGGGAATCGAACCCATGTGATGATGGTGATGCTTTACTGAACAGGATGTTGTGTGAAAACTCTAATGTGCATCATGCTGTGTGTTGCTCTACCCCACTTACATTATCAATTACACATATTCACAACATATTCACTGCATTTCACTATGTGCAGTTGTAGTCTGGCAGTACTCCATTGAGATCAATTTCCATGGCACTGGTAGCTGGTCATGGCCTTGATTAATCCTCAATTAATTGAATCAGCCTTTAACTGGGTTTAACTGTAATCTGTGACTAACTTTTACCCTGTGCTGTAAATCTCTTTTTATCCTGGGCTTCAGTTTCAGTGTCTGATGCAAAATCATGGCTCCCCCGACAGTTGAGGTCAGATGCAAAATCACACCTCCCATGTCCAGGGTCACCCATAACATTGTGTTGTTTTCAATCATTGTTAAGTATCCGTATGGTGGCTGTACCCTCATGTGTTCTATAACATAGTTCAGGTTGTTTCAGGCAGGATTACTTGTATGTGACGCTAAGAGTTCTGGCTGTCGTGGTAGGTCCCCAATCAATTTAACATTCTGTCCTGTGTGTAACTGAAATTAAGATAAAAGGATGCCGTGAACCCGTGTTTTGAGCTCAGCGTAACCTCGTGATCAATGTACGTGTGAACCTCCCAGTAATGGAGTGATAAAAAGTAGGCTATGGGACGGACCACTCAGTAAGGTTATATCACGACAACAACATCATTAAACTGTACTGTACTGTCAAGTACAAAGAATGTCACCACAAAGTATGTAATTAGCTTGAAAATAGGTCAGGGCAGGTTTCTGTATCAGTCTTCTATTTCCTAAGAAGGGAACTATGGTGGTTTCTCAGTTTCTTCATCCCTGTAAAGAGCCCTACCTATTTTACAAGCAAGAAACAAACATGCGTCTGTGGCATTATTCTAGACAGTGATCACATTACCCAAATGTCAGTTCATTGGTTTCTGAAATTATAAGGTGTATATGTGGTCTTCGATAACTTTGTTCTGTTTTGAAATCTTTCCCCAACAATGAAGTTTTGTAATTAAAGTGTAGACGTGGTTGTGCACTTCTCTGATTGGGTGCTACTGGTCAAGTTTAGGCTTTATAACGAGATCTTTGCTGTTAGAAAAGCAAAGTTGCTGAAAGACCTGCTTTTTCATTGATAGACTAAATTAAGGAAAGGGCAACTTGCAACTGTAAAACTGTAAATTGTGTTTTATGTAAGAGAATTGAGGAAGTTTAACCACTGGTGAGTTTGTCAATTACTAATACAAATTACATTATATTTTTGATTGTATGTATTCACCTACATTCCAAACTGCCTGAACTACACTCATTTCATTTCATTGTAATGTATTCGTAGGTTGACAGTAGAGATGAAAGCAATCATCTTCTTGTTTGGAAGTCTTTGGGTGTGCTTTGCTGCACCAGTAAGTTTTCATCCAATAGATTTATTTTCTATATCCCTGTATGTTTCTGGTGCTTGAAGTTTGGATTTTACTTTGTGTTATTCTTGCAGGTCGAGGAACATCATGAGAGAGAGGCCAGATCAGCCAGTAAGGAGCAGGTGAATATGCATTTTCCCCATAAAGATGCTAAATAACTTTGTGTTGTCCTTTATTCATCAATGTGTAATTTCACCCATGTCTACAAATATTTTAACCCCTACAGGGCCTGCGAGTGTTGTTGACTGAAATGAAAGAGACCCTTTCCAGCATTAATCAAAAAACAAACATCCAACAACAAGTCCCACCAGCCCCACAGGAGCCGCTGATCCAACGCTCTCCAACCATTACCCTTCAGGCACCCTCTGCTCCCACCAACTACCCAGACCCCAATCCTGTACCAGTTCCTGTACCAGGTCCTACCCACATCAACCTAGTCCTCTCTACCCAGCCACAGCAACTACAGCCTCAGGCACAAGTCCCACAGATACCGCAGCTGGTCCAACCACTTCCCGGGATGACCCAGGGCGCCGCGATTGATCCCAACACGCTGGTTCTTTCACCGTGTGGACAACCTCAGGCAAACTCCCAGGTTATGCCATGCTACCTTCCCTACAGCGGTCTTCAGTCGCCAGGACCTTACCCATATCTTCAGTACAACCCTAATCTTCAATACCCCCCTTCTACAGGTGGCTTATTTTCGAATCCCTTAACTTATCCTTCAGCTGGGTACAATTATGGCGTTTCTCCACAGGCTAACCCCTATCCTGCTGGGTACAATTATGGTGTTTCTCCCATAAATCCACAGGTTAACCCCTATCCTGCTGGATACAATTATGGTGTTTCTCCCATAAATCCACAGGTTAACCCCTATCCTGCTGGATACAATTATGGCGTTTCTCCCATAAATCCACAGGTTAACCCCTATGCTGCTGGGTACAATTATGGCGTTTCTCCCATAGATCCACAGATTAACCCGTATCCTGGGTATAATCATGGCATGACACCAAATCTGAGCATTACCCCTCCGATCATTTTCAGAGAGGGCCCTTCACGTCCAGCTGCATTCCGTGAGCAACAGGCCTAGCCAGCAATGGGGAAAGGGGTTAAAGTTTTTTGTATGACACTTAAAATCAGCCAAGTTTCTAAAATAAGTTCTTTCTTAGTTTTCTATGGCATGATTTAAATGATAAGTATGTCTTTCCTACAGCATGTGATGTTTGGTTTCTACTGAAAGCACATTAAAACGACAGTTCCACTCAAAATGGTGTGAAAGTATTGCTTTCTGTTTGTGAACTATTTTAGATTAACTTCACTATTTTGCATGTTTATAAAACACAACATATAGATGTGTTCAGGAAAGCAGATAGTACAGTGAGAGTAGCCTACTGTATTTTACAGATACAGTATGTACTCTTTATGTATAGAGGTAGTACAATGTAAACTGAGATAAAATAGTTGGAGCAAGGGTAAAGCAAGAGAGAGGGTACAAATGGACCATGTTTGTAGCAGTATACAGTGTAGGAGAGTGGCTGTTAAAAGTAAAGTCTGGTTAACACATATATATCTGAGATGTTGAGAGATCAGCACCGTGTGTCCCTGAGGATCTAAGGGTAGCCTAGGCCTGTATTTTCTCTGCGATCTAACGGTAGACTCTGTCTATATGATTATTCCATAAGCACATGTCGACTTTGGCTTCAGATAGATTTTTCCACATCAGGGAATTCTGCGATAGCAGAGCCCGTCTGCTTATTTACAAATTGGCAGACCACAGAATTTCTAATGGGGAACGGTTTCTGGTCCGACTATACAGAAGCGTGACTTCAGCGACAATACATTAGCGATATTTCTGAAAGACCGTCAAAATAATGTTAAAATTAAAAGTCCGTATCGCACAGGTTTTAAAGTAAAGATTCAGACCACTCAGCATAAAAATAAATGTATACAATAGAAAATGTAATTTAAAATTTAAATCAATACACGCATGCAATAAGCAGACATAGGCTATTTAGCACGTGGATGTTTCTTTAGAGTAGGCCCACTATAGGTTTGGCGAAGGGAAGTGATCACTTTACCAGGTCTACTTCGTTGAGGCGTATTTCAAGTTGCGCAAAACAACTGTTTGAGGAAAATGTTTCGCGACAAAAAAATCCAGTTTAAATGATTAACCATTCCTGAACTTTCTTACAGTGGCACTGTTCTGGCTACAGTGACCACAAAATGGAAATAGCACCTCATAGGTTTACTCTATGGACATTGTTGGTGGTCCTTCTGATAAGTAGTCAGTATATTCTTTGTAAATACGTTGATATAGTTGTGGATGTCCAAGCACCGCTGACGAATTTAAATCATTTTTGGAGGAGCACCGGTTACTGGTAGGCAGAAAGGGTTTGTTATCCATCTTTAAGATACCCTAGTTGTATTTTAGGCAGAGAGGACCGGGGTGGTTCCAGCACAGAACTGCAACTTCAAGGGCAATGCGAGGAGGTTACAATCTGTCTCGAAAGATGACAGAACTGATGACATAGCATACATGTACATTATGTTACAATGCCTATATTGCAATGTTACGTGATGTAAGCCAAATGCTACAAACGCCAACTGATTCTCCCAGCCACTGATTAAAACAAATCTTTCAATGACTTTTCCTAGTCTACCTCTAAAACATTCAGCTGGGATTTGCATACGTCTTTGTACATTATAATCAGTGTTGGGGAAGCTACTTTGAAAGCATAGCGTTGCAAGCTAACGTTATCAATTACTAATTAGAAGTTGTACTATCTTATAGCAAAGCTAGCTTTTGGAGAAATCTAGTTTAGTCAATTACAGTAGAGAAGCAATGGTAAAATATAAATTAAAAAATCATTCCTTTCCCGGCCCAGCTTTTACGTAACACAACCAGTGTACTTATAAGTGTAAACAATCATTTTTGTATGCCAGTCAGTGTCTAATGTATCAACTTTCCACTCTTTTATATTGTTCAGATGTTTATACTTTACTTGTATGTATGTATTTATCCCCCAGCCCCCCTCTTCCTCACACCAAAGCAGATCTGTTTGACCTGAGCAGGGATCAGGAGTTGAATTTGGCCTACATTGGCTCAGCACCCCACAGTGGGATTCAGCAGGTGCGGATCCATTGGCTCCTTGAACTCGTCTCAGCACAGTGAGTATCAGAGGGGGAGGATCCTTTCTTATTTGAGTTATTATTGATGAAACATTACTGTCCATTATTGTGTTCATTTTTCTGTTTTGTGTTATTCAATAGGGTTGCAAATGGAGAGACATGGTACAATTTCACAAATCTGGATAAATTGATTGATCAGCTGTGGCAGAATGGTCTTAAGCCAGGTTGAGGCATTGAAAATGATACTTCTTTTGCACATTAAGATGTGAATGATTTCAAATATTATTCCAAGCATAATCTCAAATATACATAAATATAAATAGAGTGTGATGCATAATTTTATTCCAGGATTTGAGTTGATGGGTAGTGTGTCCAACTTCTTTCATGACTTTGAGGATAAAAGACAAGTGATTGAGTGGCGAAACCTGGTCTATCATATTGCTGTGAGGTACATTGGTGAGTTTGATGATACATTTGTGCCTTCCAGAATCCAGACACTTGGGAATATTTGAGTTTAAGTGTTTCTACTTGCCTGTATATGAGTAATCTTATCTGCATTTTACAGGGAAGTATGGCCTCGGATATGTCTCACAGTGGAATTTTGAAACATGGAATGAGCCGAACAATCATGACTTTGACAATGTTACTGTTTCCATTCAAGGTAACTCATGGGATTGTACTGTCATGCATGTCATACAATAAATTGTTCTTACACTTGTGTTTATATTTATACATTTCTTAATGTATTTATAATATATTTGAATATATATTAGATTTTTATCCCTGAAAAGGATATACCAGTATGTATCTGTTTCAACATTGTCCCTACTCCTCCAGGGTTCCTGAATTATTATGATGCTTGCTCTGAAGGCTTGCGGGCAGCCAGCCCTGCTTTACGTTTCGGGGGTCCTGGAGACTCCTGTCACTCCCCTCCCCACTCACCATTCTGCTGGGCCATGCTGAACCACTGTTATAATGGAATAAACTATTTCACTGGAGAGAGGGGTGTTCGACTTGATTATATCGCCCTGCACAAAAAGGTAGAATTTGGATGGGAAGTCAAATGGAGATTTTTCTTGCTCATACCATTTAAAATGTCTAGTGGCCAAAAAGTGAATCCTAACTGCTTAATGGAGTGCCTTTCTTATTTTTGCAGGGTGGGGGCTACTCTTTACCAATACTGCAACAGGAGACTGATACAGTGAAAGAGATTCAGAAGCATTTCCCCCTATTTCAATCCAAACCCATATATAATGATGAGGCGGATCCCCTTGTGGGCTGGTCGAAACCACAGACGTGGAGAGCAGATGTGACCTATGCTGCAATGGTGGTAAAGGTAGAGAAAGAAATTCAGAGTTGGCCAATTAAACATGTTAAACTGATAAAGACCTCTGATTTAATGATGGGTAGTACACACATTCTGTGATTGAATATCCCTGATAGTTTTGATCCCATGATATATTGAAGTTGCCTGTGAAGAACTATGGGAACCTCGTCAATTTGTCACGTAGGTGATCTATCAGCATCAGGACTTGCTCATAGCCGACCCCGACAACAACATCAATTACACTCTCCTGAGCAACGACAACGCCTTCCTTAGTTACCATCCCTACCCATTCACCCAGCGCACGCTCACAGCCCGTTTCCAGGTCAACAACACCAAGCCACCTCATGTGCAGTTGCTAAGGAAACCTGTTTTGACGGTTATGGGATTGCTGGCATTGTTAGGTACTTTAGTCTTTCTGATATTTGAAAGTAGTGTAGTAGTGGTTACTGTCCTTTCCCATGTACTTATTCCTTTTTTAATGGTTTATGAGGTTTCTTTAAATGTTTGACACACAAAATGTAATTTTGGCTTCAGGAGAAACGCAAGTACTAGCTCAAAATCTGTCAGATGAAGCACCTGAGAATAATACAGTTGGAGTCCTTGCAAGCACCCATACACCCACGATTCCTGGGACCTCTGACAGTTGGCAGTCCACTATTGTCATATACAACAGCAAGGACAACAGTACCTCTTCTGCTGTCGATCAGATCCGAATCCAGCTCAAAGGTTTCCCTACTCAACAAGGTTTGTATTTAGATTTTGTCTGAAATAATGGATTCCTGTTAAGACGTGATACGTAAAGTTGACTCTAATTGAAGTGATTGATGGAGTTGATTCTAATTTTAGGACTTGTGTATGTCAAATACTACCTGGACAATAATTCCACAAATCCTTACCAGCTGTGGCAAAGCATGGGAAGCCCAGATTTCCCTACAGTGGAGCAGTTCAGGCAACTGAGGCTTCTAGAGGTACCTCAATCCAGACTGCAGCTTTAGTTATCGGAAAAACAACAATGTTGAAAACCTTTACCTCAGCAGGAAACCTTTACCTCAGCTTTGATAATGTTCCTGATGTTGTTTTGCTTTGTTGCATTGTTAATCGTAAGGATCCAGTGATGGAAGGGCCTCTGCCATTTCCTGATGGGGAAGGCGTAACCCTGAGGGCAAACCTGCCAATCCCATCCATCCTCCTTATCCATGTGTGTGCCAAACCCAGTGCTGTGCCAGGCCAGGTCAGTGTGTGTTACACCACTGTAAGGTGTCTGTTACACCACTGTAAAGTGTGTGTTACACCACTGTAAGGTGTGTGTTACACCACTGTAAGGTGTCTGTTACACCACTGTAAGTTGTGTGTTACACCACTGTAAGGTGTCTGTTACACCACTGTAAGATCTGTCTTTGGCTGCCTAATTAAGTCTCATGGGCAACACTTGCCACATACTTTTTCTTTCAACACTGAAAGATGATGAATACATGGCAGGTGTATTAATACTATGGAAAATGTGATTTCAAAATGGCATGGTTTCAAAAGCATCTTAGCTGCCTTTTGAAACCTTTGTCCGCCATTGTGGTAAAATTGAGACAATTTTATTGTTTTGGTGCTATATAAATACAATGTAATTGAATTGGTAAACATGAGTTTTTTCCCCCTAGGCAAACGGCTTACGTTTCATTCCCATCACCAAGGGCCAAGTTCTTATTATATGGAAGGATCATTGTATTAATTCCAAGTAAGTTTTATGCATCAAGTTGTTTAGGCTTTTTGAAAATCCTTCATAAACAAAATCTGGATGGATGTACAGTTGTCTGTCCAAATTAACAAGGAATTACCTTGATTATCTCTAATTGTACTATCTAGTCTCCAAACCATTGATTAGTTTCATCCTGTTAACTTAAAGTCAAACTGGTTCTTTTTCTGAGGAGGCATATAAAAGTGCTCATGCCAGTCCTATGGGGAAGACCTTGTGCTTATCAATCAGATTCTCATGTACTTTTATTCCTAGGTGCATTAAATCCTATGAGATAGAGTTCTCAAGGGACATGGCCAAATTCCAAAGGATAAATGATCGCAATACCATCTTTACCTCGTATGCATATTCACCAGGTAAATACATGTTTGAATAGTGAAGCTGTGTAAAAAAAAATGCTCGTGTTGCCCATTGCCTTTTTTTGTACCTTCAATATAACATCCAGGTGAGATCAAATTTAGCACAACAATTTACCTGTTGTACACATATCCGGTTCATGCCTGAGTGTCATGTCAACATTTTATATTTTACCTTTCTTTGTTTTTTGTAACAGAAAACATGGAAGTGTCTGGTTTCTACCGAGTACGAGCAATGGACTACTGGGAAAGATCTGGGGAGTTTTCACTAACAGAGAAATATGTGGAGGGCCAGTGACCGCATCTTCATCATTTGACATACTGAATCATTGCTGCCGCATCTTCATCATTTGACATACTGAATCATTGCTGCTGCATTTATTTTTGGTGACTGATTATGACTTGAATGTATTTTTCGACCAGCTGCACACATAATATATGCATTTGCACAATTTTAAAATTTTAGATCAGGATAGTAACAAGGGAATATTTTTCAACAGTTTGTAAATCCTCTTTGTTAATAAACAAGGTGCTGCTCATTCAGTGTAGTCATCTTCTGTGTGGGATGTACTACTCAGCTCTTGCATAACAAAACAAAATGATGATGAAATCCTACTGTTATGGAAAGATATATTTTTTTTACTTTTAATTCCTTTACAGTTGTTACAGTCTAGGCACTTTAAGACAGTTCTACTCCAATATCTCACCATCTTGACCAAGCCAGCTCCTTTGTGCAACCCCAAAGTAGATGTCATGTTTCTTAGACACATGATCTCCAAGCCTGATGTAAAACTTTCTCCCTTTGATGTATGTTCTGAACCAGTTTAACACAGAGTCAGACAGCCCAACTACCTTTTCAAGACGATTGATTAGGATTTCATGATCAATCGTATCAAACGCTGCGCTTAGGTCTAAAAGGACAAGGATTGAGACCTTATTTGCATCCAAATTTAGTCTGAGGTCGCTGATTACTTTAGAAAGAGCAGTTTCAGTGCTGTGGCATGTTCTAAAGCCTGATTGAAATTTCTCCAGGATATTGTTTCTTTAAGAAACAAGTTCATTTGCACTGAAACTAATGTATGGAAGATTGAAAATCGCCCTATAGTTGGTCAGTGCATTACCATGTAGGTTGGGTTTCTTTAGTAAGGGTTTTACAACAGCTGTTTTGAAAGCATCTGGGAAGATGCCTGTTCGAAGAGATGTATTTATAATCTTCAGGACATGACTTGAAACACTGTCGGACACCTGCTTAAAAAAATGCTGTAGATACAGGGTCAATATATGAGGTGGAGGAGTTGCACTCAGTGAGTCAATGTGATGTAGGTGAAATTTCCCATGCTTGCAACTTTTTTATAGTGTTTTCTGAGGCCATCTGCATTTACATCAGAAATAATACTGGCTCTAATTGAAGTTATCTTGTTATTGAAGAACAGTGCAGGTTCTTCACATTTTGATGCGGAGGAGTAGGGGCAGTGTGGAGTAGATGGTCGATAGTGGAGAATAATATTCTAGAATTTCCAACATTCTCTGTAATCCTTTCAATAATATCATTACCCACATCACTTTCTTTACCTCATAACTTATGATCAATGGGACGTAAAGGTTTTCATACAGTACTTTTTTACTTCCCTTAAATCACCTCATCCTTTCACGACAGCAAAAAACTTGTTTTATTTAACTAATGGTGAGGTTCTGTTAGTCATTCATTCTCAACAGTTCCATATACTTTCTCCCATAGAAATCACAACATGTGGCATCAAACCCCCCCAAAAACCAAGAGTAATTGATTGGAATGTAATGTAATTCCCTGCTGTCATTTGGACGACATGCTACAGAATAAAGATTTATCCATTCAAAATCTGTAAATGCATGGTCTGAACCCAAAGCTACTGACCCTTTAGTAAATATAAATGTTTGTAGTGAGCTCTACTAAATGGACTCCAAATCATCTGTGCAAAAGCAGTTACACACCATCTGGTTATCTGAACATTGTATATCCCTTTGATACTATTAAAACAAACATCTACAACAGGATATCTACGATTTCAAATCATTTTTATTTTTTAATTTACATGTATTACTGAAACGTGATTTTCCTTCATACCCTGTGTGTATTTCAGCGGCTGAATTATAGTTTAATATAAAGACAGGTTCAACATATGTAAGGGGCTCCACATGGTGGGTTTACAAACCAGAAAAACATGGAAAAACACAAAATGATCAGACATCTGTTAAATTCGGTTTATATCAACTGGGACTAGTGTATGAAATGAAATATAACCATCATTCATGAATTCGTCTGTTCTAGCCAATGAGTAGGACACCAGCTTGATTGAAGGGGGAATGAAGAGGGTTGAATTCCCTTAGGCCGTTCATTTCAGAATGGATTCTTCGCTTGCTATAAGAACAACAACAAAAGAACATTGAATTATCAACAAGGCGAAAACTACAGATTTTACATAGTGCCAATACACAGACAGGTAAGCAATATAACTAAGGACATTTTCAACATTGGTGTACAACTTTACCTCTCTTAATACTGGGGTTCAATAATGCTCAGTAATCATATGTGGGAACTTAAGTCTTATCAAGGTGTTTTAGATAGAGTTCACACAATATGCCTCCATGTATAACGTATACAATATGTTGAACAGATTTAATCTTCTACCTTCTGCTAGCTCTTTGGCAATGCGCTCATTCTCCTCGCGAATCTTTTTCTCCTCCTCCTCAACCCTCCTCTCTTCTGCGGCAATTGGCTTCAGATGATCTATAGAACAAAAGTTTTGACTTTGAAACACACTAATGAGTAAAAAGCATGATGTTGCCCCCCCAGACATCACACATTTGAGAGGAAGTGTGGCAATTTTTGTGATCTTTTGCATTCTATACGTAAATTCTCAGTTACAGGGTTTATATTGCCCATTTGAACCTTTTCACCTACGACAATGCCATAATCAAGATATATAGCCTACCATGCACATGAATATTGGGAATATGGACAACGGGATCTTTCCACTCTTACTTTAAAATTACTAAATCACTACTTGTTCCTTGAAGCTTTATTTGACAAAAAGTCAGGTTTCACTTTCCCCACAAGTAAACTCGAATTTAAACTCGAACGCAATTTCTCTTCACTCTTAACTTTTGGCTTAAATTCTTTGAGAGAAAGAGTTCGAAGTCACTTGACTGAGATCTTGCTATGCTACAACACTACCCATATGTCCACCTCATATATATGTTCAACATTATATACAAACAATTATGTAACACAGCCCTTCAAAGAGTCAAGGTCTCAAAAGTCGCTAGCAATGCCATTAGCCAGTTAGCCATGTTAGCTAGTGTATTCTTCTATGGGACATAACATTACAAAAAACAGCAACTCACCATATCTCCTCTTTCCGTAGATGATTCCTGCAATTAATGCAGACCACCGGGCTGTCTGTAAGTCAGAATATAATGATAGACATAGTCAGGATGACAACATTTAGATAAGTCTGTCAATACAGCCACACTTCCATTCAATTCAGCTAGCTTTGTAGCTGACGCCAGTGTGCGTGCTAATTTTGCTTGTGCATTATGTTTATCAGTAGTCACCATTCTAAACAATTGTAATGATTGAAAGCTAAGATAGTGTAAATTGTTATCTATAGCTCAAACATTTGCAAATAACTCTTTCGAATACATTACGTATTTCTTGATTGTGGATGCAATAAGCTAGCTTGTACCAACTCATTGAAGAATGCTAGTCGTAACGTTAGCACTCACAAAGATCCTGTTATCTCGAAAAGGGCATTTGTTAACAGGTCGTAAATTCTAATACACTTAGTTACAAACCTTAATGAGTGGTGAAACTGCGACTGGAGGAACCATTGTACCGTCTATCCAGCAACGCTCGGCAGAGGTCAACTGGAGCCCAATGCAGTAAGCAGCTGTCTTCTTTTGTGGTGTTGATTTAAGCATTACATAGAAATTGCTAGTGCCACCTGCAGGACTGAACATATAGCCCAAGGATGGCAGGAAAGAAATATCTGGCGTCGCTCAAACAGAGACGTTTTAAATGAGTTTTGAATCTGAGACAGACCAGATTAAATTAGTTAAACATTGCTTTATTGTAAAACAGAACACATACTTAACGGCATATTAACTCAGAATGTATTCACAAAATGTTGTGATAAATATGTGTTGAATTTTACTTGAAAAAGGCAATATGACCTAAATACTCATATGTGTCACACAAACGTAACATTAACTTGCACAATATATTTTAAGTAAGAAAAAAATAATATACATCTTTAAAATGCATGTAATTATTGAAGTTAAAATGATCATCAACTTCTTGTCTGCACAAACTGTTTACAACAGTATATTAGCATAAGTTCTTTCAGTTGGCAACCAAATATGCAGGCTTGTAAGAGTGTAAGACTGTATTTCAGTAAAATATGCAGCAGCATAATATATTCAGTCAGAGTTCTTTAATATAAGTTTTTTAAGGCTGAGTCTTAGTTGGTGTTATAGGAAATGCTGTTCTTGCAGATTCTTGTCATTCCTCGTCTTGCCCTTTTGACAAACCTCAGTTTCCCTCTGTTCCTTACATTTGTGGTGTATTCGTGGGACTTGAGCTTTGAATAGTAGTCTGAGAACTTGTTGAAGAGCATAGATATCGGCATACCATTCAAGATTATTCCTAAAGAAATGCAACCAAAAGCAAAGATCCGTCCAAACAGAGTCTCTGGGTATATATCTCCATACCCTACTGTTGAAATACTAACCTGCAAAAGAGAAAGACATTTAGTTTGTTGAAGAGGTTGAGTACACTTTAGCCTAAATGTGTGGGTTTTTGTTTTACTGTAAACTAATTAAATTACTGTACTGTGATGAAATACATCAATGCTGGTGTTAATATTGACAAAATGTAACTTTTTACAAAAATCTGTATTTTATGGGTTGATAAAGGCTCCACTACTGCCATCTACTGTTTAAAATCATCCAAGGCCAAAGCTGACGTCAAATCAACCAGTTGGTACATATCTATGTCATGATATACATACATTTGAATGGAGTAAACCCTCAACCCCTTGCCCACCTTTTTTTTGCATTTTTCAAAATTATGCAGTGGGTTAAGTTAGGCTCAGAGCTTTAATTGTTGCCCTGGCCCTTTTTATAAGAGCACCAAAGTAAACAAATGTGATTTAAAAAGCACATGACATTGCACATATATCAGATAATGGCCAAATGTAGACAAATGTATTGTCTTATTACAATGATTAACCCAATGTTAAACTATGCTAAGCCTAATGACAAAGTACATGTAAGTGCATGCTTTTACAGCATTCACAAAGTGTGATACACTTTTCCTATGTATGAATTGAGATTTCATCTTATGCTGCCACTTACAGCAAGAAAGGTTACAATGATTTAAACTATTTCTGTTAGTTATAACTAGTGGTGAGATACTCTGACACATCTGGGGAAAACAAATACAGCTAATAAAGACCACACCATAAAAGCCTTTACATAACAATAACAACAGAGCTCTACATCTAGAACATTTAGGTTACTTTTAGCAGAGCTTTAGGAAAATCATAAATGTATGGAGAGTTAACAGAAACATCAACACTTAACATCAACTATCATGCCATCTGAATTTGTCTACTTAATTTTTCTTTATGGTTAAGAACAATCCTTCGGCCATTTACCTACATTATGTAGCCATTTTTATATGAAAGTAGGCTGCTCACCAGAGAAAATAATATAATTAATATAGCTATTAAAGATAGCCAGCAAGTGTAGGAAATGACCTAGCTAAGTAACTCATGGTCAATACCCCACAGTCAAAAATATGCATTTGGATGTTCATACTTACATTGTTAAATACCATATTCTCTACTACTCAGTAAGAAACACTTTGTTTTGTGGTTCATAACATTAATTCAGACTCTGTACACATTTTGCTACAATAGAGGAATTGCTACTTGTAATCTAAGTAAGTAATACACTAAAGGTAATATTCACTGTATGTACATAAGTGCATAAAATGAAAACTACTTTTTGAGTTCTTTACATAGCCTATTTTAAGTGTACTATACAGACTTGAACTTACTTATTTTCTCACATGTGCCGTTGTAGTTTTTTCATACATCCTAGAGATCAGACTTCAGACAGAGATCAAACTAAATTAATATCAAGACACTGTTGCACTATTTATTTTGTATCTGACCATGTTTTCATACTTACTGCAGCCCACCACCATGCATGTGGAATGCTAGTGAAGTTAGTATGAGGGACGTCATGCTCAACGGAGTAGACCATAGCAGAGAAGGTAAAGATGCCCATGGCGATAAAGAGGAGAAGGCACCCAACCTGCTGGTAGCACTGCCTCAGAGTGAAGCCAAAAGCTCGCAGCCCTGTTGAGTGACGAGCAAGTTTGAGAACCCTGAAGATGCGCATTAGCCGCATAATACGCAGAAGCTGACCTAACTTGTCCACTTGGCCCATTGTCTTCAGGTCACTGCCAGGTTTGGCCAAGTCCTCGCTGTCAAAGCATTCCAGAACCATTTGCAGGTAATGTGGTAAAATGGCGATCAAATCCACCGTGTTAAGTATACTTTTTGCAAACCATTTCAGGTCTGGTGTTGACACTAGCCGCAGAAGATATTCCATAGTGAAAAAGGCAAGGCAGACACTCTCAACATATTCACAATGAGTTTTCCCACTTAGTTGGCCTGTTGCACTCCTGTACTGCATCTCCTCCACAGAGCTCAGTGTCATTGCAACCAGTGACATCAACACAAACATACCTGAGGCCACTGCAATGAGTTTGGCAGGCACTGAAGAGAAAGGTTTCTCCATTATATTCCAGACCTTTCGCCGTGTGGACCCCATTATCATACCCCGAAATACCTCTTCATTTTCCTCAGCATCCATCTCAGCCAGTAGCTCCTTCTGGATTTTCAACTCCTCATCCAGCTCATCATGTCTTTCCTCAAACATGATGCGGCAGCAGCGATGGGAGTTCTTGATACGAATGCCCCAGTAGTTGATTTCCTCCAGAAAGTTTCGAGGACACAGCTCATCTTTAATCCAGAGCACTCCAGTCCTGTAGAAATTGGAGATGCTGTTGAATACGTCTGGGTCCCGGTCGAAAAAATACTCGTTACTTTTAACAATGTAATCATCACAGAGGTCCAGCTTCTTGATGGGGTCTGTGTAGGTGGCGAGCTTGCCAAGTCTAGTCTTCGGATACCTGGCAACAACCCCATGCGCGATCTGATAGGACTTGCCACCAACGTTGATGTTCAGCATGCAGTTCCTGACTGGTGTTGAAGACACTGGTAGTATGAACACCTCATCGTCCTCATCCTCACCAGCATATAGATCATAAATATCTTCTTCTATGTCATTCACAGAGCCCCACTGTTTGATCCAGCTGTCCTTCACGAACGGAAGTGGGCTGCATACAGGTTCTATGGAGGAATATCCTAGTTCACCAACTTTGAAATTTGGATACAGGCTTGGTCTTCTGGCTCTTGGATGTAACATTGCGGCCAGTTTTCTCTTTGCAAAATGAGCTCACTGGCTGCAGGCATGAACATCTAAATCGGAGAGTATTACTTCTCTCTAATGCGCCCCTTATCTAAGCACAAAGGATGTGACCGTATGCAAGGCTGCATGTCCCACAGGGCTGTCTGGAGGACCCATGTGCTTACAGAGCATTTTAAATACCATTATCCTCCTCTAAGCTCATGCTGTTGCTGTGACGTCTCAGCTTTGTCTTGTCTCAATGAGTGCCTTTGATCTTGATGTGAGAGTTTAGAGTTGTTGCAGGGTCATTTCTGGTACCACAAGTTCAACTTCACAGGTAATGTGTTGATGACAAAACACAGCAGTTCATCATTCGTTGCCATATTGTTATACAAGATAAATCACTAATGGTTCATTGTTCCTTCCAGTTCCCTGTTAGTTGTGTGACTAAATTAAACCCCAAGCAATTAAACTAGCAACTGTTGAATATTTTCCTATCATTAAACCTTAAAATGATTCCATGTTTGAAATTGCTTTTATTTATGTTATAAATATAAAATAATGTTTAACAGGATATTTCCCAAATAAAAAATATACTATTATGACAAAGAGAAAAGTCATCTAGAAGAGGAGAGTACTGAGGGTAGGGGGTAATTTAAAGAAGGTAATTCCATTAAAGAAGAAGCAAGCCTCTCAGTAAAATGGGTCTTAATCAGTGTCACGGAATCCATGAATCAAAGTAACTACAAAACTAAGGGCAAAGAAAAAAATCCTTTTCATACATGACTTCTCATCTCGCACGCTTTGCCATGAATTAATACTAAAATAGGATTACGGTATTGGAGAAATCGTATTAACAGCTTAATAACACAGAAGAGAACCATTACATAATTCATACATCTGCATACCATACAAATGCCATACATGTCCAGAATCAGTGTATGATGGCGTGAGAGTTCAACTTGCCAATGGGTTTGGGTCTGCTGGGGAAGTCTTGGGCTATGTGTGTTAGTGGGTCAGAAACATTTTTGCCCTTAAGGGAGATAGTTTTGACCAGCCACACACAGGAGGAGCTAGGAATATCAGCCAACCTGCAAAACAAAGGGGGGAGCCTTCTCTCTCGGCACAGGGGGGAGTTATGTATGTTATGGCTGTAATGGTTCTTATTACAGCAAAGCTTCAGGATTCTCCGACTGAAGGCTATGGAGGGATGTGAAGTACAGTCGATTATGTTAAGCAGTTTGGGCAACCTCCTCCTCTCCACAACCCGCTCCAAAGGCTCCAGGGAAGTCCCTCACACTGACCCAACCTTCTTAATCAGTCTGTTCAACTTCTTAGTGTCTCTGAGGCTGTTGCCCCAACAGATGGCTGCAAATAAAATTGCACCTGCCACCCCAGCTAGCTGCACATATTGAAAGAGATGTAGGCTTCCTTAAGAAGTAGAGTCTGCTCTGTCCCTTTCTGTAGACAGCTTCATTATTGCATTTCCATTCCAGACTGTTGTCAAGATGAACACCCAAGTCTTTGCATCCCTCCACCACCTCAACCTCTTCTCTCAGGGTGGAAATGATGTTCAACTTAGTCCGGGTTCTCCAAACATTTCACTGTTTAACATTTTATACCAATTACTCTATTTTGTGAATGTTTAGCATTGCTCTGTGAGTAGCTTAGGCATGCTTAACAGATTAACCCCTTCAATAGATCAGATTAGAGACAGTTATCATTTCAGGACAACAGGAGGACAATGTACAAGTTTCTAATCTCTGTGTGGCAGATGCACAATCCCTCTGTTGCTGTAAAGTTGATTGTAGAGGGCCATGCTTAGGTTTGTTTTACAGAGACATGTTATTGGTCTAGCAATTGATTGTAGAGGGCCATGCTTGGGTGTTGTTTTATAAGGGAGACTATTCAAACAATCTACTGAACTTGAAGGCTATGAATTTATGATAAACACAGATTAAATGTAATAACTAAAGCAAATGTGACGAAACCTGTTTTATAATAATATTGTTGGGTATATTGAAATGTCAATCACGATTCTTCAGGGAAAATATGTAGGGCTATTTTTTTTAAATAGAAGAAAACATGACAAAAACATAAAACACAGCTTATTCCTCCTAAAAATGAAAAGAAATCACGTTAAACCACGTTTTACATCCTGTCATAATCGGTTTCAGTTGGCTTTGCATAATAATAATTAAAAAAAACAATGCTGAAACGGTAATGCAAGGGGGAACCATTACATCCTACAAACTGCCTTCTCTGGCAAATACCGGAATTTTACAAGAACCCCTTGTGTGGCTGAGAGTCTATCTATGTAGAACAGTTGAGATGCTCAGACATGTGAATATTAATAATTTAAAGATGACGCACAACGCGTTTTAAGTGTTTTCAGGCCCACGTGTTGCTGCGCACTTTGAGATGTCTTGTCAGTTCTAAATTTCACCGGTAAAGTTAAGGCAAATAGGGTCAAAAAATATGGCTGCCACCGAAGCGGGGTGTGAACACTATGTGCGCAGCTGCCGGCTGAAAGTGAGATTTAATTTATTTACGAAATTATCATATTATATATGGACTTTCTTGCTGATTATTTTGTGTGCCTGCTGTTTAATGTCTTAAAACCACTCCTTGATGATCGGGGTCGATCAAGCAACGAGACCAAATTAGCAAGCTAACCCGAGCTACTCCCAGCCAACGTTAAAGCGAGTATGCTATGATAGTAAGCTAGCAGTCAAGTAAAACAAGCAAGGTTTCCATTTAATCCAGCTAAGTAATTAGCTAAAGCTGTTCGCTAGGAAATACTTTTGCAGTCACATCCCCAGTACCAACGGAAAACCGACATCTAAGTGGTCATTCAGATTAGTAACTAGCTAACATCAGACTTAGAAGTAGCAAGCTATCTATCTAGCGGGTTAGCCAACTAGCTAGCTGTCTTAACAGTTTCAGAAGCATTGGCTTGTCCCTTTGGTTGATTGCACAAACGTAGAAATAGAGTCAAATGTGTTGGTTTACTGTGCACGTTTGTGTGTAGTGACAGGCGTTTTCATAAATAAATATCATGTTGCATTCAGGCACCTTGCTGTGGGAAGTTCTACGTGTGCAGATTATGTCATGATGCTGAAGAAGAACATGAAATGGACAGGTTCCAGGTTAAGGAGGTCCAGTGCATCATATGCAATGCGGTACAAGAGGTAACCACCTTAAATTACGATGAGTTATAGTGGGTGTCAAAGAACTGCACTTTCAGAATGCTCTCCTAAATGTTGTGTAGTAGTAGGTTATGTCTTATCAGTCACTGTAAGGTATACACAAGGCTAATTGTTTGGCGCAGTAAAACATCGCATCAATGTTTCTTTTCAGGCACAGCATGATTGCAAGGAGTGTAACGTGAAATTTGGGGAATATTATTGCGGTATTTGCCACTTGTTTGACAAGGATAAGAAGCAGTATCATTGCAAACCCTGCGGGATATGCAGGTAAGAAGCCTATGTGTTTACTAGGTTTCTGACAGATGTGATTTTATTCCTGCTTGGCTGTTACATGAGCATCACATACACGCATACATACATACAGTGCATACAAACATACATACATACTTACATACATACTTAATTACTTGTGACCATGGAGTATATCATCATTGCAGTCCATAGGAGAACAAATGTGTAGGTTTTAAACCTGGCAGAGATTAATCTAGGCATACTTTATTTTTATGTTCACAGGATTGGACCAAGGGATAAGTACTTTCACTGTGAAAAGTGCAATTTGTGTTTAGCCTGTAATCTTCAAGGCAATCATAAGGTATGCATTGAAACAACTAGTATTGCAATTACTACTACTAACAATTACTATTGACTATTTTCCATTTGATTAAGCTGTTGATGGAGGAGTTTCATAAGTAATCTGCTTTACTCTTTCTTTTGATTTTAGTGTGTGGAGAATGTGTCCAGACAGAATTGTCCAGTTTGCATGGAGGTAAGGTGATCTTTTAAACCTTAAATCTGTAATTACAAGTCTTGGGGCTCTGTAGGATAACTGAATCGTTTGCTTTAAGCAAAATTGGTCTGTAATGTTAGTGGATTAATGTATGTTGAGCAAATACAAGTTTAGCATTTGTGTCAGGACCCCCATCCTCCCATATTTTGCCTTAAAAACATAAAACGATAAAAACACATAAAACCATTCAGGACTCATGTTTATCTGTCTTATCTGTCTCACAGGGCTTACTATTAATACAATCTTGAATCAAATGACTTATTTGATTGTTATTATGTATTTGCTCGTTCATTAAGTGTTGTATTTGATTCTGCGATAATTGTTTTTCAGGACATCCATACATCCAGGATAGGAGCTGATGTGCTCCCTTGTGGCCATTTACTTCATAAGTATGTTTTATTATGTTTTGCCAATTTAACAACAATTATAACTTTTGTGACCTGATTGTAAAACATCATGCAGTATTAAAAAAATGCCTACTATGTTTTCTTTCGCAGAACTTGCTTCATAGCGATGTGCAAAACAGGGTAATGGCCGTTATTTCGCTGTGGTTTCTTAATATATCAATCAGTTGTATGGTGGCAGTACCAGTTGTAGTTCTAGATTTAGTTGTAGATCTGTTTACTGAGTATTATGTCCTTTGTGTATGCCAAGAGGGCAATGATGGTGAATGGTTCTGACTTCTCTGTTGCCTCATCTGTAGTGCCTACCGCTGCCCGCTCTGCATGCACTCTGCTTGTGACATGCAGGCTTACTGGGAAGAGAGGGACAAGGAAATTGCCCAGTCACCAATGCCTACTGAGTACCTGGATGCTACTGTCAAGGTATTTTTATTGCAGGACATTTGATATCTATACACTTGAAATAATAGTCTGTTTTTATACCACTACTATCGAATAATCGCACACAATCATTTGCGCACATTTGAGGCCAGGTTTGACTAGAGAAGGTAGTGTGGAAGTTTACTGTTGTGGAATGTGTTACTTCATTCCATTTATTTCCTACCATTGAGGCTGCCACTGGCACCTATGTTACCAACATTTTCAGGCATTGTGTTCATGTTGATTCTTCTGTTCCTTCTTAGATAATTTGCAATGACTGCCAAGCTCATTGCATGGTGCCCTTTCATGTCCTGGGTTTGAAGTGCAGTGGTTGTGGGTCGTACAACACAGCACAGGATGGGGGACTGATCCAACCTCCACAGCCTCAAGAGCCTCAAGAGCCTCAAGAGCCTCAGCAGCAGGATACACCTCCCGATCCTTGACCCAAGTTTCCCTCATAACCTCCAATGTCAAGACTGTGACTGCAAGGATGCACACTCCCGCCGCTTTCATGTATAAGGTTTGAGTCGATGCAGAAAAACTCAATTGCTGTGATCACAATCTCAGGACACTTTTATCAGAATGTATACCCACAATAACAAATTCTGTTGTGAGTGGAGCATTACCCCCTTAAGTTCTGTAACACATAAAAGTACATTAACTGTATCAGTAACTGTATCATTAAATGCCAACAAGCTACGTTCTGATTTCAGTTGAGCTTCCAGCTGTGTGAGTTAGAAGTAGTGATGAATTAAAAGTGAGAAGATCTCTTAATTTACTCCAGTCACTAAGCCACCAATACCTTTATGAAATCAACTGGCAAGTACAGTATTTTACGATTTTCTAATTGGTACCCCTGGGAGGGAAGGACCTGCACCTGTTTCCTTGTTTGCATCACATCATTCACATCATTATTAACATGCATCAGTCCATGTTTCATATTTGTGTGGAGGGTTGTAGGATCTATAAAATGAAAATAATGATCACAAAGAAAATGATCACAGAGAACAGTGGGGATTTGTTAAGGCTAAAACTGACAATAATGTAGGAACAGGACGTGATCATGAATTTCCCTTGAAGGTTGTTTACAGTCGAATTTTTTTTTGTACAGAATGTAGACCAAGCATTCAGTTGAACTGTGATTTTATTGTGTCTCTCGAACAGTTAAATAACATCATGAATGGGAGGAAAAGTGTGGTATGAAATGTCGCCGCTGCTTGTCATCTGGTGGTCACACAATCTTTTGAACCTAAAGCTTTTTGCATTAATAAAAGAAAGCTAAACGTGCAACCTGAATTCAGTTTTTGATAACAACTACAATATGTAACAAATGAAAAAGATTTTAAAATAAAGATTTTACGCAGTACTGTATTGAATTACATGCTATTTTTAAGTTGTTTTCCAATGTATTCTGAGTAGTCCACAATATGGTAATTAGTATGAATCGGTATTAGAATAGAATTAAAGTAGATTCCTTCTACGGTACCCTTATGCTGACATCCATCTTGATATCTATTAGGTGAAAATTCACTCAAGTTACCTCAGGACTCCGGAGTTGCATATAAGTATATTTATTAAACAACAACAGCTAACTCGTTGGGCTCACCCACGTCCCGGCAGGTCAGAGAGAGAGAGACACAGGCCCTCTCACAGAGAGAGAGAGAGAGCCCGTGCTCACTCCCACACTGCAGCAGACGAGAGAGAAGCAATAATAAACAAGGTTTATATAGATAGAAGTTTAGCGTTCTCTGGCGCCAAAACACTTTGTCAGCAGGGATAACCACCTGGTGGGTCTCTGAGGTCATCTTACTATGCTTCCTGCCATGCAAGGATGTCAGTTTTGCACAAGGTCGAAAGAAGCACAGTTCGACCCAAGGGCTGAACGATTAATTGCATTTGCGATTTAATCGCGATATGATAGAACGCGATTTTCTAACCGCAACGTTCGCGATTAAAAAACGTGGTCTAAAAAAAAAAAAAAAAAAAATTCTTTTTTTTTTTTTTTTTTTTTAAGGTGGTAAATTTTGCACACAGTGTTTAAAAAGTGCATGCCTAGTGTTAATACTTAAAATTACTTTTTTTAAATTACTTAAATGCACAGTGGCAAAGCCACCTATTTGTTGTTCTTGTTTCTGTAATAAAACAGTTAAATAAAAATGTAAAATGTGGGAAAGAATATTTTACACTAAATGTATCTAATATTGTGTTGGTCATATTTAAATCATTCATTCCGTTTTGTTGGGGAAAAAAAGAGGATACAAAAAAAAATCGCATATTAAATCGCAATCGCAATATTTTGGTAAAAAAATCGCAATTAGATTATTTTCCCAAATCGTTCAGCCCTATTCGACCCTCCTTATCACCTCTGACCCAAACATGCTGTTGCACATATGCAGACTAAGTGGCACCTAATAATCTAAGTTACACACGCACAGAAACACAGAAAAGCCATGTTCCTGCTTACATAAGCACATGATTCATACAAGGTATATAAATTCATACAAGGTATACAAGGCACTTGATAAATATATTCTGAAGTCATTAACAGTGGTTTGAAATTATCTCCATCAATATCTAATTTCAGAAATGTCTGTATGTTCTGGCTAGTTTTCAAACATTTAACTGCCAGTGCCAGAAGGGACATCTCCTCTTCCTTCCTCAGGTGTCACAGAGGTTTCCGAAACAGGCTGAGTTGTTTCATTTGGAATTGTAGAAATAGATTGTTGAGGGCCCTCTGTTCCTTGAGTGGTGTCAATTGAAGTTGTAGAAGCAGAATCTTCAGTGGTTTCAGTTGGACTTGTAAATATAGGTTCTTCAGTGGTTTCAGTTAGAGTTGTAGAAGCAGAATCTTCAGTGGTGTCAGTTGAAGTTGTAGATGTAGGTTCTTCAGTGGTTTCAGTTGAAGTTGTAGAAGCAGAATCTTCAGTGGTTTCAGACGGAGTTGTAGATGTAGGTTCTTCAGTGGTGTCAGTTGAAGTTGTAGAAGCAGAATCTTCAGTGGTGTCAGTTGAAGTTGTAGAAGCAAAATCTTCAGTGGTTTCAGTTGGAGTTGTAGATGTAGGTTCTTCAGTGGTCTCAGTTGAAGTTGTAGATGTGGGTTCTTCAGTGGTCTCAGTTGAAGTTGTAGAAGCAGAATATTCAGTGGTTTCAGTTGGAGTTGTAGATGTAGGTTCTTCAGTGGTGTCAGTTGAAGTTGTAGAAGCAGAATCTTCAGTGGTGTCAGTTGAAGTTGTTGAAGCAGAATCTCTAGTGGTTTCAATTGGAGTTGGAGATGTAGGTTCTTCAGTGGTTTCAGTTAGAGTTGTAGATGTAGGTTCTTCAGTGGTCTCAGTTGAAGTTGTAGAAGCAGAATCTTCAGTGGTTTCAGTTGGAGTTGTAGATGTAGGTTCTTCAGTGGTCTCAGTTGAAGTTGTAGAAGCAGAATCTTCAGTGGTTTCAGTTGGAGTTGTAGATGTAGGTTCTTCAGTGGTGTCAGTTGAAGTTGTAGAAGCAGAATCTTCAGTGGTGTCAGTTGAAGTTGTAGAAGCAGAATCTTCAGTGGTTTCAGTTGGAGTTGTAGATGTAGGTTCTTCAGTGGTGTCAGTTGAAGTTGTAGAAGCAGAATCTTCAGTGGTGTCAGTTGAAGTTGTTGAAGCAGAATCTCTAGTGGTTTCAGTTGGAGTTGGAGATGTAGGTTCTTCAGTGGTTTCAGTTAGAGTTGTAGATGTAGGTTCTTCAGTGGTTTCAGTTGTAGATGTAGGTTCTTCAGTGGTGTCAGTTGAAGTTGTAGAAGCAGAATCTTCAGTGGTGTCAGTTAAAGTTGTAGAAGCAGAATCTTCAGTGGTTTCAGTTGTAGATGTAGGTTCTTCAGTGGTGTCAGTTGAAGTTGTAGAAGCAGAATCTTCAGTGGTTTCAGTTAGAGTTGTAGATGTAGGTTCTTCAGTGGTGTCAGTTGAAGTTGTAGAAGCAGAATCTTCAGTGGTGTCAGTTGAAGTTGTAGAAGCAGAATCTTCAGTGGTTTCAGTTGGAGTTGTAGATGTAGGTTCTTCAGTGGTGTCAGTTGAAGTTGTAGAAGCAGAATCTTCAGTGGTGTCAGTTAAAGTTGTAGAAGCAGAATCTTCAGTGGTTTCAGTTGTAGATGTAGGTTCTTCAGTGGTGTCAGTTGAAGTTGTAGAAGCAGAATCTTCAGTGGTGTCAGTTAAAGTTGTAGAAGCAGAATCTTCACTGGTTTCAGTTGTAGATGTAGGTTCTTCAGTGGTGTCAGTTGAAGTTGTAGAAGCAGAATCTTCAGTGGTGTCAGTTGAAGTTGTAGAAGCAGAATCTTCAGTGGTTTCAGTTGGAGTTGTAGATGTAGGTTCTTCAGTGGTGTCAGTTGAAGTTGTAGAAGCAGAATCTTCAGTGGTGTCAGTTGAAGTTGTAGAAGCAGAATCTTCAGTGGTTTCAGTTAGAGTTGTAGATGTAGGTTCTTCAGTGGTGTCAGTTGAAGTTGTAGAAGCAGAATCTTTAGTGGTTTCAGTTGTAGATGTAGGTTCTTCAGTGGTGTCAGTTGAAGTTGTAGAAGCAGAATCTTCAGTGGTTTCAGTTGTAGATGTAGGTTCTTCAGTGGTTTCAGTTGTAGATGTAGGTTCTTCAGTGGTGTCAGTTGAAGTTGTAGAAGCAGAATCTCCGGATGTGGTTGTTTCAGATGGAGTTGTAGATATAGGTTCTTGAGTGGTTTTAGATTGAGTTGTAGAAATAGAATCTTGAGTGCTGTCGGTTGAAATTGTAGAAGTAGAATCCTGAGTTGAAGTTGTTTGTTGTGTGGTTGTAGAAGTTGTTGACGTTGGTTTTCTTCTCAACAACTTTATTACTTGATCTATAGATGTAATAGGGAATACCATTATCTTGATTTTGCGAAGAGGTGGATATATCTCAGGATTTCTTTTTGTTTTAAAAGTCCAACGTTGTCGCATATCAGTCTTGACCTTCAGTAATGTAGACATGAGGGAACCTGGAGGAATGGAGATGACTGGAGGCTGCTTGTCTGAATTAGTTTTATCCACACACATTGTGAATGGGAGATTTGAATATTTTTTCTTGTTTAAACATGTAGAGGTCCCTGTAGATGAGCGCTGTGGGACCTGAGGGGGCAGCAAGAGAGAGATATAATGGCAATGATGTACTTGATAGAAATCGGTCATTTCAGTACATATTCATACTGTCGTTAGACAATATCACATGTTCTTCAATTGATGATGAGCTTAGTGCATTTTTGTTAGTATCAGGGAGATTGAAGTGGTTGACAAAAAGCTTTCCGAGATCAAATTTACTTATTGAACAAGAAACAAATAATTAGAAATAAGAATACATTTAGACTGCATATTACATGATCACTATGGATGGGTTTCATAAAATTATGGTTTTTCTTCTAACAAAATTACAGGTACATTTATCCACATTCCGCCTTCACTCTATGTCTGAGTGAATTAACATAATGATAGAATTTTAGAAAACGTGTGTAGAAAATAGTATGACTGCACTCTTGGCATCATTACAGTATTATTGAAAAACAGATATTCCAATAAACCTTTAGATTCAAGTCGGGCAGGGACTGTTAATATTTGCTCCTTTATATTCAATTGTGAAAAATTACTCTGTACTCACATTACGAAGAGCCAGTGCACTCAGGGTTGGGACAGTTAAGATGATGAAGCACAAGTTCATGTTCTCTGCACATCGGGCATTCGTTTGAAAATGTCAACCAGTGTTCTTTTATATGTCAGAACCAGAGAGGCAGAGTGTCTTTCTTTTATTGAGCTGTAACCAGGCTGTTTTTTTTTTCAACTCCTGTGGTTAAGATGAGTGTTGACACAATATGGCAATGCAGAAGTAACATTGAAGCCACATTTATTCCAGCATTAAATGTCATGCAGAGTGTAATCTGTAGAACAGTGTCTGAAACGTCACCATCGTAGCAAATGCAAAATCTTGAGTTATTCATCCACTCACATGTGAAAATAATGTACGTTTGTCACATTTAAAATAGAGGTTTCAGTTTATTTATATCAGCACCTTGATACATACGGCATTTGATTATATCACCAAACACAGGTTTTGGGATATATGTCTATGCAACATATTTATTTTTTTATCATAATTAAAAACGTATGGCTCGTATTTCAGTTTTAGTCACATTAGTATATATCGGACATAGGGTAAACATGAACATGAGGCAGTACAAACAACAAATTTCTCATGACTCACCATGTGTGGTGAGTCAGTCAAATGTGGTGGGTATACTGGTTAATACAAAACATTACAACTGTGCTACATGTTATCACCTCTGGCAGGTCCAGGCAAAGAGCTGTTTTTCTGTTTGTCTGAAACGTCACCATCGTAGCAAATGCAAAATCTTGAGTTAATCATCCTCTCACTCGTCAAAATAATGTACCTTTGTCACATTTAAAATAGAGGTTTCAGTTTATTTATATCAGCACCTTGATACATACGGCATTTGATTATATCACCAAACAAAGGTTTTGGGATATATGTCTATGCAACATATTGATTCTTTCATCATAATTAAAAACGTATGGCTCGTATTTCAGTTTTAGTCACAGTATATATCTGACATAGGATAAACATGAGGCAGTACAAACAACACATTTCTTATGACTCACCATGTGTGGTGAGTCATTCAAATGTGGTGGGTATACTGGTTAATACAAAACATTACAACTGTGCTACATGTTATCACCTCTGGCAGGTCCAGGCAAAGAGCTGTTTTTCTCTAGTGGGTAAGGCTCAGGTGGGGCAACATTGGTGGTCTCCATTGTGGGAGACTCCGGCGAGAATGTGCCTGCTGGTTGAGGAGGAGTGGCGCCTGTTCCAAGGAACTCTAAGCCTGGTTCATAAGTCTGTGGCTCCAAGGTTGCTTCAGCAGGTCCTGTGGTTGTGTTGGTGACCACTGGATGAGTGGTGTTGGGGGTGCTCTCCGCCATGGGTGCTGGCTCGACAGGTAGAAGGGGGGCGTCAGCCGTGGCAACTTCCTCCGAGGAAGACTCATTAGATTCCAGAGATTCCAGGCTGAGTTGAAGGAGAGATCTGAGCTGCTGAGGGTCCAAGCCGGCCTGTTGCACAAGGACGCAGAGCAATGAGACAATTATTATTTAGCTCGTAGACTCATTTCAAGTGAAATTAATGCAATTGTTTTTTTTCCTTCTTACTGAAATTGTAGAGGCTGTTGCAGCGATTAAGCAAACAAAAAATGCAATTTTAAGTCCATCCATTGTCGTCTTGTGTCCTATGAGAAAACAGAGTTGGCTGTTTATTAAAAAGCATTTGAAGTACTTACTGCATGTCCTTTTGTGATCTACTATTTAACTCAACAGAGAACACATCTGAACCTATGAAGGAGCTATTACCTAAACATTGCCCAATGCAAATTAGAGGAGAATTAAACTTTACCTTATTCACTGTGCACACTAGGTTTCCAGGATAAACTGTATCCAACAGTGAAAGTGGAGTTTTCTTCAACAGCAATCTACTGCCTTTGACTGGAAATAAGACTGGTCAGTGACCATGCCGGCTTATATAAAGCATGTACATGATCAGTATTCCCCCTCAACGGATTTCCTCATTGTAATTCACTTTCTTTGACATCGCCGGAAGTGTATTCTTTATTATGTGTCAAAAAAATAATGAGTTGTTGGAAAAAAAGTCTGAAAATAAACCTAAATTAGAGATGTGAACAATGACAAATGACAGTCTTGACATGTTTTTCTAAACAGTTGGTGGAAAAGTCTCCCATGATGTGATGATCCCATCACTTGTAAACATGTTGTTTTACCAGACCAACCACAAAATGAAAGGGCAGACGCATACATCCCAAATCCCTGTTGCTTTGCTTAGACGGGTTACTGAATGCAAAATGGGAACGTAATAAACATCACCACCTCAAAAACAAACAATCTGTTGAAGCCGCAAAAGTCAACAAGGTTTGACATGGAAGTTACCCTCCAGCCACAATGTTATACATTTACAGGCAAACACAGGTGGAAGAAACAATTTAAAGTGCAGAAGAAATAATAAACAGAGCCTGGTTAACTTACCCCAAATTACCCTGTTCTACCTGGCTAAATTAAAAGGTCGTCTCTTGTAGGTAAAAAAATGGAAATATACTGTATGAACTGATTCATTCTTGCACACTCCCTAGGCAAGATTTGGGTTGCTTCTTGCAGAATTGTGATGCATCAGAGGATATGAATGTCAAGAATGTAGAAATTAGTTACTTTACCATGCTGTTTGTGTAGTTTTGTCAAAACTTATGGTGCGTATTAAGATTTAACCCCGTCATGACAGTTGTCATCTCCAAATCAGGATGTCACACAGCTGATTATTTCTTTCTGATCATTTTATTCATTTAAAGAAAAAAAATCATTTTATTTGCAATCAGGCAATTGGCAATACAAAACCAAGAAATATAATTTCACACAATACACATGAAGCCATCAGATTACAACCAAACCCAACCCAAGCACTGGTCATTCTTTGTAGTTTTGTTTAATAGGATAAGATTTAATCTGTGCAGGGAAAATCTCCCTTCCTAGCAACTGTGAGAGAATAGAAGCCAGATCAAAATCCTCTCCCTCTTCAGGAATTGGAAGCACTATGCCAGGGAAGATGATCACAGGTGGTAGACGCCCGGCTGGAGGAGCCAGAGAGGATGCGGAGGGTGGCGCGGTAGTTGATTGTGACCCAGGATTGGTGGAAGGTCCCAAGTCAGTCTCAGGCACCAAAGACTCTAAACCAGCAGGGAATACGAAGACATTCTGAGCACCACCAGATGAAGGAGGCAAGAGAAAAACCTGAGGCGACTCCCCATTCGCGGCAGGAAAGAGAAAGACTGGCTGCGGAGCGGATGTGGTAGTGACATCTGGAGCAGGGCTGGTGCTGGAAGGGGGAGGGGCAGGCGTTTGACAAGGTTTTGGGGTAGGGGCTGGCTTTGGTATTGGGGCAGGATTAGGCACAGGTTTTTGGGTAGGGGCTGGGGCAGGTGGAGGCTTTGGGGCGGGGTCTTTAGGGGGATCAAAATCAATGACAGGTTGATAGTTGTAATCGTAGTCGTCTCCCAACCACCATCCCAGCTGACGAGCTCTTCTGGCCTGTTTTTGTATCTTCAGAAAGGAGTATACATGCAGAGGAGTCATACAGAGGCTCATAAAACATACCCAAAAACATTTAAAATACATGCAGTTGCCCTGTTCGAAACTGACAGAGGTTCATATACTTACTGAGAAACAAGAACACAGGTGAACCATCCAAACAAATACAATTAAGATCTTCATCTTTCTGTTCAAAAAGAGATACACAAAATGAGACTTCAAATGTCAAATACTACCAGCTTACAAGGTTGAGACCAAATCATATTAGTAATAAATCACCCACTTTAGAAGAAGCAGTCTTGAGTTGTGTTTCTCTTGTGCTGTTATCTGGTCACAGATGCTGCCTTTAAAGCAGACACCACACATTCATTTTAAACCACACCTACCCTCTTCAAAACCAATGTAATTGTGAAAAATAGTTTTAACCTTAATCAGCAATTGCACACTGTCTAGCGGCATGGCTGTGCAAGCCCATACCAGTGCACACGATGTGTATGGGGCTTTTTTCTGGTCATTTAACCACATGCAAATGACTTCCCAAAAAAAAAAAAAATCACTGTTAGCCCTTTTAAGTGGTCCAAGTACCCATTGCAAAGTGCAGTGAAAACTTCACCCCAGACACCCATACTGCATTAGCCAATACCATGAATCCACCCAATCATTAGACAAAAGCATCTGCTAAATACCTTAAGCATCATTGTTTGTACTTGCTGAAATAAAGGTTGGAATTCCAGGTTTGTGGTTAATGAGAATTATTGTTCACCTGCCTTCACGTCATAACACCGCCAAGATGAAGAATGCATGACTACAAATACAGTTTAGGCACACAGAGCGCTAGTGTGGATGAAATATTGGTAGGCGGTGTTCAAATAAAGTAACTTACTATTTCATAATAATCCAAGTAATATTATCCCTATTCAGTGATCATGTACATGCCTGGGTAATTGTCAGAAATGGGATACTTTGGCAAAAGCTCACATCAAGTAAATAAATCCTATTTAAGTCAATATAACATAACAGAAAATTGCTCCATAAAAGTTTTTTGCTTCAGTCACAAGACAAGCTGCCTTGTCAAGTCGCTGCACAACACAAAATATCCAAATATATCTTCAACGTTGACTTCAGTTACAAGGAAAGACAAAAATGACTGCAGACAAAAGGCAGAAGTGCTACACACTTTATTTGATCAAAGATGTTAGATAAAATGAAACAGCAGATCTAGTCCACTGAAGATGCCACATCCTATAAAGCAAATAAGGAAACAAAACCAAAATTAGCACACTGAACCATGAATAAATATGGACAGTCAAAACTGAACAACAGTATAAAAGTAGTCAAGAAGCACACAGGATAATACCTCAGGGTGATCAGGATGTTTGGCCGAGGAAGGTTCTGAGGGATGCAGATCAGGTTTCTCAAGCACTTCCATGCTAGTCTCACCCAGTTCGGGGTTGGCTCTGGACAGCAGAGAGGGTGATGTACACAATTGCTAATTATGCTCATTATGTTTACAAGAAGGGTTTTTAAATGTTTTGATAAACAGGATGTTGACAAAATCCTTACTTTGAGCAAATCATGACTGAACAAAATGATTCTTTGCAGCACATATTTTGTAAAAATCCAATTTGTAAAAATATTTAATATAAATAACTTATTGTTAACTGAAATAGAAAATACATCCTTTACTGTTAAAATTGTGGTGACCACCTAGGGAGTTCTACCTTTGACTGGAGACAGATCTTCTCTTGACCACAGCAATGATGGCAATAATGACCAGGATACCAGCTCCCCCTGCTGCAGCTCCATAGGTGATGGTGCTCTTGAGCCCACCCAGCTCATCCTGGCAGAAGTCTCCACCATAGCCCAAAGAGCAGGCACAAGAGACATCTCCATTCAGAGTCACGCAGTTGCCACGTCCGTTGCAGAGCTTGTCGTTACACGGCAACGCGTCCAGGTTGCGCACTGCGGCATCGTTGGCTATGGTAACCGGAACTTGGGAGATGGATGTGGTTGTAGGGGAACTGGAACCGGTTTTCACTCTCTGATGGGCACCTGGAAAAGGGAGACGTTTGACAATCAGGACTTCTGTATAAATCCAGTTAAGGGGAATCCAGTTGTGGTGGAAGTGGTTGGATCATAGTCCGAAGAGAAAGGTGATCCGAGGACTCACAGTTTTCATCAGAGTTATCTGGACAATCCAGATTCCCGTCACAGAACTGGTGACTGGGGATGCATGTCTGCCCGTCCAGGCATGAGTTGGTGCCAGAGGGGCAGCGCTGGTCAGGGGTGCAGCCCACACTGTCAGCTAGGAGGTGGTCATGGGCACATCTGCAGGTCCTGCCCCCAGGGAAAGGAAGACACAGGTGCCTGCAGCCTCCGTTTCCATTCGAGCATTGGTTGATTCCTACATAATGCACACAAAATTGGCAACCTTGTACACATATTGAAATACATACTTCTATGTGACGAGGGATATACATTTTGCAAACCTACCCAACTGACTGGCTTTGCTATAGGCTTTCAAACCGATGACATCTGTACTGACTTCAAACCACAGCTTATCGTCCTTATCATCTCTGTACCAAAATTTGGTGGTGTCTGAGGATGCAAAATATGAAACACAGGCAAGAGATTACATTTATTGACAAGACATGTGTAACCAACAGATCAATTGACTGCAAATGACTAATGCAAAGAAATTCCAACATTAATTATTTCGGTGTGTGACTCAATGGATAAAAAGTACAGACCGCATGAAGTCACAGCCTTAAGTTATGGAAAAAAAAGAAACAAAATGTTCAAACTGGAGCTAGATTCTGTGCAGTAATTGGTTTCGGAGCCAGGGCATGTGTAAGAAACAGTACAAGTCAGGTGCACCCAGCTTAAAAGGTGTAGTGTGTAGGATTTAGGGTGATCCATTAGCAGAAATGGAACGTAGTATTCATAATTAACTTCTCATTAGTGTACATCACCTGTAACTACAAATGATTGTGAATGAGCCCTTCAGTTCTGTTTTAGGACTAGGTCTTACAATCCCTGGTTGATTTGCACTCCTGAGATGTGAAGTGGGTTGACGCAGACATGCAAGGTGTTTCCGGCTAAGAGTCATGGTGCTGTCTGTGGGACAAAAGGGTTAAAAAGCCTCATTGGAGTCATCAGGTGGGCACCCTCCTTCTCCGGTGTTTCGATGATGGGCCCACAACACCTCCACAACATCCCAGGTGTGCCCCCCTCTGCTTTAACCCTTCTGTGCCACAGATGCTATTTTGGGGCCCAGGTGAGCTCTTCACCCACAGCTTGCCCATTCAGCAGCGCTTGAGGGCTTTGATGGCTTGGCGTTGGGCTTGGCCTCGAATTACCAAATCCTTAAGCAGCCTGGTAGTTGTCTCACCCACAAAGCCTCTGCAGCCGACTTCCACTGGGCAAACTTTGGCTTTCCAGTCACGTTGCTCAGCATCAGCTGCCAGCTCGGCGTACTTAAGGCTCATTCGTTCGTAGGCCTCATCTACAGTGTCCTCCCAGGGCACAGTCAGCTCTACGATGTACACCTTCTTGGTTGAGGAGGACCAGAGCACGAGGTCTGGTCTGAGGTTCGTAGTGGCGATCTCTGGTGGAAAGTAGAGCCTTGGACTCAGATCCACCACGAGCCTCCAGTCTCGCGCTCCTCCCAGCTGACAGGTCTGATGTTGTACTGGCCTTGGTCTTGGTTGGCTTTGCACCTTCACAGACGAAACCTCTTGCAGATGTAGGACGGGATGATGGAGGTAGGGCATTGATGGTCGTTCGTCTGGTCTCCAGCATAGCTGCAAGGCACTTCAGCACTTGGTTGTGCCGCCAGGTGTAACGGCCTTGAGTCAGGCCTGTCTTGCAGCCAACCAGGATGTGTTTAAGGTTTGCTGAGACGGGCAGAGTGGGCACGTTAGGGCTTCTCCGTACCATTGTTAAAGGTTACTGGGAGATGGCAAGACATCATACGTTGCTCGCAAGATGAAGCTGGTGTGAAATGCTTCCATACTCCACAGTTCCTTCCAAGAGAACTTCCTTCTCTCAACTCCCTCCCACCTCATCCACGTTCCCTGTTTCGATTGCGAGACAGCCTTTGCGCACCTTGTTGCCTGCTCTTGCCGGCGCACCTCCTCAACGACCAGACCTCTGCGCCAAGATGGTCTGCTCTCTCCAAGGCCAAAGCCTCCTCTCCCCTGTTGCACAAGGCCAACGATGCCTTAGGTCTGCCTTTGCCTGCTGTGTAGGTGCGCTTGCAGTCCATTTCCTTCCGGTTGCCAGAGTAGGAGCTGTTTGGGCTACATATGGGTCACGGGATTCTGTTAGTGTCATTTCCAGCCTTCTTTGGAGCACTTGAATTCCTCTGTAAGACTGGACACAGGCAGCTCCAGAATGCCTCTTCCATACAGCCATATGTTGCTGAAGCACCTGGGAAGACCCAGCCACTTTCTGGCAAACGAGCTGATCAACCTCTCCAGTTTTTCAACCTTTGAGATAGGGACCTCATAGATGGTAAGAGGCCACATCAGCCGGGGTACAAGACCGAATTGAAGGCACCAGAGCTTAAACCTGCCAGGAAGCAGGGACTTGTCGATACTCTCAAGGCCGCAGATTGTGTCCTGCCTAAGCTGGTCCACTTGCTAGGGTCACTGCTAGGGGCCACTAAATCCTACATACTGTACCTCTAAATTTGCTCTATGCTGTTCCTTCTGGTTGCGTCACTTTTAAAGTAAGCACACAATGCCATAGTTATTAGTTGTTGATGACTGCTCATGCATTAAAAATAAATAAACTCAGGTACGACAGTGCAAATCTAAAATCATGATGCACTTCAAAATTTAACATGATTACCGCTGAATGTCAACATAGCATATTCTTGTGGTGAAGCTTGTACACAACATTGTACATTTTACAGAAGTAGTTGCTCATTTACCACTCTTGGTCACCCAGAGGAGCACGCCATTTATGAGGGCAAATGCCCTCAAGCCCACGCTCCTTTTCAGCTCCTTGTAATCCGATCCATCCGCACCTATCGACACGATAAGTCCTGCATCTACAAAAGACTCATTTTCAGTCATCAACATATATGTGAGAATGATCAAGGTCCCATTAAAATAACTAAATTAGAGTAGAAAAAAGGGGTGGGGAGGGAATAGAATGCCTAGTAGAACTTGTTGCATTCTTAAACCAACATTTCAAACACACCTGTGTCAGCCCAGTAAAGTTTGCCGCCATCCTCAGAGAGGGTCAACGACCCCAGCTGTGTGGAAGTCTCCCTGACCAGCGTTCGGTTTCTTCCGTCCATGTAAGCACACTCCACCTGGGACGTCTGGTCGTCTCCCGCCTTCCCGAGGCTCACGAAACAGAGCCGCCCGCTGGGCGCGTGCAGGGCAATGGCGTCGAGGCCCTGGGACAAGCCCTCGGAGATCAGCACGGCGGTGTGCGCGCCCTGGGCCGACGTGACCTGCAAACGAGGCTGCTTAGTGCTGCTCCAGTAGAGGTTGAGGGTGATCCAGTCCACAGCCAGGGCGGTCACGTAGTCCTTGCTGAGGCGGAGCAGCTGGCCCCTGGACACCAGGGTTGACTCCTTCACCTTGAAGAGCTCGGCCGAGGCCTGGCCTGCATCAGCCAGGTACAGAGTGAGGTCCTTCACCGTGAAGTCAAACGCCGTTGGCTCGTTCATGTTGGGAAGCTCCAGTTGACGATGCTCTGGCCAGCTCTTCAGGTTGTTGGCCTGATTACGGTTCTGCAAGTACATCTGATGGTCCCAAAAGTAAAAGCAGAAAATGAAGGAAACGTAGCCTCCAAACCAGAGGTCAACATTCAACTGCAACACGTGTGGAAATTCAAAGGAACATTAAATAGCAGCTCACTGGCACCATACTGTCTGCCTGCTGTAAATAATGTGCATTATTTTTTTGAAAATGTTATTGTTACTCTGCAAGAAGGGGCACCTGAGTGAGAGCAGTTGAGGATAGCACTAAGATGAATGAAGTGTCCTTTGGTTTAGAGCAAGTCAACCTGTTGTCATCCAGAAGCAGATGGGATGGGCACTTGCAAACCGCTTTCAGACCCGGTGCCACCACACACAAGTGAGAACACTGATGCTTGGCACATACATTACCCACTCTTGCTTGTAGGAGAGCATGAACAACCTGCACAGACACAGGGAAAGTAGATTCTAGTATTCGTCCATCTTAGTTTTAGAAACCTCAACTTTACATTCATGCTTGTGGCAAGAGGTGCAGAAAAAAAAAAAAAAAAAAAGAGACCCAGAAGTCCACAGGACAACACCAACATGTAAGCTATATTGCTTTTTGAATGTAAACACTTCATTTCTAGGGTGTGACTAGGTTAGACATTTTTGCACAAGTCACAAAACACCTGATAAATATATGGTACATCTTTAAAAGCACCAACCTTCAAGCCCAAGGGTTGTCCAGGTCGTTTTAGAAGAACCTCACGTCTTTTCCCAGTGACCTTATGAGCCTTCTGGATGGTCCTTTTCTTTGTGTCTGACCAGAACACCATGTCATTGAACACAGACACAGAAAATGGACTGGGCGTCTCCATCAACTGTAGGAGCTGGCGATTTAAAAAAAAAAAAAAATAATAATTGTTGAACAAGTGGAATCTATATACATACCCTACTATTATTTATATTCTATATAAATAGTCATGTAGAATCCATCAGTATTTCAAGTAGACTAAACACCCTCTCAAGATCTTCATCACCAAAATGTCTCCCCTCCCCGCAAACAACCCACTGTGTATATGTGAATATAGCACCTTGATGTCCCCCCCATCCAGTGTGGCTGACCCAATGCATTTCAGTTTCTCATCAGTCCAGTAGATTCTCTGCCCCAGTGAGTCTACAGCCAGACTGGCCGGCCACCTCAGGCCATCTTTAATCAGAACCCTCCTGTCAGACCCATCCATTCCAGCACGCCCAATCCTGGCTTCTCCGCCCGTCTCAGACCAGAACATGATCCTGATTTGTAGAAAGAAAAAGCAAAAATGCTTACATGTGGAGGAATTTGGCTCTGGTCATTAGTAGCTCAGGACAATGCACAGCGCAACAGTGTGTGGCAGTCTCAATTACAACAAGCTATGGCAAATATCCAGACAACACTGAGCGGTCAAATACTAACAGAAGGCATAACTTCACTAGAACTGCACTACAATTTTGTTTCAGAATTGTATCTGGGAAAACAAAGCATGCAGTCTCCCCCTTTAACAGAGTTCCTTGCCCTTTTTCTGGTAGCAGTGCCAAGGAGTGTGGCTGTTCCAGTTCTTCATCGAGTATTGGAACATAGTCATTGGACCTCATATGTGACTGGTCTAATCCAATGGCATTAATTTGGCTTCCAAAACCATCAATCCAATACAAGTTTCTTCCAACCCAGTCCACTGCAATGCAATCCGCATTGATGCCTACCAAAAGACAACACAGGATTATCCTCCTTCACCACAAACCCATCATAAGTGACTAAGAGCCACAACCAAACCAAACACTTCCAGGAAAAACGTTTTACAACTTCAATACATTCATGGGACTAACCTTTGATGATTGTTCCTTTGCTCTTCTTGTCTAGTGAAGACCACTTTATGGAATCAGCATTCAGGCTGATCCAGAACACTTTCTGCTCTTGCCAGTCATAATCGACAGACAAAATAAACTTCTCAGAGGAGACCAGCACATCAAGGCTTGAGCTTCTAAGACCCAGGAGGAATAACTCTGACTGCACACCAGCCAGCAAATAAGGCTCTCCTAAGCACACACAAAAAAAGGAAAAAGTGAAAAACATGGCTCGAGACAAGTGTTTCAGTTCTGTGGAATGAAGTTATATTTACCCATAATCTTGCAACTGTGACCGTCAGATTCAAGCACATAGCCTTGGTTGCAGTTGCAAATGAATGCGCCCTCAGTGTCCTCACAAGAGTGACTGCACACAAGATGGCTGTCTCCACACTCATCAATGTTGACACAGCTCACCCCATCCTCTTGAAGTTTAAATCCAGTCCTGCACCCACATTTCTGCAAAAGAGGCACACTAGACTGAGTCCCATTGTTGATGTCAGAATTGTGACATTAGGCACTAGGAATTCTGAAAACAATAAACCCAAACACCCACAGTTCCATGCGGCGTGTTGTAACAGAGATGAGCACACTGGGATGTGTCAGCGGAAGGGCACGGGTCACTGAGGCAGGCTTCAGCTTCGTCAGAACCATCCTGACAGTTAGCCACGCCATTACAAACCAGAGCAATGTCAATACACTCAGTGCTCTCACACTGGAACTGATGTGAGGGGCACACAGCTCGACCACCTGTACAGACATGAAACTGTTAATTTCAAATGCAGACCTGCTGCAATACAGTTACAACAGTTTAGCAATAAACTCCTCATGAACTAATGAAAAGCTACATAGAAACATCAGATAACGTTTTTTTTTCTAAGTTCTATAAAAAAATAAAAAATGTGATTTGTTCGACTCCACAGATCACCTGTTTGTCAGGGAGTAAATGCAAACACTTACAGACCATTTCATCACTTTCATCAGTACAGTCCTTCATGCCATCACACCTCCACGTTCTTGGGATGCACTGGGTCTTTGAGGCACAGGACCACTGGAACTCTCCGCATGCCACTGGGAGCACCGCACAATTCTGAAACATTAAATGCACCTCATGAGCACATGCAACCTCTTTCCCAACACCTTCAGCAAAAAAGGATTACTAGGATGACAATTTTTACTACTAGTTAATGTTGCAATTTTAAATCCATTTGCCAGCTGAACACAGGCAGAACATGATCAATTAATCCAACCTTTTCATCAGTCTCATCTTTGCAGTCCTTCTCGCCGTCACACAGCCAGTCCTCCAGCAGGCACTCCTGGCTGTGGGGGCAGCGGAAGTCGGTGGAGCAGGGAGGGGGCTGGGTACATCTATCCTCGTCGGAGTGGTCCCTGCAGTCAGGGTGCCCGTCGCAGTGGACGCTCATGGACACACACTGGCCACTGGAGCATCGGAACTCAGAGTTGCTGCAGCTCTCAGCAGCTGAGGGGATGGAACCAAGGAGTGTTCTGTTAAGCACGTGGCCGAAATGGTACTTAATTGCAAGCTTTAAAACTAAACTTGGACTTCATGTAACGGAAATTGTGTCTAACTTCAAGTCAGCAAGGATTAGGTTGCTATGCAAAACCTGAAACTTTAAAGTACTGTTTGCATGAACCATTTTTTTCTGAGCGAAAGTTACAAGACAGCAACAAAATCATTGGAGGTATTTTGGAGGAGTTACCGTTTTGGCAAGTACCCATATAATAAGCAGGATAATGTTGATGGCTGAATGGGTGATTCCCACCCCCACCACACTGCAGTTTGACACTGCCAGTATATTTAGCTTTTTAGGACTTAACGGAATTTACCACAGCGTGTCTCATCAGTGCCATCCTGGCAGTCCCTCTCCCCGTCACACAAGAATGTTTCCGGCAGGCAGCGGGTTTTGTTGTCACACTGATGAATGCAGCCGTCAGACTTCAAGCAGTCTGCCTCATCAGACTGATCCTGACACTGGATTAGCCCATCACACAACTGGCTCTTGTCAATGCACTTCCTGCCATGGGCACACTGAAACTGATCTACAGAAAACAAAAATAAATAAATGCAAGGCCATGGTTCAGCTGAGCTGGATTTTCACTTGATAAAACTTCATGAAGAAATTACAAAAAGCAGTTAATTTGCAGATTTACATTTAATGAAACCTTGCACCTGAATATATGAATACAAAGGTTAACCTCAGATTACATAATTCAAGGTACTATTGTAACCTTTCAGTAACTGATAGCTGAATTCACTCAAGTTACCTCAGGACTCCGGAGTTGCATAAAAGTATATTTATATGACAACAACAAGCTCGTTGGGCTCACCCACATCCTGGCAGGTCAGAGAGAAGCATGGGCCCTCTCAGAGAGAGGGAGCCCGGGCTTACTCCCAGACTGCAGCAGATGAGAGAGAAGCAATATTAAACAATCGCACAAGGTTTATATAGATAGAACTTTAGCGTTCTCTGGCGCCAAAACAATGTCAGCAGGGATAGCCAGGTGGTGGGTCTGACGTCCGAGGCTCCCTGTCTTGCAAGGATGTCTGTTTTGCACAAGGTCGAAAGAAGCATAGTTCGACCCTTCTTATCACCTCTGGTCTAAACATGCTCTTGCACATATGCAGACCAAGTGGCACCTAATAATCTAAGTTAGACAAACAGAAAAGCCACGTTCCTGCTTACAGAAGCACATGATTCATACAAGGTTTATATTAATACAAGGCACTTGATTAATATATTCGGAAGTCATTAACAGCGTTTCGAAATTATCTCCTTCAGTAACACTATGATATAATAAATGAAAAACCAGGTTAACAAATGCAAATTGCTTAACACAGACTTCTACAAAGTGAAGTATAGCAAGCAGATCACACCAGCACAAGTCCAGTCTCCCACCTGTGCTGCATTTAAGGGCACAGTCCGCTTCATCAGAGCCATCTTTACAGTCCGACTCTCCATCACACACATAACTGGAGGGTATGCAGTCAGAGCCATCCGTACACCCAAAGAGACCAATGGGACACCGCTTCGGCGCCTCTTGAGGGGTAGTTTCTGTACCTTCAACTGGAAACAAACATTTCTTAACATGGACACTATATACAAACTCCAGTTAACACAGGCATGTCCAGAAACCCTGATTCCCATCTAACCTGATGCCATCAACATGACCCAAAAGCACAGAGCTAAACAACAGCTTACAAAGCACATGGAGAGGCCTCTTTAGAACCTTTTGCCAGAACATTGTACTGGAGCATCTTCCGCCTTTCGCCCCATTGTATTGACTTACCACAACCAGACTCATCAGTACCATCCTGGCAGTCCTTCTCTCCATCGCAAAGAAAGGTTGCCGGCAGACAGCGCGATTTCTCATCACACTGATGAACACAGCCCTCAGGCTTTAAACAGTCTCCCTCATCAGACCGGTCCTGGCATTGGGCTTCTCCGTCACACACCAGTCTCTTGTCGATGCACTTCTTGCCATGGGCACACTGGAACTGACCTACAGTAGAGACCGTCGAACATTCACTATGCACAGTCACTGTTCAGGCAATTTATTTTTACCAAAGTCCTCCAATCCAATCATTCATCACGGCTTTGGAGAGCTTGGGTGCATGTGTGTCGCATTTCAGAACTAGAACAGTAACGCAATTTATATCAGTGAAATGAAACTTAGACAGCATTCAAATTCAGATCTCATGGGTGAGGAAACAAAATAAGTAATATTAACATCCAGAGCACTCTGGGACTCCTACCTGAACTGCATTCCATAGTACAGCCGTCCTCATCAGACCCATCTTTACAGTCCTTCTCTCCGTCACACACATGGCTGGAGGGAACACAGTCAGAGCCATCCTTACATGAATAGAGGCCAATGCGGCATCTCACTGATCCCTTCTGGAGGGAAGAAACTGCACTTTCAGCTGTAAAAAGCAAAATAACCAAATTACACACACACTTAAGTAGACTAGGTTTAAAATTTCCCAAGGTCAGAAAATACATCCTTTTGTCTTCGTCTAGGTCCTAGGCCATCCGTAGTCACTTCGGTTTTTTTTACAGTCCATTTAGAGTGTGAAATACATGAAATATATGGCACAGTTTTCTTTGTGAAGTAGCCCATCCCACTGGCTCACCTAACAAGATAACAGAAATCCCACACGTTATCAGCAAAAGCAACGCTGACTCCATGGTCACTAAACTAGGAAAACGAATCAGCTGCTGCTTGCACCCAAATATTTATAGGGTGGTCAGGTGCAACAATTAACTTTACCAAAATCTATTGGTTGTGCTCATTTTCAGGACAGAAGTTATCATTTAATGTGTTTTTTCCCCCGATTTTTTGTCAACTGATATTCACGATACAAAGAGATGAGAAAAATGCCAAAAAGCGGGGAAATTATGACATCTAAAAATTCTGTAAACCTCTTTTAACTTTTGAGATTGTTTGAGAATATTTTTGGATTTAATTTGTCCCCTCACAGTTCCCATACCTCCCTGACGTCACTTGTCAATAACTAAGATGGCGTTCACATTATACGCGTTAATACAAGCAGTAATCCTTGGTGTAAATGCCGTGGCTGTGCTACATGAGGAGCGATTTCTTAGCAAAAGTAAAGTAACTTTGTATTTTTCGGTCGGGCTGTTACATGTGTTTTAAATTTATATTTAGTTTTGACCAAGTATTATCTATTAACACTGCTAAAACTAAAAAAGCTATCATATCTAAGCGGCTAACGATATCCCGTAGTGTGAAGCTAACTTTACTTCAGTTCCTGGATGTTGATGTAGATGCTCTTAAACTATGCTATTCTGATCATTTTACTGCCAGAAAGCACAAACTGCAGTGAAGGAGTACAACTTAACGGAGGCACAAATTTTAATGACATATATTTTTCTGTCTTGTATTCAGTCGGCTGGAGTGTTGATCAAAATGTAGGGGGATTTGGTGAAGAACCAGGAATCAAGGTGCAGGTCATCAATCTCGTCCGTTCTGTACGAACAGTGATGAGAGGTGTGTAGCCTACATACCATAGAGACGTTGTATGACAGCTAAGGTTTCGTTGCATTCGTCTAACATTGATAAAACATCTGCTAAATACCTAAAGCAACATTCACCTAACTTCAACTTTGTTATGTCTTGTACTTAAAGCTTTGATCTGTTTATTTCCAGTGCCTTTAATAGCAGTGAATGCTATCTGCATTGTCTTGTTGCTGCTGTTCGGATGAGGAACCAACTGAATGAATAATCCCATCGAATGCCACTGGTCTGGGCCTAAAACATGTGACTCTATGACGTTCTTCGCCCCTGTACAGTCATGCACCTTCTACTAATGTTTCTTGTAGACAGCTTCATTGGTTTGCATTCGTTTAGCTAATTCGGCTATATGAGAAGTGTTTCGACATGAACTGATAGAACCTGACATCACGATTGTAAGAAAACGTGCCTTACTGTTTTATCCTTATTTAAATTATACTTCACTATCTTTCACTTCACATTGTATGGAAGTCTCAGGTAACTGAGTGCAGTGTTTGAACTGGTCAATTTATCGATCTAGAAATATGAGCATACGTGCAACGACGTTTTCACAAGAGAACAGAGAGAGAGAGAGAGAGAGAGAGAGAGAGAGAGAGAGAGAGAGAGATGAATGAATGAATGAATGAATGAATGAAAATGTCATATATATAATGGTGTAACTGCAGAGACCTTGGTAGAAAAGACCATTGTGTGAGCAAAATGTCTTCATCACTGCATTTTGCCGAACGTTGGAAACATGTTACACTTGTTGTCATGGATTAAAATTCATGAAATGTTTTTGTTTTGTTTGTGTAGTAGGCTATAACATTCTATGTAGAGGGTACCGCTTGCAGATTTATTGGGGGTTCTAGTCAGCACTCCAATCATACTGGATTTGCACTTATGAACATACAGGTAGTTCAAGTAAAATTTAGGGTATATGCCCAGAGACAACTCACTCATGGAGCAAAGCGAAGACTACAGAAAACATGCTACCTGCCACGCCTCTAGGTGGCGATGAAAATGTATATTTGGAGAAACAAATGACCCTTATTCAGCTGGGAAAAAAAGCATTTTAATTTCTTTCCAGCTTGGTTTGTGTTTTACAATCTTAACGAAAGTGTACATTTGGTAGGACATACAATGTGTTAAATCAGCATCCCCCCCCCCCCCCCTTCATTCTATAATTACAAACAATCTTTTTCCGACTTTTATTTTGAAGAAAATTACGAATGACGGCCATGAATGAACTTCAGAAAATAAACTTTCTTGCAGGTTCATGGTGGTAAAGGGGCTGAATGATCTCCGTGCAGAATATGTTAGCAATTAGGTTATAACGTTGCTTAAAGAATTATACTGATACACGGTGTCTGTGCTACAGATAGATAACACACGCTATTTTTCTTTCAGCTGTATCCGAAATTTTGTTTGCTAGCAGAAAATGTGGAGACATGGATCGTTACAAAATCTTGCTTTTGGTCGCTGTGCCCGCATATGGCATGTATGCAATCTGTGCAAGCTTATGTAAGTCATACAGACGGAGCAAATGTGTCGTTTTCGAAACCAGGAGAGCCCTTCCGTGTTACCTATACCTTTACGTTAGGTGTAAAATAAAGGCGTTCCGCAAACGGAAAGGTCAGTTGTATGCTCACAGGGACAAACCTGTTAACCCCACGTTTACTATTCTCAACTGCAGGTACAGTATTTTAACGTTACACAAATTTGTAGGCTTTAAATAGGCCAATATAGACTCGTAGACAGACTGTACATAATTGTTTTCTTCAACGTCTAGGGTGTAGCCAAATTGTCATGAAACTGGTTCTACAGTGTGTATAGTGATTTATACAAAGTTTTAAGTTTATTTCTAATAAACAATATAGATGTTGACGTCCCGATTCTTTCATCTGTCATTGAGCTGACACATTGTTTAGGATCTTTCTGAATGTCTGGTATTTCTTGAATGATGATATCTTCCTGACACCTCCTCATGGATCCCATATGATTGTGGAATGCCCAGGTACTTGTGGTGGTCTTGTATCTGTTATGTGACTCTCTGGTAGCCGAATGTCACCATAATACCGTAACACAGCTCTTACTGAGGTCAATGAGTGCTTGTTGATGTTAGTCAGATGTTGAACATGTGGAGAGAACTTAGTCGTGATCTGCTCGAAGACGAGGCGCTGGCCTATACAGAACTGACCAGTGATAGGCAGTGATTGGTTTGACTGCACTTTGAGTCTGGGATAATAGCCCTGCGTAATAGTAGCCAGTACAAGACCTTCTGGTGTTGTCTTCAAGCTGCTTTTTAACATTCGTGTGTACTGATATATTATTCAGCTTATAGGCCCTGATGCCTCACCGGCATTTCTATGTTATGGAGAGGCCTTCACTTGCTTGTTCATTTGTCAAGCTCGTCCCATGCTCTTCGTCATGCCCACAGTCGAGATGCGTCTGCCATTGATTAACCCACACAGCATCTCGCTTTCAAATTTCAATAGGCCTAATGCTCAGAAAGTAAAATCTTTAAACACTTACGGATGGAGGCAGATTTCATAGGCTACTCTTGATTAGTGAACAACAACAAAAAGTCTCAGAACCAGTTAGTGTTATACGAGGTCCAGGCTAAATATTGTGTAATGTTCCCAAACCCCTTCAGGCTAAAGGTGAATGATCTACGATGGTACTGCTGGGCCACTGGATATGGTTGGGACTACCCAGACAGTGTCTTCAGGGACATCCCACTGTGTTTCTGTGATGTCCTTTGTGGTCGGTTGATGGCGATGGTAATAACTTCAGATGATTTCAGATTAAGCCCTCAAGGTAAACTGTCTTGGATTTGTAATATTTATTGACTATTTCCCTATTTATATATTTTTAAGTCCATTTACACAACGAATGATGTGGTTTGTTCATACACATTTTATTATTCCTGTGTACCTAATAGTTTACCTTCTGCATGGTATCCACAAGTTTCCAAATTCAGGAATAACAGGGACTACATTTTCATTCATAGGTCTTTGCCCTGTCCGCCAAACCATGAGGAAATTTGAGCCCATAGATGAGTTGAGGAGAGCCTCTTTCCGTCTGGAGGCAGGGGTGGCTGAGTACAGGCTTGTTGACTGCGGTGTGGAGGTGGATATTTGGTTTAAGGCCTTGAGAGCTGATCATCCAGTATGGGAGAGTGTTGTGACCATGCTCTCCCCTAGAGATTTTCCAGTGTTGAATGTCCAGAGCCTGTCCAATGGTGTAGATGGTAAGGGAAACCAGCCAGGGATTAAAACCTTTCTCATATTGTGTTGGACAGAACTGAAAACATTGAAACTGATCAGGTAGTATGAATAAATACAGACCTGTTGTTTTATTCCAGACATGAAATGTAATTTAGCATTCTGTTATAAATATAGATAACGTAAGGAATAGAATGGTATGGCTTATTTTTGTTATTGTGTGGTGTAGGGGCTGTTGAAATGAAGTCACTGGAGATCAGTGTGCCACTGTTTGCTGGTCTTAAGTCGGTGTGGGCCTTCTGTGATGTCTCCTTGAAGAACCTTCTTGTTTTTCCATCAACATTGGGGGTTATGGGACGTTTCACAGTTCACGGTCTATGGATGATGTCCCAGTGTCTGGCTGAGATTGAGAAACACAAAGGTAGCCATTAACAAAACATAACATGCATTTTGGCACTCCTACTGAAAGAAAGTTTTCTCTATTTTTAATTATTTCAATATCATGAATGTATCGTGTGGTGAAGGCATTCATACTTCATTGTGGGACTCACTCCTTGCACACATTATTCGTTAGGCTTCTCTTAATTTCTCAAACACTCAGATTTGGTCTAATTTGGACTAATTTTGTGGCCCACACAAATAGTTTTCCCTTATTAGTCTCCTTTAGTTGAGTTTTTTTTGGCAGTAACTTGAATGATAAGGCCACATTTTATGTTGTTTTCTTTTGAGCAGCTGATATTCAGATGCATTTTCATCTTGAATTTAGGCAAGTAAAGAAGTTAATCTAACATGCAATTAAATGGAAGATTCTGAGTCTTGTGGCTGATAAATAGTTTGGAAAAAATATTAATACGTAGTCATCAACATTAATCTTCAGATTTGTCATCAAAATTAAGTTTGAGCATTTAACTATATATATTAAATATCGTAATGCCTTTATCCTTTCCAGGCATTAACAAGCAACACATGAAGTATGAAGTATAATGCAAGCTTATTCACCATTTCCCTGTATATTCATTTAAGCATAAAATATGAGAAAGCTATTACGGAGAAGAATCGATTCCAAATGGCACGGTTGCATAGGACTTCTGTAAATTAAAAATGAACTCAGAAATATTTAATTTACCCAATCAAGGGGTGCTATTTCTCTGGTTTAAGACTCATCTTCACTTTACAGGGGCTGATGCAGTACGAGCTCCACTGTCTGTGTCTGTCCAGTTCAAGCAGCCTCTGGTGTTACCAAGGAAGGTTGTCATCCGTTTTTGGGAAGCCACAGATGAGAGCTGTCAACAGCCTAGGAATGTGTGCAGGTTTCAGCTAGAAGATTACAGCAGAGGAACCTGCTACATCCTGGGACAAGTGATCAGGGAACCTGACTGAAGTGATGAAAGTGGATAGCTAAAAATGACCCTCATTGTTGTAGAAATGTAAGATTGTGTACTAGTACTGATGTTTTTAAGGTGTTGGTGACATTTTAAATAAAGTGTTTTTCCTATAATGAATCTGTGATAGGATTATCATTTTATCAATACTAAAACAGATCTGAAAATAGATCAGTATTAAAATCCTTTTTTTCATGCTGGATGTCACATGCACTGAACTGAATGAGACCCCCCCCAATCATCAGTGGATCACCTACACAGCTTCATTTGTCGCTATATTGTAGTATTCACAGTTGTTATATACTAGGCATAGCGTGTTCTATACAATGTTACTGTAACAGGTCTGTTTAAAATGATTTAGAGGAAGAGCAATGTATCAAGCAATGTATGAGTATATTGTATATAATGAAAGAACAATATATCATTCATTTGTAATATTCCTGATCTCAGTAGACTTTGTCAGCTACTGCAGAACATACACGGGGAGAAAATTTAAAAACTAAACCTGCCAGAGAAGGTTAAGACATGTTCCTATAGTGCAATACCAGCAGGAGAACAAAGCCAAGATTCAGTTGGAATCACAAAGATGGCCCCAACTGGGAATGAAAGGACTGTTCAATATTTCATGTCCTTGATATTCTTGGTCTCGGTGCACATGTATGTGGAAGTCTTTCATGTGTATTATTCATTTTAAAGGAGTCAGATGTGGCAGATGATGAAAGCAGGCTTTCACATAGGTGGGCCTGTGCCTTTGTCATGGTGGTCTGAATAGACAGGGAAACACTTCATCACTGCAAAATACTGTAAATACAATATTTCAATATTGCAAGTAAATTTTTTCTGATGCAATCTAAGTTACCTCACCAGCCTTCGCTGATTTTTGAAAGAAAATATTCATTCTCCTTCGCATGTGCTCTTGATGACGGGGGGATCATATAGTACGTTTTTTTTTGTTTTCTGCTTTTTTCACAATGCCAAGGTTCTTTCTCCTGGGTATAAATAAGGAGGGGGAAATCAGTTATACAATAATTTTATAACAACTTGGTATAGCAGCAGCAACAACTCTGCTATAGTGAGTGCAGTCGGGCTATGCTGTAGCTATGTGGGTCAATGCACACATATATTTTTCCTAGCACTCTCTTGGAGTGGTGAGCAGTAACTTTCGATGTTCTCCGTCTACCAAGTCAAGCATACCTAAAGAGAAACACTTAGCCTCATGTTAGTCCATAGACGGTAGAGAATCACATGTTCAGTTCTACAAGGCTTTACAAGCTTGTGTGTGACACTAGCTTATCTGCCTCTGCCTTTATCTTCTGCTACATCACTACGACTGCTACACACACTAATGGCTGATGTTAGGAGTTTGGAATAATTCAGGGAACGGATTTATTTATTTTTACCATTTTTGTTCCTGTGATTCACAACTTCACATTGTGTAAGTAACTTTAATTAGGTGATCTAAATATGTATTGTCAATGTGCATGTAAATGTATATATATTAAACATCTACTAGGGTCTGCATTGAACATTATGGGCTGTTTTGTCTTTAAAACATTTTTAAAATGTTGTTGTGATCTTCTAATAAACATTTATTCTGGATCTTTTTATATGATCCAGGAAAGAAAAAGAATCTACAACCTTTCCTTGATGTCATGGCATCTAAATCTCATGCCAAATTACTCACACGTTACTGGGAGAATAGCAGTTTCAACCAATGAAAGGTAAATATTGCATTCGGTTTACATTTTTGCACAAGCAGTGTTGACTGTTTTCTTTTATTGTGTTTCTGTCGCAATACTTTTATTTTTGTAATGGTGTTTGCTCTTTTCAACTAATTTTCCACAGAGCTGCCAAAATTTAGGAAACGAGACAATTCTGGCATGTATTCTAGAACATTCTGAGCTTTATCAGAAAATGAGTGGAGGATGTAATCGGTAATGCCAATGAATTTGTAGATTTGTTAAGGTGTATGTTGCAACTAAAAATTTTGCTGTTATTATTCATTCATATAGTTCTGATTCTGTCACCATGAGAGTCCAGTCATGTGTGAAAGGGATCATTTGTTAGGCTTGGAGAACTACTGTGATACTGTTGTGAGCCATACTATAGAGACCGTGGTTCAACTATAATGAGCCTTATGTCAGCTTTCATCTTAGCTTTTGGATGTTGAAACACAAAGCCCCCCTTGGCATACACAAAAGAGGAGTCATTTAGGTCACAGATTGCATTTGACTATTCAGAAATTCTGCGTTTTCTTTGTGCCTTATAAGTACACTGCTATCGTTGTTTGTTCCAACACATTATTACTTTTCGACACAGAAACGACATCTTCCTACTGTAACTGTGAAAATATGCAAATGTACTTATTGGTTGACTGTTGATGAACATGGTAAAGAAATGTAACATATTGTAGCTACTCTGTGTTCTTCTTAACATACCATGCAGGCTGTGGTCAGGCATTTTCGCCTTCAACAGAATTATGGGGTCTCTCTGGGATTCAGAGTTATTTTTGTTTTCTAAAAGTGCTCACCTTATTTGTTCCTCTTGAATAGACAGTGCCCAGTGGTGGATTACTGTTGGGTGCAGTGTGTGATATTCTGCTGTAGTTTTAAATGAAATGGCGGAGCTCTAAAATGTTGTCGTTGTTAGCTGCCAATGTTAAAAGAAGATGTTAATAACTTTTGCATACTATTGTTGATTTTTCTTTCTTTGTAGATGTGACACCCAGCATCCTTGATCATATATATTGCAGGGCACTGTTGTGGAAAGATTGGCTATGGTCTTGGATGACAAATCAAGTAAGTTGCCATGAGGGTTTAACAAAACAGCATACAATATGACTGTAGATGCCTTATATTAAGGCTATTCATTGAGAAATGTTTTCATATCCTCTCTGTTTTTAGGGGAAGGCAACATGACCAAAAGCACAAAGACACAGAAGGCAACAAAAATGTCTGCTGTGACGACTGGCAGCCATCGAGAGGTGGCACAGAGGACTGCAAAGCTTTATGAGGACAGGGAGAAGGTAATCTATGAAGAATGCCTGGGAGAAGCCTCCTGCACTGGGAAAGAAGTGCGTAAAGATGATAAGAAGAACAGGCGAGAAGAGACCATAACACCTACAGAGACCAATGGGACCATGCTGTCAGACATGAAGGAAAAGGCCGTCCATGAAGAGGCCAGTCCAGTGGTCATATATGACCCTCGAGTGCGGGGGACAGGTGGGCAGGCCTGGAGTGGGACTGAGGATGATATCACGGAGGAGCCGGATTTTACCTCTGTGGACAGGTCTTCCTCGCTGTCCTTCCTGGACTGGCAGAACAGGGACGACTCGGACGTACAGACCACCCTGGCCATCGAGGTGGACGTCAAGACGGAGGTGGTCCTGATCGACGAGGACGACGACATGTCTCTGAGGGAGAAGACGGTGACAGACGTCTCGATGACGGATGGGAACGCTGCGGAGCTCGTGTGTGGCCGGCTCTTGTCCATCTCCACAGACTCGTCCTCCGAGTGCAAGGAGGAGAGCCTGGCCGCAGAGACCCCACTACCCCCCAGTGATGACATCAAAAAGCGCCGCTGTTGTTTTTGCACAATCGTATGAATGTTTGGTATTCTTGCACATGGAAGGGCACATTGATGCACATGATGTATATATATACTCCCTGCACCTTCACTAGATTGATTTTTTTAATTGTGAGGTGGGGCTCACTTTTAGCGTTTGTTTCATTCATTTTTAGCAAGTTTACTGTTAGTTAACTCAGGACAGAAAAAAAACCGGTTGTAGTTACTGTGAGTTCTAAATTCTCACTAATGTTTTTGCGAAGGGTTTTGTAAAATTTGTAAAATTTTGTTTTGTATGTCAAATTTTGTTTCTAGACTAAGCTATACTATTCTCAATATGTCCATTGTTTCACAGTCCGGGGGCTTACATGACGCTGTAAACATTGACAGTGTGTCTGTCTCACTTCTTAGAGTGAACCTTTTGTCAATTGTGTATCATTCAATGTCACTTCTTTGAAAAACAATTCATACATAAATAGGTTTACATTTAATATGGTTATTGTTTCACTTGTGGGAATTCTGTACATGCTACAGTTGCGGTTATCACTCTCCAGAGAGTTTTCTGAATGGACTGAAAAGCACTGGTGGATATTTAGGGTACACACCAAACTCCTAGCCTGACGATGTCATACTCATAATTCTAGTCAGAATATGAACTTCCCGACCAAAAATGTTGTGGGCGTGGCTAAGTTCGTCTGGCATCCAGGCTACCAAACTCCATTACCACAGAGAAATTCTCATGTAAGAAAAAGCTTTTAGAAATTCAAATAATTTCATTTCTGTTCTCTTTTGTTCTGTTCGGTTGTTATCTAATGATCTCATAGAAAAAAGACAATTCTGAAGAAACAGTAATCAAACCCCTACTACACCATAAATTAACTTTAACAATAATGAATGTCTTAACCAAACGAACATGTGAACATAGGAAGTTTAACAATGGCCAGTTCTACAACAGCCCTTTCCTGGACCTTTGAATCACAATCCCAAGTCCCCGTTACTCTTTGTGTGCAAGCTGACATTGAAATGAACTGGGAGTGACAAGGGAGTATACAAGTTCATAATGGACAGGTTGTTTTTAATCGTTGTCCTCCAATGCGCGTAGTATGGGGGGGGGGGGGGGGGGGGGGGCTGGCAGGCAGACGTTAGAGCACTGGTGGGCAGGGCGATAGTGGCTGAAAGTTCTTATCTTCTCCTTCCATACATCAAGACTCCTTACCAGTGAAAGGCTCAGTGGAAGTTTAATATAGTGGTACATTGGTAGTACGCATAGCCTTATGTCCTTACTGCTGAGTCCCTGCTTTAATCGTAATGACCCAATTTAGGCAGTTTAACCTTAAATATTCACAAATATCTCTTAAGGAAGCTTCCCTTGAACTCCTCAATGTATAGCAGATTGCTTGAAAAAAAAATGGATCTTAGTAACGTGGACCTGGAAGAGTTCTGACAAAGGTAGGATTTAAGGCAGATCTAATTTTATCAATTGATCATTTCTGTATATTGTAAATTATTGTCAGTGCACTGTCATCATAGGTTTTGTTCAAATGTCATTCTTCTGGTGAATGTACTCACTTTACATATGGTTCTAAATGTAATTGGTTAGCACATATTCCGAAATAGACATGAGACTGTTCCACAACTGCTTAAAATAGACTGCTATCATTGTAACAGCTCTCAAACTGTAATAGCACATTCCTCTCTGCACGTTTTGATATGATGACAATACACACCCCGTACTCCAGATGCATAACCGAAATATGCCAAAAGAGCTGACACAGCTGACCCCTGAAACCACAAACATGTCCCTCAAAATCCCCTCTGAGGAGACCCTATAAGTATCCCCTACGCTAGTCCTCTGCTTCAGCTAGTCTGTGCAAACACTCAGGAGCACTGTCTAATGACAGGAGAGCGAGTGACATGGATGTGTGATTGACAGAATCCCAAGACCAAAGAACCATGGCATTGATGGGGATAGAGATCATAGCTATAACGTTTCTGCTTCATGGCATGCCAAGTATCCTAAAAGGTGAGTTTTACACACCTGCCTGTAAGGGATTGTATGGATATTCTATAATATCTCCTTGGTGGGGGCTGGATTATTTGCAGTATATGTGATAGCGCCCTGTTTTTTCTTATAGGCACAAGAGTGGCAGGTAATGTTTTTGATGTGTGTACGACGTGTCACCCCAACGCCACCTGCGATAAGAAGACTGATGGAAGTGGAGGCTTTGCCTGTAACTGCGTATATGGCTTCGTAGGGAATGGAAGAACCCATTGTGAAGGTAGGATCTTGAATATGTATGTGTAGCGATTTGGGATTATTCACATTTTCTGTATTTTTTAATGAAACATGGCACTTTGCCAGATCACTGTATACTGTCATAATATGTTCTGTGCAAATGATATGATTGGTAATAGAAAGCAACATAGGATGTTTTTAGAAAAAAGGAAGAAGTTGTGAAACTTCAGGGTGTGTCTACTTCAGTTTTTTTTCTTTAACCTCAACTGTTGACAAAGTGTTTTTAATCTCAGAGCCTCATTAGGCTACTAAGAACAGGAAGCTGACTTCCCACACCCTCTATCCGTTTGCCACATGGGTTTACATAACCAGTATTGAGAAAAAAGGCCCAAGATCGTTTGAACATGATGAAATACTTTGTCACAGTTCCCATAATCAGACATCTTGTCACATGTCAGCTTTTTAAAATTCAGAGCCACCATCCCTATCAATGACAGAAAATGAAGTCATCAGATGGACTGATATATTAATTTTACAATATTTAGATCTCTCATGTACTGTCCCATACTGCACTGAATCTAGGGGATTTCTCCATATACCCTTTATAGATAAGGATGAATGCCAGATTGGTGCAAACGCCATCTGCGGGGATCACACAGTCTGCCATAACACCCACGGAAGCTTCTACTGCACATGTCTCTCAGGATATGCCCCGACCAACAACAAGGCCATTTTCATTCCAAACGATGGTACATATTGTCAAGGTACACTAAACATTACTCTTAATGATTAAACCAACCTATTTTTTGCATGTATCAGATTCTCTCTTTCTCAAATATCATGAAATTGTGGAAATAAAACCTTGACCTTTACAAAAACATGATATACAGTTTATTTTTGTCAGATGTTGACGAATGTCAGTTTCAAGGCATATGTGGTGAGGGTGGTCTGTGCCGAAACACAGACGGAGATTTCGAGTGTGAATGCCAGGTCGGGTACCGTGTGCAGGGTGGAACCCTTCCGTTTCACCCTGTCAGAGAAAAGGCCTTCTGCAAAGGTAATATCTGACTAAAATATTTTGTAACAACTGTTTACCAGGAAGCTACTGATGAATCATGATGCAACTAGAACAGATTTGTCTTGGTTTGTGTTTAATTTGCAGCTGTTGACTGTGGACTTCCACCTTCAGTCCAACATGCCGTTCAACTCTCACCCCTTCACACTCGTTATGGGAGTGTAATTAGCTATGGCTGTCAGAAGGGCTTCCTGTGGAGAGAAGGGGACAACTCATCAGTTTGCGCACCAGAGGGGAAGTGGAGAGGCCCAAGTCTTATTTGTGAGGGTAAAGTCAGATTGTTTTCTCAATCTTCTCATATTTATGAAACAATCACTTCCTCTGGGTTATGCAAGTGAACTGATCTGTCGCAAATCTGCACAGTGCACAGTAAAAGCTGATTAATGAGCATTATCCCCTTGTTGTCCTGTCATAGAGGTCCACTGTGGTGAGCCCCCTGCCTTTCCACACTCTAGTTTTGTCTGGGATAGAAACACCAGGATGGGGGCCGAGGTGCGTTATGAGTGTGAGGGGGGCTTTCGTCACGTAGGACCAGCGAGCGTCGCGGTTTGCACAGCTGGTGGGCTCTGGAGCCGCCCCAGTCTACAGTGTGAAGGTAAACACCATCACACGGCCAACTTTTTGTCTTTTATGAAGAGTTCATCTTAGGGTGCCTCTGCAGTGGTACTGCTTTTGTGCTGTTGGATATTTTAAATTGTGTTGTAATGTCTCATTTTGTCATTGTCATTTCTGTTGTTGTGTTGTATAATCAGTGGCACCGCTTAACATCAAATTAACATTACATAATTGTTTTCTTTCAGAAATAGTATGTGGCAAGCCTCCGGTTGTCCCTAATTCACAAATGTTGTGGAATAGACACACTAGTGTTGGCACTAACGTGTTTTATGAATGTGAGGAGGGATATCACAAAGTGGGTACTGGCAACATATCAGTTTGTACTGAAAACGGATTGTGGAGTGAAGTTTCATTCATATGTAAAGGTATATCTTCCTCTATCTATCTTGTTTTTCCATCATTGTGGTGGTAACTCCATGTTCAGAAGTCTCTTGGAGTGGGACCCAAGAAACATTAACCGATCGTAGATGACTGAAAAGATAATGAATGTATAACACTGAAGAACTTGAAATGCACTGTGATCCTCTTTTGAACTTTTCTGGTTAATCAGAGGTGAACTGATGTTTTGGCCCTGATACTTTTCTTCTCAGTGGTGACTTGTGGAGATCCACCTCTGCTGCCACATGCTGGACAGGTGTGGAATGGCAGCATAACGGTTGGCAGCACTGTTATGTATTACTGTAATGGTGGCTTTTATTATGTGACGGGAACAAATATTTCTGAATGTTCTGCTGACGGTTATTGGACAAAACCAACAGTGACTTGTGAAGGTAACGGTTTTCACTTCCTCTTGGTCTCTTTTTTACAGTCTTTTGTGGACATTTGTTTTAGATCTGGTCTAAAAGTCATTGAAAGTAGATGTATCTTATGAAGAGGACTGTGATATACTCTTATTAAGTATCCGTGGTGGCCTGTGTATCTGTGGCATCGATCCCTCTGTTTTAGTTCATTTTTTTCTTTTTGAATTCAATTCCAATACCAACTTTTGTCCCCATAGTGATACATTTGATGTGTATTTTCCCCCCACAGAGATTGACTGTGGTGTTCCCACTGTCTGGCCACACTCTTGTATGTTGTGGACTAAAGCCAGCCAGATGGGAGCCAAAGTGTTTTATGAGTGTGATGTTGGATACTATAATGCAGGACCTGAAAATGTCTCAGTTTGTACGGTTGATGGTGTATGGAGTCCCCCTAATGTAGTTTGCCAAGGTATTGCTTCATGAGCTTTGTTTATATTTCTCTTTTGATCATTATATAACTCCTCCATAAGGCATAATGTAGCATTGCTATGTTGCCATTGTTCTGACAGAGATATCATGTGGAAATCCTCCTGCTATCCCTAACTCAAAGACAGTATGGGACCAAAACTCTACATTTGGCGGTAAAGCCTTTTATGAGTGTGAAGTTGGATACCACAACGTGGGACATGGAAATGTCTCAGTGTGCATCATAAACGGACTGTGGCAGGAAGCATCTGTGATATGTCAAGGTGATACAGGATCAGCCTGTTCTGCTTATCCCATTGTTTCCTGACCAATTAGATTAAATTCATTAAAATGATTTACACACAGCAATCATATATAGATACCCTCAAGGCACTTGCATAACCCCTTTCCTGGTTTCACCAAGCAGAAATCAGTTGTGGTCCACCTCCTGTCATACAACATACTAACATGCAATGGGACAACACAAGTGGACTGGGGAGTGTGGTTCAATATACATGTAAAGATGGCTATAACCAGGAAGGGCTGCGAAGCTTTTCTACTTGTACATCCAGTGGAGAGTGGGATATTGCCTCAGTAACATGCAAAGGTACAGACTAATATTCTGTCGATTTCTTTTGGCATCCCCTGATATTGCAGTGGGTTATATGTCATTACACACACACTGTAAACACAGTATCCTGAGCTTCACCTCGCTATAAAATTATGAAAATATTAGTCTTAGTCATGTCCAAATGCATTTTACTTGTATTTTTCCCCCACAGAGATTGACTGTGGTGCTCCCACGGCCTGGCCACACTCTCGTATGTTGTGGACTAAAGCCAGCCAGATGGGAGCCAAAGTGTTTTATGAGTGTGATGTTGGATACTATAATGCAGGACCTGAAAATATCTCAGTTTGTACGGTTGATGGTGTATGGAGTCCCCCTAATGTAGTTTGCACAGGTATTGGTACATAAACTCCACTGGCTCTAGTTTTTGTGTTTCTTTTCACTATCTAGGACCATTTACTGCTGGAAATTGCCTTTCATGAATGCCCAAACTTCTCTGCAAAAATATAGATGTTAAGTGGTGTTAGGCTTCCTGTTTGAGCCGTTTTCAAAAAATGTCAAAATAACACAATTGCTTTGATAAAAACCAAATTGCAAATTGCTTTGCCAAAAACAGGTGGTGGCAGTGGAGGTGGAAGGAGGCGCCATCTTTATGTCAAATAGTGTCTGATGCGCCATTTTAAAACCCTGTCTGTGCCCTGCAGCGAGATGTGGCCATGTACCTGAGATAGCCAACGCAGAGCTGGTGTGGGATAATGAGAGTACGGCCATTCATCGCTGTGTGGATGGATACTACAGCCAGAGCGGAATCAACATGTCCATGTGTGGGGCAGACGGGAGGTGGCAGGCTGCAACAATGCAGTGCAGAGGTGAGAATTAATTTTCCTGTGTGTGGAATGCAAACACACAGACACACACACTAGCAAGAATGTGTGGATCACTGTCGTGGTTATGATTTGTATTGTTTGGTGTATGCGCTAATTTGAGTGCTTTTGCCATTAACTGATGTGATGTTTAACTGTGGTAAGGTTACCATAGAAAGTCTTGAGCAGAGTTATTGTCCCTTCTTGGCTCAAGATCATTACATTAAATCATCAATGAAACATGGTTTGATTTACGTGGAGTCATTCTTTTACAGAAATTAGGCATGGAATCAGTCACTTAGAAGTGTTCAATGAAAGATGTCTACGCTGGGTCTCTGATGGCAAAAAGGAGGATTACAAAGTAAGTTTTATTAAAATATATTGCTATTCAATATTTAACCTTTAAAACATTTTCTCCCAAACGTTTTGAAGGAATAAATCGATCTAAGCAGTTGCTTATCATGCACAAGGATAGATTTTTTTGGGTCAAATATCCTCACATTACCCTGCACTGTCATTCCAATATTTTTACACAGGTTGTACTTGTTGGCCGTAGAGACTATCAAAAGTCATTTGTTGATACAAGGAGGAATGCCTTCAACTCTACAGATTTCAGGCCTCAGGTCTGCTTGAAACTGCTGCCGGCTACAAACTACACCATCAGCATCACTGCTGTGTTAGCCAGCTCCTCCATCAACATCACAACCAACACCACCATCCAAGGTAACCCAAACCATTGCTTGAGGCATTCTCATTTGGTTGTTTATTAGGTGCTCCTGTTGCTTAGCTGCAGTAAAGTCACATTTAGATCAAGGATCAAGATCAAGGGCTGACCATCAAGACCAGGAGCACCCATTAATTACCTGCATTGACTGTGATGTATACTGGTGTATCTGCTCTGTAAATGTGATTTTCTCTGGTTGTCGCACTCTCTTCATAGCTGCCCCAGTCCCAGAGGTAATGTTTAGGGACGTTGAGGGACCAGTGCCAACTCTTTGGTTGCATAGGTCTGTCCACACCCTGGACCCAATCTGGTAAGAATTCAATCACATATCAACTAAAAATATACTACATTCATTTTAATAGCAAATGTGTGTCATGTTCTTTACCATGCTTGTTTTACAGCCTGTATGAGGTGTTTGTGCTACCAGTAGAGGGCACTCTGGTGTTTGACTGCAACTCCCCCAGAAGTCCACATTTCCCCAAAGACAGCAGTTGCCATGGTGAATATGTAGCAGCCCAGATCCAAGTCAGAGATGTTGGGAAAGAGCTGAACTTCACTGTTGGGGATGAACAACACTATGGGGGTTTTTATAATGCTCCTTTGGAGAATGGAAAAGATTACTACATCATATTGAGGACTGTGTGCCAGTGGGGACAGGTAAGAGATAAAGCCTGAAGTAATCCCTTATAGTCATAAAAGAGTGCAAATTATGCAATGGCAATTGGGGAGGGGGGCATCTGAGTATATATGGAAGACAGCACAACACAGTACACAGCGTATAGATGTCTTATTATAGTCTGATTATAGTGCATTTGGACTGTCTTTCGATTATTAGGCTAATCAAGATAAGCCTAATATTTCATATAACAGTGTTGAAATTATGTTACATTCCTTGGTTTGAGAAGCAGTGATGACTGTCTTAAAAAAGCCTAATCAATCTTTTTTTGTGACATCTCCAGAACAGTAAACACTCATGTGTCATATGGGCAAAGGCAAGAGGTGAGAGGCTTTAGTTTCTGTATTACCTTGTGCTCTGAACTGGAACTAATAATGCATGTCATGTAACCTAAGTAATGTTGCTTTGTTGTTGAAAACGTCTCTTTATAAATGGCATTCTTTTCAGGGACATCATACAGGATGAGAATGTCAGCTGTTGTGGCTGCTGGAACCATTGCAGTCATTGGCTGTGTTGTTCTAATAGGATTTTTTTATACCGGGTATGTGTAGTACATCACCGTACTCTAGGCTACATTACAGTGGACCAATGTATAATCACTTAACTTAACCATGTATAATCTATTCTACTGTCTTTGTCTTTCAGATATGTCAAGAATTGATAGCCAATACCCTGAATTAAGACCTCATGTTTTACATTGATGTCCATTTTAAAAGTTTGTAAATGCATTTTTAAATAAAATTACAATAAAAAATCAAACAGATGTTGTATTACTGTCTTCAATTGAACACTTTGCATTCTGTCACAGTAATCTTGTTTTACTAAAATCGATTGAAATAGCTCTTTATCTCTTACATTTTAACCCAGTGATGCAGGTGTTTCCTGATGTTATTCAACATGTTTATCTGGATATCTCAGTAATCCAGTACAGTAGTGGTTCCCAAACTTTTCATGACAGACACCCCTTGTCTGAGAAAAATTGCCCCCACCCCCATTGTGCAAATATTGAAACACTCACATATTTCCTGCAAGTTAACTTTTATTAAACAGATGCCCATCAGCTATTGCATAGCTTTTCATTACACTTAAATAGTTTAGCAGTTTAACCACTTTTATTTGATATGATCAGAGCTCTGGTTTCAAATATTTAAACATTTTAACTTCTCTCTGGGTGACCAGTCCATATAATGTTCATGCCGTTTTATTAACAACTAAGCTAGCTAGCTAGCTTGTTTAGGATCCCGGGGTCCATTCCGTTCCGTTCTGTAACGTTCCCCCCTAACACACACACAACAAAGCAAAAGCTAAAGGCTACTGACCATCACGAGCGCACGGAGGGAGTCAGTGCTGCACTTCAGAGTGATAGATTAGACAATCATTCTTACCTTGTAAAGATGCAAAATTATAACTACATTGCATACGGTGTAAATCTAGGTTGTGAAGCTCACTAGGTTGGGGTTGGTACTGGGACTTATTTTGTGTTGAACGGTTTAGCCAGTCTCGTAGCCATACACAGGACGTGCCGATTTGATTAAAGAAAGATAGCTAGCATGGCTAGCAACCATTTGCGCTAACTAACCCCATTGCTGTCTTCTGGTAGCTATCATCTGCTATCATCACAGCAAACTAGCCAACAGGAGACGTTTGTTCTCTAAAAACGGATTCGTTCGTCAGAACCAGGTAGAAAGTCGATCAACCATTAATATGTAAGTGAATCAAAAAGCAAAATTTTCAGACTAATGAGGATACCCTTCTCTGATTTAGCGATGTAGGATAACGATAGCTGACTCAAATTTTGCTCACCTTCATAGATGGAAAAGTGACCATACCATCGAATGACCTGCCAGCAAAACAAGATGTTTTCAATCGTTAAGTACAAGTCAATTGACTATGTATTTGAGGTACGATCGTTTTTTTTTTAAAGATTATTCATTCAATATCATAAACCACTGCCTGGCTGTGAAATTCGCCTGTAATGCTACTTCTTATTTTGAACAGGCCACAGCTAGGCGTAAATTGACATTAAGTTGCCTGCTTCTGCCAATGCCTTACTACAACATCAACATAGACGAAACCTATCCTCACAGTGGTACTCTACCTGATGATGCTTATCGAAAGCCATGGTTTCGAGGTTAGATTTGAGGAGGTTTAATACCAGCTTCTAAGGATTTCTTCTATTGTGTTATGTCATGTCATTGCTGTATAGCAAAATTGACAACTGAATTGGAATTGATGGGTTGCACTTGTCTATGACAGGAAACATAATTTCCACCAGCAGTCTGAACATGAACGGATCAATAATGGAAGACCTAAAGTCTAAAACACTTTCTATGGATTCTCTGGAAAAGTATGAGGAACTTCTAAAATTACATTCATTGCATTTTTTTATACATAATAATGCAAAATGTAATGTATACCTAATATATGTATTTTTTCCTTTAAATTAATGTTGCAAAATAAGAATGAGTGCTACTGACCACCTGAATAAAGAGGAAGCTTTGGAGATAGTCCCCAGCTCCAATCCTGCTTCCCAGGCCTATCCCGAGGCAGAGGAGGCCCTTTGGCTGGTCACCCAGAGAAAGAGTGAAGCTGGTGTATCCCTGGTAGACGACTTTACCAGGGCGCCAGGAAACACCATGAGTGTGGGTCATGAAGGTTGGTATTTATGTCGTAGTTTGACAGTAGTGTAATAGTGAGTTACAACTCTTTTGTGGAAGTGTGAAAATGTACAGGGATAGTCCATAGCATAGCATGACAGTCATTGCTCTTAGCCAAAGATATCCAAGGTGATTCCAAATGTTCAAAATACATTCTGAAATGTATATGTATATGTTGTATATATATATTGACACTCTAGTGACTGTAGAATATCACACGTTTATCTTAGAGCTTCAACTTGAGGAGTTGCTGGTTAGCTCCCCCCTACACCAGTTCAGGAAGAACATGCCGCCTTTACGGGCCAAACTGAGCCGGTTGAAAGCTGTGTTGGTACCGGACCCCCTACAAATCCTAATGGGAGGTTCCCTGTCTGAGGATAGGATTTTCGGGTACAGAGGAGCAGTACATTTGTCTACACAGATAGTTACTGATGCATTTAATTGTAGCCAAATGTTTTTTCCCCCTCTGACGGCGTAAATATTTCTCATTTACAAAGGAGATGTGTGCCCTATGATGTCAGTTCATGTGGTAATGCAGACAGCTCTCAGATGGGGTCAAGTGTCATAGAGGAGTTTAGCAAGGTGTCACCTCAGGATGAAGAGGTATTTAAAAAAAAGGTCTATTGTGAAATGCTCAAGCGGGTTGTTTAATCACAACATGATTTTCGTAAGAACTTAAAATGTCTTACATCTTACATGTGTTTCACTGTCCTTAATGTTGCTGTCTGGTTTTATACGTGTTTCACTGTCCTTAATGTTGCTGTCTGGTTTTATACGTGTTTCACTGTCCATAATGTTGTTTGATGTTTTACATCTTACACGTGTTTCAGTCCTTAATGTTGCTTGAAGTGGAATCCTGTACCATGCACAAAGCCTCCTTCAACACTTCTCTAGCATACCTCTCTAATACTCTACAAGTAAAACAAGAGCCTGATGGAGACCAGGTCTCGTGTGTAGAGATGCTTAAAAAAGGTGAGCTACCTGGAAACCTCAACTTTAGCTACGGGAATGAGTTTATCAACAGTTCTGTTAGAGCCCTGCTAGCGTTGTCCCTGTTCTTACAGTGACCCCAGCTGGCCTACAGGAAATGCATCCTTTTAGAGCACCTGACACTCCTGGCACCAGCTTGGACCCTCTCACCCCATTAGACCCAAAGACTCCAGGTTGGTATTCTTCCTGTCTCTTTTTAGCAAACATCATAGTTGCAGTAACACAGTGTCAACTCCAACATACTACCCTGTTCCGTACTAAGTTATCACCATTTAGTTAGTGTTGCATGGTGAAGATGAAGCAGCTCACTCTGCTGTTTCAGTGTCTTACTTCATTGATCCAAGTCTTGTGATTATTGAATGAGTACAATGTGTACAAATGTAAACAGATTTCACTATGTACTCTAAAACTATTCTCCAAAACTCACAATAAAGTGTCTCCTGTCATGTGGTATATATGAACACTCACTGGGTGGCTCTACATCTATGCCGTCTCCTCTCTCAGTACCCCTTAGGCTGTACCCAGGGCTGGAGTTGGATATGCCCCTCTCCCTGACTCATGGCTTTCAGCTTCCTGCGCTGCGTTTGCCCAACGGTCATCTACAATCTGAGTGTTTGCCACCTGTCTGCATGCAGTAAGTCATCATGGATCTCCAGACAGAAATTAAACATAGAAAGAAAATGCCATAACTTGTCAGTAATTTGCTGTGTAGGCTGTCAGGGTCACAGCTTTGATTCCCTGGGAGAGCTGGTACTGGTAAAATGTGTGCCTTACCATTACTTTATTTTGATAAATGTGTGTGCCAAATGAAGAAGTCACACTTTGAAAATCATTTCCTGATCCCATAATGTGATGGTTTCAGTGGAAATAGGAAATGCATTCCTATACAATATACATTTGCTATGTCAGCACTGTAACAAATCAAAGTGTCCTTAGGCTCACTGTTTTGTCTGTCCCCATTACCTCCAATTATGATATCATATTAGGTAACAGACTGTTATGAGATGATGGCCCCAGAGCAATCATATTCTTGTGTATCAGGTGGCTTCTATCAGATGATGAACGAGAGAAGATTGAGCAAGTTCTGTGGACGGCAGAGAAACACCATAACTCTAGAGCAGATTTTCTTCTGGCTGGTATGTACTTCCATACGTGTCAATTGTAACATGTATCATACGTATAACACACTGTATACTATTCTTTCATTTCTATTGGTGAAATGAAAACTGCACACACTGTTTTCAGAGCCTCCTAGGCATGAGTGTTTTGTGCGGAACCAACCACTGGCAGATGCCTTCAAGCTCTTTGGCATCTCGGCATCAAAACAAGAGATTGGACTCGCTGGGCTTCCTGAACAGCTCCAGTCTCTGCTGAAAGACCGCTCCGAATTTGCAGAGAAAATGAAATCCGAGCCACTCAGTGTGGAGAAAGGGGATTTGGTTAAGGTGGAGGATTTCACTCCGCTGTCAGGCTTAGAGATTGATGGTGAGTCTCCAGGACCTCATGAGGACCACTCTGCACATTGTATGTAGTCTAAAATATAAAAGAGTGGATAATATATTGAACAAATTATCAAATGACCAGAACCATGCGTAATGTGAAATATAAATATGATAGAGCTGGACTGTATGTTTCATGGATGTTATGTGACTTCATTTCAGATATTCTCAGGAGAGAAACCTCAGGAGATGGGGGTTAGTATAAACAGATTTCTCCTCTGAATCTTCTCCTTACTTATGCACATGCCTAGATTTACAGGTATTCTCCCACAAGCTCAAGGGGCAAGGGGGCTTGGAAGGTTAACTTGTTTTAATTTAATATATTCTCTGAGATAAAGTGTACCTCAGGGAAGAGCGGAATAAACCAACTATACATCTCATTTAAAAGATGCTGATACTAAGAAAGGTTCTTTCTCTCTCTGTGTGCATTCTGTCAGGTAATTCCACTTTTCCTAAGGATTCGATAAAATCCACCAAGTCTCCGACCACAGTCATTCCGAGGGACATGCAGCAGCTAGCTGTACCCTCCCGGCAGGAGGATGGGAGAGCTGTGAAGAAGCTCATCATGGAGAGGATGGCTTGGCCCTCTGAGATCTCTAACCCTGCCCAGGAGTATGGGCCCCTGAGAACACCACAAGGCATGGCAACCATAGGAGGAGAGAGAGTGGGGAACTTCGCTCCTGTGAGGCAGCCTCGAAGGGAGTTTCCCAGCAGACCTTCATCCCCAAAACCGCTGACGCACTCTGACCTTTTGACCTCTTTCATGATGCTCAGACAACAGCAGGATCTGCTCGTAGCTTCTGAAAAGGCCAGCACCACTCTAACAGGTACAGCATGAGACAAGACAAGGTTCAAGCTCTACTCCATGCTAGAGAGTTGTTTGGCCTCAATCATAAAAGCCAGAAGTCTCTGTTTGGTCCAGTGTATAGCGCAAAAACAATGACATTTCCCATTATTACAGTGCAAGATATGTTTATCTCCATATAAATGTCAATCAGTAACGAATATATATCTGTTTGTTAATGGAGATAAAAGTAATCTGAGTGCATTATGTCCAGATTTACAGGCAAACAAGTTCACCAACCAGAGACCCACAGAACAGAGGCCAGCAGAGAGAGGACAGTCTAAGGTGATGGGGACAATGGCCTCATCGGATCCTCCAGAGAGAGGCAGCATCTCTATAGTTCAGGGAACCGACAGTAGCACCTCTATGGGTCAGTCTAGCAGAGCTAGCACTCCCGTGGGTCAGGTTAGCAGAGCTAGCACTCCTGTGGGTCAGGTTAGCAGAGCTAGCACTCCCGTGGGTCAGGTTAGCAGAGCTAGCACTCCAATGGCACAAGATAACAGTGATCGCAAGTCTGTGGTTCAGGAAACCAGAACCGAGAGGGACAACAACCACAGTAGGGTCATACCTGTCCAAGCCACAGGTAAGTAACGCCATTAAGTCAAACTTCCCATACAACATAAATGTAATTCTTTATTCTCTCTAATCTATTAAGATTTTAGTAAATAGGTTGTGTGAATTGCTGTAAATTACTTTACTCTGTGGGTGTCTGGCACATATGTGTGTTAGTGCCTATGCAACTGTGTATGTATGTATTTATGTGCGTGTGTGTTTGTGTGTGTGTGTCCATGTTTGTTGATGGATCGTCTTCTTGTTTGTGTTTACAGAGAGCCAGCTCATGGCCCTGCGGGAGGTTCAGGCGGTGGGTGAGCCGTGTTTCTCCAGGGCGCTGGAGATGGGTCTGAGCGCGACCGGAGGCTGCAAGGACTTCACCGGTCTAGACACGGAGCACAGCCACTTCCTGCTCAAACAGCAGCAGAAGCAGCTCTCTGTCATGCCCGGTAAGTTCTGCATCTGCAGCAATGTTATGCTGCTATTTAGCATTTAGATTGCTTTTTTCCAGTGGTCTGTCCATAAGGTGACCAACTTTCAAGTGAGAAAACAGTATATCATGCCATTGTTCGCACATAAAACATTTATGTTTATCATTGTAATTGGTGAAGTACTGTACCAATTTCTTGGTGAGTGGGCATTTGCACTTTTCACTGAGTGCATTTACCTCAACCGCATAAGGGAGCCTTCAGATGGTGGATGAAAAATCACCTGTTGCAAGAAATGGCCTCACCAGCCTACTCTGCTGGCAGCACTCACCGCTTTTATCGAAAATGGAAAAAAAGAGAAAATCCCCATGTAGAATGCAGAATAGTTGACTCCTGTTTTATTTCTAACTATTAATTCCTGTTGGTGTTGATGTTTTCATCAGTTGATCTGTGTAGAAATTCCCGCTGCGACAAAAACCTTTTTCACAGCGGCACAGCTACATAAATGTGGACGACCGTTTCACATCCAAGGCTATCGCCGGTTATCAACTGTGGCCTCTCCAAGAGCAATGCCTCTGTCCGCAACCACTCTTCATTGGAAATGAATGGGCGACAGGCGTCTGTTTTTTTTCATCTGGTGGCATCCTAAGGCTGAATGTGATAATGAGTGTAGGCAAATTTGTGCCACGGTAATCTGATATATCTCCGTATTGGGTGTATTCTTACTTTATGTTATTTTATTTATTTATTTTTTATGCTTAATTTCTGAGTTGTTTGGTGTGTGTTTTTTTTTTAAATGTATTTTGTCTGTTTCGTTTTGTTGTGGTTTGTTTATGTATTGTTCTTCTGTACTATGTGGCCTCAATCATGGCATTGCTGCAAAAGAGCCCTGTGCTCAGTCAATTTCTCCCTGAATAAACAATGATGATGATGATTCTTCTGTTCTGTCTAAGGCCTGGAGCAGCTCTACGTGGAGGTGGCTTTGCTGCACACCCTTGTGACTGTGAAGGAGCTGTTGCTTCAGTGTGGAGCTAGTGCAGCTTGTGGTCAGTGTGCATGTGCCATTCAAAAAATAAAAAAGGACCGTTTTACCTAATGTTACCTATAGTTGTTACTATTGTTTTAAATATATCTGTTAAGTGACTCCAAATTTTCAAAACTTAATTAAAACATTTTTCTTCATGTTTCCACCTTTGGAACGATGTAAAATGGAAGTTAATGCTTGCTCATAACATCTGTACCTGTTCCTGCTGTACCAGCGTACCTGGTGAAGGCCAAAAATGCCCATGAGACAGATGTGTTGGACCAGCTGCACAAAAAAATCCTGATTTTGCAGTTCCACAGTCAGAAGAGGAGTGAGCCCGACTCCAAACTACTAGAGCTCCAGGACGTGATGAGATCATGGCTTCAGTCTGTCACCACCCAGCAACCCCTCTCTAAAGTGAGCTTCCCTCCCAGACTTCCCCTCATTTAACATCATCAATATATCAATATATAATATAAAAAAAAATATATAAATTATTGCATATTGCATGTACAGCAGTACATGATGTCATAAGCAGAACTCTTAGTAATGCATGGAATACAAATTTCTCCTTAATTTTCTGTTGGTTATTTGAGGATAAAATATTGGAATATTAAAATGTTTATTTTTGTTCATTATGAGTAGGTGCTGTTATTGATCTCAATCAACTCTGACTCTTTGAGAGCACTGCTTATTGGAAGTCTTAATAAGATATCAGGTGAGACAGTCACACCACTGTGACAAGTGGGTGTGTGTTTTTTTGTCTTCCAGAGAAGGAGCAGTATGGTTAGGAGCGATATGGTTAGGGGCGATATGGTTAGGGGAGATATGGTTAGCAGCAGTATGGTTAGGAGCGGTATGTTAGCAGCGGTATGGTAAGGAGCGGGATGGTTAGCGGTGGTATGGTTAGCGGCGGTATGGTTAGGAGCAGTATGGTTAGGTGTAAGTATAGGGTGTGGTTAGGGGTGGTATGGTAAGCGGCGGTATGGTTAGGAGCCGTATGGTAAGGAGCGGTATGGTTAGGAGTGGTATGGTTAGCAGACAGTAGAAGGCAGAGAGACACTGAGGTTATGGGAATGTGTTGTTTTCTCCTGCAGGTGAGGGTGTGGTGAACACATTTGTGCCTGCAGACAACTGCCGTCAGGTGGATGGCAAGAGGGTGTTGAACAGGTGTGTCTTTAGGTGTACTATCAGATTTCTTAACAAGGATATCATCTGTATAACCCCGTATGATCCTGCTCACTCCTGTATAGTAGAAATTGTCTGGATTATTATGTGTAATGTTCTGCATCCTGCTTAAACTCTGATTAATCTCAAATTCTTCCTGTTGCCAGGCATCTTTTTTTTTGCTATGTGTTCTCTGCAGTTCTTTAGTTGACACAGATGTTTGAGGTGAATGGTTGTAGAGTCAAACGTAAACCTGTGCCTGTTCCTTCCGTTTCCCCCAGCCTGGGGCGCAGCAGCTGGGTGGTTGTGTGCAGCCATCACCTGGGCGCTGATTTCCCCTGGCACGCCTTCTCTCTGGTGGTGGAGTACGACGCCCTGGCCCAGTCGCCCTGGCCCTCCATCTGCAGAGAGAGGAACATTAGCCACGTGACCTTCACCACTGTCACCCCCACCTCTGGTCAGGGTGAAAGCTGATCTTACCAGATAACGCCAGATTGGTATTGTTGTCGATGCCCTGTGGATATGACATGGTGGGACAAGAGGCAACATTTGAGCCCTTACTCTGGAATGTCACAAAGATTCCAAAGATCTGCATGATTACGGCAGTATGAATTAGCTGGATTGGCCTATGCACTGTTGTTATGAAGTCTTAGACAATCACTGAGTGTGTCTTTCAGTTTTGTGGTTTACTGGTGTTGTTAATGGATGGAAAGAATGATGATCAGTCACAATTTACCATTAATGCATATTACATTCATTATTACAGCTACAACTTCATAAAAACAATATCAAATTATTCCACGATGACATACAGTATATGTTTGAGGTTTGTTTAGCTGCCACATTACTTTGGTTTATGAATCGTGTAATGACCATGCGCTTTTTTTTCACGTTTAAAGAGACAGACCCCTCAGCCTCCTCTTCTCCATCAACACATCTGGAGAGAATCCCTTTCACGCTTTTTGTGACCGAAGGCCTGTTGGATCGCTCCTCTTTACTGCAGACACTCGAGTCCGTGTGAGTATCTACTATAAATTTACATTCATTTTAGTCTCCATTTTTCTCTCATCCAATTCAAAGAAGATACAGCTGAAGAACACCAGTCCACCACAAATGGTTAATTTTCAAACAGAAACCCATAGTATAAGTCAGCACCCACATTGGTTGTTTCAGTCCTTCCCCTCAGATTGGCCTCTGTGTTTCTAATCACTGTATTCCCTGCAGGTATAACCTGACCATGATAGAAAGGAGACACTCTCCCTCGCTGAAGATGCTCGGGGGAGCTCATCAATATGCCGTGATTACAGTGGACGAAAGCACCGCAGTGCTCCTCCAGGTCATTGAGATTAATGACTCTCTGTTCAAGCTTGGCTTTGGGTGGCCACGAGGGGGGGTGTCATGTTAATGAAGTTTATCGACCTTCCGTCCGGTGGATTTTCTTTTCTTTGTAGTTTCGTTCTTCCAGCAGCATTTATGGACAGTCTACTATTGATTCTATTGTGTGTGTGTGTGTGTGTGTGTGTGTGTGTGTGTGTGTGTGTGTGTGTGTGTGTGTGTGTGTGTGTGTGTGTGTGTGTGTGTGTGTGTGTGTGTGTGTGTGTGTGTGTGTGTGTGTGTGTGTGTGTGTGTGTGTGTGTGTGTGTGCATGTACCTGTACCTGTGTGTGTGTATTTGTCTGTGTGCATGTGTTGCGTTTGCATGTGTGTAAATATTTCTGTATGTATGTGTGAGCAGGATGTAGACGAGCTGGCCATGGAGCGCGCGAGCGAGCGGGTGGTGATGCGTTTGATCGCTCTCTCCCTGCAGTACAGCTGCTGCTGGTTCATCCTGCATCTTCCCAGCGCCCGCTACTCATGGTGTGACCCCCAGACACAGGCACATTCACCATTTCATTAGCTCACACTCAGCATCAACTCATGGATTTCTGAGTTCAAAATGAGTTTATACTGAAGCATGTTAATCATTATTAGTCATAATAATATTTTCATCCCTGTGTAAGGAGTCTTGAGTTTGTATCATTGTAAGATAAGGAGTTATCCCAGTCAGTATTCAGTGTACCATAGCCATTTGGGTCTTTGGCTCCTGTTGGGCCATACAGGACCTTAGATGCCATGGTTACAAGTGAGCTGAAAATGTCATGTTTTTCCTGTAGGTTCTATGATACTATGATGTCAGTGGTTGTACTCTTCCTCTTTTTCATTAGCTTCTCCGTGCAAATTTTGAACAACGTGGCGTTAGTCTACTCAGCTGTAGTGCTCTTTGGAATGAAGTCTGAAGAATTCAGTGTCAAGGTACACGAGCCAGCGGAAAGACAGAGAGTTCTCTGAAAAATATGAAAAATCATGTTTGATTCCCGCCCCTCTGTTTTATATATGTGTTGTCTTTCTTATTTTTCAAGGTTTTGGTAGTGTCAGAAGAAGAAGACACTGCCAGATGGATTTACCAGATAGCCTATCACACCATGATGTCATCAGAGGGCGACCCTCAGAGTTATCTCGACAGAGAGTGGCTGTCTGTGTTGCCCTCAGAGGTAAACAGGACTGTCAGCACCGCTCTCTTTATCACTGAAGCCATCAGCTACAAAGCCAGGGTTAAATGGACATTTTTCACACATTGGCCTTAAAGCCAGGATTAAATAGCTGTTTCTCCACGGAGAAGTCTGTAGCCTGAAGTCTGTAGAAGTATGATTTTGGCTTGGTGTCTATACTGTGATTTGTATCTTGTTTTCCAGTAATTGCTTCTTTCATTTAGATTTTATTCTTACATTATTTAAATGCTCCTGTTGAGAAACAATTGGAACAGTGTAATTAGGCCTCTATGTAGGAACTAGTAACAAGGAACGAGGAAGTACTCGCTTTTTCCCTGGTTGCAGGAGGAGGGCTGCCTGGTGCGGTTCCCCTGTGTGAGCCCGCTGGTGGCCCAGATCATGCTGAGGAGAGCCCCCTCCCTGCCCTGGCTCTTAGGGGCCTCCCTCACTGAGCTCCAGCAGCTGCTGCCTGAGGTCCCACAGAAGGTCATCAAGGTGCCCACCGCCTCTCTCTCCACAATGCTCTTCAGAAACGCCAACGTTGGAACTTTACACTCTGACAATGCACACAATGAAATGCTGGGGGAAGTTAGGTCACACTTGTGTCAGTTTGGTGGTCAAAGTATTGCTGTATTACTGAAAGTCTAAGGTTTAAAGGGATTTGGTCAGAGACGAGATTTTGTTCTTGATAGAAGTGTTCTACGATCATGAAGTAGTTAGGTTTTAGACATTAATGTTATAGTGTCTGGATAGACATATTTTTCCATTACTACGTTGACTTTGAATTCTAGCTGGTAGCCTTTCTGTATCAGAAAATGTAGATATTAGCAGTAAATGAGAGATTTTTGTTCAGGTTTTAGCCATTGAAGAACTGGATGTAAACACACTTCCCCCCCTGATGCCACAACTTCCATCAAGGAGTCCATACAGTCTTCTTTAGAACTAATCTACTCTGATCAGACTCATTCGTCCTATCTTCTGTTTTCAGCTCTTCACCGACACCACTGGTCTGTATGCTCTGGGCTCATCTGCTCCTCAGCCTGGCCCTGTTCCTGCCCCTGACCCCCAGTGTAGGCCTGAGCCCAGGCCCCAACCTGAGCTCCCTCAGATGGGGCAGGTCAACGTGCATGACCACTGGTCCTCCACTATCCAAAAGCCTCTAGACGAACCCCAGACGTCCTACCACAGCCATGATCCCCAGCAAGATGGGCTCTTCCTTAGAACTTCCAGTGCTGGTCAGAGCGATGCTGTCTTCCACAGGAAAGAGGATTGGGGTCAAACAGGGAATTCCAGTGCAGGTCAGAGCGATGCTGTCTTTCACAGGAAAGAGGATTGGGGTCAAACCGGGAATTCCGGTGGAGGTCAGAGTGATGCCGTCTTCCACAGGAAAGAGGATTGGGTTCAAACAGGGAATTCCAGTGCAGGTCAGAGCGATGCTGTCTTCCACAGGAAAGAGGATTGGTGTCAAACAGGGAATTCCAGTAGAAGTCAGAGTGATGCCGTCTTCCACAGGAAAGAGGATTGGGGTCAAACAGGGTTTTCCAGTGCAGGTCAGAGCGATGCTGTCTTCCACAGGAAAGAGGATTGGGGTCAAACAGGGAATTCCAGTGTAGGTCAGAGCAATGCCTTTTTCCACAGTAAAGAGGACTGGGGTCAAACAGGGAATTCCAGTGCAGGTCACAGCGATGCCCTTTTCCACAGTAAAGAGCATTGGGGTCAAACAGGGAATTCCAGTGCAGGTCAGAGCGATGCTGTCTTCCACAGGAAAGAGGATTGGGGCCAAACAGGGAATTCCAGTGTAGATCAGAGCGATGCCTTTTTCCACAGGAAAGAGGATTGGAGTCAAACAGGGAATTCCAGTGCAGATCAGAGCGATGCCGTTTTCCACAGGAAAGAGGATTGGAGTGAAACAGGGAGCGCTGGGCTGAATTTTAGCAGGACCTCCTTCAGTCCTGCAACAACAGCAGCACCTTCAGCACCACAGGACTTCCAGCATAACCCTTGGCACATGGAGGTCGAAGAAAACAGGTACTTCCCACGCAGGAGAGAAGCATGTGATTGGAATTCGAAGATTTCACAGAAGGAGAGCGCTTCTTCAATGCAGGAAACACAAGCCACAAGCCCATTTCAACGCTTTCCCAGTGGACGCCAACCTTTACCGTACTTCCAGAGTCAGACGCCCGCTTCCTTACCCTGTGGCCCTGCCCATGGCGTGGCCTCCTCTCCAGTGTCGCGGTGGACTGGCAAACTAATCTCCGAGGCCTACCGCTTCTCATCGGGTACCAACGGCTCAAGCATGAGGGCAGAGCAGGACAGGAAGAGGAGAGCTGGGCTGTCTCCGCTGGAGAGCCCCACCTCAGGTGAGACAGCAGGGACCTTCCTGTGGGGAATAACAGCTCACTTGGGTCTGTGTGCGCAGTAGTTGATAGAGTCAAGAGAGGTTTTACAGAGTGTGGTAGGCTGACTCAGCAAAACCCACAGAGACAGCAGATATTAGAGATATTTATGAAAAAGATGGTCTGAGCTTGCAAGTAGGAACTTGAAGACATCCATCAACATGCTTACCAACAAAAGTGCAATATGTAGTTTCAATTATATTGAAAAACATAATTTTAAAGAGTTGTTTAATTATTTCTTTTTATGGATTATAATATTTTTAATTGATTAAAAAATGAAAACGAACAATGTAGCAAGACAATTGAAAATGTAATGGTCAGAGCTGGAAAGATTTTAATTTAGGGACTAAAAACAAGGCTACATATTGCCTTTTTAAAACTTTTAAGTTAAAACTTAAACTTTAAACCTTTTTTTGTGCTATTATTTTTATTATTAGAGTACAAATTGATAATTAATATATATTGATAATTGTTGTACGTGTTTTGTTGGATTAAATGCTTGTCGTCCAATTTTCTCATTGTTACTTTTACTATTTGTTTTATTTTTATTTATTATTTTAAAAAGTTGCTTTGGACAAAAGCATTAGCTAAATACTTAAACTATACCTACACTATAATTATTCACTGAAAACCAAACTAACTCTCTAAGCTATTGTTTGTTAATTTGTAAGTCAAATCAACAGTGCCCACAGATGTTAATTATATTGAAACTGGAAAGGTTGTGGTCCTCTCCAAGTGATGTTTGGTCATTTCAGTGGTTGCATTATTATGGTATGTCCCGACTGAGTGGTGGTTGGGGTCAGCTGTCAGCTAGAGAGACTTTGTCACCATTTGGTTGCTTTGCAGTTTCGCTTACTGTGGTATCTGCTCTTATTGTCTTATTTCAGGATTTCCCCAAACCAAGAAAGGAAAGCTGTTATATGAGAAGGTTCCTGGCAGAAGTGATGGACAGACAAGGCTGAGGTTTTTCTGAGTTTTTTCTTCCATCAAGTTTGTATCCTTCCTTCTGAAGGTTATTTCACATTTCACACATGAATACTAATTCTACGGAAAAAAACAACTTTGTAGACATTTGATGAAACTTTTGTATCCCAGCCACAGTGACTGTATGGTATTTATTGTTCTTATTCATAAATATTTGTATTCTTTGTCTCTAACTGGAACAAGCTTTAGATGAAAATTGTTATTGGTTCACTTGATTAATTGTTGATATGTGGCCATTTAATGTATTTGTATGATGTATTTGACTTATTTGTATGTCAGTCTTAGGTGAATGTTACATATTTATCCACACGTACTGTGCCAAAACGTAACTATATATGTTCATGTGATGTTCATTATAACAGTATTTCACATTTTTGATCAATAGATTCAGCTAACCTTCTCTGACATTGTCAAAACACTTAAAATAAATTACAACATAATGTTTGGTCAGCATGTTGACCTCTGCATAGATCTCCTAATTTCACAGCCCTGTTTCCCTGTTTGTTTGTTTTTAAACTGTCATTTTTCACCTTTTCAATTCAGTGAATGAAACGTTATGTGGTTTGTTTACTATTGGCACAGTCAGTGGCGTGCGTCAACACTGGACAAACAGCATTTTATTGGGCTATATCCTCCTGACCTGCCTGACCTCTCACCTTTTCTCCTGGGTTGCTATGTCCCACTTTTTCAATGTCCACTGCTCTTAGGAGCCAAGCAGGTGGCTGACTGCACTGTTGTTGTGTTAGGAGCAGGATCCGTACAATAGAAACACCATTGTGTTTACAAACAATGATGGACTTTCTCTTTTCTCTCTTTCTCTCTCCTTCAGCAGACTGAATAGCTCACGGTTTGTGAGGTAGGGATCGTGTGGTGGCTACACGTGCACATTTGAGTGAGAGCCATGGGGTAGCCATTATGCAAAGAAAAATGGAGATTCAAATGCATTAAAGAAAGCTGTTAAAATTAGAATTGAACACGCGCAGTTTTGAAAAACTGCAGACTGATTTATTTTTTTAATCCCAGACGATTACGCTTTCACTCCTATAAGACCAAAGTTATATGTATTTTTTTCAATAATTAACATTTTTGATAGAGAACAATATGGTAATACCCATGGTATTATGCAATTACACAAATCTTGAAGACCTATAGGTCATGGGAAATAAAGCATTGTGGCACTGTAAGAAAGGGAAACTCAAACCACATGGTCTTTATTTTCTGCGTGATATTTTTGTGACCTCTCAATGACTTGGCCTAATTTAGTTTTATTTAGCACCATATTAATAATACAATTTTAATACAAATTTTCCAAGGTTGACATTATTTCATATTTTTTGTCATTTCCATTCGAGATGATAACCTCCCCCCCTCCTTTTACTCCTCCTCCCCTCCCTTCCCTTTTCGCAGTCGGTCTGGCAACGCTGGAAAGGTAATCATTCATTAACACGGCAATCCCCTTATCGCACTCGCTCAGAGTGCTGCGAAGGCTTATCTTCACGAGCCAGCGCACGGCAGCCAGCCCCTCGCTGGAATGAAGCTCCAGACAAAGGGAACCCCGGGGCATTGATTCCTGCCTCCTCCACCTCACCGCCTCCGCCCTCCTTCCCCTCCCTCCCTCCCTCCCTCTCCACCCTCCGCTTCTGTCTCCGCAGCCAGCCAGCTCCATCAATAACCACCCTGCCCTGCGCTCCCGCTCTTTAGCGTCGCTAACCACGGCGGTTTACAACAGGGCAACCTGGACACAAACACGTTACGGAGAGTGAGAAAGAGAGAGAGGGGGGGGGGGTGGCGGGGAGGGAGGGAGGGAAGGAGGGAGGGAGAAAAACAAAAAGCCAGAGAGTGAAATATTGAGGCGCTTCCAGACAATTCTGAGCCACTAAATAAACATTGGGGTAATGGTTCAGTAATGACTCCTGTAATGAAAGAGACCGTGTGGGAGAGAGAACAGGCGGGTCAGACCTAACCTTTAAGATGTCCTTTACTTCCACATGACACCAATGGGTCACAGCCATCAGCCCATTGTGCCAGGAGGCAGTAAAATGGCCAAGCAGAACTTACGCCCTAATGACCATTCCCCCTGCATTTAAACGTCTTATGGCACCTGTCAAGTTTACCCAAAGAAATGCAGATTTCAGTAGAATGCATTTACAGCTTTACTTTTTGCTATTGCTGTATAGACTGCCCTGGAGTTGTTTTAAAAAAAAAAAATTTTTTTAATTAATCTTTGTCATAGTGGATATATAAAAATGTTTTTGCCATGGCAAAAAATGCTGTGATTTGTCTTACAGATACTTTTGTTGAATTGTATATATTATTTGTATGTATGTAAGTGTTTTCATGCAACAGTCATTGTTGCTGATCCATGCAGGAGTACTGGTGCTCGCTTTCATTCCTCCTCGAGTTTTGTTGAATGGCGCTGTTGAACAATCAGGAGGAGCCCCTCTCCGCTCTGGAGAGTGCCTGTGTCCTTCAGGGAGCCCGAGATGGTGATGAGCTTTTGGTTCTGAGCTACAGGCTTGTGTTTTGGTGTGTGTGTGTGTGTGTGTGTGTGTGTGTGTGTGTGTGTGTGTGTGTGTGTGTGTGTGTGTGTGTGTGTGTGTCTCTCTCTCTCTCTCTCTCTCTCTCTCTCTCTCTCTCTCTCTGCCTCTCTGTCTCTGTGTGTGTGTGTGTGTGTGTGTGGGGTGGTGCGTGGTGTTGAGAGGACGTGGCGCTGAAAGAGCCGGACTGAGCGTGCATCAGCTCTGCAGGTGCAGGGCCCTCAGAGTTGCAGCCGGGGCTCGTGAATGGAGGGACCCCTCTGATTCAGGGCCGTGGCCCCCGCCGGGGTCCCCAATTCTGCAGGGCCGCCGGATAATCCCTCCCCGTCCCTAATCGGATTATGTAAATGCTCACTTTCGGCACAGAGAGGTGTTTCATGCCAGGCTGCGTCCCTGAAACAACACTTGACGGGTGTAAGAGAACGGCCACAAACGCTTAAACTAGATGTCGGGCCTGGGTGTGTGCAGTTTGATCTGAGGGGGCTCAGGCTGAGAGAGAGGCACAGAGTAAGAGAGAAGGAGGGAGTGAAAGAGAGAGAGAGCGAGAGAGAGAGAATGAAGGGGGTGGGGGAGGGGGAGGAGTAAGGAGAGTTTGGGGATTGGTGGAGTGGGAGAAGTTGCTGACCCACACCTTGGGGAAGCGGCCCCTGTTTCCCATACACCCCTTTAATTTATGTCTGGCCCTTGGAATCGCCCAACAAGATTACCCAGCGTGCAACAAAACTGCTATTGTAAAACTGTCAATCTGGATACGGGGGACTTACTTTTCTTTTGTTCCCCGCTCAGGATATTATCACTGATGGTGATATTTAGTTGTGTTTTTTCATCCGCTTAATTTCAGCCCACGTTAATATTTCCAGCAGGTGGATTGGGGGTGTGTTTTGGGGTGGGGGGGCATTAAGTGGTGCTCATGATATTTCAATGAGCACTACAGCAGTTAGTGTGGGTTATTTATGTGACAAATGTTAAACTTGAAAGACTCCAGTGACATTAATGCTGTTAAGACAGAAAAAGGAGCTTAGCATGCTATATGCAGCCCCACCTCACACCTGGCTAAAGAGACACTCACCAAATCTTTAAATTTACATGCATTTTGTGAAGCGCCGCTCTTAAACAGCTCCGACGCATTGTTTTAGCTGTATTCCGCTTCAGGCTGTTTGTCATTAACACATCAGCCGGTGTGACACGGAGCAATTTGCCATGGGTTTTACACGAGCTTCTCATAGCCCGGCACCGAGCCTCCCGGGCAGGGTGTTTAACATAACGCTGAAATGTTTAACAGGATGTCCCCGTTCCACTCGACAGCTGGAAACATCCTCCTGCATTCAGTCTCTTTTACACAAGGAATGTGTGTGTGTTTGGATGAGGTGGGGGGGGGGGGGGGGGGGGAGTTAGGGGTTTTGTGTGTGTGTGTGTCTTGGCAGGGGGGGTTAGGGGTTTTTGTGTGTGTGTGTTGGGGGTGGGGGGGGGTTTGTGTGTGTGTGTGTGTGTTTGGGGGGTGGTGATGGTGATGGTGGAGTGGCAGCACACGTCACTGGTGAGGGTGCCTATAAATCATAAGGAAGAGACAAGAGCCAGTCCTCTCCTCCCCTCCCCTCTCTGTGCCTCTCGTCAGCCAAGAGAGCGGGTGCCCCAGCGAACAGAGAGCATGAGGAGCTCTGAGTGACTGCACACACACACCCACACCCACACACACACTCACACTCACACACACACACTCGCTGGGATAGGAACAGACTCTGCTACCGGAGCTGCTGCTGCCACTCTCTGTTACTCAGCCTCCGTGCTGAGGACCTGCGGAGGACATCTCTGTAAACCTACAGCTTCTGCAAGCAACGACACCCACAAGGTGAGGCTACACTCAGATACATCCTGATGCTGTTTATTTATTTATTTGTTTGTTTATATCTTCATAACATGCATAGGAATTTTTTTAAATGAATGACTTTCTGATGAGGACTGGGATAGATTGCCGCCAGTTGCCTTGGTGTTGCAGTAGAAGATCTACAATTCTTTTGACATCTAGTCATACGTGCTCCTCATTTCAGGATTAATTGATTCAAGTCATCCGAGTTCTAAATTGATTAATTTGTTTAATTATCTCATTAAGCACGCTAATATAGTGCACGCAAAGCGCTGCTCGGGTCACGTAGGTATCTTAAGAGGCAGTCTCTAATGGCATTTGTTGAGCATCTTCCTAAATTCCCATATTTACAAATGCAGTATCAGGTAGGCTTCAGTGTCAAATTTTTTATAAATCTCCTTCAGAGGAAATGTATTTCCTCTTGTTGATTCGACATCGATTTCTACTGGTGCAATTTCAGATTTTTCATCTCTATAGTCTTGTCTATGGTAAAGCCAACCATCAGTTCTTTGATACTAGTATCTTCTTCATCTAAACTTACCTGCATGCTTTGTTTCGCATTCTTACATACTTAATTGCTTTATTTTTTTCAAACCCCCAGGTCAGTCTCGTCCGCTATGACCAGGAAAGTGTTCACCAACTCGCGGGAGCGCTGGCGGCAGCACAACGTCAACACAGCCTTCACCGAGCTGCGCAAGCTCATCCCCACGCACCCGCCCGAGAAGAAGCTGAGCAAGAACGAGATCCTGCGCTTGGCTATGCGCTACATCAACTTCCTGGTGCAGATACTGGAAGCCCAGAGCGATGGAGGTGGTGGAGGCATCCAGCCCTCCGGTCAGTCCCCAGCGTCGCTGCTCAGCTTCCTGCGGGGCAACATGGAGAGCCTGCAGGCCTCCCGGCCCTGGGCCCTCACCAGTGACACGGAGGCCCCCTCTCCCAGCTCCAGCTGTGACAGCTCTGAGGCCTGGTAGGGCCCGCTAGAGAGCGAGGGAGAGAGAGAGAGAGAGAGAGAGAAGTCCCTGTAAAGCCACAAAGTTCTTTTCATTTCTGGAGGTCGACTTCAAGGTGACCTCTCTTTAACTGTTAAAGTGAGCAGGAGTGTGCAGAGAAGGATTGGTTTTTGTGAGGAATGGAGGACGATTTGCTGTGGTTTTCATTTTATTTACGCACTTGACTTGAAACATGGACGTCACCTCTACGCTTTTACATTCACTGTATTTATTTCAAGGACACTTTCATCCAAAGGGACTTCTACAAAGGGCAAGTGTACATTTTAATCACTGTGTGTGCGTTCTTCCCGGAATAGAGCCCTCAACCATGACTCTGGTACCGCTCTGGTACACCAGTCGAAGGAGGAAAAAACTGGAAACGGGGAAGATTTTCTTAATGATGTGAGACATTTAAAACCATCTCTAAATTATCTATTCAATTTAACTTAAAAAATATATATAAACATTTTTAACTGAGAAATACGAGATACATTGACGACCTTATACACCAGATTGACCCAGTCCAATCCCGTGTTTGTGTTATTTCATTCTCATTTTCACAGGACTTGTACCTTGTGACACTGAGTTTTCGTTAGTTTTATGATGGTACTGTTGCGGTTCATTTTATTACTAATTTGACAATCCTACTAAATTGTGGGTTCATTTGACACAAGGATGTTACTTATTTTTTTGTACAAGTATTTGTGCTCTTTTGTACAAATGTCATATGGCCAAAGACTATTATTTGCCCTTTGTTTTTGTTATTGTAATGTATTTTATCGTGTTATGAAAGTGTGTAAATGTGTATTGTTTATTGTTTTTTTAAAACATATAATTTATTATTTATTGTAACTATTTATTTGAAACATGATTTTAAAATAAAGAAACTTCTAAAATCCATTCATGTGTTCCCAGTATTTGAAAGTATTCTCTGGCGAACCCATACATACATACATACAGTGGGGAAAATAAGTATTTGAACCCCTGCCGATTTCGCAAGTTTGGCCACTTGAAAAGAAATGTGTGATCTATAATTGTAATGGTAGGTGTATTTTAACAGTGAGAAATAGAATATCAACAAACAAATCCAGAAAACTGCATTTTATAACATTTATGACTTTATTTGTATTTGATGCAGAAAATAAGTATTTGAACCCCCAAGCAAACATCAAGAATGCTTGCTCCCAATGACCAGTTATGTGCCCAAGAAGCACACAGATTAGTCCTCATTAGGCCTAACAAGGTACACCTGATCTCAACTGGTGATGTGTATAAAAGAAACCTGTCCAAATAATCATACTTCACACCTTCAACCTCACCACCATGGGCAAGACCAAAGAGTTGACCAAGGACGTCAGAGATAAGATTGTAGACCTGCACAAGGCTGGAATGGGTTACAAAACCACCGGCAAGCAGCTTGGTGAGAAGCAGACAACTATTGGTGCGATTATTCGTTAATGGAAGCAACACCAAACAACTGTCAATCGCTCTAGGTCTGGGGCTCCATGCAAGATATCCCCTCGTGTGGTATCGGTGATCATGCGAAAGGTGCAGAATAACCCCAGAACTACACAGGGGGAGCTTGTGAATGATCTCAAGGCAGCTGGGACCACAGTCACCAAGAAAACCATTGGCAACACACTACGCGGTAATGGTTTGAAGTACTGCAGCACTCGCAAGGTCCCCCTGCTCAAGGAAGCACATGTACAGAGCCGTCTGAAGTTTGCCAATGAACACTTAAATGATTCTAAGGAGGATTGGGAGAAAGGATGTGGTCAGATGAGACCAAAATCAAGCTCTTTGGCATCAACTCGACTTGCCGCGTTTGGAGGGGGAAGAATGCTGAATATGACACCATCCCCACCGTCAAGCATTAAGGTGGAAACATTATGCTTTGGGGCTGTTTCTCTGCCAAGGGTACAGGACGACTCCACTGCATCGAGGGGACTATGGATGGGGCCATGTAACGTGGAATATTGGGCTTGAACCTCATTCCCTCATTCCCTCCCATTGAAAACGCAACCTTAAGGATTTGGAGAGGATCTGCAAAGAGGAGTGGACCAAAATCCCTCCTGAGATGTGTGTAAACCTGGTGACCAACTACAAGAAAAGTCTGACGTCTGTGCTTGCCAACAAGGGTTATTCCACCAAGTACTAAGTCATGTTTTGCTAGGGGTTCAAATACTTATTTTCTGCATGAAATGCAAATGAAGTCATAAATGTTATAAAATGCAATTTTCTGGATTTGTTTGTTGATATTCTGTTTCTCAGTGTTAAAATACACCTACTATTACAATTATAGATCACACATTTCTTTGCAAGTGGTCAAACTTGCGAAATCGGCAGGGGTTCAAATACTTATTTTCCCCACTGTACATGCTTTCAAGATGCTAATATTTGAAGAGTGAAGTTGATTTTTATTTTGAGTTTATTTTGTTGTCTCTATTCCTTCTCTAACACTGCTGTTGGTCTTCATCGCACACACAAGTGCAGCACTAAAGGCACCTTTTCCCCCTAAATCAGTGTGTGTGTGTGTGTTTGTGTGTGTGTGTGTGTGTGTGTCAGCGGGCCCTCTTGAATAGGCTGCTGACCAGCTGAATGTCCGGCACAGCATGTCTCGGACTGTGACCATAGCGACGACCTCTGGGGACAGTCTGAGGGGAGGTAAAATGGACCGAAAGAAAAGACAGCTTAACTTGTGCCCCTGTGTCATGAGGTCATCAAGCAGTCAACACGAGGACACTCTTTTTCAACTAGACATGGTCATTTGACTCTGAAGTGGGGCTGAACGAGGGGCATTTGGATGGAGGAGGACCTTTGGCCTGCTGCTTGGGCTCCTGTGTGACGTGTAGAGAAACAAATCCTTTTCTGAAGTCTAAAGCGTTTTCTTCTCCTCATCTTCCCTGCAATATTGATAGAGTAGCGTGGTGAAAGTGTTATTTCTGGCCCTCCCCTACAGAGGAGTCCAGAAATAAACAGTCCTGGCAGTTTTTTGGTGCCAATCTTAGAACAAAAAAGGGGGTTTAGGAAACAAAACAACCTTTGTGAACAGTTACTGTAATCAACCTGTCTTGTACATGCGTTACTCCCTGGATGTCATTACTAGTAATACACATTCATGCACAGAGCAGCTCTAAGCCTGCCAACCAATCAACCCGTTTTAAATGCAAAGCTGCCCACAACCCCCCAGCCACCCCCATCCCCACAGCTCCTTTCGTGTCTGAAAAAAGCTGTGACATTTGCAGCCCAGAGTAAACACAGTGTTGGTTTAATCTTTTTTCCCCACAGTTAAATCCTCTAGTGGTGTGAAAACAGAGCCGCATGCAGCTGAACATACGCTTTCGCAGGACTGCTGGGAATTAACAGGTGATGCATCCTTCTTTTCTCTGACGGCTGTGACCGTTTAGTGACTCGGCACCGAAACACACAGCAGCCATTTGTACTGTTGCGCCAGACGTACACAAGGCTAAATGCTGTGCAAACAGCCTCTTATTTGCCCCTTTTTTGCAAAAACATTTTAAATCAAAGAGGTGTGAGAGACATATTTTGAAAACTATCTACCACAACTCACCTTATCTCACAAAGTCACCTCACACCATGGGCAAGAGAAATGAACAGAGAGAGCTTGTTTAATTTCAAAACGGCACACCCTCGTGGTTGTAATTACTATTATCACAGCACATATGTAAATACTGATATCACAACAACATATGTGAAACGATCATTTAGTAGTGGCAGTTTTAGCTGTATTATTTAACTTTGTGTAATTGTTCCATGAAAACCTTGGAACACTCACAAATAGCTTACCTAATATTGGATTACAGCCTTAATGTTAAGTTTACTGTTTCTTATTTTGTAATGATAGTAATAATAACAGTAACAACAACAGTAAAGCTATATATCACTTCTTTGATAAGGCTCTTATGTTTCCATCATGTGGTGGAATTGGCTTCCGGTACAGCATGGTAAACATAATTCAACAGTGCCAGTAACAGACATAGGCATCACATTAGACATTCAACATCACATTAGACATTAGGCAATAGACATTAGACATCCAACATCACATTAGACATTAGAAACAATGATTAGCACAGCAGACATTATTCACAGATGCCACAGGACAAAATTAGCAGACAATTGACATACAAGATTTAAGTTCAGGTACCTTTGTCAGACCTGGAGAGAATTGTTCAGAGATTTTATAGCAGTGGGGAAAAAACTGGGTTTTGAAACTAGATGTTTTAGTGGGCAGGGGCCTATAGCGCCTCCTAAAGGGCATCAACAGGAAGAGGTGGTGAGCAGGGTTAGAGGGACCAGAGACTTTTTTTTTTTGGTCTTTTGATTGTGCGTTTGTGATAAAGCGATTCAACTGATGGGAGGAGGATGCCAATAATCTTAGATGATTCATTGTCTATGCGCTGCAGTTTTCTGTGTGTTTGACTGTCTAAGCTGCCATACCAAACTGTTATGGAGAAGGTGAATTTGCTCTCAATGATTCTTATTCTTAGTTCAGAACATCATACCTAACCTGGTATAGGCTACTGGAAAAAGAGTGGTAATATCTGTTCTGTAAGGTGGGGCTGGAGATTGCTCAAACCTCCCATAGGACTCAGGAGGTCAGTATCAATGTCAGGGCTTCTTCATAAATTGTCATCTCCTTTAGTTTTTTCCAGATAGATCTTGTGTAATTTGGCAATAGTGTAGTGTCCCCTGTCTCTGCTGATGAAAGCAGAATTTCTTTCATTTTTATCATATTTGTTAATGAATGTCAACATGTTTATGCAGCTTATGATTATGCTAAACAGAAATGTTTTTCATCCCTGCAGCTTTCATAGCTCTTGTTTTGATCCTTTTTTATAAACTTCTCATGAACACTCACACTGGGAGCTGTGATTCCAACCTTCTATTTTAAAATCTTCAAGCTATCTTTCTAAGCAGCTGGCATATCCTGTGATGGACTGCTAAAGCACAGTTTGCCACTTCTCTAATTCTCATACACATACATTTACAATTGCATTGTTACAGCACTATGTAGTGCTCAGCTCTGTATTTCCTGTATACAGAGTTGCCTTGATAGAAAAGGAGTGGACATACCAAGTGGGCAGTTTTCATGATATAGCATCATGAAATTCACATGAAATTTTCAAGTTAACTTCAAATCTGTTTATCGGATGAACTGGTCTCTAATGCACACAACCACTACACTCACAAAATTGAAAAACTGTGTTCACCTTCTTCAGTAAGTGTGAATGTCCTCTCATTTTCACCAAATGAATGGGGAGTCTATTGCACGCAACACAATGTTTAAACACAGGGGTTTCTGGAGTTTGGTGTTGCATACCTATTAATAGAGGTGGAAAATGTTCACCTTCCTTAATAGGTATGCAACACCGAAATCCCAATTTGTATTCAATACCTCCTTTCGCCCCAGTATATCTTTCTCATTGACTGTTCTCTACCAAGTATAAGGGCAATCATCTATTGAGAGCACATTTCCTTATCTGCGTCTACCACACTGTCTGAATCTCTTATCACAATGGACCAGATCAGTGGCAGAAGCCTTTCTCTCTCACGCTCTCTCTCTCTCTCTCTGTTTCTCCCTCTCTCCCTCTCCCTCTGGAAAAAAAACTGGGTCCCAACCAATGGGCCTTGAGCTCTTTATCCCCCACCTCCATTCCCCCTTTAAACCAATTGACGCTGTGCATGTTAAAATATTCCCACAGCTCTCTTGTTACCCCGAGCCTCTCTCTCTCTCTTTGCCTCACACCATTCACACCCCCCTCTCTGTCGCTCAAGTTTGATCTGGCCCAAGCAGAAGAGGCCATCTCTGTCTGGGCTGCAGGTGCGGGCTCCTCGGGAGTGGGGAGCACCCCATTGTGTGCTGGACAGCACCCTCTCCTCTGAAGCACTGTGTTTTTATGGGGCCCGCATTGACAATCACACATTCTAATCAGATTAGGCAAATATATACTTCAGAAAGCAATGCGCTGTGACATCGGGGGGGGGGGGGGGGGGGGGGGGGGGAAGCATGGGCAGGAAGCCATGATGTGAACAAAAAGAGGAGAAAAAACCAACAACAGACACTGTTGAAACTCGAGCGGTGTTTCAGACGTGATTTGCATCACAGAATACTTGTCTCGTCATCTCTACATTTTCCACAGTGAGAGGCCTTGAAAAGCGTCAGTATATCGCGCTGCAGCACTGACATCTTGTATGTTTGTCAAGTTTTTGTTGGGATTTTATTTCTTAGTTTTTCTCAGTTTAAAATATACTCTATACTGACATACAGTGCTTCCTTTAGTTTCATTAACCACTATGTAATCATTTACTCAACAGCATGAACTTTGAGCAGGGGTTAAGCATGTACCTCTGTACAGGGGAGAAATGTGCCCAACCCCTGCTTGAAGTTCATGCTTTTAAGTAAATGATTGCATAAAACTGATCACAGCCTACAGTTATGAGCACCATTGGCTGTGGCATGCTTGATTTTTCATCATGAAAGCTGGATGTGTTATTTTAGTGCTTTTTGCACTGTGCATCGTTGAGAAGGTAAACTGTGGGAACATCTTGGTCTGGCACACTGAGGGAAGTCACTGGATAAACATGAAGCCTGTGCTGGACACACTGATCGACAGAGGCCATCGTGTCACCATCCTCTTTCAGAACGCGTCCATGTTCATTGATCCCAAGGAACACGCGCAGTACAACTACCATCTGTTTAACGTCTCCATTCCCATGTCTGAAGTGGTGGAGTTTTTTGACGACTTTGTACACTTTTCACTGTATGAACTTGACCATTTGAGCTATGTGAGGATTTACTGGAGGCTACATGACCTCATGAAGAAAGATGCCGCACTTGGCCTCAGAATTTGTGATGGCATTCTTAGGTCAGATGCCCTCATGGACAAACTGAAGCAGGCCAAATACGACCTTCTCTTCGCAGATCCTATTTATCCCTGCAGCGAGCTGGTGGCTGAGGTTCTGAACATACCCTTTGTGTACTCACTGCGCTTTTCAGTGGCCAACACCATGGAGAGACTCTGTGGACAGCTGCCAGCTCCACCATCATATGTTCCTGGCACCATGGTGAAACTGACAGACCAAATGAGCTTCTCCGAAAGACTCATCAATTTTGTGTTCTACCTGGTGCAGGATGCTGTGTACTGCATCACATGGAGACAGTATGATCAGTATTACAGTGAGATTTTGGGTAAGAGTCATGATTGAGATGTACTAAGTGTGAGTGCAGAGACATACAGTATTCCCCAGCTGATCCCACCTTTACTTATGTTAACGCTACTCCGATCCTCACAGGAAAGCCCACTTCTTTCTGTGAGCTAATGGGCAAAGCTGACATCTGGTTGATCAGGACATACTGGGACTTTGATTATTCCCGCCCCATCCTTCCTAACTTCAAATACATCGGGGGAATTCACTGCAAACCTGCCAAACCCCTACCAAAGGTGAGTCTGAACTCAGCATCCCTATGTGATTCTGTTTAATGTACTCTTTTTGATTACGTGCTGATTGACTTTATTTAGTTTCCATTCATAAATACGTACCAGGGCCATTGAAACATTTATCATGTTCTGCAATACCATTTTGTTGTCACATAGAATACAAATAATAAAAAAAAAAATTACAAATGATTTGTGACCATAGATACTGCATTTAGATAATGAATTAAGCTTGATCTATCCCTTCCAGTTTTACGTATAAAATCTATAAAAATGTTCTGAGCACAATGTTTTCATCCCACCAGGACATGGAGGAGTTTGTTCAGAGCTCTGGAGATGATGGGATTGTGGTGTTCACCTTAGGATCAATGATCGCAAACCTCACCAAAGAGAAGAGCAATACTATTGCCTCTGCCTTGGGGCAAATCCCACAGAAGGTTGTATAGCCTCAGTGTCCAGCGCATGTCTGATTATCCCAGATATTATGCTCTGAGTATGAACTGTTTTGTTTGAACAATGTGAATGATTTGTTTCTACTCTTTCTAGAACACAAAGGTGCTCGCAAAAATTGTTGATGCGATTTACTTTGACAAGCAAATCAAAAGTGCAGTCCATATACAGTATACACTCAGTATTTTCATGTGTAAGTTAGGATTGTTTTGAATCTGGGCTGGCCACTCATTGTAGTGTGCTCTTACCTGACAGGTGTTGTGGAGGTACAAAGGTGAGAAGCCAGAGAGTCTTGCCCCAAACACCAGACTGTATGAATGGATCCCACAGAATGACCTACTGGGTGGGTATTAGACAGTGATGATACGCTTCTGATGTTTCCTGTAAATCATCTGATAGATCATACCCCAAAACACTTAATGGTCATGGCATCAAGTCTTAGCAAAAGCAAGCACTGATCAAGGACTGACTAAATGTTTTTTATATCCACTGTAGGTAATTGTGAATATAAGCGTCTTCTGCTTATAACCGCTACCAAAATCCCAACACAATCTAAATTACAGCAAAATGACTCTGTTTTCTTTTTTTGCCAGGACACCCAAAAACTAGGGCTTTTGTGACCCATGGTGGGACCAATGGATTGTATGAGGCCATTTATCATGGTGTGCCCATGGTGGGTATTCCACTATTTGCTGACCAGCCAGACAACATGGTGCACATGAAGGCCAAAGGAGCTGCTGTCATCATGGACTACAACACCATGCAGACCCAAGACCTTGTGGAGGGACTGAAGACTGTGATCAATGATCCATCGTAAGGCTTAATTAATCTTCTGCTCACTGTATGATATCGTCTCTATATAAATATGCATGAAATATTTTGATATTCGTTGGTGACCTGGTATACCATTTTGGTTGAAAAATAAAACAATAAATAGTGGTTCAAAAGTTGCAGTCAGTGGTTTCAGCAGCTAAATAAATTATTCTAGACCTATAATAATGATATTTACTCTACTCTATGGATGATAATTGGGATTTTAAGTTTTCGGTGTATTGTCATATGTAGTTTCAAGTATCGCTCTCATTTGTTGGCAACTTAGAATGTTTGGACATGTAAACAGATACATGAAAACAAGGACAACTTCCTGAAACAAGGAACCAAACTGTGTAAAGTGCATAGTATTACATTATTATTTATGTATCATGGCTTTAGAGTTGCAACATTCAGCATTTTCATTTTTGTCAACATACTGTAAATCATTCACTATTACTACTTTTGCTGATTATTTTATTGCCCATTTGTTCCACAGGTATAAAGCCAGCGCCACAATACTGTCAAAAATACACCACGACAGACCAGAGACACCAAGAGATGAGGCTGTGTTTTGGGTAGAATATGTGATGCGCAACAAGGGGGCCAAGCATTTAAGGGTAGAAGCCCATAACCTTACATGGTACCAGTACCATTGTCTTGATGTGTTTGCTTTTATGATTGGAATAGTCCTACTGGTCCTCTTCATGTTTATCAAAACTTGCAAGTTTTGCTTTAGAAGGTGCTGTTTGAGATCAAATGAAAAGAACAAACAAGAGTGAGGGATATTTGCACTGCATTTCTTTTATTTTTGAATGTCTTTTTAATGTATTTGCAGCTCTAAAACCCAATCTTGTTCAAATGACCTACAATTACTTTTTGTTTTAATTACTGTTTTTCTGTTTATTTAAAACCATTTCTGTGACTTCATGGCTAGAATTGGTGGCCGATATGTGTTATGCATGCAAATTGTGCTTCATGATGGTGTAGATCAGTGTGATCAGTTCTTAACTGGTGGGTCCCGACCCAAAACTATTTTCATGAAAAGAATGCGATTTTTTTCGCAACCGCGTAACGTTGACCCCATCCACAGAGACTAGGCTACCTAGGCCTGCTAGTTGACACAAAACCTTTATTTTGATATCATGTCCATGCATGTTGTAGTCATGGAAATAGAATGTTGGTTGCAGAGCACTTGCAGTTGTTATATCACTCGGAAGTTCGCTGGCTGTCTAGAGGAAAAAGTTTGACTCGGTTTGACGAATTGAAAGAAGAAATAGCAGCTTTCCTCTTCGAGACTAACTCGCTTTATGCTGAGCTGTTTGACAGTAAGATCTGGCTGGCCCATGTTGCCTATCTTGTTGATGTGTTCGAGCACCTAAACACACTGAACTTATCTTTGCAAGGGAAGGGCCATAATAAGTTTGAGCAGTCCGATAAAGTGAATGCGTTCAAGAAGAAGATCGCACTGTGGGAAAACAGAGTGTCCAAAGACAGGCTGGACATGTTTCCCAACGTTCATCATGAAATACCTCAGCTGGACACTGTCGCGGACAAAAATGCCCTGAAGAGCAGCATTGCGGTAGCCTGACGATGTCATACTCATAATTCTAGTCAGAATATGAGTCTGATACCGCTCCAATGGGCTGTGATTATGGGGCGTGTTTCAACCGAACCAGGGAAAAAAATGCCTCTTCGCTCAATTGGATATATCTAGAACCAATCAGAGCAACGTAGTATGACCATAACGTAGACCATGGGGCCAGCTGATACATTAAACTTTTACTGGGTCCCGTAGGAAGGACGGCAAAAACATCTTTTCGATCGACAAATGCCTTGATCGCGTTTCTCTGTTCCTCTTTCAAAATGAATGTGCTGTCAATGTCTTCTAAAACAGACTCGAATCACCACATTTCAGCTCTCCAACGGCAGCCATGTTTGTTGAAAACGAATTCACCCCAAAAGCTCTTTGGTGACGTGGTTGATTACGTTACGGTTGATCATCTGTCCATCATCGTATAAAGCCCGCCTTGACAATTTGATTGGTACGGCAATGTCTGTCCGCAGATAATTTCTCCTCAATGGAGTAATGCCAGACCGAACTTCCCAACCAAAAAATGTGTGGGCGGGGCTAAGTTCGGTCTGGTATCCAGGCTAGCATTACGGCGCACCTTGGGAAACTGCAATCGCGGTTTCATAATTACTTCCCAGAGACATCGAGTGAAGATGAACAGTGAGTGCGCGATCCCTTTGGAATCGACCTCGAAAGCGTCGCGTTGCCATGTAATGAAGAGAATCAGCTGATTGAGCTTTAATGCAACCAGACGCTGAAAAAGAAACTCGGAGAAGTCAGCCTCTCTCACTTTTGGTGCAGCAGTGTCACGGCTGAGTATTCCTCCTTGGCTAGCCGTGCAATTAAAATCTTACTGCCCAAGCAAAGAAACAGGTTGGACACTGAACATGATTTACGTGTAGCTCTGTCTACCATAGTGCCTGATTTTGAGGCTCTGATCAGATCTAAAAAGCATCCCCAGTTCTCTCATTAATTATCCTAAAACAGCCTAGGCCTGATTTGCTAATTGTTAAAACTGCCTGTTCAGGTTTCATTGTAAATTTGGTCATTGTAAAAGGAGGTAGGTCCATCTCATATTAGTTGCAGTGTTCACATCCAGTTCATACATATGTCAAATCTAAATGGATGAAATGTTAAGAGTATTCTGCCAATTCATATTTTAATCAAAATGGCAATATCATATGTGCAGTAATATTTTCCCCAGTTCTCAAATGAATGACCATAAAACAGCCTAGACCTAATTTGCTGAATTGTTAAAACAGCCTGTTCTGGTCTTGTAAATCTGGTCAATGTAAAAGGCGGTAGGCCCACCTCATGTTATTTGCAGTGTTCACATACAGTTCATACAGTGTGATGTCAAATCTAAATGGATGAAATGTTTGAGTATTTTGCCAATGATTAAATATTTTAATACAAATGCCAATGTAATATCATATGTGCAGTAATGTTTTTGAGAAATAAAATAAGTTCTCTTCAATCTAAAAAAAAGTGGGTCGCGACCTAATGACCATAGGAAATTGTGGGTCCCAAGGCCAGACCAGTTAAGAACCACTGGTGTAGATGACCTCTGCTTGATTAAATATACACATATTGTCTTTAAAATAATTAACACAAATTAAACAAAAAGTCAACCTCAAAATAAAGACCAAATGAGTTCCTAAGTTTAGGTTAGATCCACACATATGATAGACAAAGACATGGCTTTGCCAGCCCACTCCCCCATTTTCCAAAGTCTGTTCCAAGGCAATGGGGTGTTACCTTCTGGATTCCTTGGGAAGAGGTGGATGTATATTCCAATATGTTGAAAAACATGTTCCGCATTCCAAGATTCCAAATAGTAATTCTTATTTTTGCTTGTTTGTCTGCTCACCTGCATCAAGTGGATTTTTTTTTAACAGACCTAAATGCAGTATTACTCTTACTGTGTACCTCTTACGTACCCTATTCCTTTTGGTCAGACTAACCTCTGTTCACACAAGTACTTACCTCTGCTCAAAGTTCATGCTATTGAGTAAATTATTACACAGAACAGATTGCAGCCTAGAGTTACAAGCACCATTGTTCGTGGCATACTTGACTTTTCATCATGAAAGCTGGATGTGTTATTTTAGTGCTTTTTGCACTGTGCATCGTGGAGAAGGTAAACTGTGGGAACATCTTGGTCTGGCACACGGACGGAAGTCACTTTATTAACATGAAGCCTGTGCTGGACACACTGATCGACAGAGGCCATCGTGTCACCATCCTCTTTCAGAACGCGTCCATGTTCATTGATCCCAAGGAACACGCGCAGTACAACTACCATCTGTTTAACGTCTCCATTCCCATGTCTGAAGTGGTGGAGTTTTTTGACGACTTTGTACACTTTTCACTGTATGAACTTGACCATTTGAGCTATGTGAGGATTTACTGGAGGCTACACGACCTCATGAAGAAAGATGTCGCACTTGGCCTCAAAATTTGTGATGGCATTCTTAGGTCAGAGGCCCTCATGGACAAACTGAAGCAGGCCAAATACGACCTTCTGTTCACAGATCCTATTTATCCCTGCAGCGAGCTGGTGGCTGAGGTTCTGAACATACCCTTTGTGTACTCACTGCGCTTTTCAATGGCCAACACCATGGAGAGACTCTGTGGACAGCTGCCAGCTCCACCATCATATGTTCCTGGCACCATGGTGAAACTGACAGACCAAATGAGCTTCTCTGAAAGACTCATCAATTTTGTGTTCTACCTGGTGAAGGATGCTTTGTACCACAGCGTATGGAGACAGTATGATCAGTATTACAGTGAGATTTTAGGTAAGAGTCATGATTGACTTCAAGGCATGAGCACAGCTGCAGAGCTTGTCTTATAGTACAAACTGTGTTGTATGCAACAGATACTGCAGTGCTCGTAACACATACTTAAGGAAGGATAGATTATGCCTGCTCTATATACAGTATGTTTCCCCACACGTCTTTACAACAGCACGCATTTCCTGTCAGGACTTTGGGTTGGATAGCACGAACTGTAATTGTATTTTCAGATAAGGAAACATACAGTATTCCCAGCTGATCCCACCTTTACTTATGTTAACGCTACTCCGATCCTCACAGGAAAGCCCACTTCTTTCTGTGAGCTAATGGGCAAAGCTGACATCTGGTTGATCAGGACATACTGGGACTTTGATTATCCCCGCCCCATCCTTCCTAACTTCAAATACATTGGAGGAATTCACTGCAAACCTGCCAAACCCCTACCAAAGGTGAGTCTGAACTCAATGTGTCTGTGTAGGTCTGTTTGAAATGTTCTTTTTGATGATTTCGGGTCTGTCCGACACGGGAAAAAAACCTGCCTTCTTAAACAGCATTTGGTGGCAGTAAGGCATGAACGCATGTCCGAATCAAATGTTTGTATAAAATTCTGCCTTCTAAGATACCTTTGTTTGGACACATTTTGAAGGCAGCATACATGCATCATTCGCTGCCTTCAAATCAGACAATTATATTTGAATTATTTGAAGTCAGGTGGCAACGGTGTTCTGCGTTGCTAGGTAAGCTGTCTGAAATTAAGTTTGTAGTAGGTACCTTGGTGCCTGCTACGGCAACTGACAGCAGCAAGGCAGCCCTTCCGTTTCAGACAGACCCTTAGTTTCTCTTCATTGACATGTGCCAGGAATATGGAAAGGTGTATCATGTTCTGCCTAAACTGAATCATATTATATCCTCCCTAAGTCATGTATTAGAAATGTGAACACAAACTGACCTTTAAAACTAATGAGGTTGCTGTTGTGAATAATTAATTACATTTCAAAAATGTAATTTTTTTTATTTCAATTCCAATTTTATTTATATAGCGCCAAAACAATAAAATAGTCTCAAGGCGCTTTACAGAGCCCAGTGCCTGAAACCCCCCTTACAGCAAGCACAATGGCGACAGGGGCAATGCTATCTTTATAGTTTTAAATGGTCAGTGGTCTGCGTGTAAGTAGTCAGACACTAATGTTTTCATCCAACCAGGACATGGAGGAGTTTGTTCAGAGCTCTGGAGATGATGGGATTGTGGTGTTCACCTTAGGATCAATGATCGCAAACCTCACCAAAGAGAAGAGCAATACTATTGCCTCTGCCTTGGGGCAAATCCCACAGAAGGTTGTATAGCCTCAGTGTCCAGGGCATGTCTAATATTTCAAATTTCATGCACCGAAGTATTAACTTTTTGTTTTTGCATAATTCTTGTTTGTTCTTAAAAACAAATTACAAAAAAAAGGAAATGTATATAAATACTATTTAGCCATCTATTACAACATGTCTATTTCTGTAGAAATGAAACACAACTCTGTTAATTCAGTTTGCCTTGAAGTAGGAAATCAAAAGCTGAGCACATGTAGCCCACATACTCACCACTTTCCTGTATATGTTAGAATTGTTTTGAATCTGGGCCGGCCACTCATTGTAGTGTGCTCTTACCTGACAGGTGTTGTGGAGGTACAAAGGTGAGAAGCCAGAGAATCTTGCTCCAAACACCGGACTGTATGATTGGATCCCACAGAATGACCTACTGGGTGGGTGTCATTTTCATGGGAGACAGGGAATTTTTGAACCTGATGTCTCCTGTTGCTCGTCTGATAGATTATAAACCGAAACACTTTATGGTCATGGGAAGTCCCTGGAAAAGTAAATGCTGATTAAACATTTGATCTAATATAGGTCATTGTTGATGAAACCATTTGTTATTAACTGCTATTAATCAAATGACATTGTCCTTTTTTTATCACCAGGACATCCCAAAACTAGGGCTTTTGTGACCCATGGTGGGACCAATGGATTGTATGAGGCCATTTATCATGGTGTGCCCATGGTGGGTATTCCACTATTTGCTGACCAGCCAGACAACATGGTGCACATGAAGGCCAAAGGAGCTGCTGTCATCATGGACTACAACACCATGCAGACCCAAGACCTTGTGGAGGGACTGAAGACTGTGATCAATGATCCATCGTAAGGCTTAATTAATCTTCTGCTCACTGTATGATATCGTCTCTATATAAATATACATGAAATATTTTGATATTCGTTGGTGACCTGGTATACCATTTTGGTTGAAAAATAAAACAATAAATAGTGGTTCAAAAGTTGCAGTCAGTGGTTTCAGCAGCTAAATAAATTATTCTAGACCTATAATAATGATATTTACTCTACTCTATGGATGATAATTGGGATTTTAAGTTTTCGGTGTATTGTCATATGTAGTTTCAAGTATCGCTCTCATTTGTTGGCAACTTAGAATGTTTGGACATGTAAACAGATACATGAAAACAAGGACAACTTCCTGAAACAAGGAACCAAACTGTGTAAAGTGCATAGTATTACATTATTATTTATGTATCATGGCTTTAGAGTTGCAACATTCAGCATTTTCATTTTTGTCAACATACTGTAAATCATTCACTATTACTACTTTTGCTGATTATTTTATTGCCCATTTGTTCCACAGGTATAAAGCCAGCGCCACAATACTGTCAAAAATACACCACGACAGACCAGAGACACCAAGAGATGAGGCTGTGTTTTGGGTAGAATATGTGATGCGCAACAAGGGGGCCAAGCATTTAAGGGTAGAAGCCCATAACCTTACATGGTACCAGTACCATTGTCTTGATGTGTTTGCTTTTATGATTGGAATAGTCCTACTGGTCCTCTTCATGTTTATCAAAACTTGCAAGTTTTGCTTTAGAAGGTGCTGTTTGAGATCAAATGAAAAGAACAAACAAGAGTAAATGAGTTTTTATTTTTTGCACTGCATTTTTTTTATTTTCATTTTATACATACCCTTTATTTACTTGAATGTACTTGAACTGAGTGCTGAATGCTGTTTTTTTGTTGCTTTGAAATCATTTCTGTCATTTGTAAATTTTGGCAAATATTGGTGGCTGACTGATGATGTCTAATGTATGCATTCTATCTTTTATGAAAACTGCTCAGGTTATGTCCACTTCATAAAATGTCCATGTGTTGCTTTTTGAAAATAACTCACACTCACCCAGCAATACCTCACTCACCCATACCTCCAGAGCCATACCTTTCTGCGGCTTTAGGTCAGTTTTTGTTTTGGTGCTGAGGGGCCCCTTCCAGGGAGCACAGAACACTAACAGTGTTTGGTTGTGTGGACATGCACAGTCCTGTTTACACACAACCTTGGACATGGGAGGTGGGAGTGCCAGCAAGGAGGCTAAAACCCTGCGCTCCTAGCATCTGTCGCTAGCACGTCTCTTAAGGTGTGTCAGGGAGTGACATGCTTGCTACTGTTACAGCTACATGCAAAAACCAAACCCTCAACGAAAAATGGAAATAATGAATAGTATGAGGGGTCACCCTGGGTTGCCTGGGTTTGTCTATGCCATAGGCCGGCCCTACTTACCTCAATGCCTGTGACACTAGCCACTGATTCCTCCCCTCCTCCATTCTCTTCTAAAATGGCTAAATACAAATACAAGAAAAGCACACATACACTGAAAGCAACAAAAGAGGATATTTTAAAACAAACTCTCAGAATAGCCTTATATTATCACTCTTGCAAGTCCCTTTACTTTCCTATATACCTGCTATAATTATAATAACCATTAACAGCTGGTTGAGTTTGACAGTCAGAATTCCAGCAATGTGTCTCCCATCAACTGAGAAATGGTCTTGCATTCTTAAAAAAATATATAATACAACAGGCTTTTACTGTTCTGCAGAGGAGTCAATATTCCCATGGTGTATAAAATAAGTGTGGTCAGTAGTATAGTAATAACATGTGTTCTATTTCTGTGGAGAGAAGTAGACTGTATACTGCTCACATTTTGTATAGGCCTTGATTAAAAATAAATAAAAGGAACTTATTGAACATAATTTGTTGTTGTGAGTTTACATACAGTACTGTGCAAAAGTTTTAGGCAGGTGTGAAAAAATGCTGTAAATCATCGAGTCTGTCTGGGATTACATGAAGATTGGTGCATACAATTATCTGAGGTAAATAGCTGTGACACCACAGTGTACAAATTGGTCATGCAATGTGATATTATTTTGATGCAAAGGTAAAAGTGAAAAAATGCTGTAAGTCATCGAGTCTGTCTGGGATTACATGAAGAGACAGAAGGATTTGAGGAACCCTAAATCCACAGAAGATATGTGGTTAGTTCTCCAAGATGTTTGGAACAACCTACCAGCCGAGTTCCTTCAAAAACTGTGTGCAAGTGTACCTAGAAGAATTGATGCTGTTTTGAAGGCAAAGGGTGGTCACACCAAATATTGATTTGATTTAGATTTATCTTCTGTTCATTCACTGCATTTTATTAATTGATGAAAATAAACTGTTAACACTTCCATTTTTGAAAGCATTCTTAGTTTACAGCATTTTTTTCACACCTGCCTAAAACTTTTGCACAGTACTGTATATTCCTTTGGAATGACTATAAAATATTATTCTACTGGTATTAACTGCTTTCCTTTCTTTGGTCAAGCAAATGGTGTATTCCAGACCACCTGGTGGCGGTACTGAAGTGGTGTCTCTGATGTACGTCCAGAACTGAGGTAGTAGAGCTACAGGTGACAGCACTAGCGTCTGCACAACAGGAGAAAATCATAGGTCTTCTTGTGTCTTTGGAGAAATTAGCTGGAGTCTAGAAAGTCTAGACGTATTATCCCTGTAGCGATGGATATTGATGATGAAGATGATGACTGGAATATTGGTACAGATATGCTCGTCATGGGTAAGAACTTAGGTATTGCTGGGGAGATAAAGTCCTATTTACGTCGGTGTTCATCAAAAATGTCTTGTCTGTTTAAGTTGACTGGACCAAGACCGTTCATGAGCCTAACATGTGTCATGGCTTAATCTTCCACAGGGTCCAGTGACACCCCTGTCAGCGAAGCCTCATCCTCCCGAGTTATCTTGCATTTTGACTTGGACTGTTTTTACGCACAAGTGGAAATGATTCGAAACCCTGCACTACGAAACAAACCTTTAGGTAATCATAACTTAAATCTCCTTTGGGTTATTTATGTCTAACAATTATATGACAGTAGCCCAAGCCTCTAGTTTGTAATTTTCACACTTTTTTTCAGGCATTCAACAAAAGTACATCATTGTCACTTGTAACTATGTGGCAAGAGATCTCGGTTTGACAAAACTGATGTCAGTGACAGATGCTCTAGAAAAGTGCCCTCAGCTGGTGTTGGTCAAAGGCGAGGATCTCACTCACTACAGAGAGATGTCTTACAAAGTAACAGGTAATCATTTTCAACTTCAGTTGAAGCTAATGTAACTATGGGAAACAACGTGAAACAAAACGTCTCGGACCGAGCCATACACTATTTCTGTCAATTAACAACGTTGTTTCAAGAGCACGGAAGGGAGTGTGCTATTTTAAAGGTTTTTGTTGAGCTCCAACATCAACCTTTCACCACGATCGTCGAGTGCAACTTTAAAAGCCTCGAAAAAGTAGTTCAGCAATACTTTGTGATCAATTTGCAATTTGCTCACTCTTTTAGAGCTTCTGATGTCATATTACCCACTGGTGCAGAGACTTGGCTTTGATGAGAACTTCCTGGATGTGACCGAGATGGTGGACACCAAGGTGAAGCAAGCTCCATCCACAGATTTAACCTTCAGTGGTCATATTTACAACGAGGAATGTGAGTGAACTTCCTCAGCATTCATAATACATTTGGTTTAATTTGGCTGGTTTTGTTTCTCAAGTGGTAAGGTGATAAAGTGTAATAGATTACACTGACCTACCTAACAGTCAATCTCAATCGTTTGTCAGCCCTTGCAGTATATGCGAGTGACTACCCCCGACTAGCCATTGGGTCTCATATTGCTGCTGAATTGAGAGAGGCCATCAAGAGCAACCTTGGGCTCACTTCCTGTGCAGGAGTTGCAACAAATAAGTTGCTTGCCAAGCTGGTGTCAGGCACCTTCAAGCCAAACCAGCAGACCATTCTTCTGCCAGAGAGCACTGCAGACATAATGGGAAGCTTAAGTGGACTGCGTAAAGTGCCTGGTATGTATCCAGTAGTGGCATATTGCCCTGCATCGAATATAAATCCAAACTTACAAAATTGCTTGGTGGTCAGAATTTCTAAACCAAATGAGTGACAAATGAAGTTTATTGGAAGCTATTGAACTGTGCCAAGTGTAACAGTAAGAAAGATGAATCTATTTAAGACAATTTCACAAAACCAATTTAGCCTACACTTGTACCCACTACATCTGCCCTGCCCATGCTGTAGGCATAGGACACAGGACAGGTGAGAGGCTGAAGGCTCTTGGACTTATCACAGTGAGAGACCTGCAGTGCATCCCTCCAGCTGAGCTAGCCAGGGAGTTTGGAGCTGCCAGTGCTCAGCACCTGCAGAACCTGGCCCAAGGGATCGATAACTCCCCTATCACCCCTGCTGGACCTCCACAGGTACTGAGTAAATTGGCCAGTTTTAGTAGCTTGTAGCTTGTCCCTTGTAGCACCTGATATATAGCAGTTATGTTAGGTTTTTGATATTAGTGGTCTGCTACTCAGATTGTTTACTTAAATATTGGTGACGTAAGAAGCTCTTCATGCGTTCTCATATTAACACTGTTGCATTTGTCTTTTTTTTTAACCAGTCACTTAGTGATGAAGACTCCTTCAAAAAGATGTCCTTAACAACAGAGGTTCTCAAAAAAATTGAGGACCTCTTGATAAGCCTCATGGAGAGGCAAGTTCTCAGAGCTTAAATTGGAATGTTGAGTGGTTAAATCAATCTGGTGGTTAAATCAACCTAATTTGTAACAGAATCATTGCCCCCTCCCCCCCCCCAGAATGTTTAAAGATGGAAGGCAGCCGTCCACCTTCCGCCTGACAATCAGACGCTTTTTGGCAACAAACCGCTATTTCAGCCGCGAGAGTAGACAGTGCCCCATACCCAATCACATCGGACAGAAGATCACAACAGGTACATCCTACAAATGTTTGACCTTGACACTGCACATATTTTCTTCCATCAGTCAAACATCCATTGGTGTTTTGTGCCTAACAGGAAGTTGCGATGCACTAGCCCAGCTGGTCAACATTGCCATGAAGCTGTTTCACAAAATGATTGACACCAACTCCCCCTTTCACCTCACACTGATAAACGTGTGCTTCAGCAACCTGCAGTCAAAGAGTGATGGCAGAGGCTCCATAACATCCTTCTTCACACAGAGGTCACCCAAAAAAGTGCTGTCCGTGTCTCAGCAACAGGTAAAAGTCTTTTGGCCTCAGCTAATGTTGAAGTTCCAGCATTTTCCTCATGTGTTTTTCATGTGAACAGTCATGGTAAAACACATCTATGAGTCTTTTAATTAATTAATGAATTAATTAATTAATTAATTCATTAATTCATTCATTTATTCATTAATTAATTAATTATTTATTACACAATTGAATCTGTGAATGGTACACACATTGGTTATCCTATGGTTTCGTGGTGCCCCCTGGAGGAAGCTATGGAAAGTTGCAGATATTTGAAGCCTTTATCTTTACCCGTTTTCTGTAACCTATGTGCGTCACGACGCTGAAATTTGACCACAGACCATAAGAAATAGACTTACTGCAAGTGAAGGCCAGGAGGGTCAAGACCATTTTTATTGCATTACATTTTATCTATACTTCTATAGTTAAGGTAGATTGAATTTTCATGTCAAAATGAATAGGAACAGTAGAATAAGTTGATGGTATATATATATATATACAGTGGGTAAAATAAGTATTGAACCATTTTTCTCAGTAAATATATTTCCCAAGGTGCTATTGACTTGACATTTTCACCAGATGTTGGTAACAACCCAAGTAATCCATGCATACAAAGAAACCAAAACAAATAAGTTCCGAAATTAAGTTATGTGTAATAATGTGAAATGACACAGGGGAGAAGTATTGAACACACTTACTGATATTTATTTAATACATTTTACAAAAGCCTTTGTTGGTAATGACAGCTTCAAGACGCCTCCTGTATGGAAAAAACTAGTCGGAAGCATTGCTCAGGTGTTTTGGCCCATTCTTCCACACAAACAGTCTTCAAATCTTGGAGGTTCCGTGGGCCTCTTCTATGAACTCTGATCTTCAGTTCTTCCCATAGATTTTCAATTGGATTTAATTCTAGAAGCTTTATTTTCTTTCTCTGAAACCAGTTTTCTTGGCTGTATGTTTGGGATCATGGTCTTGCTGAAATGTCCACCTTCGTTTCATCTTCATCATCAGGGGCGGCTTGTCCATAAGGGCGATTGGGGCGACGCACTGCCTAGGGGGAAAAGGGGGGGAAAAAAACCCCAACCTCCTGATGTATAAACGCAATGTCCTTGTAAGTCGCGTAAATGACATGTAAATTTGTAATATTTTTTTTTCTGTCGGATTCTACCACTATACCGTCTGATCTGCCTCTATGTCATTGTCGAATCAGGTAACAGTCGTTCAGTCAGCCTAAAGTCGTGCTTCAAATGGCCCCGCCCCTTCTGGGGCGATTTGGGGCATAGACATATAAAGTATATATATATATGTAGGTATATATGTCTATGATTTGGGGCGAAATGAAAATCGCCCCAGACCTCTCCCATTGACTCCCATGTTAAATCCATTTTTTTCACAAAACAGAGCTCTCAATGCATTCTCTATGGCTTCCGGGAGGGCTCGCCCCTCCATTTCGTGTCATAAGTAATGGACGTAAAAGCCTATACAAACGTCATACAGCTTCGACGGAGGCATATTCTGTCAAGATGGCTGCCCTGTTCAGTGCAATAACTCGATTCGCTCTTTGACAGAAACTCCTTTTTAGTCGGCGTACTAATGAAGATAAATTGACAACAAAACAATTAGGACTTCCTAGACCAAATGTATCCATTCAACAGGTTTCTACAAAGGGAGGGAAATCCTACATCCAAGAATTGGAACGAAAGAAAATCGCGGCCTGTATTTCATATACCACTCTCACTTTTCATAGGTTTCACAGTGTGTTTCACAGTTCGCTTGCACTAACACTGAATCATTTTTTATGTGATGACTTATTTAGCTTTTGTAAGCCAATACTTTCAAGATCACTTAATAAATATTGTTGGTTTTGACTGATGTTACCCCTTCTTTATGATGTTACTGGACATATCATGTGTCCTGTTAAGCTATGTTACATCATACAACATTTGACACACGTGGATAATGAAAAAGTGGGATAATTTAATGTGGAGCCACATCATGTTTGCTTATGAAGGCTCCTGGATGCAATTTTCTTCCATAGCTTTCCACCTGTAACTTGCTACTCTAGCTATGTAGCAAGAGGGGACATATTACTGTTGTGTGCTGCCAATAGTGGACAAAAAGGTATTGCTGTATGAGTTAATCAGCTAACTTAATGTACCTACTGAATGGGTCGCCTTAATCATTATCAAAAAAATTGCCCCCCCCGAGAATATTTTCAGGAGCCGCCACTGTTCATCATACTGGTAGTTGGCAGCAGATTTTTATCAAGAATGTCTCTGTACATTTTTCCATTAATCCTTCATTCAATTATGTGAAGTTTGCCAGTACCGTATGCTGAAAAGCAGCCATGATGTTCCCACCTCCAAACTTGTGTTTTTAGGGTGATGTGCAGTGCCATTTGTCCTCCAAACATGGTGTGTATTATGGCATCCAAATAGGTACATTCTGCTCTCATCTGAACAGACTATATTCTCCAAGTATTTCATAGGCTTGTCCAAATGTTGTGCAGCAAACTTTAAACAAGTTTCAACATGCTTTTTCTTCAGCAATGGAGTCTTGCATGGTGAGCGTGAATACAGGCCATGGCGGTTGAGTGCATTACTTATTGTTTTCTTTGAAACAATTGTACCTGCTAATTCCAGATTTTTCTGAAGATCTCCAAAATTGGTCCCTGGCTCTTGGACAACTCTTCTAATAATTCTTTTCACTCTTCTGTCAGAAATCTTGCGAGGAGCACCTGGGCGTGGCCAGTTTATGGTGAAATTATGTTCTTTTCACTTCCAGATTATGGCCCCAACAGTGCTAACTGGAACATTCAGAAGTTTAGAAATGCGTCCGTAACCAATGCCATCAGTATGTTTTGCAACAATAAGGTTGCGAAGGTCTTGAGAGAGCTCTTTGCTTTTACCCATCATGAGATGTTTCTTGTGTGACACCTTTTTATAGGCCATCAGTTGGGACTGAACCAGCTGATATTAATTAAAGGGGCCGAATTGCTTTCTAATTACTGATAGATTTCAGCTGTTGTCTTGGCTTTCCATGCCTTTTTGCACCTCCCTTTCTTCATGTGTTCAATACTTTTTCCCTGTGTCATTTCACACTATTATACAAAACTTAATTTCTGAACTTATTTGTTTGGGTGTCTTTGTATGTGTGGATTTCTTGGGTTGTTACCAACATCTGGTGAAAATGTCGTGTCAATAGCACCTTTGGAAATATATTTACTGAGAAAAATGGTGACGTGTTCCATACTTATTTTACCCGCTGTATATATACACCATCCCATACACACATCACCTACCATACACACACATACATACAGTTTCCACAGTAATTGTGTATTTATTTGTTTATTATTCATGTATTTTTACTGCAAATAACTAGACTCTTTACATGTTTAAAGGTGTTAAACCTGTAATCTCGCTTAAACCTTTAACCTCTGTGTTTTAAAAGAATTCCACCCTGGAGAATCTGAGTGTTAAAGGATCTAGCAGCAGTCTTCCTGGCGACTGCACTGCCTTTGCGAATGACTCGTCTGGCAAGAGGGACTCTCAGAGCACATCATCCAAACCATCAGAGCAAAAGAAGCCTCCACCGCTGAGGCACATTGGGACTCCTCTGTCTGTAAAATCGCCAGTGCCTGAGTGGACCCAGGTGCCAGTTAATTCAAATGAGCACCACAGACCCAGTCCCTCACAGGACCCAGAGTTCCTGCACCTGCCCCCTGATGTTGACCCAGACGTGTTCAAACACCTCCCAGAGAGCATCCAGAAGGAGCTTCTGTCTGGTTTCTATGCAGGAGAACATGAGGACAGGCAGGGAACTAGTAGTCAGTCAGCCGCCGTTATTTCCTTTCATCAGAAACTGACTGATCAGACTGAACCACCCTTGCAGCAGTCAAGCATGCCAACAGACTCCATCGGCTCGGGTAATGGCAGTGAGTGCGTCAAACAGACCACTGAGCAAACATTTTTCTTTGCACACAGAGAAAGACTAAGCACATGCACTGAGCAGGAGGAAGGCAACAACAGGTCGCCTGACACGGACTACCCCTCAAACGTAGACCCCACTGTGTTTTCTGAGCTGCCCCCAGAGCTGCAGCGAGAACTGCTGTCAGAGTGGAGGCAGCAGAAGCCAGTGCTGAAGATCCCCTCAAAGAAGGTGGGGAAGACTGCCTCCACCAAAGACAAAAAAGTCGCCACGAAAGCTGGTCAGGCAAACAACTTGCTGAATTACTTTAAACCTGACTAGATCTCATTCAGCATCTCACTTTTGATCTAATGTTCATTTATGCTTTGATGTTGCATTTGTTTATGTATAGTTCCTCTTTCTTTGTATGTTCTATTTACATAAGTGATGTATAACTATTTTTATCTTTTATTTGTGAATAAAATAATCATATATTTGTATATTATGGTTAGGTTTAAGAGGGTCTGTCTGTGGTCAATCTTTTTTTAAATGGTCATTCGAACATGACAGATCATGAACTTGACTATTTTAATGTGAAATATTTTTCAAGACCTTTGCTTTACTATAATAATGTTATTATAACACCGGTAGCCTAATTGTAATGTGACCTAACCTGTTGTCTGACCAGTAATCTGCAGGGACAGGTAAGGAGGGCATTTAAATCTATGTAGGCTAAGCTCTCATTCAGTGACTTATTCTTAAGGGGGCCCTGGTCTTGGGTTTATGTAATGTTCCCAGTTTGACTTCGTTTGATTACAAAAGTTCTCTCTGGGTTTACATAAGGAGCGATGGTTGGATGGGTTTGTATCGAAATATGCGACCTTTATCAGTGCTTTAGTCCATTGCATTACACAGAGCACGTGATTCGTATTACTGCAACATATTTTTCTGAACAGTGATCTTATTTCTGACCCCAGGATGCAGAGCAGTCCCTATCGTGGGTTTGTAAGTCTACGTTGGAAAAATCAGTTCCGATTATTTTGCCAAAGAGGTGGCTGTGGTTTTGCTGCTGTCAGTCAGTCTCACCCCACCCTGATCTGTACCATGTGACCACACCTAGCCTAGTTACGGAGAAAGCGTCGCTAAGGAAAGTGAGGAACACTGGTCGTGCAGCATTGAGTTCTACAAGAAAGTTCCTATCTGGAGGTTATGCACGCTCACGTTGTACGTTGCTGCTATTGGGAAGAACGCATTAACAGACTTGGTCGGACTTCGTCTGCTTACAATTTTTCTTTAATGAAATAATATTGATGCAACCAAGGGTATGCAAAGAAGAAAAATATTTGTGTCTGCCACGTTATGAAGCTGTCTACCTTGTTAGCTGGCTAGCACTTGTTGGTAACGTTAAACGTTACCACGGTCCTGCTGAGGTAAGTCAACAAGATAAGCTTAGTTATAGTTTTGCGACTTGAAAAAGTTCAGCTAAATAGACATAGCTTCTTCCGCGAAGACTGTAAAATTGTTGTTTGTTTTATTACCAGGCGCTCCACTTTTGACAAGAGACAAACACACTCAGTAACGTTTCTCCTGACTCATTGACTTGCTTTTGAAACAGGATACGTAGTATACATTTAAGGTATGCATGCGTGAATTAAGTTAGTACAACCCATCGTTATAAACTAACGACAGCGTTAGCTAACGTTACGTTAGATAACTAGCTATTTAGCTAGCTAGCTAATGTGGTGAGTTGTCTGTAGACGCCAGGGGGTTAAAGCTAACGATGAAAACACAGTAACAAGTGTGCGTGCATCCCTCAAACTCTGTGGCCATTATAAGATCATCTTGTCTAACTTGTTGTCTATGTCATAGTTATGGTTGCATTTAGGTGTAGCCTCCAATATTGATTACGTTGCAAAGGATATAGCGTAAAGGACCTCTCCCTTTTGTTAGACTATCAAATTATCTTGTATAATGCATCTTAAGTTATTGTTTGGTTCTATTTGCGTTTGTACAAAAACGTGTCACGATCGGTGTCGAACTGCCATCTTAATGCTTTGGCTTAATGCGATGTGGCAGTAGGCTAATTCATTATAATAGGATTTCGCAGCCTGCCCATTCTCGCTGTCCAACTGTGATGTTATGTGAAGAGGCAACTTAATGTCTTTCCCTCGTGTTCTCGTGTTATCTGAAGCCAGGGATTTTCAAATGGTCTTATGTTTGCATTCTGATCAGTGCCCATTGCACAGGTCGGTATGTCATACCCAGTCATACCATTTCTTTCCTCAGAGAATGCCATTGAGTGATTGTGGCTCCACAGAAGATGCGTTGGTTCACATGTGTTTTGCACAATAATATATATATAAATAGCTAGTGATGTTGACTGTATTGATGTTTTTGTGGTTCTGTTGTGATCCTCTCGGTATTGGTTGGGTAACCTGTGGTTGCTGCTGTGGTGTGCCCATACGGTTGGTGGTCCTCAGTCCTCATCCTCAGTCCTCATCAGGCTTTTGAACCCTGGTTCCGCTTAACGTGAGGCATGGGGAAGCTGCAGAGTAAGCTCCGCAAACGCTCCGACCGCTACAGGTAAGGCACTGAGTAACCAGCTGCTCAGACCCAAACCTTCGCCTGCAATGTGGGTAGACCATGTTGCTGCTCTGACTTTAATACATTTGAGCATGCATGCATATGACATGGGTAGTGACTTTATACATTAAAAGTGTGGGTCCACTTGTTATGTCCTGCACAGTCGAAGCATTGTTGTCTCTGTAGTCTTTGAATTCAATTAATAGGATGTCACATCTGTGTGTTCGTGTGTACATTTCTGATGGCTCCTTTGTGTCCCCCTGCAGAGCAGGCAGGGATACGTCCGATGCTGCACCAGCGTCGCAGGTGGTGCAGTATGAACCTGCGCACTCTGACGCCGTCAACTGTGTCTTCAGCCTCACCTCTGAGCTCTGTGTGTCTGGAGGAAGTGATCAGGTGAGCGGCTTCAGCAGCCTTTAAAAAATAAATTAAACAATACATGAAGTAGGTATGTGACTGTGTGCGACACAGGAAGTGTACAGCTATGACACTAGTTGGGATGTGGTAAAGGGCAAGGTCTAGATAAGGGCAGGGTTTGCATGGGTTGATAGATGGCCTATGCTTGTTATGGAAAATGTTCAAAATGTTGTATATTTGGTCTCATACCAAAGATGATGGCGGTAGTTATTATCTAATACCATCTGCACAGTTGACAATAAAGAAGCACAAAAACCTTGAAAAGTCCTAAGACTGCCAACCAACCCTTGAACCACTTGTATGTCACAGGCAGTTGTTGTATACGACTGGAAAGGAGGGACGCGATGTCAGGCCTTTTATGGTCACAGCAGGGAGGTCACCAAGGTAACCAAAAGTGTTGTTCTCTTGATTTGTAGCTGTATTTTTGTTTTCTGTGGTTTAGACGTTATGTGGGCTGTAATGATCGTATTTACATGCCTCAATTTTCATACGTCATCATAGGCCATATAAGCATTTTATTCTGAGAAGGAAATCCTGGTAAAGCCTCCATTCAAAAATAATGCAAACCATGTTTACCTCAAACAGCCCACAAATGAATATTATGTAAATATGTTTTTCCACCAACTGTTTTGACATTCACACAAACAATAGATATCTGTACTGTAAGTTATGTGTAGATGGTTATATCACAAGCTATTATAAAAGTCACTGTGAAAGTGGTATGTTTTACAATGTGATTAAGGTTATTTGTGGTGTTCTGTGAGACTGTAAGGACAAATAGCCCTCTGTGTCAAGTGATAAAATATATTCTCAAGCTAAGCATATAGAGTTCTCTGCATTTGGATGCTGGAAGTTGTAAAAGAAAAAAATATTGTCTTAAATAAGGGAAATGGTGAAATATAAAATATTTTTTGACCAGTCTTAATCAGTTAATTTTGTTTACCTCAGTCACATTGTAAACATCTTTTATGGTTGGGCATGTGATCTGGCACCAGTGTGTGTGTGTACATTTGACATTTTATTGTTTTTTGTGTTCCTTTTCACCCCCTCCCAGGTAAGCTGTTTACCTGGAAGCACGTGGCTCTTCAGTGCCTCCAGAGATAAGAGTGCTCTCATGTGGCAGATGGGCCGGGATGCAGACCCCATCCAGGAGTTCTGTGAACACGAGCTGGTCGTCAACGGGCTGGCTGTCAGCCCAGGTGTGTCCCTTAAATCTGTGTGTGTGTGTGTGTGTGTGTGTGTGTGTGTGTGTGTGTGTGTGTGTGTGTGTGTGTGTGTGTGTGTGTGTGTGTGTGTGTGTGTGTGTGTGTGTGTGTGTTCGGGACAGAGTAAATAAACAAAAAAGACAGATCAAAGCAGACAGTGAGAAGAAGGCAAAGATTAATTGTGAATTGTTTTCTAGATGGAACACAGCTGTGTACTGGGTCACGTGACAACTCCATGTGCCTTTGGGACATTGAGTCTGGAGAGTGTCTCCAGAAGAATACCATCTCCCGCAACCTGGTTAGTTTTAACCTGCATAAACTTCATTTCCCACAATGCACCACAGCTCAAAAACCTCAAACACTACAAGGCCCTTTGTTTTTCACCAGTAAAGCACATTGTCACAGTAACCCTCTGATGTAAGTATACTGTCTGATAATGTATCTGTTATTTTCTTCTCTCAGGTCACTCATGTGTGCTGGGTTCCTGGTGGGACCTCAATCGTTCAGACTTCTGAAGACAAAACAGTAAGGTGGGTTGATTATCCATCCTGGGTGAACTATTCATAGCTGTTTTGTAAGTGAAGAAATGATATTCAACACTGACCTTATCAGGATGAGAGCTTAATTTCGAATAGTTTTCTACATAAAGCAGTGTTTATAGAGGCTTGTAGTCCCCATGCGTGGTTCTGGTACTGACACATCTTCTATATATCTTTAGGGTTTGGGACAGTCGCACGTGGCAGGTCACCAACACATTTCCATCCAAGCGCTACATCCAGACACACTGTGACATCAGCTCAAACTGCAATCATGTGCTGTCAAGCAGCAATGGATTTGGTGGACAGGGCTGTGAGTCGACGGTAAGTGTCAGTGTTTATGTGAGTGTATGTGTCGGCATTTGTTCTTGAATGCCTTTTCTGCTAAGCACAATGTCTGCTTATGTTGTGATGTCACGTCAAAATAACAACTTGACTGTCTCCTGAACTTGATGGAAGTATGGCCAGCCACATCATGGAGTGCCTTCTTGAAAGAAGTTGCAGAGTTGGTTTTGTGTTCTAGTTTGTTTTGAAGACTGTATGAATTTGGTTGTTAACTTTGTGAAACAGCTGCTATTCTGCCCACAGAAGGACACATTTGTTATTGCACAGTGTGACTGCCATTTTCATACAGTTTGAAGAAAAACATGTTTTGAGTACACAGGACAGAAATACATTTGGTGAAGTCCCGGCTTTTGAGAATGCAAAATGTGCTGGCTGTAAACAAAATGTGTGGTTTGTGTGATTGTCTGTTTAGCGCTGGGCTCATGGCTTTCACTAGGGTTTTGACATGAGCGTACGCTGGCCAGGCTTTTTACAGTCGCTGGAATATACAGAACAGAAATGTTCAAAACATTCTGAAAATTCAGGCACAACTGCAGTGTCTGTCACTTACACACATGTTCACAAGCTATCAATACATTTGAACATCCCGTAAGTCATTTCTTGTAAATAGGAAAAACAAGTGACACATTGCACTCCTAAAGGTCATATTGCTTTATCACCTGTTAAGTGTAATCATTCCATTCCCAATACCTTTCTATTATAAAAAGAAACTAACAAAAAATATATTATTTTAAAATAGAATTTTTTTTTACCACTGTCACTTTTTTGACCACTGTCACTGTCTGTGTGTAGCTGTGGGACCTAAGGCAGCCAGGTTGTAAGGTGGTGGAGTACCGCGGTCACCTCCAGACCACGGCCTGCTGTGTGTTCCTGCCTCCCAGCCCCGACTGTGGGTCCATGGTGGCCTCTTCTTCTCACGACTGCTCCATCAAACTCTGGGACCAAAACAGTGGAGGTAACAAAAGCATCCAGTGTCAGTGTCATTACACATGTGGTGTCTTGCACACTAACGCACCTTTTAAGCCCACAATTAGACACCATCCTCCGGACACGCCATTCCTTAGAAGTAACTGCTTGTCAAACTTGTAGAACAGCTTGTGTTGTTGTAGCCGTGTAGGCAAAATAGCATTCAAATCAGGATCATGGAGAAGCCTCTCTCTCAATCTTTCTCCCTCTACATTTCCACCCTCTCCTTCCCATGTGTTTCCTCTTACCCCACCCTGCTCTCTATTCCTACCCATATTCATTCTCTTTTCTTCTCTTTTGCCCCCCCTCATCTCCTCAGCTTGTCTCTACACCCTGACTATGGACGGCGCTGGTCCTCTGGTCTCTCTGGCTGCGTCCGACCACAGCAGCCTGCTGTGCGCCAGCTTCAACACCGGCCTTCACCACCTCCAGCTGAGCCAGTTGCCCACCCTCAGCCTGAAGGAGGTAGCCAGGTTCTGATCCACACGCCCCGGGAGCAGTGGCTCTGTGTTTGCAGGGCCCACTCCAGAGCCATAACACGTGTAGGCACTCGCGGGCGACAGGCGAGTAGACAGGCCGACTGAGTGACCCGTTTGAGTGTGAACATGTACGGAGTGCCACTTGGAGGTGACCCTGGCCCCGATCCCAATGTCCGCACTTATGGACTTTGAGGTGCTTTCCCACTAAACCTGTGAGGGCTTAGGGCTGTCCAACTGTCACATCGTCAAGTGCATGAAGGCTCTTGCACAGACATTTTCAGCCCTTCATGCACACTTTCCGTTCGTCCACATTTCTGGAGACTTGCCTGAGGGATATAACCCACAGTTCATAACGTTGTGATGTGAAGTATGTGTGTGAAGGGGAAGTTAAAAAAATGGAAAACAACTGCCATAAACGTGATATGATACTATGTGCAGTCCTATTCCTGTGTATACCATTCTGAGCCCTTGCAGCCTCCTGCACTCAATCATCTAGGAGGTCACGTCAATTAAATCTGCGAGGGTTCCGGGCTTAGGCTGTAGGTGGGACATTGGGATTGGGCCCCCTGTTCAGTTTACGACTTCACTTCCCCTGTCAAGAAGGACATGACCTCTGCGTAGCCCTGCAATGCTGCATTTCATGTTGAGAGACTCAGGGAATACAAACTGTGATGGAATCAGTGAAAGAAAACTGCTCATGAACTGCTGTGATATCTCGGTGATGATGTGATGAGACTGAATCACATTAATAGTAGAGGGAGCTTTTTACCAAGATGTCTGATGCAAAGCAGGTCGTGATAACAAAGGTTCAGCATGGCTTTACAAGGAACCAGACCGGCAAAGAAGATGCTAGTGAAAATAATGTCACAATTTTAAAAGAATGTAATATTCTAAATTGGCCACAAAGTCGTCAGTCAGAGTGACACATTGAGACCACAGCTCCTCATTTTATCTTAATAAGGGCACTAATGCAATTTTGTTCTCTGGAAAACACCAAATAAAACCAAAGATGTTGGTTGTCTTTTTTTCCGATTGTACCCACTGTGAGCAATATTGTCTGCCAGTTTTGACACCTCACTAAAAACCAAACTGACCACTTGTTACTTGTCCCTGGCCAGTCTTGAGATGAACACAGCCCTGGACATTTTGTGTTAATGTTAGTTTGCCTAGTGGAGTTCACACCGTACCACCAAGGTTTTTTTTCCAGTGACTAAATTCCTCTGACTGAAACATGTGCGTGAATGTGAAAAGTTAAATTCTCTGGCCTGTTAGCATTGTACGTGCTCTCTGTCTGTGTCTTTGTTTATATGTTTCAATATACACGGTCTGGTAAATTATTTTGGAAACTTCTGCCTCGTTGTGCTTCTGCTCACTGTTCACTGGTTCCTCCTGTGCCCTTTTATTGTGTCAATGGTATTCATAGAAGACGTCAGTGCTCACCCACTCTGGAACAGCTGCTAAACGTAAGCAACACAGAACACACTGACAACCTGAAGCGTTTACCAACACAACTGCAGAAAAGCTTTCGCCATCCGTGGTGACCTAAGTCTTTTTGCGCGTTACGCAAAGACACAAAAGTCCTTCATCCCCAAAACAGGCTGAGTCATACAGTACAGGGGCCCGGTCAAGGAAGTGGACTGAAGAGCACAGTGGGGCTGTGTCAGACTAGATCAAAAGCATCATGTTGAGTGGAGGGAACATTGCTTTATTGAAATCTAAGTAGAAGGACTATAGGAGAGGCAGAGAGGACATGCAGTAATCATTAGACTCAGCAGGACACAGCAGCTGTTAAACTTCCAAAACACTCCGTGTTTACTAAAAGTTTGCAATGACCTCCTCTCAACCCAGCCCAGAGAACGGGTCCACAAGCACGCTTGGGACAAACTCTAAAATAGCTTCCCTAGTTACCGCTAATTGTGGATCAGTGAGAGTGTGGCTTGCGGATCAGAGTGGATCCTTCTCGTGACCTGAGGTCTGTGGGGTAACTCGCTGTGACAGCAGAAGGGCAAGTGGTCTCAGACGCACTGAGCTTTGCTTAGCGTTATAGGTCAGACATGCATGACACCTGGATGGGGAAATACTGATGAATGCCAAATGGCCAGGAAGAGAAGGCCTGAACTAGATTGCACTTGTATTGGCAAATCTCTAATGATCTTGGATTTGATTTTTGTGTTTTTTTTTTTTTTTTGAGAAAAAAGATGAGAAATAGATAGATTTTTGATTTGCAAATCAGTATCCCTAAAATTTGGCTAGAGATGTTCTGTTACAAGCACCCATGCATCAAAAATTCAAACCAGACATTTGAATTTCTCTTGCCAAACACCCCTCTTATATGTCAAGTCATGGATACTTTCTGATACTACCGAATTAGAAAGTTATTTTCAAATTTGCTCTATATTGGCTTCATATGATTCAGAATATCTTAATTAAGTAGTAGGCCTGATTCATACTTTTTATGCAAGTGTTATTACTAGTGCAGGTAAGTTTTAGTCTAAAGCATAGACTAGGTTGATGTTTTTCGATTTGGATAAAAGACTGTTGCTCTGGGTTTATTGCAGGGTGCTATATGTTCACATGTTTACTTGTACATCACCATCAGAGATTCAGGTCAGAGATTCACCAGATAACCTTGAGCATAGGTGTTTTGGTTTCCACACAAAGATTGTGATATGTATTGACTAAGAGCATGTCAGGCCCCAGAACTTGTAGTCTGTTACAGTGCAGTGACAGATTAAGGTACAGTACAATATAACCTTAACAAATGAATACACCAGACTCAGTATTGCAAGGAATAGATCTGGTTATACGTTGTGCTGGTAATAGGTTTTCACAGCTCGGGAAAACTGGTTCCTCCCAAAAGTTCATTAGTTGCTTCTTTTGTTCCAGTTGCGGCTAACCCAGTTCCCTTTGACTTGACCTGGGGGAAGTTTACACACCTAACCTGCCACAGCATGTCATTTGACTAGGCTGTGCAGGTTTCCTCCTAATAATTCCAGTATTCAAATGTTGTATTGCGGCATGGAGGGAGCAGTCAAGATATCAGATAGAGAGGCAGTGCTGGGCTCGGTGAGTGTGGCGCTCTGAAACCCTGCCATTTTCAGTCTTGCGTTGGGCCGGCAGCTCACAGCTGCGAGGGAACTGACGCGACCCTGAGATAGGAACACAGTGGAATATGAAGGAGTGACACGAGTAAGCCGGTGAGTCAAGGTCTTTTTGAAAAAATGCCACAAAGTTGTGCTCTTCAGATGCTAAGGGAAAGTTGTACCTGTCCTGATGAAAAAAGGAGCTGGACTTTTAATCTTAGCCATACATTTCCTTTAGGGATATGAGTGGTTGTGATCAGTGAAATGATATGACACCTAACATCTGATGTCATGTAGTCATATCTTGTGTAAACAACAATCTACTTTTAAAGATGTGTAGTTTCTAAAAACTGTAGCCTAGTAGGCTACACAACATACCAGTATACTGTAGCTGTCTTTTGTTGACAATGGGTAATTAATCTATCATTTAAATTAATGTACGTGACCTTTTTGCACAATCACACCAACACGATTAGACCTCTTTAAGTGGGCTAGAAACACAGTTTCTCACACACCTACAGTAAGAATAGAGTAATGTATTAGTATCGGCTCACCACCCAAAAGTTATAGTATTTTCTGTTGTTACAACGTTTATCTCAGATTCAGTACTGTACCCAGAAGAAGAAATATTATGTAAGAATTACTGGAATGAAATCATAAACAGGTGCAGACCCAACAACAATAGCAACACACCACATACATTCTCCTATGCCAAATATACAGTCATATACTGACATGGCACAGGGCCATCAAAGGTTTTGTCTTGATCCCGTCCATATTGCCTTTGTGGGTTTTCCTATGTAAACAACAGCACGCAGGATTACAATTACAAGGCAAACTCTGCATTATAATCTACTGATATCATGCATTCAGGCTGAAAAGAAATCACTTCACCTGATATACTTTTAATGATGCTTAATGGATTAAGTGATTAATTTGTAGTAATCACCTTAGACATTCACTGAGCCTTGCAACTAGTCTTAAGACTAAGATTTAATTTAATTAAGATTCAATTAGTGTGAAGGATGACTGGCTGAAACCACCCGCTAACACAGTTTCCACATTCTGTCAGTGCATAGTGATGGAGTGTACACTTTAATGGTAAAATACCTGTCTTGGATAAAGGCAATATTGTCAGTCAATCAAGTACAACCAGTACTACCTGTTGTGTAGCTGATGTTATGTTATGCACAGTTAGTTATGGAAGTTCCTATTACAAACACACACACACAGACACACACACACACACACACACACAGAAAACCAACCAAAACAGAGAACAAACCTGCCAAAGGTAAATCAATGAAATACGGAAGCTGTGAAAAAACTACATTCACTGTCAAAGTTGTCATTAGGCAGAATGCTTATTCAATTCTTGTGTATTTCACTGTTAGAAAATGTGTGTCACATTGATAGCTAATATAGTCAGCCCTAGGGACACTGCTGGAGCCTCTTCATGCTCTCACAACCAAACCTCACCAATAAACTGGGAAAAAATAAGTAAACCAGCGTAAATCTTTGCTGTCATCTTCAAGGATGAATATTTTCCTTTGCGAAGCGCTTACCTCACAGAGACAAGCTCAGACTACTATCTTTTGTTTACACCTTCACAGGAAGTCTTAATGCGTGTGCAAAATGAAGTGCTCCCATTAATCTTCTATGGATGACTCAAAAGAATTGCTTTAAATAGAAACAATTTCATCACATAGCGAAAGCTTGGCTCTGGTCATACCCTAGCGCTGCTAACGCACTGTCTGGTCTGTTTCCAGAGAGGGTGATGAGAGACTTACGGCTGATGTCCAGTAACACACCATCTGTATTTTTGTACTGAGAGGGGACGGTCTGGCTAATCTCCTGTCCAAAACACACAGCAAGGGTCAGCACAGATGATAGAAATACACTCATAGGCTACTCAGAGTTGGAGACACTGTATGGCACTATACATTCTCAGACTTGTATTCACATTCCAAAGTTCCAAAAAGCCAGTGTCCAACAACACGAGACCTAAATTTCCCTCGGAAGGTTTGAATATACTGTAGTTGCTGGGGTTGTTCCCAGCATGCTGCGGGGTAAAAAAGACTGCTTCATTCCTCTTTTGTTAAGATCATTCAGTTTTTATTTCCCTTTTGTGTCAGTATTAGTGTGTGCGATTGTTTATCATTTGATCCTTGCTTTGTGCCCATAAGACCTCTATTAGTTTGTGTCTTCTGTTGATTGATCCCTCTGTTAGTTTAATTTCTAAATATAAGACCCACAGCCAAAATTGAAGCAATGTTCTGCTTGTCTTCCTCAAATAACTCCTAGTTGCTAAAATACTGCATGTCTCATAAATTGAACTTGCTTACAATCACAATCTAAAGAGCTCATTTACTATTTGGAAGTGATGGAATAGAGTTGGCATGCCCACACAAGACCAGTGGAAATGGGTGTTGGAGGCTTTGTAGCTAAATCAACCACAATGCCTCTTAGATTTTGGTTTTTAAGGAGGGTCACTCAAGGAGCTTTAAAGCCGTTGTCTGAGGCTGCTGACAAAGCGAGCCAGAAGTTATGGCTGAGGTGCTCACAGAGCACTTGGGGACATGTGAATTAACCTGGATTACGTGAAGAAGCCTTTTTTCTCTAGATGTTTTGTTGTCTAAAGTGACCAGGGTTCGTATCATATTTTATTCCCTTACTCTAATCCGGGTTCATAATCCTGGGGGGGCTCACACACCACCAACCCTATCTCTTACCCTAACCCGGGTTTAGATCCAATTCCAAACTTTATCCTAACCCGGGTTTAGATCCAATTCCAAACTTTACCCTAACCCGGGTGTGTACGCCAGGGTTTGTTTCCCCCCAACTCCCTCATCCTTTACCCTGGATAGCCTGTGGCTTGTAATAGTAAAGTGAGATTGATTTTTAGATAATTAGGGAGTGCATCGTTCAGACTCTCAGATTTGCATGTGAAATATTTTGAGGTGTATTTTGTGGTGTATCTGTTGTTGTCCCTGGTATTGACATGTGACCTAACCCATTGGGACACCACACGCTACTGTTGAGCTTTCTTGAAGTGTCAGGGGACCAAATTCAATGAAACACTGACAAATGAAGGTGCAGACTTAACAACCCCAGTGAAATACTCATGAAGGCATTTTTGTTGTTAAGTATTGGTATGATAGCGCAGCCTGTTGTTATAATACTTTGGATAGGTTGTTTGGTATGAGCACTTGCATGTGACAGTGACAGGTTTGTCCGCTGTGGGAAGTCCCCAACCAAAAGCACGAGACTAAACTAAAAGAAATTTAAAAAAAGTCTGATTATATGTTATTTACAGTGTTGTAATGGGCAGCGCTGCTTTGCATTTCATTTTTGTGAATAAATATGCAGTATAGTGTGTGGTATAGTTCTGTTCTGGCCAATCCATTTGATTAACAGTCTGCAATATGGTGTGTGGTATAGTTCTCTGTGCATTGGAGCAGATCAAATATACATTACAAACTCTGACTGTAATAATCATAATAATGAAAAATAAAAATACATTTGAGGAGGTGAGAATGACTCAGCAGGAAATGTATATATAGGCATCATGAATCAGTTTAAGTTTGAATAATCACCTGATTTCCAAGCTTGATGGATGCGAACTAACTGAACTAATGCGTTGCTGAATTTATGACATAAGAAATAAGACAAAGAGGGGATGGACAGTACCTGGATTATGTAAAACATGACAATGTGGTCTTGCGTATTTTACCCACCGATAAGCTTTTATTTGCTCGGCTCCAAAAACATGTTGCTCCCTAATCCTGTTACATAACTCAGCAATGATCATGTGGTGCCTCTGGGCCTCCATAAACAGATATTAAGTCCATTTGAATCCCAGTGTCAATAGCCGATGACAGCAAGAACTGTTGCAGAAAGTAATACATTCTGTAAAAGCTCAGTCTTGACCAGAAATACCCTATAGCATGTGCCAGGCAGATAGACACAAAGGAAATCTCACTGCAATAATTTGCTGGAGTATGTTTAAGACCAACTACATGTTAAAGCTAACTATGGTGATTTGACTTTTCTCCTCAGGGGATTGCCATTAAAATTAATGTAATTCATTAATCTAATTCATGAATGATTCCTTAAATTAAAGTTTTATTTCGTAGGCGCACAATGAATTCATCAAGAAACTGGAGACAACATTTAAAATCATAGAAATAACTGAAATCTCTTGCTTTCTTTCTCAGATTAGAGGTGGTGCCATGCCTTTGCCTATGAAGCCACTTGTCAGCTAAGACTACCCTGTTTATACACACACACACACACACACACACACACACACACACACACACACACACACACACACACACACACACACACCTTCCACTACAAACTATGCATCCAGCCATGGATTCTGACCCTGAGGCGGATCCTCAGCCTTCCGCAGACGAAAACGCCCCAGACCTTGAGTGTGCCATCTGCTTCAGCCAGTTCGACAACGTCTTCCGCACCCCCAAGATGCTCGGCTGCAATCACACCTTCTGCCTGGAGTGCCTGGCCCGCATGAACGTCAAGTCAGCACAGCCTAACTCCATCCAGTGCCCTCTGTGCCGGGGCTTCACCCCCCTGCCCAACCTAGGGCTGCCCAAGCTGGCCACAGACTCCACCGTGCTGTCCTACCTGCCGGCTGCCATGCAGCGCGTCTACAGCATCCGCTTCAGCCGCAACAAGGGGCGGCTGCAGGTGAAGCGGCCCAACGAAGGTGTCCCACCTCTGGCTGCGCAGACGGTCAGCCACACGCTGGATGTGGGGCAGCCGTCCAGCAGTGGCAGCAGCGGGGCCAGCAGGGAGCAGCAGGGGCAGGCCCAGGGGAGGGGCTGCCTGGCTGGGCTGCGGAGGCTGGGGCGGAGGCCCGCCTGTCGAGCCTGCATCATGGCCACCACCGTCCTGCTCATGGTGTTGCTCACCATCGTCGTCATCTTCCTCCTCTCATCTCGGCCTTAGACTGACCAGCTGCCTCTCCAAGGGATGAGCAAAGACTTGCAATGCAGTACGCATTATGATGTCTTTGCTGCAGTGGTAAAACTGTAAGGACAGAGGAACAAAACCATACCTGGATAGGCTTACAATAGGCCTTCATAATATGGACTAGGTTCTGAGAAATGACATATTCATGCATCTGGAATGTAGCACTTTTATTTTTAAAGCTATAATATTTTATATTTCTTGAGGTTGGTTTAATAACTGGAAAGCTCTTCAGAGGGTGAGCTCCCCTTCAGGCTCTGGAATGACGGTAAAACTGAAACTGAGTGTAGTCAAACTGTGAAAGTTCTGTTGTGCTTTTATACCAATAAAAACTATTCATAGACAGAGAGGAGCCAAACCATGAAGTCTTTCCTTGGCAGTAATGCCATACTCACAATATCTGCAAAGTTGCTGTATCATGTGACCTTCAACCAGACAACACACCAATTATTTCTTGTTTTCAGCTATTTCCATTCCATGTGCTTTCATGCAAATGACTGAGTACTGCTATGCAAATCTACAGTTACCTTTTTACATGATTCTGACAATTTGAAAAAGGCCTTGCACAAGTCTAACAACAGGCATACAATGAATAATGAAGAGCCCTTTCCCCTAACATACTAGCACTTTTAATGTTTGTAGTCATTTTTTTCCAGTTATACATTACAAATTCGAACCATTGTTATTTAATATATGTCTGCCAAAATAATCAGCCTAACTATTCTGTCATTAAAATGATTATTTCTTGTTAAATAATTATGCTTTGATAATATTTTGCTTTGAATAGTCATCGATGATTGTAAATACTGATACTGATACTGAGTTCAGTTTGGACTTGTGTCCACGAGGTGGCAGTACATCCCAAATGAACATTGTAACATGGCCAAAATCGATTCAAACTCACGGCATGCTTACGCAATGGAAAAGTACAACGTGAGTGTTGAGATTACTTCCAGGTCTATGAGTTGCTCTGGAGAAGTTAGTGTATTGAAGAGAAGAGTGACCTGCTGACGCGAGTCAGTAGTGCGTAATGCTGTATCGCGCTTCTAATGGAAATGACTAGGAATGACTGATGACCAGATCAGCGGGGAAATCTATTATTGCGGAGGGTGGTTAAAAGAAACAGCAAGAATTGTTTCATGAATTGTTAAGCATTACATGTAACTCAGGGGCTTCAGGCCAGAGTAGGATTCCACTTGGTCGGTCAGCTATGAATTCTCAGTTCTCACTGAGAGGTCAGCTGGCGGGGAAAACACCGGATGCTCAAAATGAGCTCAGATGATTTGCCCATAGGCCTACTGTAACATCATTATTGTGACACTCCGAATTCACCATTGATGGGAAATGTTCAACCACAGGAAATTATCACGCAAGCTACATATGACCCTCAAAGCCCTGCTGACTGTTCCTAAACATAAGCTATTCATACCTAAATGGTAGTCCACCTCGTGTGGTTAGCGCAGACGTCCTAAAGCAAATATAACCGAAGTGTTAACCAGACTATAAATGTTGCTGTGGTTTTGTCATGTCGTATTCTCTGTAGACTACCGAAACGCAAAGGTGAACGGTAGGGTCAGTGTAGAAATTGCTTCCTTGGAAACTGGCACAGTTGCAGCAACCCTACTGGCACGCCACAATTTGTCAACCTTGATCCTGATAATCTGGCTAACTATAGGCCTACGTCCAACCTCCCTTTCTTGTCAAAAATAATTGAAATAGTAATAGCAAAACAACTTACTTCCTTTCTACATAAAAAAAACAATATCCAAGAAGACCTTGTAAGAAGATTTTGTACCTTTGAGACAAAAACATACCCTTAAAGTCAGAGGCAAAAGCATTTACAATTATTCACTTACAATACAAAAACTATTTTGTACATATTCTCATTGCGTTTTATCTTCCAGTGACATCACTTCTCATAGTCCTTTTTATAATTGTGCTGTGTACAAGTTCACATCATCCTCATCATCATCATCATCATTAAGAATTGTTCAGTGTTACATGTAACTCGGGGGCTTACTCAGGTCAGAGTAGGATTCCACTTATGATATAAATGCAGAATCAACTCAGCTGGACTTGCATTTCCAGCTCTGGTCGTAATGAGAAGCCTATATTAAATTCATGTGAGTTGTAGACAGCTTGTGAAGTGACGCGTGGCAGACCCCGCAATATAACACAGAAGAACATGACCTAGTTGGTGGGTCAGCTATGAATTATCAGTACTCACTGACAGTAAAAACGCCGGATGCTGAAAATGAGCTCAGATGTAGGATTAGCCCATACTGTAACATAATTTTTCCTTACATTTATTTAAAGAACAATTTTGTACAATACAAAAACAATGTTGTACATATTGTCATTGCGTTTTTTCTTCCAGTGACATAGTGTGTAGGTCCTTTCTTTCAACTCTCAAACCTCCCGTTTTCTCTTCAGTGAATAGAGACTTCACAAACTTAAATGGATCCTTGTAGAATGCAATCCTAGCTTGTTCTTTGTTCTTCCTTTTTTGTCTGAGGAGGTCCGCCCTCCTAAACATAGCCAGTATACTCAGTTTGCTCGTTTTCCATTGCTTCTTAATCTGACTCCTTTCTCGAATCAGCCTTTCTATTTCAACCTGCCGCTTGACTTCAACCAACTGACTTGAGCTACTTCTTAACAAGTAGTCCTCAATACCATATGTTCCTTCATTCAGGCATTTCTTCCTTCCCGGGTGGATCCTCAAGCCTTTCAATGAAGTTTCCTCCTTCCTCATTCCACATGTACAAGCCTAAAAAGCTTTCCCCTATTCCCCAAACTGGCCGTATCCGTGTTCTCATTATCGAAGCCATGCCAAAGTCCAAAGCAATGTGGTCTGCCTGTGAATCATCTTCCACCCCGGCTCTTACTGACTCTAGGGCTATTCTTTTGGTTGGTTCTTCTGTAGCTTAGCTGGGTGCATCTACTTGGCTGTATCAGCCACAGATGTTGCTGCCACAGATGTAGTCCAAAGATTTCTGGCTGCATCATTTGCCTGTACCTTTAGCTTGTTAAAAGACTACAACTTTGTACCCTTTGTTATCAGCAATGAATTTGGCCTTTAAAATTAAACAAGGTCCAAAATAATAAATACAAAAAAGAATTATGAGATACTAGGCTAAGTCAAAATTATAAGAAGCTTTCTAAAAGGCAGAAATGGGCTTCCATACTACCCCCTTTTTGAACTCACATTTTTGTCAATGCAACACAGCTGAATGCATTATAGCCTATTAATCATAGCTGCTTTTAGAAACAAATTTGTGTTCTGAACTGAGCATTAAAAGAATTAGCCAAACTTTACATGAGCATTTGACAACATTTCAAGCCAACTCGAACAATCTGGAACGTATTGAAGGAAGTAGGTGAACTTGAGCTTTTGCGGTATAAATATGGCAGTTGTCAAAAGCTGGACAATCGGGCGTCTGCCTGACGACAGGGCAAGAGGGGAAGAAAACTGGACTTTCTGTCTAAAAGCCGGACGTATGGCCACCCTAGCTACTACAGATGAGCAAAACTGGGTGGCTCTGTCCACACATTCAACAACAACATGACTTGACATCTATTTTTAAAGCCCAAGGGCCAGAGAGCTTTCTGTGAGAACTGCTTGTCAGAGTTCATCGGCACCTAAGCTCTTGTGGTGAAGGGGTTAACCCATCACAGTGAACAGTCTTTGTGCTGCTGTGAAAAATGTTTTTTTTTTTTTTTTTTCAGCAGGGCCTGAGAAAAGAAGTAGCAGCAAGTTCCTGAAATTAATTGGTGTGTGTGTGTGTGTGTGTGTGTGTGTGTGTGTGTGTGTGTGCGTGCGCCTCAGACTGTTGTGGCGGGTGCAGTAGCACAGACTGTGAGCTGGTGCAGAATAAATCAGTCTCTGGCTGTACGTGCGTAGGGCTGCTTCTCTTTGCCCATCCTGGGAACTTGGCATCAGATTTGTGGATTTTGCAGCAGTCTTACTAGTCCCTTGTCCCCGCAACGTACAGGACGGTTTTGTCTCATCAACACGAGGTCTAAAAGAGAGTGAAGAGTTCAGTTCAGTTCCACAAAGCGGGGATTTGTCAGGGATGAGATGGGGAAGCGCTGAGCACTGATAACAAAGGGGTCAGTGCACTCAGATAGCCTAGCCGCTGAGATCCTCTCATCCGCAAAACTCTATTCACAAACAAAGCCTCTCTGACTCACCAGATCAACCCGTGTGTGTGTTCTGTGTGGGTGTGTGGGGGTGGAGCTGGTGGAACATTGAGTACCGCTATTAACAGGCATCATATTATAGCCAGGTATAGCCAGGTATAACAAGTATTACCTCAGGCGGTGATTAAGCATTTAAGGTGTGGACACACTCATGTTTGTGCTGATGATAATGTGTCTGTTGCTAGGTTACATATTGAAACATCCAAAAGTGGCTCGCAAGCATACTTTAAGATACCACCACAGCACACCCATTTACCTGTTTCTCTCTCTTTCTCCCAATGTATGTATGTACAGTATACACCAGAGGTGAGTACAACCCTGTGCAATATCACAGTATTTCCTCTTATGAACAATCAAAAACAAATACCTTAGAAAGACTATATTGAAAATACAGGTCTCAATGTAGAAACAACAAAAGTACAACAATGCAACACAACTGTAATCACTGACACACAAGTTAGAAAACCTGCGATCACTGAAACAAAATTGAGTACACCTGTGATTTTCAATTAGCCCAATTGCATGAATATAGTTATAATATTACCTGTGAACACCAGAACATTCTTAATTTGTGACCTATGTATCTGTGTCTATCTGCATGTATGCATCATGGCTCCATATGATATCATATGGATCAAATGGAAAAGAATTGCCAGAGGTATTGATTCTGATTGAAAGACTTCACAAACATGGATACAGGACCAATTAAAAATCTGTCAAAACACACCTTCAACAGTAATCAGGAAGTATAGAACACATAGTACCACTAATCAGAGCCACAGTGGTTGTCCCCCTAAAATGACATCACACACAGTGTGCTACCTGAACAATCTAGCTCTGAAAAACAGATTGGAAAGTGCTTCAGACTTGGCACCGGGCAGTGCAAAGGACTTTGCATAACATCAGGAACTGAAATCTAATATTGAGCTGAACTATTTCTTGGAGAAATAGGCTATACAAGGAAGAGATCTTATTTTGAATTTTCCTTTCCTCTGGGAACCTTTATGGATGCTGTCCAAATTAAAACTTGCTTGTTCTTTGGCACTTAAACTTACAATTAAACTTTGCTAAAGAATGTGGAAAGAAGCCGGATGAATATTGAAAGCACGTTCTTTCATAAGATGAGACCAAGATGAATTTGTTCAGCCCATATGGGATCCAGCCGGATTGGCATGACCCTGGCCAGGACTAGCACAGTGTATGCATAGTACCGACAGTGAAGCACGGAGATGGGAGTGTGATATGGGGCTGCATGAGTGCAAAAGATGTTGGGGAGATGACATTTATAGATCGCACCATGAATGCCTGTGGATATACCAAAACACTGGCTGACAAGATCACTCCCAGTCTGCAGAAGCTTGTCAGAAGAGGAATATTCCAGCATTATACGGTAACAACCCAAAGCACATTGCCAAAACCATGCAGGGGTTTCTAAAGATGGAAAATATGACTAAGTGTGTCCTGACTTGAATTCAACACAACACTTTTGGGTTATTTAAAGAGAAAGGTAGAGCAACACAACCCCTCCAGAAAAGAGCTGAGAAGAAATCTCTCTTAACAATGGTAGAATATCATTCCAGAAATGTGTGCAACACTGGTATCCTCCATGCTGAGGAGGATTGAATCCACTCCTTCGTTCCTTCAAAAGCTGTCTGCCAGCTCTGTCCTACAATTCAGTCCACATAGGCTATATGACACTCCCTGATGGCCAGAAACGGCAAGAGGTCAGACTGACATTTCTGTGTGAGTAAACAAAACCAAAGAGACATGTTTCAAAAATGTCCTCGGGGGCCTGTGGGTGCTCTGGCATGTCGCCAGTAGACCCCCCCCCCCCTGTTCCTGTAATCAACAAGTCCCAATGCTGCCCATCAGACCGGTGAAAGGACACCACTGTCTTTGTTGTCTCTGCTGGGAAAAGAACAGCCATGGCTTTAGAATTTCAGCATCATACTATACTAGAGAAAATATCTTGCTTAATATGTGCATGTCGCAAAAGGTTTCGGTGCTCATAAGTGCACGTGCATGCATACATTTTATACACACACATCCCCACCATCGTTCACCCGTATGCAGTCAGATCTTTCCAATGACATTCAACATTGGATCATTGCCCAGAGTGGGAAATCCAAATAGATGCAAACTTAAGTGCACTACTTTGAGTGGCTGGCCTGTTTACCAGGCAGCTGTGCAAGGAGCAAACATCCAGCAGGCCTACAGGGAGGAAAAAAACATGGTCATCACTGGCCTCTTCAGGAGGAAGTTAAAATGGTAACACTGAATATAAAATCACCCTCAAACACCACATTGGAAGTCCCCTACAGTGTCACGCATTATGTAAACGTATTCAAGTGTTCAAGCAAATTCAAACCTGACACAAGTGAGCCAGAAAGGGAGAGCAATCGAGGGAGAAAAGAGAACTAGAAAGAGACAGGGGGATAGTATTTTAATAAGTGCAGATCGCAGAGGTGGAGCTCTGTGCGGGTTCAGAGGTTGACAGAGTAGGGAAGAGAAAGGGTGGAGTGAAAGAGTGAAGGGGAGGACAGTGCACTGGTGCACGCCGGTGGCTCCGCAGACGTGCCGTGGTTTCCTGGAAGAGTGCATCTGTGTCACCTACTTTTTCTCCAGGGAGAGGGGCCTGCTTCTCTGATTGACAGCAGGAGAGGAGGCTGTGGATGCTGAGTGTCGACGCCAAAGGTTTGTGATGGACTATACCTCCTCACTCTGTTTGGCGCTCAGTCAGAATTCGTCCCTCTGCCGTTCTCTTTCTCTTTTTTTCATCTTGGTTGCTTTTTTCACTCATTCTCTCTCACACACACACCCAAAGGCTTGTCTTGTTTGTAAAAAATGTTTGGTTGTGTATGTATTGACATCCAATGGTATTTTTTGATTACCTGAATGTTAGCCTTTGATACACTTTAAGAGACATTACTGGCTACTTGAATATTTCATTGCTGTAAGTCCATTCAGTATTAAGATGTGATATTTCTTTCAGTTTCAAGTCTCCTTATTCTGAACTATTTGTAAAAGCGTTTATCTTCTTGTCCTATATCACTCACGTACTGCATCTCGCTATTCTCTCTTGTTCCCTGTCAGAGAAACTGTCCTGTAAACTATTTGCATAATGAACCCTCAGGTTTACATAACTGCCCCAATAGAGCTTCTAGTACACTGACCGTGGTTACATGGATTCGAATAACTGCCTTAGTCGGACTGAAATCGCATTATCCGTTTCATGTAAGCACCTTAGTCGGATCGTAGTCGGACCGCACATAGTCGGACTAACACCCCTGGATAACTCGATCCGATCCAGTTGATAGTTCGACTATTGCGGCATGTAACGGTGAATTGGATAAGGAACTGGACTTTGCGTCTTTGCGCATGCTTGAGATCCCGCCGCCATCCTCCCTCCCTCCCTGCCAGGTCGTGACCCGGAAGACGAAAGAGACGATACGTTGTCTCAGCTGTTCATACTAATGACACGTTTATTTATGAATATCCTGCAGACTGTCTCACAAGCTTATTCTTGTTGACTATGAACAAACATAACAGAAGAGGTCCGAAGATATGAGTACCTTTACAACCCCTCCTTAAAAACGTATAAGGACGTTCAAATTACGATACTTATGTGGTGCCAGTGTTGACAAAAACGTTGACTGCGACTGTTTGGACAGAGCGCGCTAATTCACCGAACAAATACTTTCATATTAATTTCCCACCACTTGTTAGTCATGTCATCCATTCATATCGATGTGAATCAATCAATACTAATACATCTTTAACTGTGATGTGTTTTTGTTTCATTTCACAACGTATTTACTGTATAATCAACGATAGCAGGTGCCCGCTTGTAAACAGTCCACATTTTATTTGCTTAAAACACACAGCAGTACTGTCAAATCAGAAAGCAAATCAGCTGTTAAAGGGCTGTTACCTGACCAAATACCTTTCAAACTCGGTGATAGTATTCACAACTAATTTGTTCTTCATTCTATCAAATATGATGAAGTGTGGTCCGCGACGGCCACAAGTAAATTATTGCGACATTTCTAACATACAACTCAGAACGAAGAGAACACAGCCAGTAGTAGCCTAATCTAATAAAGAGTTGTCTAATCTATTAACAAGGTCATGGATTGGTGGCTTAAGACAGGAACTATGAAAAGAAAATTAAATGAGAAAGCCTCAAACATAGACAAGGAGAAAGTGATTCAGCCTCATAGGGCATTATCTCGTCGCGGAGTTGCATTCAAAACACTGTGTTTTTCTCCCGCTGAGACAGCAAGATGATAACTAGGCTATATTCTGTGTTGTGTGACGTTGGATAATGACAGCTTTTAATTATGAAAAGTTGACTACTAGGATGGCTGTATTAATGCCAGTGGGCTAGCCTACTGTTGGTAGTGAAATACTGCGGTCAGTATGCGCATCGTTGTGTTTTGTGATGTCTGTCTGAGTGTGTGATGGGAGTATGAGGCTGTGAGCGAACTAGTTTGTAACATAACCAAGTCACGCATGGAGCAGGGTTCCAGATGCTTTGCCTTGCGCATTGTCATATCTATAACTAGCCTACTGGTACGTACAAAAGGAGAGCCCGCGAAAATCATGTGTGCGCTAACAATTGTCTGGCGCCAGGTCTTGGGTAGGAGGCATGTTGTTCCGGGGATATTTAGTTAAATGGTCCGCGAATTTTTATTGGCTAAGTGGTCCTTGGTCTGAAAAAGTTTGAGAAACACTGCTTTATAGACAATAACGATCATACACTCCCATTGCACTCAAACAACCACACTCAAACGAGGAGATATTGTATCAATTAGCCTATTAAGTACTGTATTTATTGATTGCAAAGAGTTCAACGTTACAGCAACATAACTTTGCTCCGGTCGCTAAATCTGATATATCCGTGTGCATCATCGCTCTCCCTCTCTCTCTCTGCCACACCCACCCTGTAACCCACCCTGTAACCCTGTTCACCCTTGTGAAATCAGCTGTCACTCGACTATTACCTGACCAATACCTGTCAAACTCGGTCATAGAAAAATATCATGAATGCATATTTATTACGATGGGGAAACTATAAAATCGGAGTACGGACAACTAATGCCCAGCGTTGACGATGCAGATATAGAGCTGGAAACAGCTAAATGAGCTACAGCCCAAATGCAGTGAGCTTTATCAAGCCCTGGAAAGTTCGGCACATTTGCCCGTTTCCACAGCGTCTGCTGAGCGGTCATTCAGTACAATGGGGCGTCTTAAGACATATCTTACGAAGTACGATGACTGACAAAAGACTGACTGGACTTGCTCTTATGAATATTCACACAGATTTGGAAATCGACAGCGAAGAAGTACTTAAACAATTTGATGCAACTTGCAGAAGGGCAATGCGTTTTGGCTGTAACCCATTATTTGCGCGCGTGTGTGTGTGTGAATGTGCATACGTTTCTCTCGCCTTTTATCTTTCACCTTTGAATAATGTAACTTATAAACACATCGGCCTGGCAGAAACAAACAAACAAACAAACAAACAACCCAAGAGGCAACACGCATTTCTGGACCGATGAACAGACGCAATTCATGCTCAATCAACTGTTGTTGTTATTGGTAGTGGTGAAGAGGTCAAGCGGAAAGGGCTGTATCACCACTAGTTGTAATAAAAACAGCGCCACCTATCGTATCGGATATGACATGCTTTCGGCCAATGATTCGATTTATTCACTGCCATGTACATTGGGATAATAGCACCTACCCTCGAAAGAAAGCATAGTCCGACTAAGCAAAGATTCGAATTATACCATCATGTAAACACACTGACTGTCTTCACAGATACAAATGGCTGCATCCGTCTATCATGCTCTCTTTTCATCTACAAGTCTTTGTCGGCCTTTACTGGCATGGCTAAAGCATTACACTCACTTTGAAGCTGTGAACATACCACTGGAATGACTAAAACATTAGGCTATACCTTCCAGTGTTGAACACATTCAAATTTTTCTGTTGTGCATTTTGCAGCCATGCGGATGTATGCACTCAGCTCTTTCTGTCAGGAGATAGGGGGACCGTTCTTTATTGTTTGCTGACCAGATCTTTTAAGGGTTACTTCCTGTTTTATGAGACATGCTCTTCTTATTCTGTCATATGTGCTACACTCGATTCCTCAGTTAACAGCTCCTCAAAAGACAAAATCCATTTCAGAAACTGCTTCCAAGCATATAGTTTGGCAATGCACAACCCATACAAACTGTTTATCTATAAAAATGTGTTGATACATTGATGCAGTGTTTGGCCATCATGTTAAGTAATGGGATAACTATGTGACAGATCTTCCCAAGATATGGCACCACAGAGAAGTGGTTAAAGCTAATAACGAAAGGAGAAACTCAAATGCCTCCTGACTAATTTGTATTGGCTGCGGCAGTGGATCAAGGCCATAAAAATGTTATGAGTGCATTACAGTCCAACCTCAAGCCCATGGAGAAGTCATGGAGAGTTCACCATGGCGGGTTCTATTAGGTAAAGTGTGCACCCCAGCCTGGGAGATGGGCATGTAGAGGACAGGATGAAAGAGAGTTCAGGCAGAGGGTTGTTATGACAACAGGGTCAACCAGGGGGTACAATAAATTGCAGTGCAAGATTCAAACCTATGATAAACCAATGTCTTGCCTGAGGTACCCCATGCATGCAAAGTCTTTCTCTCCCTCTCTCTCTCTCTCACACACATACACACACAAACACATACTCACACACCTCTCTCTCACTGCCAAAACCAAATCTTAATGATATCTAATTAGGCCCATTGCTCTACTTGCCAGTTACAAGTCTGGAATAAGACATCTTGTCTCTGCCCGAGGCATAGTCACGCAAATTCAATTATAAGGGGTAAAGAAAATATTTTACATCGTCTGCAGACTGTAGTAGCTGAGTTTCCCACCAGCCGTTTTTTTTTTTTTTTCAATTAAGTACTAAACATAAAACATACTATTGGAAAGACATTAAAGGTTTGAGTCTATCGAGATAAAACAGATCGAAGGCTAAACTGAGTCAGCTCTTATTGTGTCCAGACTTCCTCACAACTCTTTAATGTTTCTCATGCACCAACATCTCTTTCCACAGATGAGAGACGAAGAGATGTCGAACGGGGCCCTGGAAAGCCAGGTGGATGAGGAAGAGGATGAGGAAGAGGAAAAAGAGGTTGTGCCCTCCGGCCCTTCCCTCTTCTCCCCACAGCTGCGAGCGATGATGCGAATACGGAACAAGTACCAGGCCCTGAAGAAGCGACGCCTCAATGGCAACGGTGCACAGCTGACGGCACCCGGGTCCAACATGCCTGAGGTCTTCACCTTTGAGCAGTCGATTGAGCGTGCTCAGAAGAAGAGAAAGAAAAGGAAGTCCCGTGTGCTTTTCCCCAGTGACAACCGCAAGTTTCTCCCCAAAGAGAAGGACAAGAGTCGTGCGAAACCCTTCTTAATCCTCTTCAGCATCATTGTCTTCCTCCAGGTGCTTATTTCCCTAACTCATTATGTGGAAGCCTTCATACAGCTGCAGTAACATATAGCTCAAACTAGCTCTTCTTGTTCTATATATAATGAGGTGTTCTACATATAATATATGTAGCATTTTGTGTTCCTCTAGGTTTACAATGCCATTGAGAACCTAGATGACCACGTTGTGAAGTATGACCTGGAGGGCTTGGAGAAGACCTTAGGGCGAGAGGTGCTTGGCCAGAAGCGAGCCATGGAGACTCTGATGGACCACCTGCGAGACTACCTGTCCACCTACTCCCACCACCAGCCCTTGGCGCTGTCCTTCCACGGCCCCAGCGGGGTGGGCAAGAGCCACCTGGGTCGCGTGCTGGTGCGCCACTTCCGCTCAGTGGTGGGCGACGAGCTGGTGGTGCAGTACTTCACCCTGCACAACTGCCCGCCGCAGGAGAGCCCCGGCCAGTGCGCAGCGGACCTGGCCTCGCGTGTAGCCCAGGTGGTGGCCCGGGCCGAGGAGGACGAGCGCATCCCCCTGGTGGTGCTGGACGAGGTGCAGCTGATGCAGCCCCCCATGCTGGACGCCCTGCTGGAGCTGCTGAGGCCAGACCAGAGCAACGAGTTTCTCAATGTCATCTATGTGCTCCTCAGCAGCTTGGGCCAGGAGGAGATCACCCGGCACATTCTCCAGAACTCCTCCTCCTCCCCCTCCTCCTCCTCCTCTATCTTCTGGAAGGGCCAGGACATGGAGGACGTGATCCAGAGCAGCCTGGCTAAGCAGCACCCTCTCTGGGCAGAGGTGGATGTGGTGGCCCTGATGCTCCTGGAGAAGAGCCACGTGGTGGAGTGTTTCCTGGAGGAGATGACACGGGAGGGGTTCTACCCGGACCTCGGCCACGTGGAACAGCTGGCGGGGGAACTGTCCTACTACTCAGTCGGGGGTCGACAGTACTCACAGAATGGCTGCAAGCAGGTGGTTGCTAAGGTGAACCTTCTGTGAGTGCAGCCATTTGTACCTCTGCCAAAGGAGGTTACGATGCCAGTGTGGTTTGTTTGTCTGTCTGTCAGCAGGATTACGGAGATACTGCCAGCCCATTTCACCAGTTCATGAGACTTGGTGAAAGGGTGTAGCATGGACCAAGGAAGAACTTATTAAATCACAGGGCGGATCGACAAATTGACAGATTGAAAGCAACTTAATAACCTCTGTCTCTGACGTATTTCTTTCAGTAAACTTAACAATGGATCTGTTGGGTGAACACTCCAACATTTATTTCATTCAGTGCTAATACTCAAACTGGAGTTGTTGTGTTTTGTTGGTTGTTTTGCATTTTCTTTACTCATGGCACTATCGTGTGAGGCATCTATCAATCTTCCTTGTTGTTTGGGTACACATGCCATGCTCTGATTTTGATTGACACATCAGACTTAGGCTCACCTTTTATTTGCAGGTCATACAGAGTGCCACGCCTAACTGTGCTCGCTGAACTTTGGTTACAGCTTGAAGTTGCCCTTGCCTCCAAACCAAAACATTTTGATAGACTAGCCTATTCCACGTCTGCATTTGCTAAAAATATTCACATGGCCTTGAGACAAATGAAGGAGACAGTGTGTCACGCGATAGGAGAAGCTAGACTAATGGATTTGGACTGCATGAACATGTTGGCAGAGGACAAAGACCTCACTGCCTTGAGAAATTAAGTTGATCTTAATGAAGATATCTATTAAGAAAATGCTGATATGCAACGATGCTCTTTGAATTGGTTTCTAAACTGATGAGGTTGAAGTTTTAGAGATCTAACAGAGCAAACATCTTCATGGACTGTGGCAAAGGTCAGAGAGCGGCTGATTGATTTGATAAATATTTATATTTTATACACAATTTACCTACAGAAGTTTTCAGAATGTAATAGAAACATATCATCTGGCCTTATTTTCATTTAGCCATGTATCTTCTCATTATCTTCTATATCATATACATTATATTATATATTGCATTATATATACATTGAAATACAATAATAAGTATGTTTGTGCGTACGTCTTTGTTCAGACAGGCATATCTATCAGGCATATCTATCATAACCACCACACCCCTTCCAGCACTTTCTAATAAACAATTGTTGCCATGACTGTCAACTATTGACAGCTAACAGCAGCCACTGACTAACTCTATTTACTCACTGAACAGTGATAACGACACACAAACACACTCGAGGGCTGGTGGCAAATGTCAGTCAAGGTACATGCCTGTACATACGCAAACTTATGTTTACATGGACACAACTTATGTTACCAAGCCACAGGGGCTGGTGCGAGGAAAATGACAGTCAAAATAAGTGACCGAATGTCTACCATGTCATGTAACAACACCTACAGAGTCCATTACTGTTCTTAGGTCTTTAAAGAAGGGTGAAGCGGGTGGTGTGGAAACATCGGAGGTCAAGGGAGGAAAATTACTATCAAGACAGGGGAGTTCAATACAAGGTTAAAAAGGCAGTTGTCATGTTTGCTGGTGTATGATTGCTTGATTGCGTGCAAAAACTGCAACAAGCCATCCAAATACCAGGCGATCAAAAGAAGAAAAACATTCTTTGCATTCTTTTTTTTTTCTTCTGTTTTGCGGTAAAATCCTTAGCACGATCTGATGGGTGGGGGAACGTTTAGACAGACTGAGTCGATGAGCTGATGAGCTGACACAGAAAGGTGTTGGCTCCACAGAAATATTTACTGCTGTGGGCCTTCGCATTCTGACTTAGTTAATACATGTTTTGCACATCATATTAATATCTCATTGTTTAAACAATCAAACATAGAAGCACAGAATCTTCACTGTGTTCGGTCACATGTCATAGTGAAGCGAGCAACACAGCGAGAACGAGACACGAGGTTGTGTTTGTTTTCAATAGTGGCGGTCAGAGCCCAACCAGGGGAGTGTAAATACAGCCGCCACTAGATAACCACGAATGTAAACATGTGCAGAAAACAACGTATCAAATATGACTGAGTTGCAGCATTCCTCTGTAGGGAGGCATTCTGTGTGACCCTATGCAAAGTCCATGACCTCTGTGCATGTTTTTAATCTGAAGGCTGGAGCTACTTCTGTGTCATGAGTTTGGGGTGGGTTTGACTACAACCCCTAATTGTGACATGGCTCTACATCTGACATCCAGTGTCCTAAGATAAAGTTTAGCCAGAGAAGACGAGAGGAGTCACATTTGAGTAACTAATTACACTGAATACACAGTTGTGTTCATTCAAGGACTTCAGTTTCATGCCTAAAAAGACTCCTATTATCCTCTACTTTTGACCAGTTTATCAGTTAATTGATGGCTAATAAAACACACTTATCTACAAAAAGTGTAACCCTTTTTAATTTGGGGAAAGATGTTTAAGGTTTTCGAATCTCACACCTCCACAAGCAACCACACAAAGTCACACTGAAACAATTTGCATATTGTTCAGAAGATGCACTGTCAATCTTGTGGTTTTGATTGATTTAAGACTCAGGAAGAAGTCATCTTGAAAGACAAGTTTATGATGCCTTTCACAATAGCTCAGCACAGAGACAGTGAGAGTGTGCCAGATTACTGCAGTGCAGTTTACGCAATAAATACTTCACTCCTTTGTGCAGTGATGCCAAAAAATAATACCCGTTTCCTCACATAAGAGAGTAATTCATTAATCTATCAATGAGATGAGAATGTGACTTTCATTTCCTTCCTTGACCTTGACCTTGACAGACACTGGACCTTTAAATAAATACAACTATTGATTTCAAACCCTATATACCCTCTGTTTCCTCTTGTTGTACTGCTACAAAGTGTATAGATGGAGTGAATAAGTCAATTAAATGTACCGTTTAGGCTTTATGTTTTTTTTTATTCAATTGAAGCAACTCATGCACTTCAGTTTTAGTCAGCGCGTCTGTTTAACATCAGATGCTCCCAGCTCAGCTTCCAAGTCATGTGTTGTAGTGATGGCTGGCCACGACAGTGCCCCTTCGTGCTCCTTATATGCAGAGGCGCAGACACTGCATGTAAGGACACTTACACCAGACACTTATTGTGCAAGTGGTTAGTGAAAGCAGCAAGCTGCGATTAGTGGGGAGTGTTGCTTTCCGTGTGTGAAAAGGTTATTTCTTTGCCTCTAAAAATAGATAGTCACAAAATATGACCTGAATGCGAGGCGGAGCAGGCACCTTCAGGTGAGCCCTCCCACAGTTCTCCTCTATTTAAAGATGGAGAAATGCTGCAGAGTGGAGCAACCAGGTGAGCACAGAGGAGGCTTCTGTGTTAGAGGAGTGAAAGGAGCGAGATTAAGCCATAGACGAAGCCAAGCAAGTAAAGAACCGTTTCAGAAGAAAACTGAATAAACGACAGGACAAGACCAACAGGAGATCCACTGAATGACAAAGGAAACGCTTCAAGTCTTCACACAGACAGAAGCATATTCAGTTCGACACCACCAGAGAGACACCATTTAAACATGTGTGCTACTGAGAGTCATCTTTCCTGCTGCCAAACCCTCCAAGCGGAACCCCGAGACACCAACCCTGTGGCGAGACGTTTGGAGAGGCCCTGGGCATCCCCTCAGCGCCCTCGCACCCGCCGCGTGCTTTACCCACCGCTGGTCCGCAGACACCTGCCCACGGAGCGGCCGGACATGGCACGGCGCTGGCTGCTGCTGCTGTCCGCACTGCTCTTCCTGCAGATCTACACCGAGGAGGTGCCCTGTGGGGCCTGGGACCCCCTGCAGGCTGAGACCACAGCCATGACCACCACTTCCCAGCACCCCCGCCAGGGCCCCCTGCAAGAGTGTGCGGCCCTCTCACAGAGGGGGGAGCTGTTACAGTGGGGGGACTCCGGGGAGCTGGAGACGTGCGGTGAGCTCAGCGTAAACCTGCCCACCCAGGCTTACTGTGCCGTGGCTTGACTTTCCTGACTGACTGGAAGAGGCGATTCACAGGCTTTCGGTAAGAGCGGGGCCTCCCTCTCTCTGTCTGTTTGTGTGTGCTGCAGACAGCACGAGGGGAGGAGGGGAGGAAAAAGGGAGGACAAGAAGGGAGGGCAAGAAATTCCAGCTGTATCCTGTTCCAGCTGCCGCTGTAGCAGCGGGCGGCAGCCTGTAACTCCATCCCCCTTTGACGTCACAGGCCAGCGAAAAGGAAAGTGTTTGTGTTGGATGGCTGGAAGGTGGAGCGTCAGACTCCGTCTCCTATTATGACTCACTGAAAGAGAAAACACTGGAGGATCCCCCAGTGAAGAGGGGGAGACGTGAGCTCTTGTCTAACTCTGCAATACGTGTTAGTGTCTGACTATGCGTCTCAGTTGCTCCAGAGCATGTGTAATGCATTGAAGCTATATAGTGTGTGTGTGTGTGTGTGGGGGTGTGTGTGTTAATGTCTAGAGGAGGGGGGCAGGGGGGACACTCACAGGTACCATGAGTCAGTTCCCAGACTGCCCACTTTTTTTGTGTGGCGGTTTCCCTCTGTATGTTTTTTCTGTCTGTAAAGAGTCTGTAAAATAGTAGAAATGTCCACTAAACGTATTAACGTCAACAGAGATTAATGAATGACCATATTTTCCTACTTGTCATAATTACAGTACAATAAAAGTGTTGATCACTTAATTGTGTCATTGAGTTGTTTTAATGAGGAAATCAGATCAAATCATTCAAATTTATATCTAACGAAATAAATGATAATGAAATAAATCTCTGCACTCAAAGAGCAATAGAGAGAGAGAGAGAGATAGAAAGTTGGAAAGAAAGTTGTGAAGAAAGATGAGAGACATGACAGAGTAAAGTTAAGTATGACACAATCACACCCAAAACTTCAGGAGCCCATTGCCTAATTACCCACAGTCCCGTTTTTCAATATTGAGGTTATTTAAGTATTCCAAGGAATGTGAGCCCAGTATCGCAAGTGTCTTTGTCATGAATGACTGTCATGATGAAAGGATACAGTCACGCCCAACGGCTATGAGCTCATGGTCTATCTACTGCATTACGTCTTTCCTAATCCGTTAAGGGGATAGCAACAGGCGTCTCCCTATCAACTTTTTAATGCATTTTAATATGGATCGTGACCAGACTTCAACACACAAAACCAAAAAAAAGTTCGGATCAAAACCTGATGTTGCTTTGACATGATATCATGCGCAGGTGTAAACTAATGGCTCGTCAGTCAACACCTGTCTCATCCTGGTGTGAATAAGCCAACACCAAACACCTGCTTAGGGAGACAGTTTTGACACCCAGCCGCTGCTCGTAAACCCTATATGGCAGTAAGAGCTTCGCCGAGACTGAAGTGGTTTGAAGTCCTTATCGGACCGCACTGTTTGTCATTCATGAACAGGTGTATAGTCACCACATATCAACCGCTTCATCATTGTTTTTTAATGATAACATCTAACGTGGCACTGTTTTTGTTTTTCTTTTACTTACTTCTCTTAGCAACGCCTTAGTTACAAATTGTACACCTATAAACTACATTATGTGCCTGTCAAGATATTGGTGGCCAGCTATGACAGTGGCTCCTAGACATTAATTTAAAAGCCTGAACTTTGACTGGTGTCACAACTAGGTCACTAAAGGTCACTATCTTCATCACTACATATTCAACATCACTAAAGACTTAAAAACTGTCAAAGCAGTTTGAAATCCTTATGTTCCTCTGCGTTTGCTCATGGACTGCACGTTTGAACTTTACCTTTACATTTGTGTGTGAACGGTAGAGGATAAACAGCTCCTTTGTTCAGAAGTTGAGCAATCTTAAGCTGGAAGGGAATGTAGCTGCTAGGTTTTCTTGAAAATGACTGCCTGACAATGGCCTTCAATGTAATTTTCCTTTGAGGGAAAAGTCCTATTGACACATCCATTGTTATAACCATGAAAAGGAAAGACTATACCTCTATGGTGTTTGTCAAACTAAAAGGTTATTTACCTAAGTGCTCCAAAAATAGGGTAATTGAAAAACGTCATACTGTATACACAACTGAGACATCTGTGGATCGCCGTGTGTGTGTGTGTTCATGTGTGAGTGTTGTTATGTTGTTGAGTTTATGGGATATATGAATGTTCATGCTAGCATACTTGCATTTGTGTCTGTGTCTGTGTGTGTGTATTTACTTGTGTAAGTGCATGCAGATCAGAGCGCCGCCTGCTGGTGGCCCTGGGCACACCAGGGTGTTTGAGAACCCTGATAATCTGCACGTAGGCCCCATCACTGGTGCCAGACAGCAACCAATCATGAGGCGGCACTTGATTGGGAATTATTTCTCAACAATGACCCACATCTCCAAAGGGCTGTAGCTGATTCCTGATAATGATCACATCTTTTCTGCCTGTCACTCTGAATTTACTGACAGGGGCAGTTTCCCTAGAGGTGTTTGAGGGCAAACGATGCGTCATTCAGTCCATACTGTCTTGTTTTCTAGCAACATTGCGTCAACATTTTACTTTATGAGAACACTATTCTTTCTTGACAAATCAATCTACCTCTGCTGCAGTCCAGTTAACATTTTTATAAAAACAACAACAACAACATGTTAGCAACATCCAAAAGGGAAGGCCTTCATCAATTCCATAACAAGTGAATCACAATAGGAGAAGAACAGGGCAAGCATACTACAGCCTTTCCATAATTTTAATCACAAATCAGGTTCCAACTCTAGTATAGCCCAATTGTATATAATAGCTCTAGTTATTTCTCACAAATACTTGTGAAACTTGCATGAAACTTGTGAGACACATGAGCTGGCACACTAACACTTAAGGCACCTTGCAGTGTACTTAAGAGAATGCCAGTGCTTAAGAGGCAATAGAGTCTCCTATTTCTGGCACTCTCCTTCTTTGGCTACATTCCCAGACTGCCCTGTAGTTCTCAGGCAGTTGGGGCGCAGTCGTATAATTCACATAGTTCTCACACCGCACAACATATTTGCCTTACAGGGGGACTAATGCCTTCCTGAATGCGGTGGGTTTCACTGTCCTTTTGAAGCTGTTATTTTTGGAAAGGTGACGCACCGGCATCGAATGCAGTCACATCTTAAATAAATACTGCACACCTCAAGGATGCATTCCAGAACCCGTCTTTCACGCCCTGGTGGCCTTTTCTCAGACTGCATTACAACAGACACCAGACGGGAGCGGACATGAGAAACGGCGACGTCTGACTCTGATTGGACAAAATCACTCACTCGCTCACTCACCAAGAAGGCCCACCCAGACATCACAGAGAGAGAGAGAATCCTTTTGATGTGTATCATGAGTGTCTGCTCACATTCGCACTGGAAACTCATTGACTACCCGTACATTGGTGACCCGTCCACCACCCCTCACCCGGACCCACAAACACACATACGCCATCCCTCAACAGTCAAGCCAAATGGAAACGTGCACATTCAGTGTGGGCTGCATATCTGTGGTATGGAACCAACAGAACTTCACCCACGCGTGTAACCTCCCTTAATCAAACAGTAACTGCCCTGACCTTTTCCTGCAGGCCAAGAGAGGAGTGCAGTCATCAAACATTCAGATACATTCAAGTGGAATTTGTTCCTGAACTACTGCATCAGATAAAGACATCACAGTCAGTCTCTTAATGAACTCTGAAAAGAAATAAAGTTACGAAAAGGTAAAGGTTATCCGACAATCATGTTCATTAAACTATATTAAACTCAGCTTCTATTCCTACATATCAGTAATCCTCTGCTGAAAGTAAAGACTTGGTTGAAGTGTTCTAGTGTTAATTACGTGTCTAATGAATTACAAGATATACATAACAAGTTGAACCCTGGCTAGCAACTATATAGAACAACATTGGAATTACCTCTAAAGGGCCAGAGTATTATCCAAAAAATCCATTAAGAAATAGGATGGCCTACATGTTGGCTGCCTCAACATTATAACTTTATAATGACAATGCATTCTTGTGAAATTTAATGTTCTTTAGCATCTTTCAGATGGGTCCTATTGCACATATTACCTCACAAACATCTCAAAGAACTTCATTAAAAATACCAAAAAGTTTTGGACAAGAGGGAAAACATTTGAAAATCTTTTTTGTTTAATAAGATATCCCCCCCCCATTCAGACTGTCTTCTCATTTCAGCGCTCATGCTGTGACATTACAACTGAAATTACTAGGAATGTACTTTTTCCCCTTGGGCAATTTCAGTGTTGGCTCATAAGGGAGTGGCTTTCTCTATGGGCGTCTCTAAAAAGGCTAAAAAACTACATATATATAGACCTGCAGAGCCAGCTACTGTTAGAAGTCACTTGGCTGACAAGACATAGAGCGAAGAGAAAAAAAAAACGCTACCATGTATACGAGATCAGACAGCATTGTATTGTCTTTACCGACAAACAACTTTTTACAAGATAGTTTTTCCTTCAGCTCAATGCCACGTAGCAAAGAACCAGAGATTTTCACCTTCGACCATATTCCTGCTCAGGTTCAGCACCGACCCGCTGCGGTTACCCGCCAGCGACGGAAAAACACACGGGTCATGTACCCATCGAATGTCCGTAAATACCTTCCACCAGTTGAGAAGAGTGCTGCCAAGCGCTGGCTGGTGATCCTGTGCCTGGTGGTGTTCCTGCAGATCTGGACCGAGGAGGGTGTCATTGACACTCAGACCGACGGCGCCGTCTCTGACTCGGCGTGCGAAGAGACGACCTTCGCTCAGTACCAGGTCCTACCATTCCAGTCCGCCGAGGAACAGGCGCGCCAGATGAGGAGCATCTCGGTTGAGTCCCAAGTGAACGAGCAGGAGCGTGTTTCCAGCGAACAAAACTCATGGAGCCTGCTGCTCAACACCACTTGCCCGAGCTGCACTGAAGAAATCAAGTGCTCGCCTGAGCAAAGCACGAGCCATGGCTACGTCGTCGCTCTACTGTATCCAGTTTACCACACGCTGGGAAGCGACAACTAAAATAACTGATACCAAGTCGAAAAGAGCCGACAGAGAACAAACTACAACTGCCTCACCTGGTTTTGAGACCAGATAGGTAGAGGACTCAGGCCCGCCATGAAGGGCAGACATCAGAAGCACATTGATGGCAATGGCCTGAGTGTATCATAGATACACACACAAATTGAAGTGATTTCGCTGACCTTATCTTGGAATGACACTTGAACGGCTTATAGATAAATACTTGAAATTACTTTGAAGGCAGAAAGGATAGTTGTTAAAAAAAAAGCCTTACGAGTAGCCTTACGAGTAGACCATCTTCTAGGTCCTTGCATAATTCCTGAAACCTGCTTGATGATGTCATGTTTGACGTTTGTGTGTGTAACACATTACTACTTAACTGACAGTACTTGAATTCGATACTAATATTGTTAATGTTGTTATAATTGTTGTTATAATATTGTTTTGTTTTTTATTTAAAGTTATTTTAGTTATTTATTTAATATGTTATTTATTTAATATTTTGTGCTAAATTATTTGTGAACAATGAACTAAATATGATAAATTAAATATGTGAACTACACTTTGGTCTCTGAGTTTTCCATTTAAGTATTGTTGAACATTTTGCGAAAGCAACAACAACAGCAGTGAAACTTTTTGTTCAAAGTAGCATATAAAACACACAAAACATATGCCACAGACAAAACACAAATCCAGGCAAAAATCTAAACACAAATCCAGGCATATTGTATTCATTTTATCTTTAAATTACAGTACAGGTACAATCAAAGGGTTAGATAAGTTACAACTTACAAAATGTCTACAGGGTGTCAAAATAAAACAATATCAACCTTTGACCCTGACACTTTGGACATACTTGATGTCACAGAACCAGAAGAAGGCAACTCCAGGAATCCTTTCATGGGTATACGGAATAGAAAATGGTGACATATAAGAGGTTGTTAAAGTGGAGCACATATCAAAAAGTGGGAATAAGACTTGAAATCCTTAGTATGAGAGAGAGAATGTTGATGTTCAGGAGTAAGGATGCTGAAGATAATTGACAATATGGTACTTGCCGTAGGGATATCAACCGTAATAACATCACAGATTCTGGACCATGTTACTGCTGTGGAGGAACAATACTTTCATATCGGTTACATCAAATTGTAGACGACTGCATGACATTGGATATTAATAATAAAACCAAGGACATTCACATGTTAATACCAGAGCAGGGGCGTTCTACCAGAGCAGGGGTGTCCCTCTCTACCTTTAAGAAGCTCTTGAAGACCCAACACTTCCTCTCCCTTCCTCTTCCATCCTCTACCTCTCCTTATCTTGCCTCTAATGCTAGCTCTTTAACTAGTACTTCACTCGCACTTACAGTAGTTACATTCCTGCACTTTTTTCTTATGTAAAGATGTATTTATTGTTACACTGGGTCTCCATTGCTCATAGCTTGATTGTTCTCTCCTTTGTACGTTGTTTTTGATAAAAGTGTCTGCTTAATGACTAAATATAATGTTAATACAGAAATCCACTCAGGTGGCAGGCATTAAACTGGTGCTGTGGCCATGCACTAGTCTGCATACTGAACTGTATGGCTAACCCAAGTGACAAGGCCTTTCCAATGTTTTGTCTATCCCAGAAGAACACAGATTTGTGTTCCATTATTATCACAATGTAGTTATGCATGACTGTAGTTGTGCACAACACAATTTGATCAAAATGTTAATTTGCAGTTAAGTTAAAGCTGTGCAAGTACTTCCTGAAACAGTGTAGTGTGTACTATTTTACTTTACTCATTAAAAATCTGTGGTTATATTTGTAAATGGCAATATGTGTCTATATCACAATAGCAATTTTTTTTGGTTTCATGTCACCAATTGTTTTCCTGTTATTTAGCAAAATTACTGACATTTTGAAAAGGAGGAGGTAAAATTCATATTTTCCAGGCACCATCTTTTTGTAATGTATTATAAAACTTTAAAAAAATGTCATTGATGAAGTGATGCAGAAATACTGGCCAGCATCCACAAAATGCAAAATGCCTTTGGTTACTCATTTGATTGTAATGTATAAAAGTAATTAGTGCTTGTGATACAAATAATGACCTTGATTCTCATCTTTATTTTGAATTTTGTCAATATTAAATGTTTCTTCCCAGTTTTATACATACAAGAGGTCACTGTGCGTGTGTGTGTCTGTACATAACGAAGAGCATGAATGAGGGACAAACACGTGTGAGTATTGTTTGAAACCGTTTATCTTTTCCATGTAATTGTTTATCCTAAATCTGATATCTCTCATTCCTTCACAACAGTTGGCTGGCCAGAGCTGGTGGCTTGTCACGGCACAGCTCCGAGGCAGGAAGGTCAGTTGACCATGGAAACTCCCAAACCACACTTACTTCCTCCTACATGCATCAGTTGGTTTACACTCCGACAACTCAAACCGGATAGGTAGGAGACGCCTCATGACAAACACGCACACGCAACACAACGGAGGCCCTACTCCCCTCCCCCTTCCACCCTCATACACACACACACACACATAACTCCCTTCGGCCCATCTCAAGCTTTGTGAGTTGGTCGGGCATTCCAGAGCAGTGAGTCAACCAGGCTGGCAGAGGCTGGCAGAGGGAGGGGGAGCAGGAGGGCGGGGGAGGATATGAGAAACCCACGCCTTACGATTGGGCAATGGGGAGAAAAGGGGGATTCTGCTTTGATGATCTGGCCCATACAAAACAAAGGGGAAGGGAAGGCAACCTGTTCAAACTTGTGCAGACCGAAAGTACATAAGAAAGAGAGAGAGTGAACGAGAGACTGATAGAGAGTGTGTATAATTCCTCTGTCACTGTGCAATAAAAGTGCACAGGCCACATCACAGAAGAATATCATTTATCGATGATGTCAGAAGAATAAGTTGATATAGTCAGTATTTTTTTCCTGTTCATGGCAACATTTGACTTGTCCCCCATCAACCATTTTCTTTTGCATTTTACTGACCTCCGAAAAATGAGCACTTGAGTGCACTTTACAGGCATATTGTTTTGCCCTCTTTAATGGACAAAACCATTTCTGTTTTACTTTAAATACTATTATTATTTTTTACAATAAAGGTAAGTTCAAGGGGAGGTCAGCCAGTGCAGCTGAGATAAGTCTGCAAGATCACATGGATAACCTCTGAAGGCTGCTATCACGGTGGTTTGGCAAAAAGATGTGCCCAGTAAGCAAAACACTGCCACAAGTCCACACCATCAAAACAAAACCCGCATGCAGAGGGTGTGGAGTTTGAATCTGCTTAGTGAATACGCTCTCTAGGACACATTTATTTTCTTATGCAAATGTACTTGTAGTGGTAACTTATGTGTACAAAATTTCAAACCTTCTGAAACACAACGTTATTCTAACGTTTCTATTATCCCTAAAATAAATGAATGGTTCTTCCTCTGTTGTAAGTGCTGTGCTTCACACCTTTTTCTTTGTAAATATTTCAAATGTCTTTCTCACAAGGAAAGAATTCATGCTATGAGTAATATGTGTTAATGAGACTGCCAGCTGTGGGAACACCATTGAAGTTTACATTGCGGGCAGAAGAATGAAGAATGATTGCAAAAAGTGAAAGCATGAGAAACAGAGACAGGTATGAGGGCGAGTTTCACCTGCACATTCAGTTTCTTTGTAAGGAAATCAATACAGTGACAAAGCATTGTTCCTGGATCCGGGGAGAGGTATGGATTCCTGTGAAGTATGACTGGTATGAAAAGGAGAGCTTCCTGTGAACAGTTTGACTTTTACCTTTAATCATTTTTTTTTTTTTTTACCCGCATACTTTGGCAGCTCAAAACCAACACGCCCAGTTTGTCAAGGTGTGACACCAGTGAGTAAACTGGCTAATTTACCAAGCAAGTATGTTTAGACAGTTGTATTTGCTGGGAAGAAATGCTCAGTAAGAAGAAGCAGAAATGGCTGAAGCTGAATCTGTCAATGGCGGAAGTTTCAGTTTTGTTGACTGAAATGGCTGCTCTGCCAGCCTCCGTTTATTTTTTATAATATTTGTAGTTTTGGGGGAAAGACAATTATCTGGGGGACCTTATCTATCATGATAGACAGACAGCATCACAGATTTGTCTACTTTCTCTCTTTTGGATAGAGTGGACTGCCCTAATGAAACTTCCTGTCACCCTCACCCCACCACCCACCAACTTCACTATTTCCCCGCTTGGGTAATATGAGGTATTTTTGTGACTTAACAGATGAGAAAATAGATTGTATAGAAACTCTCAAACCCTCGTTTTGGTTATTGACCTACACATCGTCCTGTATGTCTGAGAGTGATGGCATTATGAAAACTACTTATGTATAATGTGAAATCTCAATGACACTCAAACTGTAGCCATTCTACACTGAAAGTGACACATTCCTTCAGTATCACAGCAATCTGTGATCAAGGTCAACTAGTCCATCTTCCTACCAGTCTGTGGGCTTGTGCAGAGGAAACTGCTTTTCATTGCGGAATTTCGTTTTGACATCATATCCTCCTCGTGAGGAAATATACAACACTGTGTTTTAAGCATTTAAAGCAAACAGCTCTTATGCCACCTGCCGAACTGTCAACAATCCCCCACACACAACCATTACAGCTGTGCTTCACCGTGGTTACACACAAACAGACCGGCTTGGACTGTCCTGAACATTTCCTCAGCCTCCCACACAGTGAAGATGCTATCCACACGCAAGCCACCCGGATACATCCGGTGTGTACAAGTCAATGATCTTAGCCATTGGTACACATTTTTTAACTCATTCAACTTTGAATTGAACTTTGACTAAAACCCGCTTACAATACAAGGGTATTACCTTGTCATTCTTTGCCATGACATAAGAGCGACACACCCTGAGATGTGGGGGTAATGAGAGGTACACACCCGAATGGAGACATGAACACACGGATGTGGTGCAAAGATGACTGGACACTAGTCGATATGCTGATTCATTTACACTACTGAGAATGTGGTGAAGGCTATGGAGGGCAGAGCTTCCATTGATACACGGAGAACAATGATTGGATCAAATCTGTTTTCTCCTCTCACTCGCTGCCCCAACGCTGTTTAATGGGAGTAGGACGCATTCGGAATTTGTGATATAATGAGATATACAGTACTTCACCCATTCTTGATTTATTTGTTTAATGAGAGGGTAGGAAATGGGGACATCTGCCGAGATTGGGGTGGGCGCATGGACAAACTATGAAACCATGAGCCCCTGGGCCTGGACATGTAAAAGCCCCCCCTTTGGCGCGCAATTAAATGTGATGACATTTTTTTTCAACAGCACAATAACTAAATTCTCCTGTACCTCAACAGGATTTACAGCGCACATACACATTTTCTAACACAGCGCATGTACACTCAATAAAAGCCAACAGCAAATTATCAAAATACACCTCTTTCAACCACAAATAGGAGATACTTTACTGCGACTTCACGCAGAGGCTCTGGCTTGGGGGCCCCCTGAGCTCACGGGCCCCTGGGTCTGGGCCCGGTCAGCCCTTTCGGTAATCCATCCCTGGGTGGACGCATCCCCGTCCCCCGTCCGCTGTCCTCCCTACGCCCCTGGCACATATTCATCCACTTTTTTCCTAACTTGAAGTCCTTATGTGACACCGTGTGCCTCTCTGACTCGTTAATTTATTACCAGTACAAGATTGATTAGGGCACAAACTTCGCTCTGTAAATGAGAAACAAAGTGGTTCGGACTGAGCCATGCACTATTCCATCAAATCAATAACATTGAGCAATAGAAGGGAGTGGGAGGGGTGTATTTGATCAACTTTTCAGTTCAAATATCTACAACCTTTCACCAGGATCGAGGACTGTACCTTTAATGCCCCTAGTTAGTTCACTATATAACTATTTGAATCAATTTGACTACGATGCAGAGAAACCAGTGACCAGACAGGCTGTACGTTTTTAAAGAAGGTGACTGCTTCCCCCTGCTGGCCGTATGCGACATCACCCTCTTTGAAAAACGTACAGCCTAAAAAGTTACTTGTTGGTTTCTCTGCATTGTAGTCAAATTGATTCAAATCATCTATTCTCCGGAATTGAATAACAATGATGCGAAGATTATAGATGAATTGTTGTGCGGTCGTTACAATTAATTTGACACAGACGGTTTTACAATTCTGAATTATGTGGATAGGTTAATATAATATCTATCCTTGTGGTTCTGTCTGTTTAATTATGAAAATGAAAAATGTTGACGTCGAAATAAGAGGAGATTTTCAAATTATTTTCACCCAATCATTATTTAGATTGGATAAACATTAAAAATGGATACAAATAATTGGGGAAAATATCGTGTTAATAACCTAAAACAACAAGTAGTTCTGTTCCTGTTCTGTTTCTGTTCTAGCAGGCTAACTACCTAAAATTCTTGCAAAAACCTTGCAAACACCACCAACAGCCCAGTTGGCACTGATAGAAGCTTGCCAACACACTAATTGGTGTCTTTTGGCAGTATAGCTGGCAATGTCATGAATGTGAAGGCTTTTCTTCCATTTTTGAAGGGTGTTCCGGCCCGGAACACAGAACTTCATAGCATCTAGTATCTTGGATGGCTAGTGGGAAAGACGCAGGTGTTTATCTGTCCTTCACATGACCATATGCTATAAAAATGAATTTGAGGATGGTACCAAAACTAGTTGCCTATAAAAACATACCTCAAAAAGTGTCAAATTGTTGCATGGTGTTGCTTTAATATGTAACTACAGAGTAGGCCTATATGCCCATATTTCAAATGTGAAAAGATTATGCCAGCTCTGAATGTAGTCTCTCTCTCACCCTCTTTCCCTATATGGCATATGCTATATGCACACATAAACAGTCACACTATAGCCTACATATACACTATATACGCGTGTGTATGTGTATACTGCATGTGTGTGTGTGTGTGTGTGTGTTTGAGAGAGAAAGAGAGAGAGCTGTTGCGTGTGAGAAGGAAGTGTTGCCTGGGATGCCAGAAATGTTTTCACTGCATTTCCCTGCATTCAACGTTCCTGACCAGCCGAGGGAGTCATGTTTCATAGCTAGTGAGCTATTCAAGCTGTACTCCAGAGATTGTATTGCACCCCCTTCTCTAGTGGCCGGAAGCGGGATGTGATGTAAAAATCACATTGAAACTTTTTTCTTGAGTGTGCACATCTCCCGATGTATTGTAAAACAACGAGGAAGATCACTTTACTTGAATATTTTCCGAAGTTTTGAACTGGGTTTTGTACCTTGATGCAACTTCGACAAAGATAAACCACTGTCGGATCCCGTCAAGATCCCAAAATCAGGTAATCGATCATATTGACTACAAGGCTACAGTTGAACAGACAAAAGTTGTTCCTCTGCTGTTGATGTTGGCCTCTTTGTTACAGTTGGAACACTGAAACAAAGACCATTGTGGTTCGTGCGTGTTTATAATAAAGTCACATTGCCTAAACAGCTGTTGAATTTACATTGTGCTTCGTCAAAACAACTTTGCAATTCCAAAGTATCTAACGAGTGGATTTATAGTTTTACGGGTAAAATAGTGCAAAGTTTGTCGGGATATGTTACTTTGGATTAATCAGTTTGAGCTTCTGCTATATTTTCGATTGTCTTTCCCCCCCCGTTTCATGTAGTGTATTAGAAAGTTGAACAGTGCCTTTACGAATGCGAGCTTCACTGTAGTTGATAGGCTTTTCCACATCTTTGTTTTCTTGCCATTGCAAATGTTGGTTGGGAATGGAGACTGGCGCTAGCGGTAATTTATAGGGACAACGATGTCACTTGGGAATGGGTTACAGCCTTTGTAACATGGCAAACGGGACACGAGATGGTAAGGCCATAACGCCGCAGCTTCTCATTAGATTTTCTCCATACTCAAGCCGAACTTTCCCCTGTGTTCCCGTTACCCTAGCCATGCGCGCGCATCTCCAGTGGAGCGCACGCTCGTGAACTTGTAAAGTTATCAACCCGAGGCCTCCTCACTGACGGGCCATCGTGAGGTTTAATTCAACCTGAACTGAACTGTACTTAAACACATTCAAACTCAAAGCAGTTAACATATTATTTGTTTGTTTTTTAAGAAACACAATGGACAGACACAAATCACTTACTTAACAATAAATATAATCAGGAACAGTTGTAAATTACAGTAAAACCTTAATCCTGAGAATCACACGTATCCCATATTTTAGCCTTATTGACTTTTTCAACTGTGCAGAGTGCTTCGGAAGGTGTGGGGGTCAATGTGTACATCTTCGGTCGTTTAAAAAATAAATAAACTGTGTACTAAATTTGAATCTCTCTCTCTCTCTCTCTCTCTCTCGCTCTCTCTCTCTCTCTCTCTCTCTCTCACACACACACACACACACACACACACACCATAATGTTAATTTTCTTTGATTCATTGTCAACCACCAATTTGTTTTGCATTTGGGTTACTAAGGGATTTAGGGCATCTTCTACAATTGCATGTTTTGCATGCATGCCCATTTCCACAAGACAAAAGAGTGACATTATTTGAACTTGTTTTACATTGTTTTGTCCAAAAAAATTCATGATGCGCTTACAATTATATGTCAAAACACAATGTCTGTGATGTTGGAAATGACATGCTATAACAAAATGGTATAACCCAGGAACATCAAATCATCTCATGGGTAGAGATTACAGACTGTTACAAATATAAAATTATACTTAACTGGTCATAAAATCTTGCCAGACAAATCCGGACTATACCATGTATACAGCTCAGTTTTAATACTTATATGGCTGCTGTCTAAGATGCTGCATTTGGGACTCTTTTGTCAGTCATGGCAAACTGAGAGGAAAGTCAGGGATTTCCTGAGGTAAAGGATGTTATTCCTGGTCTCCTGTGGGTTTAGTACGTTTCATTGGTTGTCTCTGAGATAACTACCAGCGCTGTGCTAATGTCAGCCTTCATGATGTGAGCTACAAATGGAGTCATTTTCAATAGACAGTAAATCTTATTAAATCTGTTGCAACACCATCTTTGACAACACTGTCAAGGAGCTCCTGAGATCTTTTTACTGGCCAATTCTGTTTCACAAGACGAGGATTTGAGAAATTGAACATACCGTATAACAAAGGCAAAATAGATATTATGGAGAATTCTATTTGGCTAGGTCTAGTCAACTCTGAAACATTCATCTATAATTTTAGGCCAATCAAAATAACTGAAAACGATTACATTTTTGCCTAACATTGTGCAAGACCTGGGTTTACAACAGTATCTCTCATTCATCCTGTGGATTGATCTGTACAGAAGTCAGCAAGGTTAGAACAGACAGCACTACACCAGTATATACAGCACTTACCTACTACAACAGTATAATACTTACTAAATTATGTATTACTGTGCTCATTAATTCAAAAATGCATTGTTCAGTGTCATTTTTGCTGGGTGAATTGTCAAAACGTTCGGAGTAACAATAATGTTATTAATCCTTGATGAGTACTTATTTGCAAAATAATGTTTGCAAAATGTCCATAGTATTCAGTCTGACAAACGTGGTTAAATTTAGTTGTTTTTATCATTGTTGGTGGTGTGTGTGTGTGTGTGTGTGTGTGTGTGCATGCATGTGTGTGTGTTTGTGTGTGTGTGTGTGTGTGTGTGTGTGTGTGCATGCATGTGTGTGTGTTTGTGTAAGTGAGTATGTGTGCATCTGTCAAAGGATGGGGTAAGAGGTCACTTGCTGAGCAGTACCAGGGCCTTCCTCTGGGGCTGCTGGTCAGATGTCTCATTTTTCAGTCACACATGCTTATGTCAGAGAGTTACAGAGCAGGCCTTACCTATGGTCAGCCTTGGTGGAAATGACATAAGTTCTGGTTTCCCAATGCACATTTAGTTTTTGAGTTATGTGAAATGTCTTGGCATGCTACACAAACCCCTTAAGTGAGCGTGCAGGTGGTTAGCAGAAGATGGTGCCTTCTGTGCTCTTTTTTTAGTATGTGTTTAGTATGAATTTAAAATTCAAATAATAAAAAATAAAAAAAAACTGTCATGAGTTGCCTGTTGTCAAGGGACAGTTGTTGTCATCCCGTCTACAATCCTATCTGCATTTTGAATCTTTTTTTCTCCCTCTAGGATTCACTGGAAGAGTATCCGCTATGTGAATGCATGCAATTGTACTGTAGTCCTCAAGCCCTACTGCAGTGATTTTGGGTCAGAGCCAGGCCTCCCTTGAGAACAATGTGTTGCACATTGTTTATCGTGTTGCATAATAAGTAGATTAGGGCCAGCGAGCTAGCCTCAGCGCTAGAGTTAGTGTCTCAGCGAAACAGGCCAAGAGTCTGGGGGAGGGATCGTGTTTGTGCTTTGTTCTCGCTGCTCGCTGATTTACTTACCTTGGGCATGCTGCGTCCTGCATGCAAGCTGAAATACGTCTTCTGTTTGGAATCTGCATTTTTTTTTCTCATTCTGTTTTTTTTCTTCTTCTTTTTTTTTTACTTGGCTCCTGAAAATGGTGGGTGGCTGTGTGGGGTGTGGGTCATCACTTAAAGATGTCGGTATGTGTGTTTATGAGTTTTTAGTTTGACGGGGGATGGGGGAGGGGGGGTCCTTCTTGCTCTGAAATAGTCTGCGCCCTCTCCATCTCTTGTTTTAAGCAGACACCCTTTGGTTGTTTGCGTTTTGTTTTGTGGCTCTGTTTCCTCGCTGGTCACATGAGGCCCCTCTGGAAGATGAGCAACGACACAGGAATCCGATTGCTAAACAGGCCTCGGCTTGTACCCAAAAATTACATAAACCAGCTGTGACTCCCTGTGCTGTTACGTATCCCCACCCCACACCTTGTCACCTCTGCCATGTCAGAGCCCCTCTCCCAACCCCCCTCCGCTCTCACCCTCTCCCTCGTACGTTCCTTTGAGAAAAACACATGGGCTTCTGAGCCCCGAGGCAGTGGGTTATCTGTGGTGCCCCGGCGGAGCTAAAGTCAAAGGCAGGATCGGCGCCACGTGACATGTGGGATGTAATGAGCGCGCCACTGCTCTTGAGAAAGGAGAGAGAGAAAAACACTCATCAGCACCAGAGGAATGTGAGGAGATGGACTGGGGAATGAGGGGAGAACGCAAGGAGAGAGGGAGACAGAAAGAGAGAGAGAAAAAAGAGAGAATTTTGGACCACATTCCTCTGTGGGTTGTGTAATGACTGTGAAGTAATGGGACATTAGCCTGGATTTGTAAACTGCTCATTCATTACAGGGGCATTGAAAATGACACTCTTCTCAGAGCACATTCAAGAACAGGGTGTAACTCTTGCGTGCGCCATCCAAGATGACAAGATGAGGAATAAGCTCTTTAAGCTATAAAAGCTACGACAAAAACTAGATTGTCTTTGGGTTGTGAAGAGATCGGAAGCATTACAATCAATGACGAGCCTAAACTTACCTAAAATTCTGAACACTTTCTGTATCCTATTAAAAACTATAACAGCGCTTAAACACTATACTTTCAGAATCAGGTTTTACTTTGCATACATACTTTCAGGAGACATGTCATCCTCAGAGTCGAACACGCTCTTAGTGAGATATGCACGAAAAATCCGTCTAGGCATATATTTCATTAGCACATGCTGTTCTGGACATGACCTTCTATGTACCCTCACCATTTTCTCTTGGCACCCATGTCTTTCTGTCAGAGTATTCTTTTGCAAACTTGTGCTCGGCCTGGGCCTACAGCTCCAGTGACTGCCCCAGGGGAGGTGTAAGGACGAAGAGCAATGAAAACCAGAGACTTGGGGAAAGAGAGAGGGAGAGAGAGAAAAAGAGGCAGAAATGAAAAGGAGAGAGGGAGAGAGAGAGAGAGGGAGAAGGACAGGGGAAGAGTGATTGAAAGAAACAATAAGAAAGAATAATAATGTGCTTGTAGGAAGAGAAGGGAAGAGCTCAGGGAGTGGGAAAGAGAGCAGGCAGGAGAAAAGAGTGGCAGAGGAGGGGTAGGTGGGGTGAGAGGGGGTGGGGAGTTGTTGATGAGGGAGATGGTGGGGGAAGGGTGAAATAACGAAAGAGAGATTACAGAGTCATTACAGAGTTACAGAGAGAAGAACTCAGTGAACCTAGAGGGGAGAGAAACGTTTAGTAAAGACCAGGGAGGTACTAGTTAGGATTCTGTGCGTCATGTCTTTTCATCACACCATCAATGCTTTGTGTATTTGCACAACTTTAGGCTCTTGTCATTTGATGGTGAAGTTATGGAGCTCCTCACAGTAGGCAGTGAGTGTGAGCCTAGCTGAGGGATGTGGATTTGGTTTGTTCTGGAACTTTCTCACAGCCTACTCAGATTTATTTTCATATGATAGTAATAGGAGTCACACAGTCGTCTACATCTGTATTCAGGCTCTGTTACTTCACTCGTACAGAAATGATTTTTTCCTCAGGTGAAAACTGCACTCAGATCATCTGCCATTCCAAATGTTATAAAATGTCAGATTAGCTGTGCTCACTACATCAAATTCAGTGTTTTTAAATCTTTTTTCCTTCTCCCTCCAGAGATGTAGTCTCTGTCCAAGTCTGCTCGCAGACATCCAAGGCTCACCATGCTGTTGTTCCTGCTCCTGGCGTTACAAACCAGTGCCAATGCTCAGATAGATCCAGGTGAGAGCCAAAGAGAGTCACTACATACGCATACATACAGCTGTGGTACTATATCATGCTATAGCTATGGATGAACACCAGCAGAATCTGTAGTTGTAACACCTTCCCCACATCTGATATCTGAGTCTGATCTCTTTGCATTGTGATCTTTATACAAAAATGCACTATTGAAAATGTTTTAATAATTCCATGTACTGGTACATTTATTTTCTTCCAACTCCTTCTTCTATTTGTCTTTGAGAACTTTGTATTTTGATTAAATTGTGTTTTAGTAATATACTTACAACGAAAAGGAATAGAAGCAGTTGTTGTCATACGCTGACAAAAAGCATTAGTGCCATAGTTCTGTACCTGATGTAAAGCATTACTGCAATTAGGCCAAACCCAGAGTACATGTTGTTGGTAAATGTAACTAATCCCACACATTGAGACGAATAAACAAAAAAACCTGTTTGACGTCAGTCTCAACATCAGTTGACCGCTGTCTTGTTACAGCACATTGCCGATACCCTCTTGGCATGGAGGATGGCAGGATCAAAGATGATGAAATCACTGCCTCCAGCCAATGGTGGGATACCACTGGACCACAGTTTGCAAGGTATGGTTTGAATAACTCTGATCATAGTTAAGTATATTCAGTATGAAGTGTTTTCTAGGGAAAGGCTCCTTGAGCAAATTTCTTTTCATCTACTGTCCTGTTATGAGAATGTGAGTAAGTTACCTTAGCAACAGTGGTGTGCTAATTGGCGTCTCTTCCTTCTCTCTTGACACTTTTTATTTGCCTTCTACTTCTTAATCTTTTGGGCCATGGACCATATTCTCCATATTTCAACTCCTACTTTACTGGGCTAATTCTCTGCCTTGTCTTCCTGTCTTTGTGTATGTTTTCCCTTCTCTCTCTCTCTCTATCTTTCTATCTGTCTCTTTATCGCTGTGTGTGTCTCAATCTTTCTGCTCGGACATTGTATTCTCTCAATCTTTCCTCCATCTCTCCTCTGTTTCAATCTCTGCACTTGCCCCCAGGTTGAACAAGGAGGAAGGGGACGGGGCATGGTGCCCGGCGGGTCCCCTGGAGCCCACAGATGTTCAGTACTTGCAGTTGGACCTGCGCCAGCTGACATTCCTCACAGTTGTTGGCACCCAGGGCCGTTATGCCCGCAGCTCTAACGAATTTGCTCGCATGTACCGTCTAGACTACAGCCGCGATGGCCATCACTGGATTTCCTGGAAAAGTCGCCTTGGTAACAAGGTATAGTGAAAGGATGCCTTTACTGCCATTGTGAGGAATTCAGGCGTAGCCTATTTATGTTTATTTTAGTTTTCATTTTTATTGAATGCAACTTACTACTGAGGAAGAATTTGACACAAGTAAATAAGTCAACAATTACAAAAGAAAATACTGAAAAAAGAAATGACACAGAGCAACATTTCTGCTTCACCAAACCTGAACACCAGATAACTGTGAGGAGTTAAAGAAACTGGTTCTGTATCTATGTGTGAATAGGAGACAGAACTGCCCAGGTGGAGGTGCAAAAGAAAGGACAACATATAGACCATAGCAAAGATACAAAAGGCTAACAAAAGATAGCAAAGGATGACAGACTGGATACAGATGCAATGTGTGTAGTCAGTTAGTTGATATGAGTTGTGAACCCCATATTTCTGAATGACAGAGATGATGTGTTTCAGTAGGGGCAGGGGTATCTGGTGCTTTACCGGGTCAGACACTGGTGACAGAACCAGCAAGATAAGTCCTGCTGTCTGACTACTGGGAGGCAGCTCATAATGTCCATCTTGTTTCCACCACCAATTTATCAGACTTTTCTGTGGAATGACCACTCTTGAAACACGTTTTAATTGGGATGCAGCAGATATTAATGCACGAGAATCACTCTGACCTGCTTGAAAACAGCACGCTCGTGGAACTTAAATAGAAAAAAGAGACTGTATCGGCCTGTAGTTTGCAACGTGAGATGGGTCGAGTGCTGTTTTTTTTCTTTAAGTGGTAGGGTAAACTGAGCCTGCTGAAATGTGGTGAAGAACATGGCCACTGTGGGTGATGAGTTGATGATATGTGTGAGAGCAGAGGTCAGTGAAGCGCCAAGCTTGTCTAGATTGCCTAGCGACTCCAGCACTCCTTGCTTGTTTGCTCAGTTGTCGAATGGTGAAATATCACAACATTTTGAAAAATTCAGTGGCCTCCTTATTGAATGCATTGCCTCAGTGGCAGAGAGCCATCCAGCGGCCCTCACCCAGCCACACAGTCATACAAATGACACTCAGAATATGTAGGAGACAAGTCTTTTTACATTCCCTCTACTACTGTGCATTTCAGTTACGATGTTGTGCATCTGACATAGACCTAGGCTGTTGAGAACCTTCTTTAATACAAACAACAGAGCTTCAGGCTGGATGTATATATTTGTATATTTATGTATGATCAATATGCTCATAATGCATGTGCATTGGAGGCTGTATATACTGTATTGTGATATGAGAAAGTTTACAATACATAATTCCTTTAAATACATCGTATAGTGCATGTCATAGGTCTACATATTAATTTAAACATGTAGGCCAGATTGTGTATTTTTGTATTAACTAGGACTAACAGTAATAACCAAGCTGGACTGTTTTGCACTTTTTCGTTAAAAAAAAAACCATCTGTACTCTATGTGGAGAGGTTTGGAAATGTGTTGACTTCCTCCCGCTGAACATCTGTTTCCTGCGATTTTTGTACAGCAGTACATTAGCCAGTCCAGTTTCTGCAATTAGGGATTTATTATGGGATAACTCACAAGCACGCTGAAGTCACTTTCATTAATTTCTTCTCGGCAGGTGATAAAGGGTAATGATAATGCCTACACCTCAGTGATTAAGGACCTACACCCGCCAATTATCACGCGTTACCTCCGTGTCATCCCCGTCACCAGTGTGTCAACCACCGTGTGTATGCGAGTGGAGCTCTATGGATGCCCTTGGACTGGTGAGTGCTGACTGCACAAATGTGTTTCTCTTTCACTTGGAGTGGTTATACACAATGCGCAATGTGTACTTAAAGGGGAGCTTAAGTTTTTGGTGTGTGTCCCAATTACAACCACTATGTCCCATTGTGGATAACACCAGAAAGAAAATAAATCAGAGGAAATACACATGTTCTCCTTTAATTAGAGAAAGTTTTAGTGACTTTTCCTCTTTGTTTGAAGCTGTGTAGACACTGGTTTGAATTATAGGACTACATACAGGATATTTTACTTTTAAAAGAGTTATTACAAAGAGTTTGAGACAGTTCAGATTTTTTTTCGTGAAAAACGAGAGAGAGGGTTTTCATTAAAGTCACCTAAAATCTTCTCTCACTTAATATTTTGCATGTTTCTAGGGCTTTGTTGCTGAGGTTGCTAAGGACACTTTCTATGGTGTTTGAGGCAGTGACACACATACATCAGTCTGCCCTCTAGTGGCCCCCTTGCACACTCAGCTAGTATGATTTGTTATGAGTTATGACATGATTAATCTGTTACACAATTATTTGGGTTGGAACTGTGGACACCAAGTAATTAAACCCTGTGTAGTCAAAAAAAAAAATTCCCTTTTGGAGCCAGTGAAATTGTTCTCTTGGAGTGCGTAATGTCTACCAGAACCTCAAACTTAGTGGCCCCTTTCACTTTGTTTCACTCTCTCACTCAATCACTGGTGTTCCGTCTCTCTTACTGTCTTCCCATTTTCCTCTCTCTTTCATTCGCTCTTCTGTCTCACTCTCACCATATCTCTGTCACCGTCTCCCCCTGACTTGCTCTCTGTAGATGGTTTGACCACGTACAGTGCTCCTGAGGGTCAGGTGATGATGGCCCCAGGGTACTCCGTCGCCAAGCTCAATGATTCCACTTATGACGGCGTCTTTGAACGCAGGTAGGCCTTGTGACCACGTGCTGCTGTTACACTCACAAGGACTGAGCTGTTTACCCAGCCACAGTGCACTCTCGCCTTGGGCTACAATATTAGACCATTCCAACAACGCCACAAACAGATCTGAGCATGCCATGCAAAACCGCCTTTCTTGCTACACTGCTTTGCTGTGCCACCGTGATATGCACCACAGCATCGCTGGTTACTCCCTCCTTTTCCCAGGAAACTGAGTGGAGGCTTGGGCCAGCTGACGGATGGCGTGATTGGGCAGGACGACTTCCTGCTCACCCATCAGTACCATGTGTGGTACGGATATTACTACGTGGGCTGGAAGAAGGACAGCCTGGGCCCTGGATACGTGGAGATGGAGTTTGTGTTTGACAGGCCGAGGAACTTCACATCCATGAAGGTGAGGAAGACAGGGTGTTTAAAGCTGATACATTCTTTCACTTCTATATTTCACTGTAGAGTGCTATAGAGTTGTGTTTTTTTTTTTTTTTCATTCCATGACTAGACCACAGTGGCTGCTTACTAGGTGATACTGGGTTATTAACTTGATTCTTAGTGGTACGCACGCTTTTCTTTCACAATCTTGTGGCAAAAAAGGATTCTAAACATGCATCAGTCCCTCAGTACCCAACCAGTCTCTCTTCCTCTCCTCGCACAGGTGCACAGCAACAACATGTTCACTCGAGGGGTGAAGATCTTCTCCTCGGTGGAATGCTGGTTCAAGCCACGGCTCATTGCTGACTGGGAGCAGGAGCCGGAAGAGTTCCGCACCGTCCTGGACGACCGGAATCCCAGTGCCCGCTACGTAACCGTGCCCCTGGGCCGCCGCATGGGCAAAGCAATCCGCTGCCGATTCCACTTTGCAGACACGTGGATAATGTTCAGCGAGATCTCCTTCCAGTCTGGTAAGGTCTCAGAGAAGGTCACAAGCAATTTAGAAAAGTATTGCTCTCTCAGTGCATGCTTAGACAAGGCTCACAGTAGAGAACCCTAAGGCTTCTTTGGAAATCTAGTATCTAGCATCTAGCAATGTAGCTTCATACATAGAATTCCAGGCTGATAGCACAATGAATCCGAAAAGGGGTTTAGAATCTTTCCCAAAAGCTGCTCTTTGGAGAAATTTTAAAGGGTGTTCAATGCTGACAAGAGACAATAATCTAACAGTGTAGAGAGGCCATCATAGCCTTGGTGACTTGTGGAATCAACCTCTACTTCCACTACTCAATATGTACAGTTAAATTGCCATAGCTTCAATCCTGGTGGAATTGAACTATGACACAAATGCATGTGATTATTTGGTTCCTATCAGTGATCTGTCCTTTCCCTTCCTCAGCCCAGGACATGATCCCTACCCAGGCCACACCTGTCATGACATCCTCCTGGCCTAAGACTTCCAGCTCTCTGCCCACCACACTGAAAACTGGTAAATGTTTGACCTTACTTGGACTTCTTGCCTCTGCAGGTGGATGGCTCAGCGTAGTGTTTAAAGCAAATGCAAGAGCATCTCTTTCACTGACTTCATGTTAAACACCTCTGAACAGCACAATAGTGACACACAATCACCTCTGTTTGTTGGTCATCTGACTCAGAATGGTGAAGAGTCAGCTTAGGTCAGATTTAGCCCTGGTTGAAGTGTTCACCACACTCAGTTTAAATTGTCTCTGAAGTTAACCAATTACTGTTAGCCTGATTGGTCTATTCAAGTCCTGTTCCTGTGACTGTCCCTTCTGTACGACTCTGTTTAGTGACAACTGCATGGAAGACGGTCATGCCTGAGGAAAGCAACACCTCCATCCTCATTGGTTGCTTAGTGACCATCATCCTCCTGTTGGTGGTGATCATTTTCTTGATCCTGTGGTGCCAGTATGTTTGCAAAGTGCTGGAGAAGGTGGGTGTGGGAGAGGTAAAACTGGGCTCAAGGTGTTACATCAGCAGATGCCGTAGTTCTTCTGCCAGTGTTGAATTAAAATGTTCATTAGCCAACAAGTGGCACTCAGATATAGGGTTATTATTATCAATTATTATTATCAATTATTATTATCAATTATTATTATTAAGCTTGAAAAAGCAGCAGCAATAACAACATATACTGATTTTTGGGAATGAACAATTAAAACAAACAAATAAAGAAGAAATGGGCCCTTTCTGAGCAGTTTGGGTCTGTGTGAACATGGAAGGACATGGAAGCGACACTAATCACATGTTCTCTCTAAGGCCCCACGACGCATTCTGGAGGAGGAGGTGACCGTTCGGCTCTCCTCCAGCAGTGACACTATCATCCTGCAGACCCCCCCTTTGCCTCCACGCATCTCCCAGCCTGACCCCCCCTATGAAAGGGTCTTCCTGCTGGACCCGCAGTACCAGGATCCGGCGGCACTGAGGAACAAGCTACCGGAGGTTTCGCAGAGTGCAGAGGCCTCGGGTGAGTGGGAAAAGGGGAACTCTTACAAAGATAAATATAGCTAGTGTTTCATTTTAGCTTTTGGGTAGTGGGATGACGAGCTTCTTCCTAAACTGAGGGACATCAAAGTTGGACTTTGATGACTTGTATTCACAGGATTGTTTCTTGGAGGACAATTCATTTCCTATTAACCCCCTTTATGTGGTGTATATGAATATTATTAGAACTGAAATAGTTCTAATGCACATTTTAAGCAAGTTGAGCATTGTTTCCTGTGTGGTGCTTGCTAGCATTGTGCTAATGTCACCACTGCAGGGTCATTTTGTAAGGCAGACTACATGTGATTTGAAATTGGTTTTGTATTTTGTTTCGACTTTAATTCTAACCAAAAATAAAAATATGTAAACATGGAGAAATGTTTTGATAACCAGATTCTGTTTACTGTGGTGAGGTTGTGGGAACGGGTAGATGTGAGTCAAGATAACAATGTCACCTTTGTGTTGTTTATAGTGGTAGATAAGCCTTCGATTTGGCCTGTATAGAGTGTGAATGTATTTGCAGCTCACCATGTTATTTCCTACATCTGCTGTATACAGTGTAGCCGTTTGGAAATGTATTATACTGTAGCATCGAATGGGACAAAATAGCTCAGTTGTTTTACAGTATGTTTGAGCCTGCATGGATTCTTTGTCTGGAATGGTTGCCACTTTCCTGTCTGTGTATTTTTTCCCCCTGCAGACACTTCTGGACAATGGGCCAGATTTGTCTCTGCATTCTGCCTCTCTTTCACTTATTGAATTGCTAATCCCTCAAGAATGTTTCTGAGGACATAGAAGAATGCAGTGCATGCTGACAAAAGCTTGAGTTTCTCTCTCTCTCTCCCTCTTTCTCTTTTTCTCTCCGTTCCTTACCCTGTCCAGTCCCCTGCCCTGTCCCTTTACCCTCTAGCTTGTAATGCTGTCTCTGACCTCTTCCTGAAAACTCAGTGCATGAAACATGCCCTGTCTCATGGTAAGACCCTACTGATTTACTTGCTCTCTTGTTCTTCTTTGGCACTTTAAAAGATCCTTTTCAGTTAGGCCTACTTGTTGAAGCTATTATGGTTGTTTGAGGAGAAATGGTTGTCACCTTTGTCTTATGGTCAGCAAAATAATTATATATCTCTCTTTGTCTCTCACCTACCCTGCTTGTCTTTTTCTCTGTCCTTTATAATTTCCTATGTCTTTTTCTTCCTCTCTTTTTAAACTGTTCTCTTTCTGGCTTTCTCTCTCTACACTCCTATCATTCTGCATGTCTTTCTCCCCCACCCTCTCTCTCGCCCTCTCTCTCACCCTCTCTCCCTTCCTCGCCCTCTCTCTCACCCTCTCTCCCTTCCCCTTCCTCCCCCTCCTGTCCTCAGGCTTTGGAGGGGGCTATGCAGAGCCTGACGTGACCCAGTGCACACCTCACCAGGGCTTCCAGAGCAGCGTGCCCCACTACGCAGAGACGGATATCGTCAGCCTACAGGGCGTGACTGGCAGTAACATGTACGCCGTCCCCGCCCTGACCGTCGACTCACTCACTCGTAAAGACATCTCCGTGGCCGAGTTCCCTCAGGAGCAGCTGATCTTCCGTGAGAAGCTGGGGGAGGGACAGTTCGGAGAGGTGAGGACAGAATCAACCCTCACACACGCCCGCACATAGTTAAATATTTTCTCAGATTAAGTTGTTTTATTGAATTGTCTAGTGGTTGTGCCCTCCCCTACCCACCCACCCCAGTTGTGCCCTCCCCTACCCACCCACCCCTACGCCTGCACTTTTTATGACCTGGCAATGTATGTTGACAGTACCTCAGATAGCACATATAAAGTTTATGTAAAACCGCATCTCTCATAACATTTATGTAAAATCCGGACCTTTCTGTCGTCACTCAGACCCCATACCTCCTCTGCAGCTGGCTCTGATTCAGCAGTTTATGTGCTGATGCTCTCAAGGGGTTTCACAAACACACAGTAATGAGATCTGGCTTAAGAATATTTACCTGCAGGATGTTGTTCTGTGCCCCCCCCCCCCTGTCTCCTCTATTCTCTTAATGTCAGTTATCACTTTTATGAATACCTGCTTTAATGACCTTCGCATGCTTTTGGAATTGTGTGACCTGGTGTTTAGGGGTGATTGGTATGAGTCATTTGTCACTCTGTGTCCTCAGGTTCATTTGTGTGAGGCGGAAGGCCTGCTGGAGTTTTTGGGAGAGGGCGCCCCCCTGCCGGAGATGGACGATAGGCCAGTGTTGGTGGCGGTGAAGCAGCTGAGGCCGGATGCCACCAGTACTGCCAGGTCTGTTAGACTTTGGCTTATTTTGCTGTTGTAAAGTGAATCATTAAAAAAGATGTGCCAGTAAAACTGGTCTTTTGTGTTTCATATTTACACCCTGTGGTACATCATACAGCATTAGATACAGTATCTCTTAACAACACTAATGGTTGATACTATGTATAAAATGGCCATTCCATGGTGAGCCATTTACTGCCAATGTATTTAATATGAAGTATTTGCACCTTAGATATGACTTCACTGGTTACTCACTGACCCCTTCATCCTCTCGTCTTGTGACAGGAATGACTTCCTGAAGGAGATTAAGATCATGTCCCGACTCAACGACCCCAACATCATCCAGCTGCTGTGTGTGTGTGTGAGCTCGGACCCACTGTGCATGGTCACTGAGTACATGGAAAACGGCGACCTCAACATGTTCCTCTCCCAGAGAGAGATAGAGAGCACGCTAACCCATGCCAACAACATACCCTCCGTCAGGTCTGCACCTTACCCCCCACTATGACTTTGTCCAAAATAATTTTCCAGACATTGAACAGTGTGTACAAAGTGTACTAAGCACACGTTTGAATTTCTTTGGCTTATTACTATAGATAAGAGAGTTTAGGGAAACCCATTTGATTAAGTCAGGTCAATTCAAGTCACTTTGTTTGTATAGCACATTTCAAAACAGTTGTAGCAAAGTGCTTTCCGTTTAAGATTATGCAACAGAACTTGGCTGTCGTCGCTTTATATTGTATACTGCAGTGGGCAGTGACATCTTGGAAGAATCTGTTTTTTACAACAAAGAGTTTTTATGGAAAAGTCCTTTGCAGAACCTCATTTTTTTTAAACAGACTTACCTTCTTCATCGTTGTTTACAATGTTACATGTGACATCCAAAGAGTGGGTGGGCACGGCTGTTCCTGTACATAAGCTTCACTTTCACTTGCTGAACGTCACTGAACTTCACTTTGTTCTCTACTCCACAGCACCTCGGATCTCTTGCACATGTCAGTGCAGATCGCCTCTGGCATGAAGTACCTGGCCTCTCTGAACTTTGTGCATCGGGACCTTGCCACTCGCAACTGCCTCCTGGATCGCCGGCTCACCATCAAAATCGCAGACTTCGGGATGAGCCGCAATCTCTACAGCAGCGACTACTACCGCATCCAGGGCAGGGCCGTGCTGCCAATTCGCTGGATGGCCTGGGAAAGCATTCTACTGGTGAGTGGACACATGTGTGTGTGTGTGTGTGGGGGGGGAGGGTTGAATATGTTCATGATATAGGTGCCCAACTGTAGAAAGACGTAGATTATGTATGTGTGTGTGTGTGGGCATAGGTTTGTATTTTAGCGATGGCAATGTTTGTCATTTGCGTGTGAGTTTTGAGAACAGGTGAGGAAATGCACAGATGGATGTACTGTGGACGTATTGCACATGCTTCTCAAGTGTCTGTGTTTGTATGTGCCCCTGCTTGCAGGTATGCCCTCCATGTATGTGTGAATACGTCGCTCTGGTGTTTTTACGTATTTTTGTCGTCTGTCACCCTCCAGGGGAAGTTCACTACTGCCAGTGATGTGTGGGCGTTCGGGGTCACCCTTTGGGAGATTTTCACCCTGTGCAAGGAGCAACCGTACAGCCTTCTGTCTGATGAACAGGTCATCGAAAACACTGGGGAGTTCTTCAGGAACCAGGGGAGACAGGTACACAGACCAATCCAACTTCTACTTTAAATTCTGTTTATGTTTAATGTTAAGATAACAACCTTTAAGATGCAGTCTGCGTCTGCAGTCTGCAGTCATCCAAGGATGTTGATATTTTAGTTCAACAACCAATTAAATTACACCCCTTGCTTCCGTGCCCCTGAAGCAACGTGTTGATTGGCTGGGATTGTTGATGTCCCAATCCGAGCCGCCATATTTGTTTCCTATTTATGGAGCCAGGACTGTGTACACCGGAGTGTTTTGTCTTAAAGCACACACTGAATAGACAGCTGGAGGGCCGTGATGATAATGGAGTAGAATCACGGACCGCACTTTAACTGTCTGTCTTTTTTTTCTCACAGATATTTCTGTCTGCCCCTCCACTCTGTCCAGCCTCTCTGTTTGAGTTGATGATGCGTTGCTGGTACAGAGATATTGGTGACCGGCCGTCATTCAACTGCATCTATCAGGCCCTGCGACCACATGCGACCCAATGAACCGTCACCAGAAGTCCCAGAAGTCTCCAGCAGGGGATCTCAGCCCTGACCTGAATCCTCTAGCCTCCCAGAGTAAGGGGAAAGAACAGGAGACAATCCAGCAATGATGTAGCTTCAGCAGCGCAAGAGGACAAACGTGGGGCGTCGGGGGGGGGGGGTTTGACTTGAGTGACATTGTTTGGCTTTTATAAACAACAACAAAACAAAAAGAAAACTTGGCATCAACTCGCTGTGGTGACTGCGTTGCGTTGTTGATGCTTAAATCCACGGACACTTGAGCAATTTTTGCCTGTCTTTGTAATGTGTTTCCTATCAACTGTACCTTTTCACATTCTGCCAAGTGTTACATCTGAATCATTTCAATTGGTACCAAAGGAGAGGGGGAAAAAGAGATGGAGGGGGGGGGAGAAAAGACTAAATGCTAGGTTGAAAGGAGAACCAACAACTGGAGGAATGTTTTTTTTAAGGGCCTGTGGTTGTAATATGTAAAGCACTGCTGTGATTTAGTTTCTTCCTTTTTGCTCATGTTCCTTATTTACCCCCACACTGGAGTATGACTTAATAATCTTTCTATGTTTTATAGTATGTGTTTTTTTTTTATCTCTGAATATGAATGTTATGCAGGTTAATTTGGATGAGGCTAGGCTGGCCATCTGTGCTCCTAGCTCCAGCAGAACTACTGTCACTGTAGAGTAAAAGCTCTAATGGAGAGGGTTGTAGAGCCACAATGGACTGATGTGCAATGGATTGCACTGTCTCCCCCCCCCCCCCCCCCCCCCTAATTGGAATGGGCTGCTTTATGGGCTGTATGAACCCCTTCACTCTACCCACACATAAGGAGGTGGAATTGTCTCAGCCATTTCAATTCCTCCAATGCTCCACACGTCACACTTAATTCCTGGTAACTCTTTTGAAAATATGCAACATCTACATAGCAAAAGAGCTTAGGCCTAATGCGCCTTTGCACCATCTGTTGGTGTTGCGAGAAATTTACTGAGATGGGCCTATGCGGTTGTCACTAGCATTTTTTATGTGCTTTGTGCTTCAGTTATTTTGGTCTGAAAAAAACCCCAGAAACAACCAGAAAACAATAATCCTCAGTGATGGCAGCACACTTGAGTTAGCATCGCTACAGAAGACTGTCAGAACGTGTGTGATGCATGCATTATTTACATATGGTCCATATTGTAGTTCAGATATTTTGAGAGGTCTTAGCTTTTCCTGGACCTCTTTAAAAGGCACATTGTCTGGGGGAGTTTGAACAATTCAAAGCACATATGACTTTACATGGTTGTTCCCCTGTATGCTTGTACGCCATTTTTAACTATGAAAGCTAATAATGAATTTGTGTTCATGTTTCATGTTTCAAGCCTTATTACGCCAAATTGGATGCACGTGTGATCATTGTTTCAAAGCAAATCACATTTATAGACACATATGGGGCTTCATTAACTAAGATCAAAGATCAATTTTTTTTCATTTGTTTATTGTTGTTTTGTTATGTCTGTGTCATCTCATGTCATTTTTTATAGTAATTTTTTTTTACTGTATCTCATTGTGTTGTCATAAGGTACAAAATACATTGTTGTTAGGGCTGCTGGGACGTGTCACAATCTGGAATAGTTGAATGAAGCATTCCCAATAGCGCTGGGATACACTTTGAGTGGCAGAGAAGGGTCAGGGAATTTTGTGCGCGCGCGTGTCTGTTTGGTGCCTGCCATTGCATTCCAACCCGCAAACCTCAGGGCCAGGTTGACGTCTAAACTCAAGTCTCCCAGTTGCATTTGCTGAAGTGAGCCTGTGGTCTTCTCTGTTATCACTGAGTAGAGCATTTTTTTCCCTCTTGTCTTGTTTTGTTCTGCATCCTTTTTGTTTTTGTTTTGGTTCCTTATTTGTTTTGGATGGAGTGAGAGAGAAGAAAGAAGTGTTAGGGTTATGTGTGCGTACATATGTCCAACGTGCGACTGTGTGAGTGTATTTGTAGTGTGTGTGGGTTAAGAGGCTTTTTTTAGTGGAAATGAGAATGACCTAGGGGTGAGAATGATCTACTGTGGGATGAGGCTGATCTTATATGTATTCTCAGTCCCTACACTCTTGTGTATGACAGCATATAGATTCAGTAGCACGTGTCGTTTCAGCACTTTGAAACATGATTTGACTGAAAGTATCATAATTGATAGCTGAGTGACAGGTTGCTCTAAAACAACACACATGCGGCCTTCTGGAAGTTGTAGCTATGATATCTCTATAGTTCAAGTTGCACATCTCTAACATTTGTTTTAGCAGTAAAGCATTTAAAAATAAAGTAGAAGTATCCCCTGTCTAAATATTGGCATCTATGTGCATGCAAATTATTGAGCATTACTGTGGCAATCACTTGTCAGTGAGTGTCGCTTTGTTAAGTGTGTGCATATGTGTCTGTAGAAGAGAAAAGAGAGGTTGTACCTGCGCATATTTGTTTGTTTAGATAAGTGACTGGTCTCCCCATTACCTAACTTTTCTTTAGCTATAATTCTGGCTCTTCACTCTTGTAGGATGTATGTGGCTGTCATGTACATAGTGTAGTCAGAATAGATGTATAGTAATATATTGGGATCTAAGGAGGACATTCTTGCACCATTGTGTAACCATCTTGTGTGTTTCTCATTCTCGTTTCCTATATTAAGAAATTAAACCTTATCTGTACTTTGGCTCCATATTGATTTTTGTTTAGAAAGTTTGATACCTCAGCTCATACAAAGGTCCTTCATTTAGCCCCTCAGCATCTCATATTTGACTATGGAAAGAAAACAGCTATAGGCAGGCTATATGTTTATTCAACCATCCAGAGAGAGCCACTTTTAGGCTAGATGTCAGCACATTTCATTATAGAAAGGTAATATTTATGTAGCCTGCACCTATGCAGTAGCTTACACAAGATCACATAAACACAAGAGAGAAAATGTAGCTACAAGACAGAGAAGTGTACTAAAATCAGCTATTGTGTCACAAATTATAGTCTGCACTATACATTCTCACAAGGTTCTTATGCTGTAGACGTCTCCATAGTACATTTAATTCGGCAGGCTTTGTGAAATTAAATAGCTTTATTCAAGGCTCCCGTGGCCCACGTTGGCACAGACAGATGTCTGGCACTTCGGATTGGACGCGTAGAGAGATTCCATTGTAGCACGTGACCACTGATCAGACCAGAGGGAAAAAGGAAGAATGAAGAAGGGAGACGGAGGGAAACGTCTTAGATTGACGGTAAGTTGCAACATTGTCTGTACATTTGTCATATTGAAAGTTAAGAATATGTGTGAATGCACACAATATGTATCTTGTAATGCCGAAAGCAGACTGTATAAGTACCGAGAATGTGCTGACGCTGTGAATTGGCTAGGCGCACCGCCCGCCCAGACCCTGGTTATCCACAATTTCACTGAACGGTCCATAAATCCCATTAATTCGTTGGATACACTGCTTACCCTGATACACTTGTTAAATTTCAAACTTAGTCACGTTCCCTTAGTGTGTTCGTATATTCTACATCATCGACTGCTCGTTTCTAAAGAGAAATTTGCTGGCGGACATCGTGCCATCACTTCGATTCTGGTGCCTAACGTTACAGCTGTTTTGGAACCAACTGCTAGTTAGTTAGCTAGCTAGCAAGCAATAGCTGCAAACTGCATTATAATCATAGACATAGGGCTTGTTATGTCTATATGGCCATAATGAACAATTGAAATAAAAAGTTAACAAAATCTGTGTGAAGGAAAAGATGACAACTAAAGCAACTATTACATTTCTTCAGGTGCTTGGGATAAGTTCGTCTGATCTTATGCAGACGATGCATAACTTACTCTTGGTAAACAAGTTCTCTGTAAACCTTGGCTTTGTGCCTAGGTAAGTAGGGCGGTAGGGATCTCAGGGTAAACTACAAAAAGGTTTATACATTAATATACGAAATTAACATGAAACCTCCACTGTATGTTTGAGCATCACATGGCCTTGCCATTTTGACGACATACTGGAGAAATCCATTTTGACATTGCATCGATTGACCTCCAAGACATTAAGTTTTTATTTCTGTCAATTGTCCATTTCGTGAGCCAATTTCATAGTTTTCTTCTTTTAGTTGAGTATGAGTCATTGTCTGTCAGTCCTCTCATTCACTGTGTCACCCACACCTAAATGTTTCCAATTTCCTCATTTATTCATTTTTCACAGTAAACATTCAGTGATGTGGTATGGCAAGCTACAGTGTTGTGTGATGTAGTGAAGGCAAGCCATTCCACAGGCTTAAGAAGGTCATCCAAAGGATTTTGAAATATTGGTGAGTGCGAAATAAAGCTTGTGAATTTAAGCTTGCTGGGAGATGCTGTAATGCAATTGTTTAGCCAGAAGTTGTACTTGTACTTGTACTTTGAACCTTTGTTTATTGCGTTTTGTGATGAAACCATTTTTATAACAATGACACTTGATGATTGTCCTGACTATGTCAGTTACGACTTGAGGAGCTATACCATATCAGTAGTCTTCATAATGGTTCTGAGTCTACCATTTCGTGCAAACATGGAACTACACCAGTAGTAGGAAATAAACCTATTCCTCTTGCATCAAAGGTTTTTTTTACATTTCCTCAATACTTTCTGTTTGGTCTAGGACAGCAACGGTAAAATATACAAGGACATATCTCATCAAGCATTACTCAC